>NC_053500.1:17568901-18768901 GCF_905171775.1 Rana temporaria
AAGAGACCACTTTTCCAAGTACTGGTTAGGCAAGCACAGTTACTATTGCATGTTTTGCTAAATGAGCTGTGTATTTTTTCCCTTCACTCCAATAGACTGCGGTTCTGAAAACCAAGTCTCGTATGGAACATAGAGCCCCCTCAAGACATTTCTTTATAGATATGGAGGAATCCCCTCCCATGTCCGATACTGACACGGTGGGTTTCAGGTCTTTTGTAGCATAGCTTGTATAATTGTGTGGGGATCACATTTGCACTGGCCAACTGTCCCAGACCCTGTTATATTGTAGGTTAACCTCAAATGGACATCAGCTGGTGTTTTCATTTTGGTTTTGAAATTTATTATACACTCTCTTGGCCAACCAGAGATGAGGGGCCTGTTTTCCCTTCAAAGATTTAATCTGCTAATGTTTGCCATTATGTTAATGTGACCCCACATTCAATGTGCTTTATGCTACCTGGCTGTCGTGAATCACTTTTCCAGCACTCACCCACTGCTTTGCACACTTAAACTACTGTGGGAACACTTTCCTGCACACTGCTTCCCTCCATGCTGAAATGTCACTTGGGTTTTAGCACTGTAGAAAAACAAAGCTTATTTCCTACTGAAAAGGCATTGATTGAAACTTCTTGTCCCCTGTTTTTTCTTTTCCTTATTCAAAATTTTGGTTTAGGAGCAGCAAGAAACGGCTCGTGTTCCTCCTCCGGAAAAAAGCACCTCGGCCCTCCCAGACATTTTCAGCAGTATGTTGGAAGACACAACAGGCCAGCATCGCGCCCATCTGTTTGATCTCAAGTGCAAAATCTGTACAGGTATATTTATACTGGAACTCCAGGCTAAATACACAGTTGGAATGCCTAAATGTTTAGAGTCCATTTACACATCCATTAATTTTCAATAGGCTGCCTTAATGCAGTGCACGGTAAGGTACCTCAAGTAGATGGTCCCTTGTTTTACCTACCAAAGGATTTGTAGTTTGGTTTCGCCGGCTGTGAGATTTACACACATCTGCAACACTGCACAAGACAGGAAGTAATGTGAAGTGGGTCACAAGAGGAAGTGATATGAAATCTCACCAATGGAGACAGACTGCTACAGAATACGTTGGAGTTGATTTACTAAAACTGGAGAGTGCAAAATCTGGTGCAGCTGAGCATGGTAGCCAATCAGGTTCTAACTTCAGCTTGTTCACTTAAGCTTTGCAAAAAACAACAACCTGGAAGCCGATTGGTGCAGCTCTGCATAGAAACCAATCGGCTTCCAGGATTTTTTTTTTTGCAAAGCTTAAGTGAACAAGCTGAAGTTAGAAGCTGATTGGCTACTATGCTCAGCTGCACCAGCTTTGGCACTCTCCAGTTTTAGTAAATTGGCCCCATGGTATGGTAAGAGTCGGTTCACACTGCGGCGGTACGACTTCGGGGGCGACTCTGCAAGTCGTCCTGAGGACGACTTCGGAGGCGATTTGCAAAACGACTTCGGAGGCGATTTGCAAAACGACTTCGGAGGCGATTTGCAAAACGACTTCGGAGGCGATTTGCAAAACGACTTCGGAGGCGATTTGCAAAACGACTTCGGAGGCGATTTGCAAAACGACTTCGGAGGCGATTTGCAAAACGACTTCGGAGGCGATTTGCAAAACGACTTCGGAGGCGATTTGCAAAACGACTTCGGAGGCGATTTGCAAAACGACTTCGGAGGCGATTTGCAAAACGACTTCGGAGGCGATTTGCAAAACGACTTCGGAGGCGATTTGCAAAACGACTTCGGAGGCGATTTGCAAAACGACTTCGGAGGCGATTTGCAAAACGACTTCGGAGGCGATTTGCAAAACGACTTCGGAGGCGATTTGCAAAACGACTTCGGAGGCGATTTGCAAAACGACTTCGGAGGCGATTTGCAAAACGACTTCGGAGGCGATTTGCAAAACGACTTCGGAGGCGATTTGCAAAACGACTTCGGAGGCGATTTGCAAAACGACTTCGGAGGCGATTTGCAAAACGACTTCGGAGGCGATTTGCAAAACGACTTCGGAGGCGATTTGCAAAACGACTTCGGAGGCGATTTGCAAAACGACTTCGGAGGCGATTTGCAAAACGACTTCGGAGGCGATTTGCAAAACGACTTCGGAGGCGATTTGCAAAACGACTTCGGAGGCGATTTGCAAAACGACTTCTGTATAGAAGTCAATGCAGGTCGCCCTGAGCCGCCCCCAAAGTCGTACAGGAACCTTATTTTAAGTCTGAGCGACTTGCGTCGCTCCTATTAGAATGGTTCCCATTGCATTGAATGGGACGCGACGCGTCAGGCGGCTGAGCCGCCTGTCGTGTCGCCCCAGTGTGAACCGGGTCTGAGGGTAAGACAGGTTATTACTTACTGCTTTTGTGGCTTCATATTAGTGTTTACAATGCAATAACTCAGTTAGATTGCCCATGGACAGAAATAAAAACATGAAGTGGTTCTAAAGCCGTAAGGTTTTTAACCTTATTGCATTCTATGTATTGGGGTGTAAAACATTTTGTGCTGCAGCTCGCCCCCCTTTGTTCTTACCTGAGCCCGATCCAGTGATGTGCACAAGCTTCTCATTGGACAGATTGATGGCAGCAGGAGCCATTGGCGTGGAGGGTGGGGCTGAGTCCCGCTGTCTGTGTCAATGTATGCAGCTTTCATCTGATGAAGAGGAGTGGCCTGGAGCATTGGAGAGGCATTCCAGAAGAGGAGGATCAGGGTTGCTCTGTGCAAAACCATTGCACAGAGCATTAAAGTATAGACATGTTTTGTTTTTTTAAATAAAAAAAAAAAAAAAAAGGTTTGCAATCACTTCAACTTCAAAAATGGAAAAAAAGACTTTTGCAGGAGTTTGGATTGAAGCATGTATAGCTGCTGAATGTGATTGTTTGCTTTAGGTTACCACACAGAACTGATCCTAGTGTTGCAGTTAATAAAGATGCACATTTAGACTGTAAGGTGAGCACTACCTAAACAATCCATTCATTTTTTACCCAATGGGAGGTTATTGTACTATTTAGTTTTGTAGACCAGGGATAAGCAATTAGCGGACCTCCAGCTGTTGCAGACATTCAAGTCCCATGAGGCATAGCAAGACTCTGACAGCCACAAGCATGACACCCAGAGGCAGAGGCATGATGGGAGTTGTAGTTTTGCATCAGCTGGAGGTCTGCTAATTGCATATCCCTGTTGTAGACCTAATGGAGATTGTACGGTCAGATTGTGGGGTCAACTTAAAGCAGCGTTTTTTTTTTTTTGTTTTTGTTTTTTAAACATATAAGGACACTTAAAGGGGTTTTAAAGGAAATTCTTTAATGCAAGGCTTTCTTCCTGGTGTGGAGAAAGCCTCTTGAGGGGGCGTCTAACCGCTACCATGTTGGCCATCTCTATACAGCTAGAACATGGCATGTTAAGTCAGTAATGAGGAAATACTACTTGTAGCAGAAGGGAGACCATAGCTAGTACTGCTGACTCTTCCTGACATTTTTGGGCTTGGCATCTGGCTTTCAGTTGCTCTTTAAGTGGACATGCCTTGCCCTACCAAGGCAGAATGCTGGTTTTGTTTTAAGCTGAATCTTTGTGTTTCTCAACAGGTCAGATATCTGCTGACGATGAACCTCCACCTAAACGTCAGAAGACGACAACCACCACTACTACCACCACCACCACTACTACGACTACTCCAGCTGTGAAGAAGCTAGAACCTAAAATAAAACCAGAAGATGATGAGCCTCCTCCACCTCCAGAAGATGACTCTGATACACCCATGGAGACCAATGAGATCAAAGACAGCATCCCCACTGTGGTCCCTGAACCAGTTTCATTGCCCAGTTCTTCTCCTCCACCCCCTCAGTCCCCTGTAGCTAGTCAGGCTCCCATACTTCCTGTTATCAACCCTGTTACCACAGTCACAGGTTCTGGCAGGGACCCCAGAAGAGCGATTAATCGGCCACCTGTACCAGCAGCTGTTGCGACACCGCCAGAGAGCAGCCCCAGAATCACCCGGGATAATGAAGACGCTTCAGCAACATCGCAGCCGCCACCTCCTGTTGTCTCTGCTCCAAAATCAATCTTGATGAAGCCAACCACCTCCGATCTTCGATATCTAACCGCGTCTTCACCAAACGTAAAGTGCGTAGTCTCAGCATTGATGTGGAACAAGTACAAAGCCCACTGTTTATTGAAAAATATTGCAGATGCCATTAGCATTTTCAGACGCAACTGAACAAAATACAAATACACAGCAGTGAAGTCTTTAGACCAGATACATACATACAGTAATAGGCTTATTCAAATAAGGCAATTCAAAGGGGTGTCAAAGTACAGAGTGCAGTAGGCCGTAACAAGTGCCTTGACATATTTCATATTGCTGTGGGTTACTGCACTGTGTTCCTCCTCCTTTTTTTTTTTTTTATTTTTTTTTTTATTTAAAATAAACTCAAGTATATACTTGAAGCAAAACTGCAGCATGCTCAGCAACCTGCTGGGTACAAGACACTGTGAGGTGTCAGGCTCTGCCATTCACACTACAATTGTCCTTTAACAGCACTGCCTGAGACCCAAGGTGTGTACAGAGAGTAGAGCGTGCACATGTGGGTGAGCACCTATGATTATCAGAGAGCCTCTGTTTGCATAGGAAAGGTTTAGAGCTGTGACCTCATGGTGTCTTCTCTCTGGCAGTTGACTTTACATTCTGTTTTTACCCCACTATGGGTACATTTAAAGGAGAACTCTCTGCATTTAAAGTGGAAGTAAACCCTCCTATTGTTTTCAGCCAAGGAAGCTGCCATCTTGGCCTCTGTTTAATCTGCAACTGCCACGATGCTGCACATGTGATCAGTTTTGAAACCAGCCATTGGATGGTTTGACAGTTTGGTTGAGAGCACAAGCAAATGTGACATCTAGTATTTCCGGCATTCCGGGAATGTTGACTGTTTTTTTTAAACTGTCAAATAGATGGGTTTACTTCCGCTTTAAGCTGACTACTTGAGCCATTTCTGTATAAGAGAAATAGTTTGGTGTCTTTGTGTCCGTAGCAGTCAATAAAACAAGCAAAAGATTGCATTACGACCTGGCGGGCAGACACACCACCCGTCTTGCTGAGCGAGTGATCACTGTAACGTGGCTATAGATACCTGTAATTCAGGGACATTTTGGAGGGATGACAAATTAGTGGAGACTGTGACTGAAGACCCTTGTCGGAGCCATGTGAGGACAGGTTATTTGGAGGTCTTTGGATAATCCTACTCACCACACATGTACACCGACTAACGCAGCATCCAAAGGGAGGGGGTATTTTTTTTTCATTGTACTTGTGTTATACAAGTAACATTTACCTGAAAGTACTTTTGCTGTGGTTCACATTGTGGCTTGCTGTTATATTTTTTATAACTGCATTTCATATACAGATATTGGGTTCATGTTCCAATGTCTTTTGGTGTATGAAACTCTCGGCAAATCTTTTGGCCATAGCAAGAGTATTGCTTTCCATCAATAAATCTGAATAGACTGGTGGCATGGAAAGACAGCAATGCACAGGCATAGCACAAAGTGGAGCCGCTGTATGTAATTTAAATATGGCTGCTCATATGAGCATGTAAATTACAAACTATTTAGCAATATTAAATCTGTTTAATATTGCTAAATATAGTTTGTAATGTTCATGTGAGCAGCCCCATTCACCATATTCTGTACAAATAGACAATTGGCTTCACATATGTCCTAGTGCTGGTGTCTAATGGCATTTGTAAATTGCTAAATGACACTAATGCCTGTTTGGAATGTTCATCTAACACTTTAAGATCACACATTTTACTGCCATATACATGCAAGTAGAAACATTATATATAATCATGTTATCCTACAGGAAAGACACTACCACTATAGATACTCTACATCTGCAGAGGAAGAAGGATGGACATTTATTGCCCGCCTTGTTGCTTCACGTTTGAGATTGTAACAAACGTTCATCGGTTGTTGTTGTACATCCACTGGGCGTTGCCCGACGTGTGTGGACACCAAGAGCCCCTTCTGGATACACAGGCTGATCTGGCTGCTTGACATCTGATCCAGTCATAATAATATACAGAGGCAGCACTCCTCCATGTGCCAGAACTGTGTGTACATACTAGTAGAGATAGGCAGAAAAAGACCATCAGCTGTTTTTGTTAATGTGGAAAAAAGAAGGTACCGTATTTATTGGGGTATAGCGCGCACCCCTAAAGTTGCCCTGAAATTCCTGTGAAAAAAAGATTTTTGTACTTAGTTTGGTGTCTTGCGCGGCATCAATCATCGGCCTCGTCGGGTCCGTCTGCGGCTTCGGGTGTCCTCTTCGTCGGGTCCGGCGTCCTCGCTCCTTTCCTGCGCCGAGTTTGACTACTGTGCCGGCATATACCGAGCGCAGTATAGTCGGCAATGCTCGCGCTGACATACAGGACGTGAGCGCGAGTGTAGCCGAGACTGCCCGACTATACACGAGTGTACTGCGCTCGGTATATGTCGGCGCAGTATTCAAACTCGGCGTATATCGCGCACCCACGATTTTGCCCTGATTTCAGGGCAAAATAGTGCGCGGTATACGCCGATAAATACGGTAACTGAAAACGCTTTATCAAAATGGGCAAGGAGGAGTAATCCCATTTATGGAGTCGCATTGGTTGCCCGGGATCAGTTGCCTCACTGACAAAGCCTGCTAGTAATAACTGAAGACAACATTTGTTATATGGGTGTAAGGCACATTTTAAACACCCTCTTTAAAACTTCTGCAATCAAGGCCATGTACTTGACATGCATCTACACTCATGCATTGTTACTACATGTAGTATAGGGGTGTATAGATTCAAAATGCACAAAATTGTGCTCTAGTCTTAAAACCCAGCCTTCATTTTCAATTTGGCACTTATATTTATATTGAAAATCTGGTCAAACATATTCAGCATATTTCTGCAACACACACAATGCCTCATGATTTTTATATATATATATTTTTTTTCAATACTGGCAAGTACAGAAAAATACCAGAAAGCCAGTGTGCTCCTGACTCCCTCTTACCACTGATCACACCTTGGGGTTGATTTACTAAGACTGGAGAGTACAAAACCTGATACAGCTGTATATGGCAGCCAATCAGCTTCTAAGCCTGTTTGACACGGGCTTCAGCTTGTATAAGAGCTGTGTGAACAGCAAGTTATGACAAAGCATTTGCAAGGTTTGCTGAAGCTTTTAAAGTACCATGCAGCTTCAGTTTGTAAATATTGAACACACATTCTAAGGCTTGATTCACACCGATGCATTTTTAGTGCATTTTACAGATTTGCACTACAGTCCATTTTTAACATGGTTTCCTATGAAACACGTTTTGTAGTGCAAAATGCATAGTTGTGAAGCAGGCCTTATAGGGGTGCTGATTGCTGCTCTAAATGACCTGCTAGCAGGCTTCAGCACTTCTTGAAGCTTGATGAAAGCCTACTAGCAGCTTGCTTAAAGTGGCAATCAATGCTCCTAATTAGGATCTGTGTTTAAGATTTTCAAACGGGTTAAATGGTACTTTCAAAGCTTGCTTAAAGCTCTGAAAATGCGTTGTCAAAGCTTGCTGTTCACACTGCTCTTATACAAGCTTGAACCCTGTGTAAAATGGGCATAACTTCAGCTTGTTCAATTAAGCTTTGAGAAAACTGAAAGCTGATTGGTTTCTGTGCAGAGCGTCCCCAGATTTTGCACTCTTCAGGTGTAGTAAATAAACCCCCCTTTGCCTCTGCTGCTCTAAGGTCCCAAGCAGTGTTGTCAGCCCTACTCAGTTTTCTTCTAATGGACCAGAGATCATTTTACTCTGTTATCGGGAGTATGAGGAGTTCTGTAGTCCAGCTGACAACACTGCGTGGAATTTCCCTGCAGCGGAGGCAGTGTTGTCAGCCCTCTACATTAATATAGGAGCTCACTGGATTTCTTGCAGATGTCTAGAGAAACCTATGTATGGAAGAGACATACTAAATGTGGTGTTAACTTTATTTTACCCAGACATACTTGATGGGAAGCTTCTTTGCATACAACTCCACGTTATTCAGTTTATTTCAGTATGTCAGTTATATCTCTGTATCCCTTGAATCTCGAATAGATTGATTGCTTGCAACTGCTCAATCCCTTTACACTTTAATATTCTACTTTTTACAGCATGTCTGATATGAGGTCGCCTCAAGATGGAAACACCTCACTCTTCCTCTCTCGTCTCAACCCAATCTGGAAGGGATTTATAAACATGCAATCCGTCGCCAAGTTTGTCACTAAAGCGTTCCCAGTGTCTGGTTCTATCGAGTACTTGAATGAGGTTTGTTCTGGTGCTCTTTGTTTGTTTTTATTTTTCTGTCATGAATATACAACATCCTTCTTTTTTTTTTTTTTCTTTTTTTTTTGTTGAATGGTTGCAAAAGCAAAAACCAGTTACAAGCACAAAGCAGGCTCATTTGTACCTAATTCAGCAAAGAACTTGGCTAAACTTCAACAAATTTGCTCAAAGCAAATACACAATGTTGAGTTTCCCTTTTTTTTTTTGTTGACTTTTTATGGTAAATGTTTCTGAATTCATAGTTATTTTACAACTAATTTATTGAACATTGATGAATTGCTTATCTCTGAATTTGAACCTGAGGTTTGAGACTGCACATACAGCTTGAAGCCGCTAGTACCTGACTGGTTACTGTTTGCAACACTTTAGTCTGCATGTAGCATCGTGATGATGGACTGAGCTACCTACCTACCTTTCTCCAGTCCTTGGATATGGAAGCGGTGCCCGAACAGTCACATGACCACAGAATAAAGTTTTATTACACTTACAGCATTTTTTACTATTTGGTATCCTACATAATTTCAACAGGAATGATTTACATATACATTAAGGCCGGGTTCACATATTAAACACGTATACAATTCTCATATGTGAACCCAGCCTAAGAGAATATTTTCTGTGTGGAAGGGCCAGTGGGTCATCTCTTCTTAAACAGTGACATTGGGCTAGTTCATTTAGCTGTTTGCAGTGTTTGTTTTCTTCTACAATACAATAGTGTATAATACTGAAATGTCATTTTTTTTCAGGACTTGCCAGACACCATCCACATTGGAGGAAGAATCTCCCCAAAGACTGTTTGGGATTATGTGGGAAAACTCAAATCATCTTTGTCGAAGGTAGGTGGAGCTTGGAACGCAGTAACCCCATTTAAGGCTATTTAATATTTTTTTATGTACTTTAGTCCTGCTAGATCACTGCAGGCTGGCCCCTTTTGCAAGTATAGCTAAAAAAAAATAGGTATCTATACTGTTTAAAATTCGGTAATACACAGTTTTGCTGTGCACATGCTCAGTTGCTCTCCACTTGGTATTGTGCCTAAAATATGATCCACTAGAGGCCAATCTGGGGGCTCCCGGCTTTAGCAAAATGGCAGCCTCCACCAAGAAGCAACAGGAGCAATGCTGGAAGCCATTTTACAGCACATGCTAATTTTGGTAGCATAAATATTAATGTGGAATGTATGTTCATTGCTAAACGGTATTTTTATTTTATCATATTCTGTTTTAGATGTGACTGTTGTGATTTTTCCATCTACAGGAGCTGTCATTAATTCGCTTCCACCCAGCCACAGAAGAGGAGGAAGTGGCCTACATCTCCCTCTACTCGTATTTCAGTAGTCGTGGACGTTTTGGGGTAGTGGCCAATAACAACAGGCACATAAAGGACCTCTATCTCATCCCTCTAAGTGCCAAGGACCCTATTCCATCGAAATTGTTGCCCTTTGAGGGACCAGGTAAGGAGCTTGTTCTTTAGAATGAAAATAAAATGAGCTTTCCCCAAACTGTAAATAGTTGATGGCAAAAGGGTAAGTATTTCCTGTATCTTGGCAGAATCCTGCATGCATAATTTAACATTTGATCTTTTTTATTTTTTTTCTAAATTTTCTGTGATTTAAAAAAAATAAACAATTTCTACAAAAAAAAGTTTGTCTGTTTTGAGTATTGGTATTTCGCTGACATACTTTGACATTGCTTGCCTGTGATATGTGGAAGATCCAGTGGGAACACATGGGATGCCTGAAGAAGACTTTGAGGATCCGCCCTCCGAAAGATGAATTGTCAGAACGTCATTTGCGTCTTCTGCTAAGCAATCTTCATCTAGACTTAGGCTTACAGTTCTGCATCCACATACAACCTTTCCAGACTTGTTGGAACCTAAGGCACTGAAATGAAAGCTGTCAAGTAGCAATCAAAAGTACCACAACAAAAAAAATACATTGTTGGTTGCACAATATGGTAGTGGAGCTTATTTGGCCTCTCAAGTGTCTGAAAGAAAAACTGATTGCCTTCCCATAGCATTGTTTGGTTTGCCAAACTAAGTTGATCTTACAGATGTGGCTTTGTTGGCACAACCTCATTATCTCAGCACACATTGTTATACACTCACTGCACTTCATTTACCTCAATTAAGAATGGGAGACAACCTGGAAGTAAGAATCGGGCTCACACCAGCACAACAAGGAACAGATGTAAACCAAATCACACAAAGTAAAATAAACATTTAGAATTTGTATAATCACAGTAGAGACTCAAGATCCTAGGCTTTTCTAATAACATTTCAAGTTTAGTTACATATTGAAAACTTCCCAGTGCATTTCAAACACCGCTAGCATACATGTCTGATCCACCTTTTATATTATCTTCACATATCCAGCTGAGAGTGGGAGATCATTCACAAAGCGTAAACCAGTTTTTTTTTTACAATGCATGGTGCTACCCATCTAGTTTTGCCCCAGGAGCAGCAAGTGGAGATGTGTAGGTAAACTACAGCTATCGGGTGGGCACTTCAACAATGCAACACTTGGTTTAATAAGCTGGGCATCTGCATACGACCTGCCAACAGGGGTGAAAAAAAAAAATCAACATGCTGGCTTTCTGAAAATGTCTGCTTTCGATCCACCGGCTTCAACACCGAACAGACAGACCCAAAGGAAACTGAAGTTGCAACTTCCTGGAGTGGTCATTTAAAGTTCTGAGGCTGAACGTTTAACTCAACAGCTAGGAAACTGACATTTTCAGAAAGAGGTTCGGCAATGGCAGACAATTTTTCTGGCTTCTTTTTGAGGACTTGCAGAAAGCCACATAACCTGGTTATCGCTCTTGCATAAAAGAGAAGGAAAAAGCACACAATACTTAACAGGCTGAGCAGTCATCCCATACCCTCCCTATAGATATATTGCCCTCACTGAATGTTCAGTCAGTTTATTGACCAGTTTAATCAACCACGTTTCCTCTGATTTTTATGAGGGCAAGATATTTTGTTCTACTGTCCTTTACAGTAGTATGAGGAACACCAATTTCTACTGTTCTCTATACAGTAGTATGAGGAACACCAAACAAAATACTCACATTAGATAGCCGCCTCACTGGACATGCCTTCCACATGACCTTGGTAACACCAGCATGTGATGTATAATTTCTAGATTACACATAAATTCTACTTTTATACACATCTCTGCACAAGGGAAGATGGGCCACATAAAGAGTGCTGGAAGCCTGGTTTCCACAAGTAAAAACGCATCAGAACTGTAGTGAGGTTTTCAACAGCACTATTTTTTTTTTTTTTTTGTCAGCATTGGGTTCCAATGTTCCATGAACTTTACTTTCCCTATGTTCATTGTTTAAGCCCTAACATACCCTTGCAAGTACTTATACATTAATGTTGGCAGTGTTGTGCTTGTCCTTGTCGACATTCACACAGGAGCTGACTTAAAGTCGCCTTTAACAATCAGATTTTGCTTCACGTCACTGTTTGTGCAACAACCCTAAGATGGGTGTACAAGCCCACAGAAACAAAAGGCAACTGGTATTTGGTTGTTACTGCCAGCTCTGTTTCGTTTGCAGTTTTAAAGGAAACCACTTTTGATGGAAAAAAAGGCATACTTTTCCTTGATAATGCTAGTTACCTGGCTGTATCTAGCTTTTGTGGGTGTCGCTAGCATTAAACCCGCATACAGCTAACAAAATCAATGGCCATGTCAAGAAGAGATGAAGACATTGGGGGTTGATTTTACTAAAGGCAAATGGGCTGTTTGCTTTGCAAGGGAATTTTCCCCATTGCTTAGTAAAAGTGCTGAAATACCCAATCGCATGTAAGGATAATTTTTGTTTAGACATGATTGGATGATGGAATCCAACAGAACATCACCTCATTCACTAAGCTCTAGGGAAATTTCCATTGAAAAAGCTTATTTGCCTTTTAATCATTGTTCTTGCATTACCATGACAGCCAGGTAGCTAACATTTACAAGGTAAGTAGTGTCAGCTGCTACAGTTTTTAGGACGTTTGCTTCAGAAAGCAGCCCCTGCTTTTGTTTAGTGCAATGCACACTTAATTACTAGTGCTAATGTAGCTGACTTGGTCTGTAGGGTAGGATGTTGTATCAATTTTCCAGCATTGGGTAATATACAAGTTGATTTAACTACAGAATTGTACACACACACTGTGGCACTCACAAAATTTTGTCTTTTTGTTGTTTTAGGACTTGAGTCCACACGTCCAAACTTGATTCTGGGGCTAGTGATCTGTCAGAGAAATAAACGCCCTGGTCCTATTGAGCCAGAGAAGATTGAAGAGAAACGTCCAAAAGCTCAAAGCCAAGAGGAGGCGGACATCCTGACATATACCAAACTAACCACCTCCATTTCTCAGCCAGAAAAGAAGAAATATCAACCACTATCTACTGACATGAGAAGTACCACACCCCCTGGATCACCACCACCAATCTCTGAGCCAACTCCAAAGGTTGTTCCTCCCATTTTTACACTGCCATTTAACAGAATGGAGAGTGTTGTCCCCACAAGCAACATAACAAAGGGTTCTTCTCCACCTGCTGAACAGCCTATGTCATCCGGAAAAACAGCCACTCCATTGGAGCACATTTTGAAGACCCTCTTTGGAAAAACAACTGAAACTAAAAATGAAAATGTGAATACGCCTGCCCCTGTTACTGCTGTTACTTCTACCATTACTACTTCAGTAGAAACTATAACTGAGAGAGGATTTGTAGATCCCATTGTGCAGCAGTTTGGACAGATGTCTAAGGATAAAGCTTTTGAGGAGGAAGATGATAGACCCTATGACCCAGAAGAAGAGTATACTCCAGAAAAAGCTTTTGACCCTACAGTGGTTTTTGACAATAATGATACACCCTACGAACCTGAACAGCCTTGTGAAAATTTATATGACGACGAGGCATATGACCCAGAGGATGAAACTATACTGGAGGAAGCCAAAGTTCCAGTTGAAGATTTTCCCAACAGGATGGCTGCCCAAAATAAAACCAAAACTTTGGAGGAATCTGCAGAATTTCTAGCAGAGTCTTCTGATTCACCATCCCTTCTAGAACAGCAAAAAATGCTGGAGGAGTTAAACAAACAAATAGAAGAGCAAAAGCGACAACTTGAAGAACAGGAGGAAGCTCTTAGACAACAAAGGGCAGCAGTAGGCGTCTCCATGGCCCATTTCTCTGTATCTGATGCTTTAATGTCGCCTCCACCAAAATCTTCCATTTCAAGCGCCGATCTGTTTTCAAATGAACCAAGTATAGCAAGTGCTGGAACCGATACTGATATTCATGTTATCTCAAGACGAGATCCTAGGCAAGCAAGAGACCCTCGACAAGCAGTAGCAAAAATAATACTGCCAGATACAGAAAATGTTCCTATTGCACACTCACAAACTGAGACACCACTTGTTCCTGTTGAAGCCCAAAGAGCCTCTCCTATTACAACATCCTCTATTAGTATCCAGAATGAGACCATACCTCCTGTTAGTAACCTGACAACAAAGGAAAGTATCTTTGAAAAGGCTGAACCTGTAGGCACCACTAAACCCGCACGTAAAGTTCTACTGCCAACACCACTGCTTAGGCCATTGCCACATATGGAGTTCAAAACCGGTCACTACCAGCAAGAGTCAGCTTGGGAACCTAAAACCAATGCTCAAGCTCACTTTTCTAATCAGGCAAAGTCTTCATTAGAAAATCAGACAGATGATTTTGAATCTAAAAATGAAATGTTTCCGCATAATGAGCAGATTCACAGTCCATCGGATACTTTTGTAGACCGTGTTAATCCACAGGACAATAATAGACCTGAGCCAACATTTCCAATGAGCCCCACAGTAGGCCCACCTCAATCGCAGCGTGAAGTTCTATCTGTTTATAGTGAACAAAGACCACCTCTTATACCTAATCCTCCAGGTTTACGGGCTTCCCCTGTCTATCCTGAAGAAAACATTTCATCTAATGTAGATAATTATAGGGACATGTCACCTGAACAAAACATTGAGCCCACAGGACCTGGACAGTTTGGACCCCCAGTTCATCACCCATTTGGAGACAGAGGCCATCTCCCTCATTTTGCTATAGCAGGACAGTCCCCTACTAGATTTGATAGACAAAATAGTCCTCAAATGGAATTCCAAGAACCTCATTTTGGTAGGCCAAATGATGGTCCCCCAAGATTTCAAAATCTGCCTAGGTATGATGATCCATCGCAGTTTGATAGTCCTCGTCATTTCGATGGTCCCCTACAGCATGACAATCTGTCTAGATTTGAAGGATCAAGAGGACCCATGCAAGCTCCATTTCTGGGTAGTCGAGGACATTTTGAAGTTCAGAACAGACCACAACCCTTGCTGTTTAAACCTTCCAAAGATGCTCCAATTCATTCTTCCTTTGGTGGACCTAGAGGCCCGGCCTCTAGCCTCTTTGGTCCTAGAGGCCAATATGCAGATGATTTTGAAGATTCACGAGGCCCAGCCTCCATTCCTTTCACTGGACCAAGGGTTCCAGCATTTGACGACTCAAATAGAAACTTGTCACTCAGTCAAAATCAAAGAGGCCCTAATGCTCTCTCATTTAGTGTAACTTCCAGGCCTTCTGAACAACCTCAGCCCATGAAACCTCAGCTACGGCCTTTGCTTGAACTCCCAACTGTTCCTCCTCCACATAGAAGTGAAGCTTGGGACAAACCTAGACCTTCAGAGTTAATTCAGAATTATGGGGACCGTAGGCAAGAGCCAGAGCCACTCTGGGATTCTAACAATTTCAGGCAAAATAAGGACCACAGAGGCTTCGAAGGTAGACCTCGCAACTTAGAAGGACGTAACGATCCAGAATCATCTGACCTTGTACCAAATCAAGGATCTGACGATAGACGAAGAGAAAGAGAGCATGATGTACAGTGGGACAGAGATAGGGGAAGAAATTGGAACAGAGACCGAAATAGAGACATTGATAGACCAAGAGGAAATGGACGAGATGGAGACAAAGAACCTGAAAAGAAGGAATGGGACAGAAACCGAGATAGAGACAGAGACCGAAACCGGGAACGAGATAATTTTAGAGTCCGGGACCGAGAAAGAGAGCGGGAAAGAGAGCGAGACCGTGATAGGGAAAGGGATCGAGATAAAGAAGGGGACCGAGATAACAAAGAACGAGAGAGAGATCGAGAAAGGGAGAGAGACCGAGATCGTGAACGGGAAAGAGAAAGGGACAGAGAACGGTTTAGAGACCGTGATCGAGATGTCTATAGACGTAGAGACCGATCCAGAAGCCGGGAGAGGGATAGAGATCGGGCCAGAGAAAGATCTCGTAGCAGAGATCGTGATAGAGACAGGGACAGAGAGCGTGATAAAGGTAGAGACAGGGACAGAGATAGGGATCGAGGAAAAGATCGCTCTGTGCGTAGCGGAAGCAGAGATAACAAAGACTCTAAATCTGATCGATCAAGAGATGTTCTGAAGAGCACATCACAAGAGCCCACACCCTCCAGTCACATGTAATGGACTTTGCAAAAAGAAAATGGAGTACATGGACTTGTAATAATATAAAATAGTGTACATATCTGTAAATTATTAAATTTTTATTTTATATGTCTAATCCTTTAAAGGACAAGTTGTTTCCGCTGTGTTTAAAACTCGCTGGTTTATGAAGACTGGTTAAAAAAAAAGTCTGTTGCGCAACACAAACAGTAGTACATTTTTACGTACTCCATCACTAAAGAGGACAGAAGTTCGTTTTGTTTTTTTTTTAAACCGCACTATGTTGTCATTTTTATAAGTAGGCAGTAGCTTGATTAAGTGCTGCCTTGCACTGAAAATCTCACTGTACATGTACCTTGTTATTAGTTGATGAAGTATTTTGTTTATGGCATCTTCCAAGAAAGCATCAGTGCATTTTTTCTCTTCTCTTATACAAAGGAGTGCTCTGTATATGGTGATTTGTGGGGGCAAAAAAAATGTGCTTGTTTAAATACTGACATATAATCAAAGCAGTCTACCCTGTAGGAGTCAACACCACTTCTAACTTAGACTAACAATAACATGGACATCATGATCTCCAAATTGATCCATTTGGGATTCTAAGCTCGCAGCCTATGGAAAACTTTAATGGTTTTGGGGGGGGGGGGGGGATGTGTGACTTGTTTATCTGGAGTTAGGGAAAAGGGATCCTCCACTACTACAAAGAGGTCTTCAGAGATGAGGGAACCTGTTGCGTCACGGAACTCTCCTTTAACGTGAACCAGGTAGATTTATAAACTTCATCTTGCTTCCCTACCTTACACCAGTGGGAGTTGCTGCTAAGATTTCGGTTGAGTTACATTTCGTTTAAGAAACCTTTAAAAAAAAAAACGCACAAGCCCCCTGCAACTATACAGCACAATAACAGCACATTTTCTTCAGGGTGAAACAATTGTGATGTACAGTCCTATCGGTTATCTGAGAAGCATTTATGAGTCAACAATGTGTTCATAAAATTCGGTTAATGTAAAATAGCTTTTTATATGAAAAAGAAACCCTTTATTGTACACTAACTGTAAAATATATATATTTTTTTCTAAGTAGAATAAAAACCTACTATGTGGTCAGTTTGTTTCCCTGCTTTTTGTAAATCATTACATCATTTAAATTATTTGATAGCGGTACTATAAAAAAACGTGTTTTCTGATACTTTATGAGGGAAGAGATGGACAGATGTAAAGTTTATTTAAAAGTCAGTGGGCTAGATTCACATAGATTAGCGGATCTTTAGATCCGCGTAATCTATGTGATTTACGATCCGCCGGTGCACTTTTGCGAGGCGAGTGCTGTATTCACAAAGCACTTACCTCGAAAATTGCACCGTCGGATCATAACTCCCCCAGCGGAATGCAAATTCCGCGGCTAGGGGGAGTGTACCATTTAAATCAGGCGCGTTCCCGCGCCGATTTAACAGCGCATGCGCCGCCGGCGAAATTTCTCAGTGCGCATGCTCCAAATGACGTCGCTGTTTTCGGCGGCTACGTAAATTCCGGCCATCCGTATTCCCGATCGACTTATGCAAACGACATAAAAATGTGAATCTCGGCGCGGGAACGACGGCCATACTTAACATTAGCTACCCCTCATATAGCAGGGGTAACTATCCGCCAGAAAAAGCCGAACGCAAACGACGTTAAAAAATAGCGACGGGCGGGCGTTCGGTCTTGAATCGGCGGTTCTCCTCATTTGCATATCCGACGCGTAAAAAACCACGACGACACCTAGCGGCCGGCGGTACATTGCAGCCTAAGATCCGACTGGTGTAAGTCACTTACACCAGTCGGTTCTAAGGGAGATCTATGCGGAACTGATTCTTATGAATCAGTCGCATAGATCCGACCGTCGGATCTCGGATCACTTTCACATATTTGGAAGCTTGCTGTTTAATGGTTTTAGGATTGTATTATATGACAACAGGGCTGGACTGGGAAAAAAATTTGGCCCTGGACTTCATCCAGACTGGCCCACTTTGACAGGTCTCTCCCATGGCGGCCGGACAACTCCCGCACCCCCTGGCCACCCAAGCCCCCTCTCCCCCTTAACTAACCACTATCCGTTCTACTTTATTAGAGTAGAACGACTGGTACTGGTTCTCTTATAGGCAGTACCAGTGGGGAAGCTAGACATTATTTCACCCGGGGCAAAGAATCAGTTTGGTGCCCCCCCCTTATGGGACAAGATTAGGCAGAAGTGAGAAACTCCCAGGCCATAGCTGTTGAGTCAGCTGTCTGTCCCCTCCCCCATGCTCCTCTGTCGTCCCCCCTGCTCCTCTGGTGCGACCCCTGCTTCTTTGTTTCCCCCCCAGGTGAGCGCTGTGGGCAGGGAGAGGAGGTGAGCGCTGCGGGAATGGAGAGAAAGAAGAGCGGAGGGGGGGCAGAGGTCCGCTGTGACTGAAGCTGGCCCACTGAGCCATCGGCCCACCAAGAAGCTCCCTGTAGTCCCAATGGGCAGTCCATCCCTGTATGACAACATGTAGAGTGGTTATCTGCTGCCAAAACAATCGCTTGGAGGATACAACATACAATGTCTGGTTTATAAGTAATTTTCACTCGGTAAACTAAACCCGTGTTTACTTCAAAGAGTCCAATGCGCAGAAAGGGGTTTCCTCCTTCCTTCCCATAAAACCAAAAATGAACATTTATTCTATAAGAAAATGTACTCTACCCAAAGATGTCCACTGTAGTGGAAAGCAGTAAGGGAGTCTATATAACTGTCCCTCTGCATTTCTAATAATTGCCTTACATTACAGTTACATTAAATAGAGATGTATATGGGTTCATTATGTACTGAAGGCACATAGACTGTTCAATTAACTGAATTAACTTCACTTTCAACGTTATTTGCCCTGAGCTTAGTGAAAGAGGTGAAGCTTTGCTAATTTCCATCATCCAATCCTGTTCAAGTAAGAATAGATTCAATTTCCTGATCACATGCTTGGTGATCCTTCACCAGCATTCCAGATGGTCTTTACTAGCAACCTCCGACATAAGCACATAGGTAACGCATGTTTCAAAATCACATGGAAGAAAAGTGTGCCCTCTCGCGTCGCTTTCTCCACAGCTTCTCGGCTCTTCATTGGACATATTGATAGCAGAGCAGCCATTGGCTCCCACTGCTGTCAATCAAATTCAATGACACAACCGCCGGGGGCCGCGGCCAAGTCCTACTCGGTGGCTATGGACACTATGGACGCAGAGTGTATGACACGGGAAAACGCCCGCAAGGTAACCCCGTTGGGAGAGAGCTTCCCAGAGGGGGTTATCTAATGTGTGGAAGAGCTGCTGTGGGACCCCAGAAGAGGAAGATTGGGGGCCACTCTGTGCAAAACGAACTGCACAGTGGAGGCAAGTATGTTTGTTATTAAAGCTTCGATTAAAAAAAAAAAAAATCTCTTTAAGGCTGGTAGATATGGGATGAATACTGGCTGGTTTAACAGAGACTCGGCCAGTGTGTACAGCAGTCTGTTCAACTTTTGTTTAACGGGCATGCTGGAAAACCAGCTGTCGACCAGCAAAGGAAACCTCTCAAAAAACAAAAATAGAGGCCATTATTCACCTTCTGAAAATTCAAGTTCCTGGTCTTTTCTGATGAATCTCTTGCTTCATTTCAAAATCGCTGACCTGGAACCAATGTGAAAATATCTCATAACATTAGAAGTACAAATTTAAAATCCAGCACTAAGGTGAATCCCCAATATCCTCTCAATATAAATACTATCGACAAAATATATATATATATATATATATATATATATATATATATATATATATATAGTGTACTGTAATACCGGTGTTCACCAACACAGTGTGATAATGTGGTGGGCAATCTGGTGCTAACAGACACTATCTGTGAGGGTTTCTAACTGACACTGACTTTGCTAGTGACACGAATACAGTGATAATACTGTACTAATGACACTAGCTGGGAAGAAGTTAACAGTGTGCATATCAATGTGTAATATGTGCTGTTCTGTGTGGGATTGGACACAGCTGATTTCAGCCAAAATCATTGTCCAGTAGCACAGGTCAGCAGGGGGGCGTGCGCCACAACCGGAAGAATGCCATAACGTACACCTGCTGCCCACCATTGGATATTCTCTCCAAGCAGTACACCACATAAGGCCCCTTTCAGACGTCCGCTCCGTCTGTCCGTTCATTACAAGTCCGTTAACGGACTTGTAATGAATCCCTATGGGGACGCGTCCGTTAGCGGATGGAGCATCCGCGTCAGTCGGGTTCTGCTTTTCCGAACGGAAGAAACCCTATTTTTCTTCCGTTCGGCGGAACGGACCGGATGCAGACGGACAGACGGACCGTCTGCATCCGATCCCACATAGGGGAGAGCGGAGCAGAGACAGGGCGGTCCCTGCACTGTGTGCGGGGACCGCCAACAGCTCAGCGGGGATCCCCGCTGAGCTTTGGCGGACACACGGAGCGGCCCGAGAAACGGTACGCTCTGTGTGAAAGAGCCCTAAAAATTGTACTCTGACCAGATAAGACCCTTAAAAAGAGCTGCATAGAATTGTGAACATTTGTGTTTATGACCACGAATATAAGGACTATATAAAAAAATTGTGTTTCATTTTGAGTGGGGTCACTGTTTTGACAATAGCGAGCTGGTATTTTTTTTTTTTTTTATATCCTATCTCAAAGCAGGCCCATTGGTGCCAGAAATTGATGAGCAAATTGGCAAGGACATCAAAGATGTAGACATCACAGCCTAATCCTTGAAGGGTAACTCCACTTTTGTGGGGTGGGGGTGGCAAAGTAAAAACAATATAGCGTATACAATTGCGACACAAGTCCTATTGTAATTGAATGTTATTAAAAATTTCCTTTTCAATCTGCAGCCGCTGTAATTTTCTGAAAATGCAATATGGCTACCTGGAGGAGGTGTTCTGTAGCCAGAATGTGTACAAGAGCGCCCCCAGAGACATAATTTACTGTTTGTGTGATTGGCTCACTAAGTGCTTTCACAGTGGGGCGGCAGGTCCGTCAGCAGTAAAGCGCCGATAGTTTGAGCGGCGCTTTTCCGTGGGTGCTTTTAACCCCCGCTAGTGGCCGAAGAAGAGGTTTTTAACCTGTGTTGCGGCGCTTCCAAAGCGCTGCCTATTCATTCCAATGGGCAGGGATGGTGTGGGAGTGCGGTATACAGCACTCCCACACCGCCACAAAGATGCTGCTTGCAGGATTTTTTATTTTTTCCGTCCCACAATTGCACCACCCCAGTGTGAAAGAACTCAGGCTTTCACACTGCAGAGGCATGAGGCAGTTTTTTTTAGGCGCTATTATTAGCGCTAAAATGCCTGGAAACTGCCTCAGTGTGAAAGGGGTCTAAAGCCTCATACGCACAATCGGATTTTCCAGATGGGAATTTTGTGATGGCAAGCTTTTGTCGTAAAATCCCACCGTTTGTACGCTCCATCAGACAAGTGTTGTCGGATTTTCCGCCAACAAATGTTGGATGGCATGCTTTCAAATTTTCCCACAACAAATGTGTTTTGTCAGATTATCCGTCGGTAGTACAAACACGCATGCTCAGAAGCAATGCTAATCATAACACATTAGCAGAAGTTGCCCAAAGGGTGGCACTAAGGAGCTGAAAAACCGCGTAGTTTCCTGTTTGTTGGCTGACAATTCTTTGTATGCAATACAAGTTCATGGCCAACGCCCTTCAGACAAATGTCCTTCTCTTTGTCCATGGAAAATCTGATTGTGTGTTCCAGGCTTTAGATACAAGTCAGATTTCAGGCATCCCCAGCTTTCCTCATTAGAGCTTTGCAGGTGCTGCAGCTGGTGGATAATTATGAAACCACTCCCATTAGATTCACTTTCCCACAGTAGCACAAGTGCACAGTGATTTCTTCAGAATGACAAAAGGTAGGAATCTGCAACAGAGTTAGTGAAAATCCTTGTAATGGACATAGATCACCCAGAAGGAAATGTATTTTTCTTAACAAATGTGGAGTTACTCTTTAAAAGCCAAGTTCTCCTTTGAGTGAAAAAAATAAATAAATGCACATATTTTTTGCAGAAACAAAAATTATACATTTATTAATATTTTTTTCCCCCTAGGAGCCTGCGAATCCACAGACCAGGGGTGCAATGTCAGGCTCCTGCTGCAGTCACGTCCTCTAGTTTTGTGCCTGTAACTCTGTATGTGCTTTCTGTTAAAGTGGTTGTATACCCTGTACAACCACTTTTCCCTACAGGTAAGCCTATAATAAGGTTTACCTGTACCGTGTTTCCCCGAAAATAAGCCCGGGTCTTATATTAATTATGCCAACAAAAGACACAGTAGGGCTTATTTTCGGGGTAGGTCTTACCATGTAATGTGCTGTCTTCTCTCCCTCCCTGCCTGTCAGGAATCCCCAGTGTAAACTGAGTTAAAATGCTTGTACAATCCTATAATCCACTCTATTACAGTAGTATATAATGTACAATGTGTGCGTTTCTGTAATATAATTGTGCCAAATACATTTGTTATAGTGCCGCTCTGCACTTCTGTTACCCGCCAGAGCTCTCTTCCCCGCAATTATATTACAGAAACACACACATTGCACATTATAAACTACTGTAATATAGCAGATTATAGGATTTTACAAGCATTTTTAACTAGGGCTTATTTTTAGGGTAGGGCTTATATTGCAGCCCTCCTGGAAAATAACGCTAGGTCTTATTTTCAGGGTAGGTCTTATTTTTGGGGAAACAGGGTAGGTACTGAAAATATCTCCTAAACCTCTACAGTTTAGGAGATATACGCCGGCGCTGACATAATCGGTACATGCTCAATGAAGAAAGGGCGCGGTCCGTGACGTTTGTATAGTGCTTGTGCCGTGAGTGTCGGCTCCCACGCGTATGTGTTGGGAGTGACGTCGCTCGACTCCGGCCAATAGAGCCAGAGTCCACGGCCCCGGAAGGAAGAGGGGTTGAAGATGGACGTGAATAAACAGCGGAGACATCGTGGGCTTCTTCTGCAGGTAAGTGGCACATAATGGGCTAGTATGCGATGCATGCTAGCCCATTATTTACTTTGCAGGGAACAAAGAGGAAGTAAAACACACCAGGGTTTACTTCCTCTTTAAAAAGCTGGATGAAGTGTAAATGAACTGCGAGAGTGCTCATCGGCGCCCCTGCAGTTTATTTAGAACTACAAGTTTTCTGCTGCTGTGGCAGACAGGACATGTCGTTTCCCTCATTCACAGACTCCTGTAAATGAATGACGCAGCCTTGTGGGTGGAGCACCGTACAGCCATTCCAAATTTGAGATGCGACAGCGGCTATCCACCCTATAAAATGTGCAGAAGACCTCCACCTCAAATTGGAAATGCACTCACCTTTCCAGGGCCCGTTCGCACCAGAACGTGGTGCGTGAAGCGCGCAAGGAACGCATGCTCAAAATACACATGTGTGTGATCTGCTGCAGGTATCAATGTATTCCTAAATACACCCCAAATGCAGATCACTTGCCTCTATCAGATGGAATTGTACCACAGTACCAATTTTTTTTTTTTTTTTTTTATAAAAACATTTTTTTTATATTTTTATTATTAAAGGGCCCAGAGGTCCCCGGCTGGCAACCGCCCTTTTTTATTTAATAAAATAAAAAATATATTTTTAAAATATTTTATTTATTTATTTATTTTTTTATTAAAGGGCCCAGAGGGCCCCAGATGGCTACCTTTTTTATATATAACTTTGTTTAATATATATTTTTATTTCTTTTTTTTTTTTTTGTAAGGGGCCCAGAGGTCCCCAGGGCAACTCCCTTAATTCGTGGCGCCCCCCACTTCTCAATAAGCGGCATAGCGGCAGCCCCCCCACTTCTTAATCTGAGGCTAGCTGTGTAAGGGGCCCCATAATTCCTGATGGCGGCCCTGATTATGGCACCAATATAAAAAAAAAAGTAATGGTTAAAGCAATATACTATAAAAGTTGGCAAATCTACCTTAATGTTAACAGAAGAGGTAAATGGTGGCGCTAGCACCTACTGATGCTCTAAAAAAAAACACCCAGTGATAGAAAAAGGTGCAAATATCATAATCAAATATGTCCACAAACGGAACAGCATAACCGCAAATCCATGCAAGATCAAAAATGGAAGATATCCACTCCACATCTCGTGTCACCACTCCCCATAGGCGGTACACTCACCAGCAATAATTGCCTCACATTCTCATGTTTGGCAATAAGGCATTGTGCCCCCACACTAATGCGAATTGGTTGCGGCTTAAACCGCATCCAAATTGCATAACGTTATAAAATACATTGGGCTAGATTCACGTAGCTGCGCCCCTTCTTACGGCGGCGCAGCGTATCGTATTTACGCTGCACTGCCGTAAGTTTGAGAGGCAAGTGCTGTATTCACAAACCACTTGCCTCGTAACTTACGGCGGCGTAGCGTAAATGGGGCCGGCGTAAGCGCGCGTAATTCAAAAGATGATGAGGGCGGCGCGTTTTTTTATTTAAATTATGGTGAACCCGCGTTTTTTTACGAACGGCGCATGCTCGAAATTCCGACGCAAATCGTCATTGCTTTTGACGTGAACGTAAATTACGTCCAGCCCTATTCGCAAACGACTTACGCAAACGACGTAAAAAATTCAAATTTCGAAGCGGGAACGACGTCCATACTGAACATTGGCTGCGCCACCTAATAGCAAGAGCAACGTTACGCCGAAAAAGCCTTACGCAAACGACGTAAAAAACTACCGCCGGGCGCACGTACGTTTGTGACTCAGCGTAACTAGGTAATTTGCATACTCTACGCCGAAAATGAAGGAAGCGCCACCTAGCGGCCAGCGTGAGAATGCACCCTAAGATACGACGGCGTAATAGAATTACGCCAGTCGGATCTTAGGCTAATGTCGGCGTATCTAGCTTTCTGAATACAGAAAGTAGATACGCCGGCGCAGCTTTGAATTTACGCGGCGTATCTCTTTGCTGAATCTAGCCCATTGATTTTAATGAGGCTGGTTAACATATGTGCGATGCATTAGCACTGCGCATTGCCCAAAAAACGTGTGCATTTTCTAGGCATTGAGGTGCGAATTCAGGCCCATTATCTTCTATGATTCGCAGATGTGTTCAGTTCTCATCAGGATTTCTCTCCTTCTCCTCAATACACTTCTACCCCTCCCCCTCCCCTCTCACAGGTCTCCAAATTCGCAGCTAAAACAGAGATGATTCGCTGAACAGCTCTTTTATCTCTTTGCAGACATAAGAGAGCTGTAATTCGCACCACACAAGTGTGAATCCAGCCTTAGGGTTGTGGGCAATCCCAACGTCTCCTCCACTGTCATAGAGCAAGGAAAAACTTCTGTGTATCTATAGGATTAAAAAGAACACTCCAAGGGGCAGATCCACAAAGAAAGTACGCCGGCGTATCTATTGATACGCCGGCGTAATTTCAAAATTCCCGCGTCGTATCTTTGTTTTGAATCCTCAAAACAAGATACGACGGCATCTGGGTTAGTTCTGACAGGCGTACGTCTTCGTACGCCTTCGGATCTTAGATGCAATTTTTTGACGTCCGCTAGGTGGCGTTCCCGTCGTAATCCGCGTCGAGTATGCAAATTAGCTATTTCCGACGATCCACGAACGTACGAGCGGCCGTCGCATTTTTTTACGTCGTTTCCGTTTGGCTTTTTCCGGCGTATAGTTAAAGCTGCTATCTGGTGGCGTACTCAATGTTAAGTATGGCCGTCGTTCCCGCGTATAATTTTAAAAATTTAACGTTGTTTGCGTAAGTCGTCTGTGAATGGGGCTGGACGCCATTTACGTTCACGTCGAAAACAATGACGTCCTTGCGACGTCATTTGGAGCAATGCACCCTGGGAGTTTTGACGGACGGGGCATGCGCAGTTTGTTTGCCGCGGGGACGCGCTTCATTTAAATGAAACACGCCCCCTACCTGCCCAATTTGAATTTCCGCGCCCCTTACGCCGCGAGAGATACACTACGCCGCCGTAACTTACGGCGCAAATTCTTTCAGCATTCAAAGAAAGGAAAAGTGAGTTACAGCGGCGTAGCGTATCTCACATACGCTGCGCCCACGCAGATGTATGTGGATCTGCCCCCAATAGTGCAAAAAACATCTGATTCAACTTATTAAAACACCATCTACAGGTAATTGCACTCACATTTGGTAAAACTATAAATCATATTGGGTATAGAGAATCAAGCATATTATGGCCGTGGTGGGCCCATGCCAACAGCTCCGTTTCTCACTCCACCAATGTCGATCTCCTAAACAGACATCACTTCCAATGCTACGTGTGACGTCAGTTCCCATACAGCCATGTGCTGACGTGTTTCGTCCTTCCGACTTCATCCTGGGATTGGCTGTACGATGCAACCATTCTAATATATGCCCTCATATGTAAATGACTGCGCATTGCGCTGGTGTTCCTGCAGTGTCCCTGTGGCCATAAGCAATATACTTATAGAGTATGTACAGTACACACTCAAAACAGTCAGATTGAGCTTTAATATAATACCCGCCCCAAGTAAGTATATACTCAACCCCCCATATTCATATATCCATGTTCATTTACACAAATCAGCCTTAACTTTATGACCACCTACCATAACCACCTAAGGTTGAGTAGGTGCCCCTTTTGCTGCAAAAACAGCCCTGACCCGTCAAGACATGGGCTCCACTAGACCTCCAAAGGTATGCTGTGGTATCTGGCACCAAGCCATCAATAGCAGATCACTGCTTTCGCCAGATAGCATTCCCATACTACATCCATTGCTGGTGCCATCACTTCCCCGGGTAAGTAATGCACACGCACCCAGCCATTCAGATGATGACATGATTCATCAGACCAGGCCACCTTCTTCCTCTGTAGTCCAGTTCTGATGTACCCATTGTAAGTGCTTTTGGCCATAAGCATGGGTCAACATGGGCACCCTGACCAGTCTGTGGCCTACGCAGCCCCTCTGTGTGTTCTAACACCTTTCTATCAGAACCAACATTAACTTTCTCAACAATTTGATTTATAGTAGCTCTTCTATTGGATCGGACTACACAGGCCAGCGTTCGCTCCCCACATGCATCAATGAACCTTGGCCGCCGATGGCACTTGGTTTGCCAGTTTTCTTCCCTTGGGCCACTTTTGGTAGGTCCTGACTAAGTCAGACTGAGAACATCACCCAAGAGCTGCAGTTTTGGAGTTGCTCTTGCCCAGTTGTCTAGCCATTACAATTTGGCTCTTGTCAAAGATACTTAAATGCTTATGCTTGCCCATTTTATATTTTTCACTCACAACAACTTCAGGGACAACATGTTCACTTAATGCCTAATATATCCCAACCACTTTCAGTAGCCATTGTAATAAGATAATCCATGTTACGGATTTTACCTGCCAGTGGTCATTATGATATGGCTGACCGGTGTATACGAATATATTTAAAAATATATCAAATACACAGGTGTGCACAGCCTATTGCATTAGGGTGTGCACCCCAAAGCTCAAACACACTCTACCAATCACTCACGATCTTAATTTGGAAAGGGAAGGGGCCAGTAAATTACATACTTACCGGCCTCTTCCCCTCCACTCATTCTGGTGAAAAGTGAAGGTTCAGTTGACACCGGTTTCCGTTTTCTCTGCGTCAGCCCTCTTGACAGCGTTGGTTCCTCCCACACACACGGGTAATCCACCTCTGCAGTGACTTGGTATGCCATTACCAATCACGTTTTGTTTCTCCCCTAAAACAAGACCTTTGATTCATTGCCTTTTTTTTCTCTACTTTCCATGAACGGCCTTTACGTTGTCTTTTACTGTTTTCAGGCCTCCTGCAGCTGTAAACCCTCCTGCCCCATGATGGTGGCACCCAAGTACCAAGAGATGTCACTTCATAGGAACTCCTGTCATTGTTACCAGCAGGAAATGGAATTCATGAAGAAGAGCAGAAGCTCAACTAACCTACTGATACCTGAGCAGGTCTGGAGTAAAGTTAAAGGTGAGATTTGCTGTTACTTTTGTGCCCAGTGTCCATTACTGTGATGACTGATATGCCAGTTTGGAGATCACACAACCCCCTGGTGCCTGGGCAGTTCTTGGCTTGTCTGAGATAGAACAGCTTGGTTTGGATAGAGTAGAGAAGGGTTATGTTTTGCTGTCTGTGTCCTCTTAAAGCGGAGGTTCACCCAAATAACATCTATATCAGACCAACTTCTTTATACAGTCCGCATTTTTTTTTTTTTTTTACGCTGTACATACCGTATAATCTATATTTGCAATCTGGCTTTCGGGTATTTCTCCCCACGGGAGTAGGCGTTTCTATGCTGAGGAGGAATGTCCTCTGGGAGGTCGCCCAGATGATTGACGTCCTTTCAGAAAAAGTTCCCCCCGGTGGATAAGGCCCCGCCCCCCGTATTGCGTAAGCGCGTCACGGGTCACGGCGTTTCCGAAAGAAGCCAAACATGCAGAGCTGCGAGTTGGCTCTATACGGGGCCTGCGCAGCGACTAGGAGCCGTTTAGAGCTGACTGCGCAGGTGCCGTATAGAGCTTCTTCATGTTCGGCTTCTTTCGGAAACGCCGTGACTCGTGACGTGCCTACGCAATACGGGGGGCGGGGCCTTATGCACCGGGGAGAACTTTTTCTGAAAGGATGTCAATCATTTGGGCGACCTCCCAGAGGACATAGTGATCTATCTCCATGGTGCCCAGCATTTTCCATTGATGGACATTGGCCTACATTGCAGACCTGTTAAAAGTCTGGTTTAGCTTATTTCCCCTTAGACCTTCTCAACAAATGTTCCTCCAGGGGTGGGCCAGGGTTCCTTGAACAATGAGCAGTGTCAGATTGATCTCCTGCCTGAGTTTGCATGGTTCTTCTAATAATGTAACTCAGTAGAGTCAGCAGCAAGGGACCAGTGGAGTCTATCCTCTCATTGACCAATAATATGCTATACCAACCTTCAATGTAAGGGGGCATTTCTCTACCAACCATCAATTTAAATTGAATTGTTTGTTTGATTTTATGATTATTACCAAAAATTATGTTGTATTATAGAGCAGGAGGTGATACAACGTGACCTGCACTGGGTGCCCAATGCCCCATACCTTATACTTGTATTTATTATTATGTATACAACAGGGGTCAAGTCCTGGGTAAAAAAGTGTGGGAACTCCCACCCAAGATCCACTCCCCCACCAAAAAAAAAAAATGATACGCTCATATGCATAATTACTAAACCGCATGTTTTTTTGGTTTGTTTTTTCGAAAAAAGAAGCAAGTTCTTTCTAAATCCCGCGATAACTCGTGGCAGACCTTTGCAATGTCTACTGGGAACAATGAAAAAAGCTCCCAGGAGACATTGCGGCATCGAGGAAGTGACGGAATACCCGCACACTACCCGATGAATCCATATACAGGAAGCGGCCAGTAACATAAAGGATTACTAAGGTTCGCCTGCCCCTGACAGTGACTCGAGCTGGGCATCGCCGCTAGGGTGACCACATGTCCCGGATTGCCCGGGACAGTCCCGCATTTGGCAGGTCAGTCCCGGGCACATTCATTCCAGGACAATACAGTGTCCCGGAATGAAACTGACACAGCCACCCCTCAAGCTAAACTAATGCCCCCAAAAAAGGGCTGCCACATCACTGCAGTACTTGTCCTGGCCAGGAACGCCTGGAGGAGCACAGTCCCCCTTCTTTTGATTGGAGAAATCATAAATCCTGCCTCTTGTGTCCAATCACTGTGCTGAGATTTGTTACAGCACAAGCTGATTTTTGGGAAGGGGGGGTGTCCCTGAATGGTAGTTTGGAAATGTGGTCACCCTAATCGCCGCTTAGTGAAGGATTGACTCGGCGGCTTGGCTGCTCTAGTCCTGCAAAGGGAACTGCGTTCCTGCTGTGAAAAAAAAAAAAAGTTGTACTGTAGACATAACCATTATGGGTTTCCATTAACATTGGATAGACGCAAAGCATTACGGGGGGGGGGGGGGGCAGTGTTAAACTGAGGACAGTCCCATCATGCATATGCTTGCTTTGCAAAGCTGCTTGAAGGACTGAAAACCCTCTAAAGACCCTGATTTACCCACTGAACAGTTCAAAAGCTGTAGGAGGTAATGAATAGAGCATGGATCTTCAAACTACGGCCCTCCAGTTGTTCATGAAGTACAATTCCCATCATGCCTAGTCATGTCTGTAAATGTCAGACTTTTACAATGCCTCATGGGACGTGTAGTTCTGCAACAGCTGGAGGGCCGTAGCTTGAAGATCCCTGAAATAGAGCATGGAGGGAAGGGAGTGGGGTCAACCATTTGAGAACCCCAACAGGCCTCCATAGTAGCCTATGATTATAGTTACATCTACGATCCTGTGCTGTCAAGAATGTTAACAAGTGCTAATTAATGTATCCAAATTGGAAAACATTTCTGCCTGGACTTAGACCCCATTCTGCAGATTTTTGTCTTCAGATTTACCAAAACCATATAATATGAGGTCAAACTTTAAGGCCCTGTACACACGATCAGTCTAAACCGATGAGAACGGACTGAAGTTCAGTTTCATTGGTTAACCGATGAAGCTGACTGATGGTCTGATGTGCCTACACACCATCAGTTTAAAAACCAATCGAGTCCAACGCGTGACGTAAAACACAACGACGTGCTGAAAAAAACGAAGTTCAATGCTTCCAAGCATGCGTCGACTTGATTCTGAGCATGCCCGGGTTTGGAACCGATGCTTTTGCGTACTAACCATCGGTTTTGACCTATCGGTTACCAGTCCATCAGTTCAATTTTAAAGCAAGTTCTAAATTTCTGGACCGAAGGATAACGGACTGATGGGGCCCACACACGGTCGATTTGGACCGATGAAACTGAACTTCAGTCCGTTTTCATCAGTTTGGACTGATCGTGTGTACAGGGTCTATGAGTTTCAATTTGTAGGCAATCAGGTAGGCCCTTGCACTACATGGTTTTGGTAAATCTGAAGACAAAAATCTGAAGAAAATCTAATAGGGTGTATACACACGATCGGACATTCCAACAACAAAACCGTGATTTTTTTTTACCGACGGAATGTTGGCTCAATTTCCGACAAGAACTTTTGTTGTTGGAAAAATTGAGAACCAGCTCTCAAACATTTGTTGTCGAGCTTACACACGGTTGGAATATCCAACCAAAAGCTCACATTGAACATTTGTTGTCGGAAATTCAGACCGTGTGTACGTGGTTTCCGACCACAAATGTTCAATGTGAGCTTTTGGTCGGATATCAACCGTGTGTAGGCTCCTTAGTGTAGTAATCTAGTATAGTATATAGTATAGTATAGTGTAGTATCTATATTACAACATATACTACTACACTTAGGACATTTGCTGTCGGAATTTCTGACAACAAATGTTTGAGAGCTGGTTCTCAATTTTTCCGGACATCAACAATTCTTGTAGGAAATTCCAATCGTCTGTAGCCAATTCCGATGCACACAAATCCTATGAATGCTCGGATTCATTGAACTTCATTTTTCTCGGCTCGTCGTAGTCAGGGGCGGACTGACAACTCATGGGTCCCCCGTGCAATAGAAGATTATGGGGCCACCGGGCTTACAGATGGCCACCATGCCAGGAGGCAGTGCAGAGGCAGGGCAGCGAAAATCTCAGGATTTTCACATCAAAAGCATGTCAGTTTCGCACATATCAGGGACAGATGTAAAAATAACACAGATTTTTACATACTGTCCCTGGTTTTACTGAGCCTGGCAACCCTGATAGGGCCCCCTAGTGGCATGGGGCCCTCGGGCAGTTCCCGGGGTGCCTCAATGGACAGTCCGCCCCTGGTCGTAGTGTAATTGTTGGGAAGGTTTAGTGTATTTGAGCAACTCATAAAAGCTGTTGTCTTTCTTTCCAGGCATAGGATATGGATGTACTGGGATGAGATGAAGCTGTGCCTTCCCATTGGTAACACAAGGATGGATAAAGCCACAACATCAACGTGGGCAGAGAGCTTTCTGAAATACACCCAAGAGCAGCATCAGGATTCCCTGCAAAAGGTACAGAACTTTACACTTATCTTACACTATATGACCAAAAAGTATGTGGACACCTAACCATCACACCTATATGAACGTGTTGGAAATTCCTTTCCAAACCCACAGCCATTATAATGGCGATGGCCCCTTTAATAGCTTTTGCTCTTCTAGGGGGGGATTTACAGAGGATTTTGGAGTGTGCTTGCAGGAACTCATTTAGCCAAAAGAACACTTGTGAGGTCAGGTACTGATGTTAGACCAAATAAGTCATCATCACACCATGTCCTTATGGAGCTGGAGAGACACAGTCATACTCCAACCGAAAAGGGGCTCCCCCTAAACTGTTACTGAACAAGGTTGGCAGTACACAAAAAGTCTAAAAAGAATATCTTGTAGCATTAAGGCCGGGTTCATATTGGTACGACACGACAGTTGTACCACTTCTGATCTGACTTTGCCCTGCGACTTGCGTCCGACTTCAATAAACAGGGATCAGACTTTGATCTCCGACAATACCAGGCACTGTGCCTGGTATGAATCTTTAGGAGGAACTCTACACAAAATGTAAAAAAAATCGGCATGGGTTCCCCCTTTAAAGAGCATACCAGGCCCTTCGGTCTGGTATGGATTATAAGGGGAACCCCCACGTCAAAAAAACTGCGTGCCCCCCCCCCCCCAAATCCGTACCAGACCAGAGGGCCTGGTATGCGCTTGGAGGGGGAACTCATGCCGTTTTCTTTTTTCTTTTTTTTATTTGGTGTGGAGTTCCCCTTCAAGATCATCAGAGCACAGGTCGCATGCCAAAGTCGGAGCGGTTAAGACGGCGATTCCGACTTTGATCCGACTTCAGTGATATTCAGTTGGCTGAAGTAGGATCAAAGTCAGACCAAAGTAGCTCAGGGAGCATTTTCAAAGTCGGACCGACATGTGTCGAACCACTTAAGACGACTCCCATTGGAGAACATTGATTTTCACACGTCATGCGACATGAGCTTCCAATGAATGTTGGAGCGTTTCTCGTACCAGTGTGAACCTGGCCTAATAGTACCCTTCACTGGAAACCTGTGGTGTCAATGATATGGAGGGGGTGTCCGCAAAGTTTTAATCATATAGTGTATGCAGGACACTGTAGTGTAGGCAGTACAGCCAGCCCTCCTGTATGGGGCCCAGGCCCTATCAGTTCAAAAGGGGGGCCCGGGCACCTGCTGAGCAGGAGCGATTGTTGTACTGCCTTACTGCCAACTCTTGTGGCTCCCCCTACAGCTCTGCCTGATTCTCCCTTTTCTTCCTTTGGCTGCACTGCAGGGGGATGAGTATCTGTATCCCCACCACCCCTGCTGTCCGGGCCCCCATCCTTTGTGGCCCCCTCCCCTGCAGCGTTACCAGCTTCCCTCCTCTCCTCTGCCGCCAGCAGCTGATTAGGGCACACAGGGGGATGTTTCAGGATAGAGAGGGGGTGTGCGCAGCAAATATGTCCTATTTACCAGCCTCTACCTTTCCTGAATTGACACAGTGAGCGATTGGCACGGATCACGCATTGTGTCCATTCATCGCTGAAGCATAGTAAATTGTGTTTACTATGCATCCGTTTGTGAATGAACAGGGAGCCTCAGAGCGCTTCCCATTTGTTCACTGTCCAGTGCAGCTGAGGCTGCAGAGAAAAGGTCTGGAGAATCTCTGTCCTCAGTCCCTTTATTTGATTCAAATGGGAGCCATCAGGGTTCGGTTTAGACCCCTGATATTTCACCAAAGGTCCTTCCATCAAGGCTGTAAAAAAAAGGAGGAGGGCGGGGCCCTGTCAGGTAGGCTGTAGGGAGCCCAGTGATTTCTAACAGCAGCCCTGAGTGTATGTATGACTGTGTGACACTGAACTGTAATTTACTCTTACTGCCAACTCTACACTTCTGTACACAGATGAAATACATACATAAACATACCTGGTTTATATGCCAAGGGATTTGTATTTCTCTCCATCCTGTCCTGAGATTTACACAGCTCTGGCACACAGCACAACCCTGTCCAGCAGTAGAGGAGACTTGATTTTTATCTACTGCAGTTCAGTAACATCTACAGGTCCTATCCTTCCCCCAGTCTGTGACCGCGCAGTGAAAGGAGAAGCAGTAGATTGATGAGCTTGTAACAGAATGGCCCATGATACCCAGAGACTTTTGAAGGATGCGGGGTACTCCTGTGCCAGCTTCACCAATGACTCTTGGGTCTAGGGTCATCCTATGTCCAATAGGGGCATAGGATGACTGAGAAATTATATCTCGGATTACATGAGACGGGACAGTAATGATAATTCACACTGTATTGCAGGATATCTTGAAATATTACAGGTGGTTAATTCTGACCCCAACAGGTCAATAGGAGAATGACTCATTCATGTGGGGACACATACTGTTGAGGTGTTAATTGAGTCTGGCTCCTAAGATATTTCATTGTGTGAAAGTCTATTGATGATAGATGTGTTGGGGGTTGGCAGTCTGAAAAGTCAGATGGCTGACTTTTCAGCTGTAGTGGATTAGCATGTCAATTACGTCTACAAAGGAATGTGTATTATGTATCAGGTGAGAATAGCTTATCGCGGAGTCAGAACGTCTGGGTAAGTGACTAGTAATTGGTTCATGTAGATTATCTGAATGTCATTATCTAAAGGAATGTGCATTGAGCACCCATTGTGTCATGTTGTGGGTGGAGTTAAGCCATTGTATCTTGGGGCTTCTGACTGTATATAACAAGCCTGAGTTTACCATTAAAAGTATCCTATCTGTTTGGAACCAGAGAACAGAGCTGTGTGTGTCTCGTTATTCTGGGGGAAAATCCAATGGGTCCTGTCTGCTGGATTGTGGAGTGTCGGAAGCTGTCTTGGGTTGGTGGAATGGAATATTGTAACGGCGTTAACCCCTGACCGCTACAGAGCTCATCCCACCATCACCCTGTTCTCTTCTCCTATTAGCATGTTCCTTGTTTGCAGAAGAGCAATGTAGCATAACTTGTACTGCTTCTCCTTCTCCCAGTATAAACTCTATATGGGAAGGCAGAAGGATGAGACCAGCTCACGTTTTACATACTTACCCTTTTTGCTATTATAAAATACATTTAATAATATTTCTTTTGTCTTTTCTGCTTGAAGTTCAGCTTAAAATGGGACTTATACTTCAGATGTTAAAGGAAAGACACACATAACCTTTTTCCATGCTATGGTAGACTCCCTCATAGTTAAAGCAGATCTAAACCCAGGGAGGGTGTTCTGCCGAGCTGGTTCCTCCTATCGATATGGTTCCCTCTTGACTGCGCAAGCGCAATGCGAGCCGACCGAAATCTCTGAGCGGGAACAGCTGTTCGTCCGCTGTAGATGTGCTCGCTCTCGATGCCTGATTATACACGCCGCTGATGCTTGGTAATACACAGTGCTCTATACAGCAAGGGGCGGATGTGATATTGAGCAGTGCTTTATTGATTGGTTATACACGCCGCTCTATACAGCAAGGGGCGGATGTGATATTGGGCAGTGCTTTTTTGGGGGATGGGTTTCTCAATAAAATGCACGTCTCACATCCACCCCTTGCTGTATAGAGCGGCGTGTATTACCAAGCGTGAATAATCAGGCATCGGGAGCGAGCTTGTCTACAGCTGACACTCAGCTGTTGAGGCTCAGAGATTTCCGTAGCCTCCTACTGCGCATGCGCCGCGCCAGGCCGCGCTTGCGCAGTCGAGGCAGTAACCTATCCGATGGAGGAACCAACTCGACAAGACACCGGGACAAGAGTTGGGCAAGATGGGCGGCTGCCCTGGGCACTGTGGTATCATGTGAGGTGGGAGGGCTTCCTGAGGAGATAGGAGGGGAGTGGATTTGTATTGGAAGGGGGAATTTGAAGGGTGGCATGGGGTAGCAATTGTTCTAGGAGGGGAAATGTGTGTGTGTGTGCGCTAGGAGTGGTGATTTAATGGGATCTGTGTTGGGAGGGGGGGTAGAGGTAGAGGAAGGGGATTTGTGCTAGGAGGGGGGAGTTGTTTTTTGGGGGGGTGGGGGGTGGGGGTGGGATGTTGCAATTGTGCTAGGAAAGATTTTTTGGGGAGGGATGATTTGTGTTAGTAGGGATGATTGGGGGGGTTATTTTGTGCTAGATGGGGAAAATTGGGGGAGGGGGAATTTGTTCTAGGAGGGAAGATTGGGGGGAATTTGGAGTGGGAGGAGAGGATGTGTACTTGGAGGGGAAATTTTAGGGGTAGAAGATTTGTGCTACCGTGTTTCCCCGAAAATAAGCCCGGGTCTTATATTAATTTTGGCAACAAAAGACACAGTAGGGCTTATTTTCAGGGTAGGTCTTACCATGTAATGTGCTGTCTTCTCTCCCCCTCCCTACCTGTCAGGAATCCTCAGTGCGAGTTAAAATGCTTGTAAAATCCTATAATCCACTATATTACAGTAATATAAAATGTACAATGTGTGTGTTTCTGTAATATAATTGTGCCAAATACCTTTGTTACAGCGCGGCTCTGCGCTTCTGTGACCCGCCGGAGCTCTCTTCCCTGCAATTATACGTATTACAGAAACACACACATTGTACATTATATAATACTGTAATAGAGTGGATTATAGGATTTTACAAGCATTTTAAACTAGGGCTTATTTTTGGGGTAAGACTTATATTGTAGCCCTCCTGGAAAATAGCGCTAGGTCTTATTCTCAGGGTAGGTCTTATTTTTGGAGACTTAGTGGGGGTGGGGGGATTTATTCTTAGGGAGTAATCACGCAGATTAGCACTCCGTTTTTTGAGGGGGATTTTTGCTGACACATAAATGGTCATACATCATGGGGGGGTTTGGCATGTTCACCCTGGGCACTAGATGACCTGGCACTGTCTAAACCTATTTACTACGCACATGAGCTTTAATGTAATTTTCAATATTTTTAAAGCTAAACTACAGGCTGGTATGAAACACACAAAATAATTCCAGCTAATGTAATCATTACTACACCATTAAATGTCATTTTTAAATGCAAGCAGAGTTAGTACCTGAATCAAACCTGCCATCATCCTCTTGCAGTCCCTGTACAGCAGTGCTGGAGTGTGAGAGAAAGAAGCAGCACAAGGAGACAGTCAGTACACGTGCTGACAATAAGCATTCTGATAGGTGGAAAGCAGTGGCGGCTGGTGCTTAAAATTTTTGGGGGGGGGCGCAAAAAAAAAAAAAAAGAAACAAATTGCAGCCTCACTGTGCCCATCAAATGCAGCCACTGTGCCATCAATTGTCACCACTGTGCCATGCCATCAAACGCAGCCACTGTGCAATGCCATCAAACACAGCCACTGTGCCATCAATTGTCACCACTATGCCATGCCATCAAACGCAGCCACTGTGCCCCTCAATTGTCGCCACTGTGCCAATTGTTGCCACTGTGCCCTTTAATTGTCGCCACTGTGCATGTCACTGTGCCCTTTAATTGTTGCCATTGTGCCCATTGTCACCATTGTGCCCTTTGTCACCATTGTGCCCTTTGATGTCACTGTACCCTTTGATGCCACTGTGCCCTTTGATGCCACTGTGCCCTTTGATGCCACTGTGCCCTTTGTCACCACTGTGCCCATTGATGCCTCTGTGCCCTTTGTCGCCTCTGTGCCCTGTAAAATGCACTTACCTTACTCCTTCCACGTCCCTCGATGTCTTCTCCCGCCTTGGTGACGCTTCAGCCAATCAGGTTACTGATAACCAGAATCGGGGAACCTGATTTGCTGAGACGGCCGTCAGTCTTATCCAAGGAACGCACCTCCCATGCGTTCCGAGGATAAGACATCCGGGAGGACGAGGGCTGTATTCGGAAAGCCTGGCTCTGATAGGCACTTCCGCACAGCCAACCAGCTGCCGTTATTCAGGTGGCCGGCGCTCAAGTTCCGGCCATCTGAATAGACCAGCGGCAGCTGGCAACAATAACATACATTCATGCAATGCATGAATGTATGTTATTAGACTCAGTGGCGGGTGAGAGCCAGAGGGGGCGGCGCTCCAGCGCCCTCTTTGGACGAACCGCCACTGGTGGAAAGAGCAAAGTGACAGGTAGGTGGGCGCATTACTGTGCTGCTTCTCCTTTCACTGTGCAGTCGCAGACAAGGCAATCTTGTGATAATGTGCTGCAGTGAAAATGTCTGGCGTGAAAAAAAAGCCTTTTTTGAGGTTTAATCGTAGAAACATCAGATGCAGACAAATCTTTCTTTACACTACCGTGGTCTGCCCAGAGCAGTTTGCATCTTGTATCTGATGCTGAGGTCTGTACTCCAACGCCATCCCAGGCCCATGCACTGAGCTAGAGATATCATTTCTCTTTATGTCCGGGCCCTGGCAGGAGAACGCAAGAGCTTGAGAAGTATTATCATTTTTATTGTTGTCCTGTTATTAAGTCATATAAAAATGTATGTAGCAAAATAAATATATTATTTTTTTATTATTATTTATTGTACTCTTTTGTGTTACCTTGCAGGCATTTGAAAGCACTTACCATGGAACCACAATGATGAATTTTAAAGGCAACCAATAAGAAACTTTTAGAGCAAATCTCAGACACCACCTGACTGCCAGATGTCACGTGACCCAAACGTGAAAATACTCTTCATCATTACAGTGCCCCGCGCAGGAGCAGAGCCAACACAACCACGTGTATTAACAGTTAGAATTCTATCACCTAAACATAAAGGTTTCAAGTATAGCTAAAGTCCAATTTTTTTTTTCGTTTTGGCTAGAATTTTGGAAAAGGTTAAAACACATTTTATAAATACAGGCCCAGATTCTCAAAGAAGCGCCTATCTTTAGGTGGGCGTAGCGTATCTCAGATACACTACGCCGCCGTAACTTAGAGCGGCAGGTCCCGTATTCAGAAAGGACTTGCGCTCTAAGTTACGGCGGCGTAGTGTAAATGGGCCGGCGTAAGCCCGCCTAATTCAAACTAGGCTGGTAGGGGGCGTGTTGTATGTAAGTGATGCTCAGTATCACGTTGAATTTTCAAAGTAAATTACGCCCGCTCAATGCTTAGTCGACGTGAACGTAACCTACGCCCAGCCCCATTCATGGACGACTTACGCAAACGACGTAAATATGACGCTGTTCGTACGTTTCCGACGTCCATACCTAACATGACTTACCCCTGCTTTATGAGGGGTAACTTTACGCCGGTCCGACGCCTTACGTAAACGACGTATCTTGATACGCCGGGCGCACGTACGTTTGTGAATCGGCGTATCTAGCTCATTTGCATATTCAACGTGGAAATATACGGAAGCGCCCCTAGCGGCCAGCGTAAATATGCACCCCAAGATACGACGGCGTAGGAGACTTACGCCGCTCGTATCTAGGCAAAATTCATCCGTAACTGATTCTAAGAATCAGGTGCATAGATACGACGGCGCACATTCGGACTTACGACGGCGTACGTGGAGTTACGCCGTCGTAAGTCCTTTGTGAATCTGGGCCACAGTTGTGCTCATAAGTTTACACACCCTGGCAGAATTTATAATTTCTTCACCATTTTTCAGAGAATATGAATGATAACACAAAAACATTTCTTTCACTCATGGTTAGTGTTTGGCTGAAGCCATTTATTATCAATCAACTGCGTTTACTCTTTCTAAATCATATCGACAACAGAAACTACCCAAATCAAAAGTTTACATACCCTGGTGATTTTGGCCTAATAACATGCACACAAGTTGACACAAAGGGGTTTGAATGGCTTTTAAAGGTAACCATCCTCATCTGTGATCTGTTTGCTTGTAATTAGTGTGTGTGTATAAAAGATCAATGAGTTTCTGGACACCTGACAGACCCTTGCATCTTTCATCCAGTGCTGCACTGACGTTTCTGGATTCTGAGTCATGGGGAAAGCAAAGAAATTGTCAAAGGATCTGTGGGAAAAAGGTAGTTGAACTGTATAAAACAGGAAAGGGATATAAAAAGATATCCAAGGAATCTAGAATGGCAATCAGCAGTATTTAAACTCTAATTAAGAAGTGGAAAATGAGAGGTTCTGTTGAAACCAAACCACGGTCAGGTAGACCAACTAAAATTTCAGCCACAACTGCCAGAAGACCCACAGATAAGGATATCTAAATTTATGACTTCAAGGGTCAGTCATTTACAAAGCATTGAAGCCACAGGGTTTCCAAAGAAGGTTATCACTGGCAACCAGCCGCCCTTCCACCTGTATTTTTTTCATGACAGGTTCCCTTTACCAGTGTGGTGGTGTTTCTTTCTGCACTGACTGGTGCTGGATTGGATCCACCATCCAGGAACTGAAATTTCAGAGACTACATCTAATCTACATCTTCTTAATGAAAGAACAGCAGTGTTTTTCAAAGACTTATTTTATTATATTATTTATTATATTACATATTTATCTTTTTTAGCTACGGCGCCCTTTTGTTGTTTAGGGCATTTTTCCGCCGCACTTCACAAGCCTGTACCCCTGTAGTAAAGTTTTCAGTTGTCAATAAATTGCAAAGATGTCTTGATGGATTTCCGTGTGGTGAAAGTGGCTTTATTTCATTCTTACAACAGACGGTGCAACAGCTTTCATTGTACACAAAAGTCACCAAAATAAATACTAAATTTCAATCACCGATATTCACATTGTTTGCAGCCGTTTATTTGTCCGCGGTACGCGAAAACAGGACGTGTTTAAAAATCATGGTTTTAAAAAAAAACAATTCTTTATTTTTTTACAAGACATTTTTTTTACAGTACGCATCTAGGTTTCGGGAACAGTTATTACAACACGGCAGTCACACCAGAGTGTCTGATTTCACCGAATGTTGACGGAGGTGAAAAAAAATAACAGTGGAATATCCAGATTGTCTTCTGTGGAAAGTTTTCTATGTACACTTACCTCTAGCAAGGCAAGGCTGTGAGAGGATTGGATGCGCTTGGCCTGGCTAGTCTGGATGGTAGGCTTATTGTCACGGGCCTGTGAACTTGGGATGAGCAAGCCAAGCACAGAAGGAAAAAAAAGAACGCTAAAGATGAGGGGGTTTCCAAGAGGTAACAAATAAATGTAGGTTTCAGGGGAAAGGGGGTTATAGTTAATGTATAAACAAAATAAAATCATCACCTAAGGTACTTTAATCAAATGTTCTCCTGTTTTATGGAGTTGATGTATTGATGTTGGTCCTCCACCATTCGTTTTGGGGATATGATACAAACCCAGCCTCTCTGAATGCTTGGGAAGGTCTTGCTTTACGAAAGAGGGCTGTATTAAAGACAGTTCCTTTTCTTAGTTCACTGTCATGTTTATGACTTTCTGGAACCTGATTTTTCTGCAGCCATGGCACCTTGACAAGCGGAGGTGTCGCATATTCCAGGGGTACCGTGGGCTCCTACAGCACCAGGTCTTCCAGGCTCTCCAGGGTAACCAGCCTCACCGTGGGAACCATCCCGACCATCTACACTTACACCAAGAGCTCCTTGGGCACCTGGAAATTAAAGAAGAATGTTATCCATTACCATTATATCTCCTACACTCATGATACTGTAGAAGGATTCTGTTTACAGTCAAACAATCTTCCTACGACCTCAGTAGTTAGTGCTTACAATACTCTTGTGCTCCTGAAAAAGAAGGCTAATTTTTGAGGCTCATGAGCTAACAATCACTACATGCATAACCAGTGACAAGGTTTGACATGCCAATGATGCTTTATTTTTTGTGGGTTCTTCTGAAATAGAACAAAGGCTGTTTCCTTTCATAGTTCCAAGACCTAAATCGGAAAGCTTCCATAACTAGTTTGTGAGATTTTCATTTGTGGCCTCAATGTGCTTTCTGAAATACAATGTGACTGAGTAGTCATGAAAGCTTGGTGGGTATAATCTATGATCATTGTGATGGAGACTTGGTTTTGATTTACTTTGTCTTTTCTAGTTAGCGAATGCCATATATTTCTTGAAAGCAGGTGATAGTTTTGAGGGTAACTGTTCTAATTTAACTGCTAATATACTCCATAAACCCAACCTAAACCTAAGAAACATGGGAGCTGCTTGTTGGAGATGTTAATTCTTGTTTTATGAAGTTGACACTTTGATGCAATAGCTTTCCCTGGTGTGCCAGAGACCTGAATTTAAATCTATTATTCGTCTGTTTATTCTGACTGTTGAATGTCTTTGTAAGTCTGAAATAGGAGAATGACCAGCTTGATGTTTGAGCATAGGTGTAGCTCAGTGGGTAAAGGCCTCTGACTGGTCTGCTGAAGGCCTGAGTTCAAATCCCTCAGAGGGTGAGCCTTGTGGTGGGACATGCTCTAGGCTCTGAAATGGGCTGGTGTTTAGGTAGTACCTGGGTGAAATGGAGAAGGTCAATAAAAAAGTGTTACGTTTTTCTGGGCTGCCCCAGTAAGACAGCCCATTTTTAAATTTAGTTGTTGCATTGATATTACAGATCTTGGACCAAAGGAGGGGGGGGGGGTCCTCAACCTAATGTGATACCCATACATGTTACAGGCCTGTGGGGGCCTGGGATTTGAGTAGACTTGTGGGTTGTCCATGGCCTCCAGGCTTTCACTCAGAGATATCAGCACTTTTGGGTATTTGCCCTCAGGTGTCTACAGTGCTTTGGCCCTGGGGATCTGCTATGCCTTCATTGCTTGGCCCTTGGGGGTCTACAGGCATGTTCATGGATTCAAACTTGGGTTTAAGGCACCCTTGTCAATACCCTTATCCTCTGAGCTACTTGCCTCTGCTCAATAATTTGTGTGTTTGTTCTCCTATTTCAGGAGTATAACATCTTCTAAGAATCAAATAGATAAGTCCAGATTTGAACCGGTGACTCCAAAACATTTTTTTTGGTGTGTTTCTGCTTACATCTGAAATAGAACACTGAACACTTTAGAGCTTGAGCATGGCTGGTGGCTCAGAAGGTTAGATCCCTGGCTGGTCTGTTGGAGACCCGGGTTCGAAGCCCTCTGAGGGAAGGTGTTGTGTGTGTCCCAGGTACTGTGCAATGCCTAGGCCCCCTGATGGTGGGATGGGGCAGTGGGAAATGTTTCTGACCCACTATCCTGTCCCATCATTAAGGGGTCCAGGTACTGCACAGTACCTGGGGGGTGAGGAAAATAAAAACCTAAGTCCCTGCGTTTTGAATGAGCTACCCCAGTAAGACAGCCCATTCTTATTATATATGTTGCAGTGATGTCACAGACCGTGGACCGAAGAGGCGGGGTGTCCACAACCTAATGTGATGCCCACACATGTTACAGGGCTGTGGGGCCCTGGGACTGGAGCAGACTGGTGGGTTGTCCATGGCCTCCAGACTTTCACTCAGAGTCTTCAGCACTTTTCCCTCTACAGTGCTTTGGTGGATTGGCCCTGGGGATCTGCTATGCCTTCATTGCTTGGCCCTTGGGGGTCTACAGGCATGTTCATGGATTTGAACTTGGTTTTACGGCGCCCTGGTCAATACCCTTATCCTCTGAGCTACTCGCCTCTGCTCAATATTTCATGTGTTTGTTCTCCTATTTCAGAACAACTTCTAAGAATCAAACAGATAAGTCCAGATTCGAACCGGTGACTCCAAAATCATTACTGGCCCATGGGCTGGCTGCTAAACCTCTACACTAGAGAAGCTGTGGCTTGTAGAAGTCAGTCCTTTAAACATTACATGGGAAATTAAGAGTTAGTAAATTAGTTGCAACTAGATGAGCCAGGAATCAAATCTGCAACATCAGAATTACTGCTGGGTCATTAGCTGGCTGGCTGCTAAACCTCTAAGCCACACCACAGCTCTGGTTCACAGATCTTCCCAGGACTTAGAGTTGTTAAATCAAGATTTGGAAAAATAATCACTAACTTGTATCAATATTAATAATGCCTGTGTCCTTGTACGTCACATAGAGCATTGGCCAACTAATGAAGAATTAGCAACAGCTGATCCAATAACCGTGTTCCCAGCAACAATAATGGTCTTATAAAGGTTGGAGAAAAGATTTGATCTTGGGTCTACATTGCTTTCATGAATAGGCTCTTAGGGATAAAGCACTTTATAGATTTGAACTTGTGTCTATGGTGCCCTGGTCAAGACTCTTATCCTCTGAGCCATTTGCCTCTGCTTGGTGGCTTGTGTGTTTGTTCTCCTACTTCAGGAGTAAACATTAGCAAGTCAAAAAGCTAAACCAGGATTCAAACCAACAACTACAAAATCTCAGCTGGTCTGTGGACTGGCTTCTTAACCCCTGAGCCAAAGCCCAGCTCTGACCTAGCATTAGTAGCCAGCACTTTCAGCTTCGAACTTAGTACATAAAACGTAAATCAAGGATTAGTAATAAACTGATCACTGACTCCTAATAGTCATTATTGATGTAGCTCATGGTGTTAGCAGACAGCAAAGGATGTTGCAGTAGTGTAGCCTTAAGATGATGTTTTGGATCCTTGGTGTAGGCCATCATAACTGATACAGAGATTCAAGGGAATAAATCAGACCACTTGATTGCTGACCCACTGAATTTGCATGTCTGATCAGTGTGTTCCTATGGCTTTGGAGGACTAGAATCTTATTTGTAACTTATTATCCTTGTGGTCAATCGGGTTCAGGATGACTTGTGATATTATTTTGCAGCTTCTTGTATTCGGATGCGGGCAAATGGGCTTTTAAACTCCAGTTTGGACACACAGGTTAGGTAGAAATGATAATGAAAGCACGATATGTTTATTTTGAGCACCAACTCAGGGAGTTAGTAACCAGGGTAGTGGATGTGGCGTGAGAACATACTACCAATGCCTTAAATTAGAATTTATATAATACAGCTAAATCGAAGAGTCTCACTTTTTTCACATTTAAGAAAATCCCATGTGTAGAACATTTTATGTTACAAAAGAGTTCAGTGGTAATTGACCTTTGGAGATCTAATTTAAGTTCTCCACCAAAATAAGAAGCGCTATTACCACCTGAGCCAACACACCTACATGTTACTGTTCCATGTTAGTGGTCAGTATTGACGTCGAGTTGAGCATGTATGGAAAAACTGCACCCTGAAAACTCATCACATTAGTTCAACTTCTGTTATTTTTTTTATTAACTGGTATGGGGTGTGTTATGGACAACCCACCAATTTGTCCCAAGCCCCTTTTAATGTCTGTGCACTTCACATTAAGTTGTTGACCTTCCACCTTCATTCCATGGTCTTTGATATCCATGCAACCATAGGTGTGTGCACAGGGTGTGCCGGGTGTGCCTGGGCACACCCTAATCACCATATGTACATTAGCATTATCCAGGGGCGGCAGCAGGTGGGTGGTTGGGGGTGCCAGTGGCCAGTGTTAATGCCCCTATTATATTAAAGGCTAAGTTCAACCCTAGGAACATATTACACCCGTATTTAGGGTGTAATAAAAAAAATTGCCCCAATCAACTGTCTCCCACTACCAGAGCCTCCTCCCTGTGACTGCAGGTAGCATTCATGTGTGTTTAAACGTTGGGGTGCACACCCTAATGCAATAGGCTGCGCACACCTATGAATGCAACGCATAACAATCTCTTATGATGTGCAAAAATAGTTGCCATATAAAAATGAGTTGCTCCTTGAGAATATATTTTTTTACATTTTGCTGAATTTCTCATTCTCAGGGTGCTTGGAGGTTTATGGGCGAGGTTAAAAAGGGCTTTAGACGATTTATGGGAGTAGTGGGTCTGAATTTGCGTAGAGATTGGTGTGTATATATATATATATAAAGAAAGTCCCCTACGAAGCAGACTGCCGGAGATGTGCCAGTCATGATAAAGATGGAATAAAGACTGATGCATGTGTCCCAATAATGTGATCGTTATACCTTGTTCTCCTTGATCTCCAGGTGGACCATCGATGCCTCTTCCAACAGGTCCCTTGTCTCCTTTGTCACCCAGGTTACCTAAAATCATAGCAGACAGTTACAATTAACTGGGAACTCTGTGTAAAATTGCCTTACAGGTTTGCAGAGTATTTAGTTGCCAGTAGTTGTACTTTAATAGTATAACATGGGCATCTTTTATGGTACACGTACTCCCTCCAAACTATGTATGGTATAATAGCAGGTTAGGTACCGACAAATGGCGACAGTTGTGTTGTTCATGTGGCCAAAGTAAAACTAAACACAGGTGTATGAGCAGCATGCCCTCACCTCTGGGACCAGAATCACCCAGTTCTCCAGGTGGCCCTCTATATCCTGGAGGTCCACGATTACCAGTATGTCCAACTTGTCCAATGACACCTTGAGGTCCAGGTGGTCCAGGAGAACCTGGTCTACCAACTGCCCCTGGAGCCAAAGGCCTTCTAAGATTAGCAGCTAGCTGTGCAATTTGATCTAGGAAGACATAGAGAAGACAAAATGTAAACCGTTATTATCCAAAACAGAAGACGACATCAAAGAGCAATACAATCAGTCCACTACTAATGCAGAATATTATACAGTTTGCCCAGCAAATTGATATTTGATATGTAGCCTCTACGCATACAAATGTTTTTGAAGTCAGACAGCAGTGATGGGGAAAGATATGAATGATGAGGACTGATTTTACCGGAGGGACTTGAGGTGTGCAATATTAGAACCATCATGGAAATTAAGGCATTGCGCAACCTTATATGTGGGTTTACAGGCCTGTAGGTGAAGAGGGAACATGGGTTGCTAGTGACCAAATGGGTTTGCAGAAAAGAAAATCTGCTGAGAACTAGAGCCAGATACACGAGCCACATTGTTTGTGACTATCTGGCAAATTGTACTGCTTGACTATGCAGGAGCTACAGAGGGCCCAATTTCAGGGCCCCCTTTTCCTGATTATTTTTAACATTTCAAAAAACTTCAGAGCTTTGAGCCTGCCACCTATATGGCCAATAATATCAATATATTGAATGCAGAATGACTCACTGATGGGGACATTTCATATTTCCTTATTAATATTGTCTCACAATATCTAAGAAGGAATTCTAAACCTGGTTAAGGGGCCAAAGACATATTGGATGGTTAGTATAGCTGACTTCATATTAAAGGAAAGTCCTGTATATACTACAGCTAAAACTTGTAATATGCAGTCTCATCTTAGGGCTGCTTAAATGCACAAGCCTGGTTTTGATCATCTGTGCCAAGCCGCAATAGAAGCGGACGGGACTCCTTGGCGAAAAGTTAAGTATTCCTGTTATATTTTCCAGTAGTATTACATTTGTTATCTGTATCTGTCATTACTTGATTAAATGTTATACCTACAAGTGTCTGTGTGATCTCTCTTTGCGCATCTCGAATAAAAACCCAAAAACAAACTTTTGCTTGACCATGACTCACCACTTATCATTCCACCACACAACTCCCGGATGTGCTGCTCACTTGCCAGCTTTCCCTAGAAACCAAAGCATATCATTAGTAATGTGTCCTACGATTTGGGCAGCTTAAGCAGAACATGTGCTTTGCCTATACAGGTTCCCTTTAATAAAGACCCTACCAGCTGCTTATACTTACCTCCCCTTCTCTGTTCTGCAACTCTGGGATCTGCTGGTGGGCCCATAATTACATTGAACCTGTTGCTTTGCCCTGTGTGGTCAGGGTAACATGCCGGGCCGTCTTTAATGTTGATTGGGCCCTGGGCAAAAAAAATCTTAACCTGCAACAAGCCAATGCTTTCGACGTGAACGTAATTCTACGCAAAACCCTATTCGAAAAACGTTTTACGTAAACTACATAAAATTTGACGCTGGCCCGACGTCCATACATTGCGTACGCCTCATAGACCCAGGGGTAACGTTACGCCGAAAAAAGCCTCACGAAAACGACGTAAAAAAATGCGCCGGACGTACGTTTGTGGATTGACGTATCTAGCTAATTTGCATACTCGATGCGAAAATCGACGGAAGCGCCACCTAGCGGCCAGCGTAAATATGCACCTTAGATCTGACGGCGTACTGAGACGTACGCCAGTCGGATCTAGCCCAGCTTCAGGCGTATCTTGTTTTGTGGATACAAAACAAAGATACGCCGGAGCAACCTAGAAGTTACGCGGCGTGTCAATAGATACGCCAGCGTAACTGCTTCGTGGATCTGGCCCAGGGTCTGCAGGTGAGTCATCTGTACACAACAATAGAGCTGGGCAGCATTAGTAGCAGCACTTCACACTGAGATATCAGGATACGGCAAAGGACTAAAACTTCAAGGGACAAGGGAATTTAAACTGGGATACTTGGCAAGTATGAGGCAGCTGCGTTGGGCCCCTCAACAATGACAGGGCCCGGGGCACCTTCCCCTTTTGCCCTGCCTTAAAGACGACCCTGGTAACATGTTTTGTCTAACTAAGAAATTTTCAAAGTAATATTATAGTGTTTTATTCATTCCATTTTGGGAAAAGTCATTTTGGAAAACTAGGTAGTGTTCATATGCAGAACATGTGGTCCAAGACTTAATTAAAAGGTGCCAAAAAATGCCAATTTTTCACAACTAAATTGGCAATTGTATGATGAGCTTATAAAGTAAAAGTAATCCATGTACACAGGAAGCACCCAACATCCAAGACCCCGACTACATAGAGGGCCTTCACCCTTCTCCAAGTTTAGAACAAGCTAGAAGCACCAACGAAGAGATACTTACTGGGACTCCAGTTTTGCCGGTTAATCCTGGAACACCTTGTTCTCCTTGAAGCCCCATTGCTCCTGGTGGACCGGGAACGCCTAGTACTCCAGATGTACCATTGGGTCCAGAGATACCTTTAGGACCTGGTTCACCTCTCACTCCTGGCTGGTAGAGACACAAAAGAGTAATGAAGAACATACAACCGTACTTTCAGTCAACTGGTCCTGTAGTGGCTGAGCAGTAAAAGAATACATTTACTATTAAATGTTTGCACAGGTTTTTCGCTTTTATATGCTAGCATGAAGAGTACTACACCAATGACTTACAAACCTTCAGCAAGCTTCAAACTGCTTTTTGAAAAAGCCATTTTGACTACAGTCCTCGCGTGTTGAATGCATATTTATTGCTGGTGTTGGCTACAATTTTAAACATGCTTTTAATGCTACATACTTGAGTGAACTAGTTGTTAATATTATCTATATAGTTTTGTGCTCTCTTCGGCAAGGTCCATAAAAAAAATTGGGTACATGTAGAGAAGGAAGTATAAAATATTCTTCTATTTCTACCAGTCACTTTGTCACTCCGTATTCTTTCCCAGTATCGGACTGGCACTCACAGCCATTTCACAAATACCCAACACAACCCCTCAGAGAATGCCACACAGTACAGTTGTCACTTTGTGTAAAACAAGCTTCATATTAGTCCTTGGTTGACATTGCCCATCCCAAAGGTCTTGTAAACAAGGATCCTGTTTATAAAATTACTTATAGTCATTCTTACCTCTCCTTTCTGTCCAACTGGTCCAAATGGTCCCTAAAAGACAAAACACAGGGAAAAATTTACTCCCTTATCTGGGAAATAAAATATGTGTATCCACACCCTGCCATGCTAGGGAACAAGATTAGGCAAGGGGGCATGCTGGGGGCATTTCCCCCCTGGGCCTAGTATTGATAACATATGATGGGCTGGTGACCCTGAGTGGAGATACTTCCCCATTAGACATCGATCAGAATGGGAATGACAGCTGATAGGCACTACTGTATATAGCTACTGTCTACTTTCCTTTGGCCTGTGACATTAAAGCTGCGTACCACCCACAAAATCAACTTTACATAAATCCATAGCATTCTCTTTAAACAACAACATTTGGATTTTTTGTTTTACTCACTCAATAACCACTGTTGCTATGGGGTCCCTTCTATTCTGCCACTTCCGGTCCACGGCGATTGATGTCATTTCCCTCAGCGCCTGTGCCAACGCTGTACCCTGGCCTAGGACAACAAGGTCCAGGCCTTGGGCAGCACTTTGCAGGGGGGCAGCACGGAAAAAGTCCCTACCGGCTTGCGCAACTATGCAGGCGGTCAGCATTCTGCCACTGTGAGGGGGGGGGGGGGGTGGTGGCGTTGCTTCTACTTTTGCCTGTCCTATCATCCTGGACCACAAACCTTCCTCACTGTGCTATGTATTTTGTGTATATGTATTTTCTGTTGCACCATTGGCATGGTTATATCTTCTTAGTCCTCTCCATAAAATTATCAGAAATTTGTGCCTAAAGTAGAACTATAGGCAACACTTTTCATTTTGGATGAAGGGAAGGTTATAAACCCGGTTAGTTTATTTTTTACCATCCCTGTTCCATTGCAGAGATTTCCTTTCACTTCCTACCCCATAGCCAAACAGGAAGTGAGAGGAAATCTATGCAAATTAAGGGACTCCCCCCCCCCCCAGACCTTAAGAACTAGTGTCCCCACTCAAAATTTTCATGCAAGGGGTGTGTCCTTGACAGTAAGGGGTGGGTCATATTTAAATTAGGGGTGCACAAGTTTAATCAGGCCTAGGGCAGCACAAAACCTAAATACACTAGTGACCTGTGCTCCTGGGAGATGTGTGTCATCTTTCCTAGGAGTCAGTGGGCAGCGCAGAAGGCTAGAATCGCGTTGATTTACAACGGGGCGGGCACTTCCTCCTTCGCCGACCGTTGATAAGGCAAAACAACATAATAATCCTTTCCCTGCGTCCTGTGTAAACAGGAGGTGCATGCTGGGTATCCAGCATCACCATATCCAGGAAGAGATTGCTAGTGGGCTTCACGTGTCCACACTAGAGATGGAAGCGCTCTGCAGAGCAGAAATAAAAAGTACTATAAAAAAACGAGAATTGAGAGGAGATTTCATTAATAACATGGATCAATAGGGTTTAAAATTGTTTAAAAAGAAATGATTATTTTGTGAAAAAAAATTTGGTGGAAAAAATGGATTTCCTTTTTTAAAAATAGATAAAATTCTGGGTGGAACTCCACTCTGATATAAGGGGAACTTTGATGTGGACTCTGATGAGAGGAGGACTCTGATGGGGACTTCGATATAAGGGGGGCCTTTGATGGGCTTGAATTTCTTTGGAATTTCTTTGCTTTGTTTTACTGAGGTTCTTTCTCTGTTGTTCTAAATCATATCATACCGATTACAAAAAATTGTAAACTATACAATGCGGCCCTCATACTGAAAAGTATGTGTTAGCCGAATGACGATGTCTACATGAAGGTGTACATAACATACCATCTCTCCCTTCTCTCCTGGAAGTCCATCAGAGCCAGCAATACCCTGAAGAAAGAGAGAAGAATAAACACGGGACCACAGAGTGGAGAGCAAATAAAGAAAGTGACAGTTCCATGCAGAATATGTGAAATTGCATTAAAGTAGAGAAGCTGCACACAGCAACCAAGTTCTAGACATCATGTCTCTAGCACAGTTGAAAACCAAATGCTAACTTTTCATTGGTTGCTCCAGGCAACTTTTGTTTTTTGTTACAAATCTGAGCTACTTTAGTAACATGAAAGAAGCTGTAACCAACTAAATAACACAAACCATCTACTAGCAGGGCCATCTTTACCACAGGGCAAAAGGGGAAGCTGCCCCGGGCCCAGTTATTTGTTGGAGGGGTCCAAGGCAACTTCCCCTTGAGCTTGCACTGCCCACAAATAGTTGATAAGAGGATTCGAGAGGACCCTAGAAAATGTTTGCCCGGGGTCCAATCAATATTAAAGACGGGCCTGTCTACTAGATGGATAAATGTCAAAGCATTACTTTCAAGAACATCTACAATATTTATATAGTAGGGAATATAATTCCCTAAAAAACAAGGGCAGGTGGTAGGCACTGTGCTGTGTTCTTCCAATAGTAAAAGGATTAAAGACTAAAAAAGACTAAAGCCTCTAATGCATAACTTGTTAAACTGAAAATTCATAAATAAAGAGATAATATATATAAAAAATAAATAAAAAAGACTAAAGCGAAACTTTTTATTTTGATTTTGAATAGAGTAGGGAATAGTTAAAAATCAATGGAGGAGATTTACTGAACCTGTAGCGTGCAAAGTCTGGAGCAGTTCTGCATTGAAACCAATCAGCTTCCAGGTTTTATTGTCAAGCTTAATTGAACTGAAGCTGAAGTTAGAAGTTGATTGGTTACCATGCACAGTTGCATTAGATTCAGAATGCTCCAGTGTTACTAAATCTCCCCCAATGTATTTTTAGCTATCTTTTTGTTGGTGGAGGGGTTGTAATTTGTATCCCATTAGGGATATTTCCAATTACTCCCTGTCCTGGGAAAAACCCATGTTAGACAGCTGTCACTGGAACAGGTTCTAACAATGGAAGAATTCCCCTTAATTCTGGAATTCCCAACTCTTTGTATCCCAGTATTAAGGACCACCAAGACAAATAAAAGACATGAATTTCCCCAACAGGGAGATAGCAATAAAAACACAACAAGGGTTGTTCCTTGCTGCTCTTTCTAAAACCAAAGAAAAAAAAAAAGGTTTGGGGGCAGATCCACAAAGATCTGCCCTGGCGCAGCGTATCTGAGATACGCTACGCCGCCGTAACTTACTTTTTTTGTTTAGAATCCTGGAAGAATTTGCGCCGTAAGTTATGGCGGCGTAGTGTATCTCTCGCGGCGTAACGGCACCTAATTCAAATCGGCGAGTAGGGGGGCGGGTTTCATTTAAATGAAGCGCGTCCCCGTGCCAAACGAACTGCGCATGCGCCGTCCCTAAATTTCCCGCCGTGCATTGCGCTAAATGACGTCGCAAGGACGTAATTTTTTTGGACGTGGACGTAAATTACGTCCATCCCGATTCACGGACGAATTACGCAAACGAAATTTTTTTTTTCAAATTAAACGCGGGAACGACGGCCATACTTAACATGGCAGGTTTAACTATACGCCACAAAACAGCAGCTTTAACTATACGCCGGAAAAAGCCGACTAGAGACGACGTAAAAGAATTCGACGGCCGCTCGTACGTTCGTGGATCGTCGGAAATAGCTAATTTGCATACTCGACGCGGAAAACGACGGGAACTCCACCCAGCGGACGCCGAAGTATTGCATCTAAGATCCGAAGGCGTACGAAGCCGTACGCCTGTCGGATCTAACCCAGATGCCGTTGTAACCAAAGAAACGACGCGTGAAATTTAAAGGTTCGCCGGCGTATCAGTTGATACGCCGGCGTACTCTCTTTGTGGATCTGCCCCTTGGGCTTTACCTAGTTTACACTAATTGTGTATGCCTCCATAATTTCTACCTCTTACCATGGTACTGGTTAAAGGTTAGGGATTGGAAGAGTTCAACTTATTTTGATACACCACTTTAGGTAACACCAAACTCTACCACATTCTAGCTTTCTTGAAAACAGAAGTTGTCTGCCATTACAAAGCATCAAAACAATTGTATGATTAGGTTCCATTGAAAGCCGGTAGATAAGAGGCCTTAATAAAGCCATATAAAGTCTTGGGAGGTGTAACTCCTCCATGCCTTTACAGTTTGTTGCCTGTTACAATGGTAGGCCTAGCGAACTAAAGGTGTAGTTCATCTTGTTTCCACACATCAAGTGACATGTAACTTGCTAAAATATAATTTAGACCCCAGCTCTTGGGGGATGTCTATCTAGCCTATCCTTCTCCTTTGCAGCAAATGATTCACTTCATAATTTCATAGTTTCCAAACACATCGAAAGTTTTCCAACCACATTCAAAGTGTTCCAAACACAGCCAAAAAGTTAAAACAAATAGGGACAAGTTAACGTACATAAAGTAAAACTAGAGATCATCTTATTTAATGTCTTTCAAGGCCTCTAGTCCTTACCTCGCTACCCTTGGGGCCTGAAGCTCCTACAGGACCCTGTTGGAGAAGAAAACATTGGGTTAAGGTTATGATCTTGCATGCACGTAACATGTAAAACATTCCTGGCCAGCAGGTGTTCCCAAATGAAAGTCCTGAGAACTAGCACTAATTGCTGACTAATTGGGCAAGTTAATTTGGGATTTGGGGCCCCTCTGTTGTGTACAGGGGAACGCTCAGCACATCTGTCAGTGTGATAAACAAAGACCGTTGAGTCCTAATGGCGTTATTTCCAGATGGCTGGCTGACATCCGTTAACAGAGTTCCCGTGACATCTAGAGATTTAATATTCACTAAGAGACTTGCTAAGGGTCAAACTAGACATGAAGGAGCCTGCACACAATAGAGCAAGTTCTCCTGATCCAGACAATGTCCAAAGGCAAGGCCTGCTCAGGGGAAGAATCGACTGGTCATGATCCAGACAACATCCAAAGGCAAGGCCTGCTCAGGGGAAGAATCGACTGGTCACGATCCAGACATAATCCAAAGGCCAGGCCTGTCCAGGGGAGAAATCAATTGGTCATGATCTAGACAATGTCCAAAAGCCAGACCTGCCTAGGGAACAAATCGACTGATCATGATCCGGAAAATGTCAAAAGGCCAGGCCTGCCTATGGTCACGATCTGGACAATGTCAAAAGTCAGGCACGCTCGGGAAAATAATCATCTGGTCTTGATCCAAACAATGTCCAAAGGCCAGGCCTGTTTAGGGGAAGAATCGGCTGGCCATGATGGGCTTATTTGGCCACTCAATACCACTTTCTACAAACATAAAAATATTACCATTATACTGTAACTATTTACATAGTTTACAACATGCTCTTTTACCCCTCAACAACCTTCTCCATGTTGCCTGATTCTGTTACAACAAATAGTCTACTATTAGCTGGGATTGTGTTAGTGACAGGCTTCAATACTATTACATAATTTCTTCATCATTTATTGTATGCAGCCAATAAATATATTATATACTTTCTCCGTGCTGCCACAAAATCTATTATATTCGGTCCTACAGGCAATTACCCATGTCTTACCCGCTCACCAAATCCACCACGGATGCCGGTAGGTCCTGGTAAACCAGGGTCACCAATGTTGCCTTTTGGTCCCTACAAAAGAAATAAGAGTAAAACTCATGTTAGTTACATGATAGAACAAAAAGCACCAATAAAATATATTTCTTCAAAGACAGCTGCCATGCACACCTGGCAACTGAACATGTGCACAATATACTGTTTGTAACAAAGCAAATAAAAATTTACCTGGAAGCCTCTTACTCCAGAAACTCCAATGGGTCCTTGTAGTCCAAGGCCACCCTGTAGAAGCCATAAAGAAAAGTGAATATTTTCCTGAGCACTCTAGCTGGCCATAAACAGTTGGTTAAGTCTCATGGATCATTGTCTGCACTCATTTACTGGATCAAAAGGTCAGTATAGGTAAGTGGATATTCAACAAGATGGATAATCCTGCACTTGCAGAATGTATTTGTTCATGGTCATGGACTGAACAGTATGTGGCCCCATATGAGCAATTTCTGGCTATAGTTGCCTACAATAGGAAACTTACAATGACTCTTCTGGGGTTGGGTGGCTGAAGGCTTGGACTTTACCAGAACATAGGCAGGGTCACCACATGTCAAGGCAAGACCTAATAGGCTTGCATACAATTTATAACAGACAGTTGATTTGGAGTGGCATAATGAACGAGTCAAATTCGTTTCAGTTTGGGAATGGTGGTTTATATGAATGTAGCTAATAGAAGAAACTTAATTGGGAGAATGTTCTTGTGGACAGATCTTTCAGAGATATTAAAGCAGGAGGCTTAATGTGTTTCAGTAGGTGTCTCTGTTGGGAATTCTACTTACAGCTCCTCCTCTGGGGCCGGCTTCTCCTCTCTCTCCTGGGGGGCCGGCTTCACCCTGAAAGAAGTAAACCTCATGCTTTAGACACACAGTAAACACTTCTTGTATTTGATGCAGCTAGTAAATTCTAACCTGAAGTGAGATTTAGACACCCTAAAATCCCCCAACTTATTTCAAACTAAACTGAAGCTGTTAGGTGTTGCTTTCCTTTACCATCTGTTGTAGTTTATACGAAGCTTGATCGGTCCAGCTGTATAGCTACTATGAGAGCCTGTATAGCTACTATTTCTTTGTTTCCCACTTCTGGACACCATACATGTGTCTAAATTAAAAAAAATGAACTATAATGCTGCCTGGTCTGATGGACCATTTTCATCAGACCAAACCAATCGTGTGCTCGCTCGCCCCCACTCCTCTCCTGACCGGCCGGGCGGCGTGCTTTGGAAACGGGTCTGGTATGGATTGTGGGGAACCCCACGGCGTTTTTTCGCCGTAGGGGGGGGTCTCCTTACAACCCATACCAGACCTAAGGGCCCGGTATGCTCCTGAGGGGGGAACCCATGCCGGATTTTTATTTAAAATCCGGCGGGGAGTTCCCCCTCAGGATTCATACCAAACGCCGCCCACGTGTAGAATTGGCGGGAATCCAAGTCGGATCCCCGTCGCTTCTATGACGCGCTTGCTGGAATGTGCTTTTACTATTCCAGCGAGTGCGAGATGTCGGCACCCTGTCGCCGAGAATCAGCGCGATGCTGTCGTGCTAAAAACACATTCTCTGTGACAGGTACTGTATGTTGTGGTCGTTCAGGTGCTTATCTAATAGTTTCTTGAAACCATCGATGCTCCCCGCTGAGACCACCGCCTGTGGAAGGGAATTCCACATCCTTGCCGCTCTTACAGTAAAGAACCCTCTACGTAGTTTAAGATTAAACCTCTTTTCTTCTAATTTTAATGAGTGGCCACATGTCTTGTTAAACTCCCTTCCGCAAACAAGTTTTATCCCTATTGTGGGGTCACCAGTACGGTATTTGTTAATTTAAATCATATCCCCTCTCAAGTGTCTCTTCTCCAGAGAGAATAAGTTCAGTGCTCGCAAACTTTCCTCATAACTAATATCCTCCAGACCCTTCATTAGCTTTGTTGCCCTACTCAGGACTCTTCATTTCCAGTACATCCTTCCTGAGGACTGGTGTCCAGAACTGGACAGCATACTCCAGGTGCGGCCGGACCTAAACGGCTCCCAATGAGATAACATACTAGCTGACTTATTTTGTCTCTCTGGGACTCTGTTGGGAGGATCAGTCCATCCTCCTTTCTACTGTAGTCCTTATTTTAAGCAGGTCAACCATGAAGTCAGACCACCTAAAATATTCGAACTCTCCAATGGGGAAATATGACCTTGCTTGGACTGAGTGAAATCACAATGGACCTGTTGAAGCTTGTAGTCATGCACACATTGAAAACCTTCTTTCCGCGGAATGGGCCTCCCTACACATGTAAAGTGACTACCAGACAAGACATACTGATTTTTTTGCATGGATGTGAGAGATAACATCATTACCAGTACAGTTTTCTACTGTTAAACTCCCTGGGAAGAATGACGATTAATCTTTGCATAACCTAAAGAAAACGTTGTGATTTCCGTATATACAGCTTAAAGGAGATTCCATCTTTAACCAAACCCCTCCTGCTCCACCCCTTTTGGGTGTTGTGGGATACATACGGGAATACCTGGCTCTCCAGAAGGTCCACTTTCTCCCTGCTCTCCGCCGCTGCCCTGGAAAAAAAACATTGTTCATTATTTAATAAATCTGAACTATAAATTGGCGAGTGTGATCTTCAGTTATCTGCAGATCACTTACCAGTTGGCCTTTTTCTCCCTTTGTTCCAGCTTTACCACCAAGCCCCTGATGAAAGAAAGATGTTCTTAATATTGGAAACTGTATCATTCAAGCAATCCATTTTTATTGTCTTTACAGTATACAGTAAATGTATAGGATGCATTCTTAGTGATGTCACTGGTCTCTAGTGAATGGATAGGATGCATTCCCAGTTATGTCACTGGTCTCTAGTGAATGGATAGGATGCATTCTTAGTGATGTCACTGATCTCTAGTGAATGGATAGGATGCATTCTTAGTGATGTCACTGGTCTCTAGTGAATGGATAGGATGCATTCCCAGTTATGTCACTGGTCTCTAGTGAATGGATAGGATGCATTCCCAGTTATGTCACTGGTCTCTAGTGAATGGATAGGATGCATTCTTAGTGATGTCACTGATCTCTAGTGAATGGATAGGATGCATTCTTAGTGATGTCACTGGTCTCTAGTGAATGGATAGGATGCATTCTTAGTGATGTCACTGATCTCTAGTGAATGGATAGGATGCATTCTTAGTGATATTACTGGTCTCTAGTGAATGGATAGGATGCATTCTCAGTGATGTCACCGATCTCTAGTAAATGGATAGGCTGCATTTTCTTTAATGACTTTGATCTCTAGTGAATGGATAGGCTGCATTCCTAGTGAGGTCACCGGTCTCTAGTGAATGGATAGGCTGCATTATCAGTGATGTCACTGATCTCTAGTGAATGGATAGGCTGCATTCTCAGTGGTGTCATCAGTCTCTTGTGAATGCATAGCCTGCATTCCTAGTGAGGTCACCGGTCTCTAGTGAATGGATAGGCTGCATTCTCAGTGGTGTGATTAGTCTCTAGTGAATGGATAGGCTGCATTCTCAGTGATGTCATCAGTCTCTAGTGAATGAATAGGCTGCATTCTCAGTGATGTCATCAGTCTCTAGTGAATGAATAGGCTGCATTCTCAGTGATGTCACCGGTCTCTAGTGAATGGATAGGCTGCATTCTCAGTGATGTCATCAGTCTCTAGTGAATGAATAGGCTGCATTCTCAGTGATGTCACCGGTCTCTAGTGAATGGATAGGCTGCATTCTCAGTGATGTCACTGGTCTCTAGTGAATGAATAGGCTGCATTCTCAGTGATGTCACCGCTCTCTAGTGATTGGATAGGCTGCATTCTCAGTGATGTCATCAGTCTCTAGTGAATGGATAGGATGCATTCTCAGTGATGTCATCGGTCTCTAGTGGTTGGATAGGCTGCATTCTCAGTGATGTCATCGGTCTCTAGTGAATGGATAGGCTGAACTCTCAATGATGTCACCGGTCTCCAATAAGTGGATTGGCTGCATTTCCTTTGATGTCATCAATCTCTATTGCATGGATAGACTGCATTTTCTTTGATGACTTCGACCTCTAGTGAATTGATAGTCTACATTTCTTAGGTAAATACTTTTTCTTTGCAAGAAACAATGTACTGATTTTGTTGTACAGAAAGTTGTGATACTTACAGGTAGCCCATTGGGTCCCTTCTCTCCAGGAACTCCTATCCGTCCCCGGTCACCCTGAAACACACAGCAAGACAGAAATGATCTAATGATCATACACCGGGTTAGTAAGCCCAGCTCCTTATAGTGCTTTTATGCCTCCCACCTGGGCTGGCTCAGGGAAACAATTGAACTAGGTGGATTATCTTTGGGAGTCAGAACCGTTTTCCCCTGACACAGCTCCACCTCCCTCAACCTTGCCTGCTTTCGAATATGTATGTTAGTGCAACGATCGTTCATAAGAGTAATTATTTGGCTTCCCATTGTCCAGTAGACACTTTTTGGTAGGTATATGTTATAGGGAACATCTAAAAATGGTATTTGTGCCTAATTAGCACCCTGAAAAACTGGAATCTCTCCTATGTATCACTTCCTGGTATGTGAGTGTGCCTAGGCACCCCTATGTCCACAGAATCATATCTTTATATCTGCAGTGTGGGATCTAAGTCTTAGGAGATTTGGAGTGAGATTTGATGATATCACTACTGTGTGGCTCTGAAATGAGGAAGAAAATCCCTGCCACTACCAAGATGGCCGCCTCCACACTGGGACACAATGCACAACAAGGCTTGGTAAGTCAGCAATGGGGAAAAGATCGATTGCATGGAGACAGCGGGAAGCACTTGTGACTAGTCCTTCGTCCCCTGACTTTTTTATGGGACCAGTTTCCAGAGTTCAGTTCTTCTTTAAGTGTTAGCTGGAGTTGGTAATAAAACAATGTCACGGGAAAATTCCTAATGTGTTAATGTTACCAACAAACAATCTCATATGTGTAATATTTTGTTGCCCAGAGCTCTATTTTAAATCTGCCCAGGTGCCTGGGATAGGAGGGGGGCAACACAAGGGTCAGAATTATAAATCTTTAAGCAAGTTCTTTCTAAATCCCGCGATAACTCGCGGCAGATCTCCTGGGAACAATGACAAAAGCTCCCAGGAGACATTGCGGCATCGAGGAAGTGACGGAATACCCGCACACTACCCGATGAATCCATATACAGGAAGCAGTCAGTAACATAAAGGATTACTAAGGTTCGCCTGCCCCTGACAGTCACTCGAGCTGGGCATCGCCACTTAGTGAAGGATTGGCTCGGGCGGCTCGGCTGCTCTCGTCCTGCAAAGGGAACTGCGTTCCTGCTGTGAAAAAAGTGCAGGGACTCCGTTCCCACGCGTTCCCGCAGGACTTGAGCCCTGACCACGTCACTTTCTTCGAATCAGTACAAACCTTCTCGCCGTCCAGACCATTGGTCCCATCCCGTCCATCCTTTCCGGGCATTCCCTGCCAGGAGACAAGATTGAAAAGAAAATGACTACTGAGCAAAATAATGGTACACATGGCTTATATCAGAAACCATTCATTATATCCTAACTAGGTAACATAATCAGTGTGTTATATTCAACTTTACATCCAGTTCTTCTATGTATAGATTTGCATTTATACCTTTACACGAGAATATTGGTTCATTACATAAGCAGGCTCTGCTTCCTGCTTAGTAGTACTGCACAGTGCTTGTGCGTCTCTGTTAGTTGTGTCTGATTAAAAGCGTAGCACTCTTTATGTGGCTGAGACTTTAGGGTAATCATTTCCCTTGCCTAATATACAGATGGCCATTGGAAGGGGAATCTACAAATCCGTAACTGTAATATAATAATAAGGCTAAGGTTAAGCAAGCATGTAAAAAAATAAAAATAAAAATTGTTTAACTTCCGGACTGCCCGCCGTTGATATACGTTGGTCCTTTGACGTTAAATACTGTTGTTATGGCAGCAGATAGCTTTTCTTCAACAGTCTGCTTTAAAGATAAAAGTGGTCTCTGCGGCGGATTTGCAGCAAGATCACTTTTAACGGTGGCGGGAGAGGTACCCAACCCCCTCCCACCATGTGCCGGTCGTCTCTGCCGCTTACCGGAGCCGTCGGTAGCAGCGGAGACAATCCGATCCTTGCCCCTGCTTGGCACTAAGTCATGTGAGGGAATGTTGGCCCCCACTTGACTCTATTCAATTTGATGACGGCAGCAACGTCAAACGTCGCTTCTGCCCAACGGCCCTAAAGAGACAATTTTTTTAAATTAAAAAAAGAAGACTTTTTTTAATTTATTTTTTATTGCTTTTAAGAGTAAATGTGAGATCTGAGGTATTTTTGACCCCTTGATCTCACATTAAAGAGGTCCTGTCATGCTTTTTTTTCTCGATTACAATGAATGGTGATCCAATTTTTTTTTTTAACCACTTGTCCACCGGAGGCTGTCATATGACGTCCTCGAATTTGTGCGGCGATATCTGAATGATGGGTGCAGCTACAGGCATCATTCAGATATCGCCGTCTTCAGCCGCCGATTCTATGCACGATAAGAATGATCAAAGCGGCGGTTCCGCCACTTGATCATTGTTATAGGCAGCGGGAGGGGACGTCCCCCCCTCCCGCCGCCATCCGGTGCTTCTCCAGGCTCTCCCGTGCCATCGGAGGGGCCCGGAGAGCGAATCGGTCGGCACTGCCTGGAAAGCATAGAGATGACTGTCGGAAGGCCCTGGCGCGACGTTATGACGTCACGCCCGGTACCCGGAAGTAAACAAAGCTGCAATCGCGGCTGTCGGCATGTGATCAGTGATTTTTCTTTCACCGATTTCATGCTTGTAAGCCTGGAGTAGAGATGTGGGGTCTTATTAGGATGTTTACATTCCTTGTAATAGGAATAAAATTGATAAAAAAAAAAAATGTAAAAAAAAGTGTAAAAAAAAAAAAAAAAGTAAAATAAAAAGAAAATATTTTTTTTTTTTCAAAATGCCCCTGTCCCCGTTATGTCGCGCGCAGAAGTGAACATGCATGCAAGTCCCGCCCACACATGTAAACGCCGTTCAAACCCCACATGTGAGGTATCGTCGCGTGCGTTAGAGCGTGTGCAACAATTCTAGCACTAGACCTCCTCTGAAACTCGAAAATAGTAACCTGTAAAAAATGTTAAAGCGTCACCTATGGAGATTTTTAAGTACCGAAGTTTGGCGCCATTCCATGAGTGTGTGCAATTTTAAAGCGTGACATGTTAGGTATCTATTTAATGGGCGTAACATCATCTTTCACATTATACAAAAAAATTGGGCTAACTTTACTGTTTTGTTATTTTTTAAATAATTGCGCAAATACCGTGCAAGAAAAAAAGTTGAAATGACCGCCATTTTATTCCCTAGGGTATCTGTTAAAAAAAATATATAATGTTTGGGGGTTTTGATTAATTTTCTAGAAACAAAATTGTGATTTTTACATGAAGGAGAAAAGTGTAAAAATAAAAATAATAAACCAAAAAAATGTTAAATCCCTCCAAGCTCGCGTGCAGAAGCAAACGCATACACAAGTAGTAATATATTTCTTAGTATATTATAACCATCTCTGAAGCTTTTATTGTAATGTTAAGATCTCTTACCGGTTCTCCTAACGGGCCCGGACCTCCTGGCATTCCTTTTGGACCTGATTTGCCCTAAAGCAGAAGTAACAAATAATTATCCAGCTCCGACAAATTTACATTCATATATTATTGACATTTTTGGTCTTTATCAATAAAATAAAACAGAAATTAAGGTCTTGGAATGTTCCACCAACAAACTTCTGACATCTATGGATTTACCTTTATCCCATTAACCAGGATGAAGCTATCTGTCTATTATTGGTAAAAGAAGATTAAAAAATAGTTATATTAGTCACTTACCGTGTCTCCCTTTGGTCCTAGGTATCCCTGGGGACCCCTCACACCTTGATCCCCCTAGAAACAACAGACACATAAAATGAAGGCTCGTGCCATCGCTCGCTGCCCTAGAGGAGAAATAATCAACATATTCTTGGATTCTATAGTTCAAGTCCAACTCCAACCAAAACTTTTTTGGGTTAGATCCTCTGTTATGTTTTCATTGATCTCTGTTGTACCTGATAAGGCAGGGATGGGTATTTATTTTCTTAGTGGGCCACATGAGAAACTTGGACTGTTGTAAAGGGCCTCCACCTTTATACACGCCTTTGGCATTTGACGTCACTTCCATAGTATGGCGGAAGTTAAGGCCAACTAGTGGGGGCAAAGGCTCCACCTGTTACCTGTGGCGGCACCTGGCAACACTTCCCAACATGCCCTCACCTGCGTCATATGCTTGTTGCCCATCTCTCATGGTCTGTCTGAGGGGTGGCTAGGGTTGCCACCTCATCCCTTTAAACCCGAACACATATGAATTACACAGGTTCTAAGCCAGATAAGGCACCAAGTGAGTTTAATTATCACCTTAATCAGCCACAGAACCTGTGTAATCAATGTGTGTTTGGGTTTAAAGGGATGAGGTGGCAACCCTAGGGATGCCACTGTGCCCTTTAATTGTCGCCACTGTGCCCTTTAATTGTTGCCACTGTGCCCATTGATGCCACTGTGCCCATTGTTGCCGCTGTGCCCTGTAAAATGCCCCTCCCCCCGCCCGGCACTTACCTTTCTGGGGGTCAGCCATCCTCCTTTCACGTCCCTCGATGTCTTCTCCCGCCCTTGATGACGCTTCAGCCAATCAGGTTACCGGTAACCAGAACCGGTGAACCTGATTGGCTGAGACGCCTGATAGTCTTATCCAAGGAACGCACCGCTGGTACGTTTTGAGGATAAGCATTCGGAAGCCGACTACAGCCTGAGGGCTGTACTCGGAAAGCCTATCAGAGCCACAAGCTCTGATAGGCACTTCCACACAGCCAACCAGCTGCCGTTATTCAGGTGGCCGGCGCTCACCATCCGGCCATCTGAATAGTGGGCGGCAGCGGCGAGAATACATAGATTCATGCAATGCATAAATCTATGTGTTTCTGTGGCTGTGCGAGAGCCAGAGGGGGTGGCGCTCCGGCACCCTCTATGGACGAACCGCCACTGGCCTGAACAGAGTCCTGACCTCAACCCAATGGAACACCTTTGGGATGAATTAAAGTGAGCCAGGTAATATAGTGAAGCTCTGGTTTTGCACAATGGTTTGCACTGGTTTGATCATTTTGAATCCCTAGATACACTTTCACACGTCCTCCTACATCCGAACCTGATTGACAAGACCATTGAACGTCACCCTGATCCAGTGACCTCCAGATCTTCTTGGGTTTGTGTTTGTTGGGTGTTGAGCAGTGTGTGTATGTGTGCAATAACCAACCTTTTGCCATGATTGTCTCCTATCATTAACAACACTGTGATGGTTCAGAGATACACATGTCATCAATGAATACTCAGTTATAAGAGAGGAAACATGCCTCAAGCTCATACGTACAGCTTTCCCAGGAGGTCCTGGAGGACCGGAAGGTCCCCTGAATCCGGTGTCTCCCTACAAAGAACAGATGGCCAATTAATACATGATAGCCAAAGGTAACAAAATGGCGAGATGTCGTTTTAAAGCATAACTCCACTTTGGCTGAAATTTCTGATCAGCTGAGCACGCCACACTGGTTTGGACATTAACGGGTGCTACAGCAAAATGGGGAGTGGCTGGGTAATGAGCCGCACCCCCTGGTCAACCTGAGATTAGACAATCAAAGGCCCAGATACGCCGTCGTAAGTCCGAATGGCCGCCGTCGTATCTATGTGCCTGATTCATAGAATCAGTTACGCATAGATTTGGCCAAGATACGAGCGGCGTAAGTCTCCTACGCCGTCGTATCTTAGGGTGTATATTTACGCTGGCCGCTAGGTGGCGCTTCCGTTGATTTCCGCGTCGAATATGTAAATGAGCAAGATACGCCGATTCACGAACGTACGTACGCCCGTCGCAATTAGTTACGCCGTTTACGTAAGACATACGCCGGCGTAAAGATAAAGCAGGTCTCTAGGTGGCGCAGCCCACGCAAAGTATGGACGTCGGAAACAAGCGTATCTTTTTACGTCGTTTGCGTAAGTCGTACGCGAATAGGGCTGTGCGTAAGTTACGTTCACGTCGTAGGCAGTGTTCGACGTATCTTAGGTATTCTATCCGACGCATGCGCACTGGGATACGTCCACGGATGGCGCATGCGCCGTTCGTTAAAAACGTCAGTTACGTGGGGTCATGCTTTATTTACATAAAACACGCAATTGAAAACTTCACAATTTGAATTAGGCGCGCTTACGCCGGAACATTTACGCTACGCCGCCGTAACTTAGGACACAAGTGCTTTGTGAATACAGCACTTGCCTCTCTAAGTTGCGGCGGCGTAGCGTAAATACGATACGCTATGCCCGCCCACACTTACGCCGCCCTACGTGAATCCGGGCCAACGTGTTCTGCGTTTTCTGCATTGGACTACACACATAGGATTCTTACAAAGTGGAGTTTTACTTTAAAAGTGTAATAGAGTTTGAACATCGACATGCAGCACGGGGAAGGTACTGTAAATGAGCACTCACCCTGTCTCCTGCTCCTCCTTGGAGTCCGACTGAGCCCCTTGGACCTCTTGGGCCCTGAAATAAGAAACAACAGATTTGTAAATGATATCATCTATATTTTGAATCGGGGGTCTCCAAACTATGACCTGTGGGCCAAAATCAGCCCACCTCAAGTTTTTATCAGGACTTCTGATGAAAATGGGACTCCAATGGGGACTCTGATGTAAGGAGGACTCTAATCTAAGGGAGCTTTGACATAAGGGAGACTTTAATGGGGACTCAGATGTAAGGGGGCTGTGATAGGGACTATGATGTAAGTGGAGACTCTGATCTGATTGGGACCCTAATGTATGAGGGATCTTTGATAGGGATCCTGATATACAGGAGGATTCTGATGGGGACCCTAATGTAAAGGGTGAGTTTGACTGGGGCGCTGATGTAGGGGGCTCCGATCTGGACCCTGATGTGAGGGGGAATCTGATAGGGACCCTGATATAAGAGGGGAATCTGATGGAGACCCTGACGTATGGAGGACTCTGATGGGGATCCTGATGGGGACTTTGATGGAGCCCCAATGTAAGGGGGACTTTGATTGGGTCTCAAATGTAAGAGTGACTCTGATTTAGACCTTGATGGGAACTCTCATGTATAGGGGGACTCTGATCTAGGGGAGCTTTGATGTAAGGGGGACTTTAATGGGGATGCAAAGGGGGTTGTGATGGGGATTCTGATGAAAATGGGGACCCTGATATACAAGAGAATTCTGATGGGGACCCTAATGTAAGGGGTGAGTTTGACTGGGGCTCTGATGTAATGGAGGTCTGATCTGGACCCTGATGTGAGAAAGGAATCTGCTAGGGACCCTGATGTAAGGAGGGACTCTAATGGGTACCCTGATCTATGGGGGTTCTGATGGGGAACCTGAAGTATGGTGGGACTTTGATGGGGACCCTGATATATGAGGAGACTCGGATGGAGCCCCAATGAAAGGGGACTTTGAATGGGGCTCTATTGTAAGGGGGACTCCGATGTAGACCCTATTGTGAGGGGGGGCTCTGGTGGGAACTCTTATGTATAAAGGGACTCTGATTTAAGGGGGGGCTCCAATCTAAGGGAGCTTTGATGTAAGGGGGACTTTAATGGGGACTCAGATGTAAGGGGGTTCTCATAAAGCGCTGCGCAAACTGTTGGCGCTATATAAATCCTGTGTAATAATAATAATAATAATGAAAATGGGGACTCTGATGGGGGCCCTGATATACCAGGGGATTCTGATAGGGACCCCAAAGTAAGGGGGGAATTTTACTGAGGTAAGGGAAGCTACGATCTAGACCCTGATGTAAATGGGAACTTTGATCGAGACCTTGATGTAAGTGGGGACTCTAATATGGAGGAACTCTGGTGGGGACCCCTTACATCAGGGTCTGCATCATGCTTTAAGGCCCCAATCATAGCCCCCCATCAGAATCCCCCCTACGTCAGGCAATAATGAATTTTTCTAATGTCATCTTTTGTTGAGAACACAAAGAGGCGGAGCCTGCCAGCCAATGCGTTGTGTACACAAAGTGCCGCCCAACCGGAATACCAAAGAGCGTTCTGAAAGGGGGATTGGTTTACCTGTAAGCCCACACTGCCTGGGATTCCTGCTGGTCCCGGTGGTCCTGGATCTCCCTGCAGAGAAGAAAGACACAATCAGACCATCTGGACAACATGTACACATCAGCTTAACTCTATAATGGAATGCAATTGAAACTTTGCAAAAATAAACAAACTTCCAGGCTGAATCATTAGTAGTAATTAGATATCGTTGCCTACAGTGAGCCACAAACAAATAACGATGACAGATGTGAAGGTTGGGCTCAACCAAAAGTACATATCCTGCTCAATACACATGTTCAGCTATGGTGAGCCCAGGGGTGCCGGGGTGGACACGTCATTTGGACAAACTGTGTAACTGCACATGGGCCCTTTGGGACTAAGGGGTATATTTACACTAGATGAGTGCTGGGACCCCTTCAACTGTCCAATAGACCTAGACATGGTCCGCTTCTATCTAGACATCAACTTATATACAGTGACAAAGGGCCATATTCTGAGTAAGGATACGATGGAGTATCTCAGGATACTCCATCGTATCTCTCTTTTTCGGCCCGTGTATCTATGCAAGTGATTCTTAGAATAATTTTCGCATAGATACACTTAAGATCCGCCATGTGTAAGTCACTTACACTGTCGGATCTTAAATGTAATTACGCCGGCCGCCGCTAGATGGCGTTTACGTTCAGGTCTCATTTGTTTATGCAAATGAGCCTGATACTCCGATTCCCGAACGAATTTGCGTCGCGTAACCGTCGCTAACTTCGTTTGCGTAAGCGTAAACTTACCCCTGCTATATGAGGGGTACGTTTACGCAAGTCCCACGTAGGACATGTTAAGAATAGCGTCGGGTCCGCGTCGTGTTTTTCCGTCGGCTACGTTGTTTCCCTAAGTCGTTCTTGAATACGACTTTACGTCAATGACGCACACGTCGGCGTCATTGACGTTTTACGCCGAGAACTGGAGCATGCGCACTGGGCTATTTTAAGACCGGCGCATGCGCAGTTCGTTAGAATCGGGGGCGCGCTTAATTTAAATAGAAGCCGCCCCCTTGGAGATACGCGTGGCTACGCCGGGCCAATTACACTACGTCGCCCCAAACTACGGAGCAAGTGTTTGGGGAATACAGCACTTGCTCCTGTAGGTTGGGGTGGTGGAGTGTAAATGGCTTACGCGCCGCCCGCGGGAAATCTAGGAGAATATGGCCCAAAGTGTTTACTTGGCCAGTAATTTATTGGATAGGTCCGATGGGTCTTGCACATGAGCCTTTTGGTGACTATGGCCAGCAGTGGGTAGGCCTCCATATCTTAAAGTGGATGTAAACCCGAAATATTTTTTTCTTTTGCTGTCACAATGTAGAGCAGGGGGTCTCCAAACTATGGCCCTCCTATTGTTCAGGAACTACAATTCCCATCATGCCTAGTCATGTCAGAGTTTTACAATGCATAATGGGACATGTAGTTCCGCAACAGCTGGAGGGTCGTAGTTTGGAGATCCCTGATGTAGAGTATAAGATTTTCTATCATCTGTGCCCAGTCTTGCCACAAAGAGTTATTTCAGCTCTGAGCAATCCTCTTTTACTGTTCAGTGAAAATTAACAGACTTCCAGATAAAAACCTGTCTACTTCTCTACATTGTGACATCAAAAAGAAAAATTTTTTTTTGGGGTTTACATCTACTTTAAGGTTCCTTCAGAGGTTGCTCGGGGTTCCTTGAGCAAGGAGCAATTTCCGCCTCTCAGATAAGTTTCGACTGACACCATTGATCTTTTTAGCGATCTGTAAGGGGCAATTCTTCCCAATGACCACAAGTGTGAGGAGCGTTCTTCCCACTGACCATCACACTAATCTATCATGAGATGTAGATATCAGAATTTTTAGTAGGGGTTTCCTGAGACTGGAATTTTATTTCAAGGGTTTCTCTGGTTTGGAAAGGTTGGGAAAGGCTGCTATTGACAATTAAACCCCAATATTACCTTCTGTCCGTCCTTTCCAGACTCCCCTCTCTCTCCTTTGTGCCCCGTGTGACCCTATAATAAAAAGAAGAAAAGACAAGGATTAAATACAAATAAATAAATAAATAAGGTCATTCATAAAAAATTTAATCTTGGACTGGAATACGTGGACCACGTACAGGCAGATCTAGCACTGAGATCGCTAGTTGGAGGTTCCTCAGACCATGCTAAAATTACTGCACTATCGCAATCTTCCCATTGTGGCCTGTGATTGGTGGAGAGCACTGTTCTATTTTCTCCATTTTCAGACATAGAGGTGGGCAGTAAGCACTTCTTATGCCCCATACACACGAGCGAAAAGTCCGACAAGAAAAGTCCGATGTGAGCTTTTGGTCGGAAATTCCGACCGTGTGTAGGCTCCGTCGGACTTTTGCTGTTGGAATTCCCGCCAACAAAAGATTGAGAGCTGGTTCTCTATTTTTCCGACGTACAAAGTTCCTATCAGAAATTCCGATCGTCTGCAAAAAAACATGCATGCTCAGAATCAAGCAGAAGAGCCGAACTGGCTACTGAACTTTTCTTGGCTCATCGTACGTGTTGTACGTCACTGCGTTCTTGACGCTCGCAATTTCCAACAAGATTTATGTGACCATGTGAGCCAGTTTTTCGTCGGAAAAAAAATCCATGGATTTCTTGTCGGAATTTCCGCTTGTGTGTACGGGGCATATAAGGGAATGTAAAGTCTTTACAATGTTTTATAGAAACATTAGGGTTGTGGAAATTAACGACTAATTGCTCGATTAATCGTTAATTTCTTTGATCGATCAAAATTATTTTTATCGGGACGATCCGCGGAGTGAGCTCTGCGGTCTCGCCCATAGGAAAGGCTGCTGCTTCGGCCTAGTTCCGGAGCGGCGGCCATCTAGGTCCACCCGACGGCGGCCTAGTAGAGGCGCGCTGACGTCATCACCACCCGCCTGCTTGTGTCGTCTACTCTGCGGGCGGGTCTGCCTGCTGTCTATTCCGGTAAGAGCAGACAAACGGAGATGTGGATATTACGATATGGGGGGCAGATGTGGATATTACCGTATGGGCGGCAGATGTGGATATTACCGTATGGGCGGCAGATGTGGATATTACCGTATGGGGGGGAGATGTGGATATTACAGTATGGGGGCAGATGTAGATATTACGGTATGGGGGGCAGATGTGGATATTACGGTATGGGGGGCAGATGTGGATATTACAGTATGGGGCAGATGTGGATATTACGGTATGGGGGCAGATGTGGATATTACAGTATGGGGGCAGATGTAAATATTATGGTATGGGGGCAGATGTGGATATTACAGTATGGGGGCAGATGTGGATATTACGGTGTGGGGGGCAGATGTGGACATTACAGTATGGGGGCATATGTGGACATTACAGTATGGGGGGCAGATGTGGACATTACAGTATGGGGGCAGATGTGGATATTACGGTATGGGGGGCAGATGTGGATATTACGGTATGGGGGCAGATGTGGACATTACAGTATGGGGGCAGATGTGGACATTACAGTATGGGGGGAGATGTGGACATTGCAGTATGGGGGGGAGTTGTGGGGAGATGTGGATATTACAGTATGGGGGCAGATAGGAAAGTGAAAGAGCAGCAGGAGACTGATGAGGTCTCAATGGTCTGAAATGGGCAGAAGTCTTGGCCATCGCCAGAACGATACACCAAACTAGCCTCAGATCCATGACTGACAGGTGCCCTAATAGTCTTACCTTAAACCCTGGCATGCCAGGAGGACCGGGTGGGCCAGGTGGGCAAACAGCTGGACACTGTATTGAAGAAAAAGGACTGTCATTAATACTTATTCAGTTATGGATACTTGTTCATGTGTCCTTCAAATGGCCAAGGCTAATGGGGCCAGAACATCTGAAAACCTACCTGCAAATCTCCATTGCTGTCGGGAACAACTCCGGGAAGACCCTATAATAAAATATCAGGGAATGCATGAGAGGAGAGAAAGCTGCAGGGTCCTATCACTAATTGTTCTGCTGTCTTATACCATGGTAATACGTACTGGGTACAAGGTCTTATGTAGGAAGACAGAACAATAAACCAAATGAAGCAATTTTTTTGGGTTGCTTTGGACGCAACACCATGCTAACCAATCAGACATAATTAGAGCAGCTTACCGGAGGGCCTGGTGGTCCTGGTGGGCCTGGAAGGCCAGGTTGACCTGCAGGTCCCTGTATAATAACATTCAAATAAGAACTTAATAATGACTACTGACAAACAAAAGTTTCAAGACTCTTCTAAAGAGCATGTAACAACGCATTTATTATACGTGCTGTCATATTAAAGAGTAACTAAAAGAATGCGAGTCTGAAGCTGGTCAGTCGCCAAGATTAAAAATGTGTTCAGTAGGATAAAATTGAAGATTTTATAATAGCACTGATACATTTGGGGGCCAAAGTCCCTTCATCTGGGCTTGAAGATGGAAAAGCAAAGTATACAGCTAGATGGAAATACGAAGTATGGGGTCTTTTGACCAAAGGAATGCGCAGAGCCTTAATTGTTGGTGTGAGTAGGACTGTGCTTGGGCGACTGGCAGCCTCTGTACTATTTGGGAGAACCTGTTCAACTTCAGCAACCCCTTGCTGCAGTAATTTGCATTAATATTAAGCCATGAAATTATATTGTTAAGCCCTGGTTAAGGATACCCTTACAAAGTAGCAAACAAAAAATAACATACCGCTGGTCCCTGGGGTCCTTTACCGCCTGGTAAGCCGCTCGGTCCAGCCAGACCCTGGAAGGAGGACACAGATCAGACACAATCTGTAAGATGTTGCTGATAAATGAAATGTGACCTGGCTCAACATTACCAAGATCTGATACAGAATAACATCTACAACTGGCTGTTAGGTTAAACCTGACAAGTTCTTGGGGCTGCGCTCTAAAAATACTACTTATTTGTTTGATTTGCAGACCTATTGGCTTTTATATGCTGAGGGTTTTTGAGCAGGAGTAAGATACCAGCAGGATGTGGAGGATAGGTGATGTCAGGGAGGGAGGATACAGGCAGGATATAGAAGATGGGTGGTATCAGGGAGGGGGATACAGGCAGGATATAGAAGATGGGTGGTATCAGGGAGGGGGATACAGGCAGGATATAGAAGATGGGTGGTATTAGGGAGGGGGATACATGCAGAATATGGAGGATGGGTGATATCAGGGAGGAGGATACAGGCAGGAAATAGAAGATGGGTGATATCAGGGAGGGGGATACAGGCAGGACATAGATGATGGGTGGTATCAGGGAGGGGAATACAGGCAGGACATAGATGATGGGTGGTATCAGGGAGGGGAATACAGGCAGGACATAGATGATGGGTGGTATCAGGGAGGGCTATACAGGCAGGACATAGATGATGGGTAGTATCAGCGAGGGGGATACTGGCAGGACATGGAGAATAGGTGGAATCTGGATAGGTAATATACAGGCAGGATAAAGGGGATTTATGGTATCAGGGAGGGGAGACTACATGCAGGATATAGAGTATGGTGGCATCAGGGAGGGAAGGAAACAGCCAGGATATAGAGGATGGGTGGAATCAAATTAAGGAAGATATAGACAGGATATAGAAGATGGGTGGTATGAGGGAGGGGGGAGATACAACAGGATGTAGAAGATGGGTGGTATGAGGGAGGGGCAGAGACAACAGGATGTAGAAGATGGGTGGTATGAGGGAGGGGGCAGATACAACAGGATATAGGGGATGGGTGGTATGAGGGAGGGGGCAGATACAACAGGATATAGAGGATGGGTGGTATGAGGGAGGGGGCAGATACAACAGGATATAGAGGATGGGTGGTATGAGGGAGGGGAAAGATACAACAGGATATAGAGGATGGGTGGTATGAGGGAGGGGGAAGATACAACAGGATATAGAGGATGGGTGGTATGAGGGAGGGGGAAGATACAACAGGATATAAAGGATGGGTGGTATAAGGGAGGGGGAAGATACAAGGTATAGAAGATGGGTGGTATGAGGGAGGGGGAAGATACAACAGGATGTTGAGGATGGGTGGTATAAGGGAGGGGGAAGATACAAGGTATAGAAGATGGGTGGTATCATATGAGGGAGGGGGAAGATACAACAGGCTGTAGAGGATGGGTGGTATGAGGGAGGGGGAAGATACAACAGAATGTAGAGGATGGGAGGTATGAGGGAGAGGGAAGATACAAGAGGGTATAGAAGATGGGTGGTATGAGGGAGGTGGAAGATACAAGAGGGTATAGAGGATGGGTGGTATGAGGGAGGGGGAAGATACAAGAGGGTATAGAAGATGGGTGGTATGAGGGAGGTGGAAGATACAAGAGGGTATAGGAGATGGGTGGTATAAGGGAGGTGGAAGATACAAGAGGGTATAGAGGATGGGTGGTATGAGGGAGGTGGAAGATACAAGAGGGTATAGAGGATGGGTGGTATGAGGGAGGTGGAACATACAAGAGGGTATAGAGGATGGGTGGTATGAGGGAGGGGGAAGATACAAGAGGGTATAGAGGATGGGTGGTATGAGGGAGGGGGAAGATACAAGAGGGTATAGAGGATGGGTGGTATGAGGGAGGTGGAATATACAAGAGGGTATAGAGGATGGGTGGTATGAGGGAGGGGGAAGATACAAGAGGGTATAGAGGATGGGTGGTATGAGGGAGGGGGAATATACAGGCAGGATACAGAAGAAGGTGGCAGGTTATAACAGGGAGGAGGGAGTACAGACAGATCAAAAAGGAAGATTATGGAGGATGGGTGATATCAGGGAGGAGGATACAGGCAGGAAATAGAAGATGGGTGATATCAGGGAGGGGGATACAGGCAGGACATAGATGATGGGTGGTATCAGGGAGGGGAATACAGGCAGGACATAGATGATGGGTGGTATCAGGGAAGGGAATACAGGCAGGACATAGATGATGGGTGGTATCAGGGAGGGGGATACAGGCAGGACATAGATGATGGGTAGTATCAGCGAGGGGGGATACTGGCAGGACATGGAGAATAGGTGGAATCTGGATAGGTAATATACAGGCAGGATAAAGGGGATTTATGGTATCAGGGAGGGGAGACTACATGCAGGATATAGAGTATGGTGGCATCAGGGAGGGAAGGAAACAGCCAGGATATAGAGGATGGGTGGAATCAAATTAAGGAAGATATAGACAGGATATAGAAGATGGGTGGTATGAGGGAGGGGGGAGATACAACAGGATGTAGAAGATGGGTGGTATGAGGGAGGGGGCAGAGACAACAGGATGTAGAAGATGGGTGGTATGAGGGAGGGGGCAGATACAACAGGATATAGGGGATGGGTGGTATGAGGGAGGGGGCAGATACAACAGGATATAGAGGATGGGTGGTATGAGGGAGGGGGCAGATACAACAGGATATAGAGGATGGGTGGTATGAGGGAGGGGAAAGATACAACAGGATATAGAGGATGGGTGGTATGAGGGAGGGGGAAGATACAACAGGATATAGAGGATGGGTGGTATGAGGGAGGGGGAAGATACAACAGGATATAAAGGATGGGTGGTATAAGGGAGGGGGAAGATACAAGGTATAGAAGATGGGTGGTATGAGGGAGGGGGAAGATACAACAGGATGTTGAGGATGGGTGGTATAAGGGAGGGGGAAGATACAAGGTATAGAAGATGGGTGGTATCATATGAGGGAGGGGGAAGATACAACAGGCTGTAGAGGATGGGTGGTATGAGGGAGGGGGAAGATACAACAGAATGTAGAGGATGGGAGGTATGAGGGAGAGGAAAGATACAAGAGGGTATAGAAGATGGGTGGTATGAGGGAGGTGGAAGATACAAGAGGGTATAGAGGATGGGTGGTATGAGGGAGGGGGAAGATACAAGAGGGTATAGAAGATGGGTGGTATGAGGGAGGTGGAAGATACAAGAGGGTATAGGAGATGGGTGGTATAAGGGAGGTGGAAGATACAAGAGGGTATAGAGGATGGGTGGTATGAGGGAGGTGGAAGATACAAGAGGGTATAGAGGATGGGTGGTATGAGGGAGGTGGAAGATACAAGAGGGTATAGAGGATGGGTGGTATGAGGGAGGGGGAAGATACAAGAGGGTATAGAGGATGGGTGGTATGAGGGAGGGGGAAGATACAAGAGGGTATAGAGGATGGGTGGTATGAGGGAGGTGGAATATACAAGAGGGTATAGAGGATGGGTGGTATGAGGGAGGGGGAAGATACAAGAGGGTATAGAGGATGGGTGGTATGAGGGAGGTGGAATATACAAGAGGGTATAGAGGATGGGTGGTATGAGGGAGGGGGAAGATACAAGAGGGTATAGAGGATGGGTGGTATGAGGGAGGGGGAATATACAGGCAGGATACAGAAGAAGGTGGCAGGTTATAACAGGGAGGAGGGAGTACAGACAGATCAAAAAGGAAGATTAATATCAGGGAACACTTTTGGCTAGTGAGGAACGAAAATTGACTGGAGGTACGGCCAAGTTGTTGCAAGGGGTGGCTCAGTAGACAAAGCCTGGAAGATTGGAATGAACCAAAAGCAACTTCAGGTGGATCATGGACTAATGCAGGGGGGCTTTGAGTCCAATTAGAAACATTTAGTATTACTGTTCAAAGAAAGTTTAGCAGTCACTTACAGGAGGTCCTGGTGGTCCTCTTCCCTATAAAGAAAGGAGTAAAAACATTTAAAGAAACATTTTTTGAACAATCTGAAAGCCACATGACTATAATAATTATGTGTGAGTTTTGGATCTGTACTCACTGAAGGTCCATCAGGCCCAGGTGGTCCAATATCTCCCTGTAACAAAACATATCACATTATTTTCGAATCTATACTTTACAATGTTATATTAATGCCCCAAATACAGTAATGTAGAAGAACAGTCATGTTCTCTATCCTCTATTCTAACTCTCAGCAGAATCCTGTAAGTGTCACAAACCTGCCATGTTTCCGAAGGTGAAAAAGTCACATGCAAATACGATTGGTGGCAAACATCAGCAAAATTAGATACAGAGAAACATCAGGTAAGGCTACAAATTCCCATCTAACAGAAAGTCCTGGTTACCTATTTATGCCCCGTACACACGATCGGATTTTCTGACAGCAAAAGTCAGATGTGAGCTTTTGAACGGAAATTCCGACCGTGTGTAGGCTCCATCGGACTTTTGCTGTCGGAATTTCCACCAACAAAAGATTGAGAGCAGGTTCTCAATTTTTCAGCCGGAAAAAAATCTGATCGGAAATTTTGATTGTCTGTGGCAATTCCGACGTGCAAAATTCCGACGCATGCTCAGAAACAATTCGACGCATGCTCAGAAGCATTGAACTTAATTTTCTCAGCTCGTCGTAGTGTTGTACGTCACCGCGTTCTTGACGGTCAAAAGTTTAGAAAAATCCGATCGTGTGTACGGGGCATTCGTTTTACACTTCTCAAACAGCCTGTAAACCCGTCACCATTACACTCATCCCTTGACTGTATGCCATAACATCTACGGTTCCGCTCATTTTAGACATGGTAGGAACAATGTACCCTTCCTCCTGGAGGTCCATCAGGTCCAGCTTTCCCATCAGATCCAGTCAGGCCCTAGAAAGAAAAAACATCAATATTAATAGTCATACTACTTCAGATTAGCTCTAAAACACATTAGTCATTTTTAATCACCAAATTTGCCTTTTGTCTACTGAAATCAAAATCTGTTTTAGCTGAATTAAAGGAAAAACTCTACCAAAAATAATAGAGGACATCACCAATCAATATGTATAAATGAATTGCATAGGGCAATTCACTTATACTTACCATGGAGGAATCCTTGAAATAGTTTTATGGTCTCAGGGAACCCTCGCTAAAATTGTTAGTGTGATATATTAACATGATCAGCAGGTTGTAGGGAATGTTAAAAAAAGGATAAAGAAAGGGATTTACTTCATAATCATGAAATTAAACCAATAATAATAATTATGTCCAGAAAAAAATAAAAATAAAACCTAGGCAGTGAAAACTGTACTAATCTCTTACATTGATGGGCAGTGTAGACGTAACCCCTTACATTGGTGGGAAGTATAGACATAACCCCTTACATTGGTGGGAAGTATACACATGACCCCTTACATTGATGGGAAGTATAGACATGACCCCTTACATTGATAGGCAGTATAAACATGACCCCTTACATTGGTGAGAAGTATAGACATGACCCCTTACATTAATGGACAGTATAAACATAACCCCTTACATTGGTGGGAAGTATAGACATGACCCCTTACATTGATGGGAAGTATAGACATGACCCCTTACATTGGTGGGAAGTATAGACATAACCCCTTACATTGGTGGGAAGTATACACATGACCCCTTACATTGATGGGAAGTATAGACATGACCCCTTATATTGGTGGGAAGTATAGACATGACCCCTTACATTGATAGGCAGTATAAACATGACCCCTTACATTGATGGGAAGTATAGACATGACCCCTTACATTGGTGGGAAGTATAGAACATGACCCCTTACATTGATGGGAAGTATAGACATGACCCCTTATATTTGTGGGAAGTATAGACATGACCCCTTACATTGATGGGAAGTATAGACATGACCCCTTACATTGGTGGGAAGTATAGACATGACCCCTTACATTGATGGGAAGTATAGACATGACCCCTTACATTGATGGGAAGTATAGACATGACCCCTTACATTGATGGGAAGTATAGACATGACCCCTTATATTGGTGGGAAGTATAGACATGACCCCTTACATTGGTGGGAAGTATAGAAATGACCCCTTACATCGGTGGGCAGTATAAACATGACCCATTACATTGGTGGGAAGTATAGACATGACCCCTTACATTGATGGGAAGTATAGACATGACCCCTTACATTGATGGGAAGTATAGACATGACCCCTTACATTGGTGAGAAGTATAGACATGACCCCTTACATTGATGGGAAGTATAGACATGACCCCTTACATTGGTGAGAAGTATAGACATGACCCCTTAAATTGATGGGAAGTATAGACATGACCCCTTACATTGGTGAGAAGTATAGACATGACCCCTTACATTGGTGAGAAGTATAGACATGACCCCTTACATTGGTGAGAAGTATAGAAATGACCCCTTACATTGATGGACAGTATAAACAAGGCAACAGCTTCTTCAGTTTATGGTAAAAACAATCAAAAAAGGACCCAGAAACACTAGATAGATGTGGCCGGTGCTACCACCAGGCAAACTAAGAAGCCACCTAGGGTGAAGCCTCAAGGAGCTTACAATCTAAGGTCCCTAACTCACATTCATATACTAGGGCCAATTTTAGACGGAAGCCAATTAACCTATCAGCATGTCTTTGGAGTAAATGAGCACAGGTATATTTCTATTGCATTGCAGGTCAGTGGCCAAACCTGAACCTAGAAGCTCTTCTCCAACTTGTGTCTTTTTCCCCATATTGGCACTATATCCACTAGAGCAGGGGTCCTCAAACTACGGCCCACGGGCCACATGTGGCCCGCGAAGGACTTTAAACCGGCCCGCCCGTCCCTGACAGGCAATGCCGGCCGGTTACACAGCAATCATCCCGCTGTGTCACGGAGATCTTTGTGACACAGCGTTAACAGTTCGGGCGCGCTGATAAATGTCCCGCCCTCCTCCTCCTAGAAGACTAGCTCGTGTGATAGAGCCAGTGTGCTGTCTGTCACACAAGCTGGTCTAGGAGGAGGAGGGCGGGACATTTATCAGCACGCCAGAACTGTTACCAACAGTGGGGGAACATCGTGACAGCCGGACCGTGATACAGCACAAAACAGTAAGGAGGCTGTGAGGGGCTTACAATGGGGGGGGGGGGGGGCGGGCTTGCGATTGTGAGGGGAGCTAAAGATTTTTTTAATGATGATGATGATGATGTTGGGGTGGGGGGCTGGCTTGCGATGGTGAGGGGAGCTAAAGATTTTTTTAATGATGATGATGATGATGATGTTGGGGTGGGGGGCTGGCTTGCGATGGTGAGGGGAGCTAAAGATTTTTTTAATGATGATGATGATGGTGGGGGGGGGGGGGCTGGCTTGCGATGGTGAGGGGAGCTGATGATTTTTTAATGATGATGGTGGGGGCTGGCTTGCGATGGTGAGGGGAGCTGATGATTTTTTAATGATGATGATGATGATGTAATGATGATTGGGGAGCTTGCAATGATCTTGATCGGCTTGCAATTAATGATTGTGAGGGGGGGGTTGCAATGAGGGGGCTTACAATGATGATGGCGAGGGGGGCTTGCAATGAGGGGATGATGATGGTGAGGTGGGGGGGCTTGCAATGATCATGATAACATATGTGCAGTGTGCATAGGAAATGATTCATAGTTTTTTTTTATAGTCCGGCCCTCTAACGGTCTGAGGGACAGTGAACCGGCCCCCTGTCTAAAAAGTTTGAGGACCCCTGCACTAGAGTATTTGAATTTTGCAGAGTAGAGTAGGGACTGGCCAGAGAGGGATTGCTTTGATGCAGTTGGCTGGCTTATACATGTATTGTAATATGTATGAACTAAAAACTCTTGTTTTTTCCTTGCAAAGTTTGCTAGAAAGGGGTATATGGCAGTGTGCAGAGGGTTCACCCAGAATTTCGAGTGTTAACTTGTGGTCACACACCCCTTTAGCACCTGATGGATTATATACATGTACAAGTTATTGGGATTTGAGCACAGGTATATCTTATTTCAGAGGTCACATAGGACCCATATAACATGATCGGACTAGGTACCTCCAACATATCACACTGCACGTGTGCACCTCTTCCATATACATGGGGTGCTCAACCGATTGACCCTCCAGCTGTTGTGGAAGTCTCATGAGGCATTGCAAGGCTGACAGTTACAAGCACGACTCCCAAAGGCAGAGGCATAATGAGACTTGTAGTTCTGCAACAGCTGGAGGGCCACACCCACAGGTTGAGCACCCATACATTACAGGTACATTCATAGTCAATTTTCTACTTACGTCAATTCCCGGAAGGCCAGGCAGGCCAGCTTTTCCAGCTTCTCCTGGTTTTCCAGGGGCTCCTTTGGGGCCCTATAAGAGTAGAATCCAATACAAATCAGTCCTTTAATCACTCATACACTAATAAATGTGTACATATAAAGTAAAGCTGAACTTCAGGCAGATATAACAGACACACATGTATGCAGCTTTATATTCATCAATACACCAATAAATGTATTTATTTAAATGCAAGAGGTGTAAGTACCTGAATATGACCTGATATGAGCTCTTGCAGTTTGGGATTGAAGCTGAGAGAGGTGAGATGTGGAATTTATTTTGTCTGTAGATTGCATTGTCTTACCCATAGTAATTTGAATCAGACGGCAGAAATGGGTAACCCTGAGATTGTCAGGAAATGAATTAATGAGTCTCTATCACAAAGCTCAGAGGGAGAAGCAGCAAAAGGAGCCAGACGGTTAAGCTGCAAAACTCATGTGCTAAAGGTACATGCTGATAGGAGGAAGGAGCGGAGTCTCAGAAAAATTAAGCTGATCAATCTGCTTCTTTTGATTTCACCATTTGGTTACCAGGTGGGGGAATGGCAAGACCTTTAGGTGTTACTTAACTGCATTAGATAAAAATCAGGTCTCCTGCCCAGCCAGACAAGGCTGCGTTATGTGGCAGAGATGTGCAAATCTCAGAACTTGATGGAAAAAAAAAAAACATTTGCAGATAAAACAGCTTCTTATTTATGTATATAGCCTGAAATTCAGCTTTAACTGAAATACAGTTCTGCTTCTGAGATTTCATTTTTGTACTTACTGCAGGTCCAGGTATACCAGCGGGTCCGAGTTCACCCTGAAAGAGAGAAAATGGACAATACAAGTTTAACTTTCCATTACGGTGCGGTTCAGGCAATAAAAGGAACAACTCATTGCTTTACACAAGAAAACCCCAATACAAATTACAAGAAAGTCATTTGAAGGAAGAGAATGATCTTTTCTATCTACTGGGGTTGTCCCGATACCACTTTTTTAGGACCGAGTACAAGTACCGATACTTTTTTTCATGTACTCGCCGATACCGACTACCAATACTTTTTAAAAAAATGTGTCCACGTGTCCACAAATGCAGCCTTGTGTCCCCAAATGCAGCCTTGTGTCCCCAAATGCAGCCATGTATCCCCAAATGCAGCCTTGTGTCCCCAATTGCAGCCATGTATCCCCAAATGCAGCCTTTTGTCCCCAAATGCAGCCTTGTGTCCCCAATTGTATCCCCAAATGAAGCCTTGTGTCCCCAAATGCAGCCTTGTGTCCCCAATTGCAGCCATGTATCCCCAAATGTAGCCATGTGTCCCCAAATGCAGACATGTTTCCCCAAATGCAGCCTTGTGTGCCTCAAATGCAGCCATGTGTAGCCTTGTGTCCCCAAATGCAGCCTTGTGTCCCCAATTGTGTCCCCAAATGCAGCCTTGTGTCCCCAAATGCAGCCTTGTGTCCCCAATTGCAGCCATGTATCCCCAAATACAGCCTTGTGTCCCCAAATGCAGCCATGTTTCTTCAAATGCAGCCATGTATCCCCAAATGCAGCCTTGTGTCCCCAATTGTGTCCCCAAATGCAGCCTTGTGTCCCCAAATGCAGCCTTGTGTCCCCAATTGCAGCCATGTATCCCCAAATGCAGCCTTGTGTCCCCAAATGCAGCCTTGTGTCCCCAATTGCAGCCATGTTTCTTCAAATGCAGCCTTGTGTCCCCAAATGCAGCCACGTGTAGGTCCCCAGTGGCCTACCTGTGTAGGCAAAGAGAAAGCCCCCCGCCACCGCCGCCGTCTGGTTGATCAGCATGTGGGGAACATAACAGCTTTCATTTCAACAGCTGTGTGTTCCCCGCCGCGCGTCATCATATATAGCCCCTCCCCCTTGCCTGGGCACTTTGATAGACAGATCACCCGTCCAATCCTGGGACGGATGATCTGTCTATCAAAGTGCCCGGACAAGGGGGAGGGGCTATATATGACGACGCGCGGCGGGGAACACACAGCTATTTAAATGACCTGATCAACTAGATGGCGGCAGCCTACTCTCCGCCCACTCTCCACCCCTCTCAGCCCGCTCTCCGCCTCCTCTCAGCCCGCTCTCCGCCTCCTCTCAGCCCGCTCTCCGTCCCCTCTCCGCCCGCTCGTCACTCACAAAAAAGTATTGGGTGAAGCATCGGGAGTATTTGTGCGAGTACAAGTACTCGTGCAAATGCTCAGTATCGGTCCCGAAACCGTTACTAGTATCGGTATCGGGACAACCCTACTATCTACTAATGTGTTATCTGTCTGCATTTGGTAGAGTTCTGCCCTTAAATTCATTATAAAAATTTCAACCTGACGTTGTAGCGTGATCAAGGTACAAAGCAATAGGATCTGCCATAGGTGTGCGCAGCCTATTGCATTAGGGTGTGCACTCCAAAGCTCAAACATACATGTGTGTGTGTCTATATATATATATATACAGTGAGGAAAATAAGTATTTGAACACCCTGCTATTTTGCAAGTTCTCCCACTTGGAAATCATGGAGGGGTCTGAAATTGTCATCGTAGGTGCATGTCCACTGTGAGAGACATAATCAAAAAAAAAAATTCCAGAAATCACAATTTATGATTTTTTAACTATTTATTTGTATGATACAGCTGCAAATAAGTATTTGAACACCTGTCTATCAGCTAGAATTCTGACCCTCAAAGACCTGTTAGTCTGCCTTTAAAATGTCCACCTCCACTCCATTTATTATCCTAAATTAGATGCACCTGTTTGAGGTCATTAGCTGCATAAAGACACCTGTCCACCCCATACAATCAGTAAGAATCCAACTACTAACATGGCCAAGACCAAAGAACTGTCCAAAGACACTAGAGACAAAATTGTACACCTCCACAAGGCTGGAAAGGGCTACGGGGAAATTGCCAAGCAGCTTGGTGAAAAAAGGTCCACTGTTGGAGCAATCATTAGAAAATGGAAGAAGCTAAACATGACTGTCAATCTCCCTCGGACTGGGGCTCCATGCAAAATCTCACCTCGTGGGGTCTCAATGATCCTAAGAAAGGTGAGAAATCAGCCCAGGACTACACGGGAGGAGCTGGTCAATGACCTGAAAAGAGCTGGGACCACCGTTTCCAAGGTTACTGTTGGTAATACACTAAGACGTCATGGTTTGAAATCATGCATGTCACGGAAGGTTCCCCTGCTTAAACCAGCACATGTCAAGGCCCGTCTTAAGTTTGCCAATGACCATTTGGATGATCCAGAGGAGTCATGGGAGAAAGTCATGTGGTCAGATGAGACCAAAATAGAACTTTTTGGTCATAATTCCACTAACCGTGTTTGGAGGAAGAAGAATGATGAGTACCATCCCAAGAACACCATCCCTACTGTGAAGCATGGGGGTGGTAGCATCATGCTTTGGGGGTGTTTTTCTGCACATGGGACAGGGCGACTGCACTGTATTAAGGAGAGGATGACCGGGGCCATGTATTGCGAGATTTTGGGCAACAACCTCCTTACCTCAGTTAGAGCTTTGAAGATGGGTCGAGGCTGGGTCTTCCAACATGACAATGACCCGAAGCACACAGCCAGGATAACCAAGGAGTGGCTCTGTAAGAAGCATATCAAGGTTCTGGCGTGGCCTAGCCAGTCTCCAGACCTAAACCCAATAGAGAATCTTTGGAGGGAGCTCAAACTCCGTGTTTCTCAGCGACAGCCCAGAAACCTGACTGATCTAGAGAAGATCTGTGTGGAGGAGTGGGCCAAAATCCCTCCTCCAGTGTGTGCAAACCTGGTGAAAAACTACAAGAAACGTTTGACCTCTGTAATTGCAAACAAAGGCTACTGTACCAAATATTAACATTGATTTTCTCAGGTGTTCAAATACTTATTTGCAGCTGTATCATACAAATAAATAGTTAAAAAAATCATACATTGTGATTTCTGGATTTTTTTTTTTTGATTATGTCTCTCACAGTGGACATGCACCTACGATAAAAATTTCAGACCCCTCCATGATTTCCAAGTGGGAGAACTTGCAAAATAGCAGGGTGTTCAAATACTTATTTTCCTCACTGTATATATATATATATATGGCCCTGGCACATTGACCTCCCGGCCAGTACAGTGAAAGAGGAGTGCGTAAGCACTTCTCTTATAGCAGAGTCGGTAAGAGATCTTTCCCCTCTCCCTGCTGCTACACAGAGTGATAATGCACACTAGGGGCCAGATTCATTACAGAGATACGCCGTCGTATCTCTGAGTTGCGGCGTCGTATCTATGCGCCTGATTCTTAGAATCAGTTACGTATAGATTTGACTAAGATCCGACCGGCGTAAGTCTCTTACGCCGTCGTATCTTAGTTGCAATTTTACACTGGCCGCTAGGTGGTGCTTCCGTAGATTTACGCGAGGAATATGCTAATTAGGTAGATACGCCGATTCTCAAACGTACGTACGCCCGGCGCATTTTTTTACGTCGTTTACGTTAGGCTTTTTCCGGCGTAAGGTTACTCCTGCTATATGAGGCGTACGCAATGTTAAGTATGGACGTCGTTCCCGTGTCAAATTTTTTTACGTCGTTTGCGTAAGTCGTTCGTGAACGGTGTAAATACGCGGGGTCACACTAAATTTGAATAAAACACGCCCACATCATTCAAATTTGAATTAGGCGGGCTCTTTTTTCCTGCCGGGATTCCCGGCGGTTTTTAAGCTGGCAGTTTACCTACGGGGAAAACCTGCGATGGAGCATACACACGGCCGGGTTTTCCGGCCAAAGCTCTCATGGCAGTTTTCCTGTCGGGAAACCCGGCTGTGTGTAGGGGGAAAAAGCTACCGAGCAGGTTCTCGGTTTTCCCGGCTGACTGTTTACTGCAGGGAAAACCGATTGTGTGTACAAGGCATAAAAGATCATCTCAGTGGTGGCCCATGACACATTTCCACCCGGAGACTCCGTCCCCATGAGTAAGCTCCAGTGGTCGGAGTGAAACACGTTGGGGGCATGGCTTGGCAGGGGTCCAGGCTGAGACTGCCATTCACTATCACACAACAGGCTTTGTGTGGCTCCCAGGACACCTATCACTCTCTGCCTGTAAAGGATAATCACTGTAGTAGTGACACAAGAAAGATGGTCAGGAACAGAGGGCGCCAACCAGTGTCGCGACAAGATCATCCAATGCCCAGGGCAAGGATGCCAAATTGTGCCCCCCACCCCCCTTCATTATTTGCAAGCTTATGAAGAGGAGGGGGATGGGAAGGCACAGCCCGCACCTCCTCCCGGAACTTTTCTCCTCTCCTTGCCGCTTCCAGCGCTGGGCTGACAGATGTAGTGATGCCGCTGTCACTACTGACTTATAGTAGAAGGAACTTGTGGTATCCCCATCCCCACAATACACACTGCGCCCAGGGCAGCCGTCCCTTCTGCCCACTTCTTGTCCCGGCCCTGGCACCAACTAACTTTAATAGGTCCAGTCAGGGCCGGCCTTAGGTGTTCAGGCACCCTGTGCAAGCTAATCCTGTGGCACCCCACCCATCTTCACCCCTCACCCCCTGGTCACCTAAACATACACAAAGAGGCTGTTTGGGGCCCCTCTATCCTCTGCCAGGAGCCTGGGGAACGACAATGAGGAGGAAGAGGTGACCCGGCACTGCTACCACTCACATTCTGCGAGCTGTGATGGTCGCACGGCGCCCCTGTTGCCCATGGCGCCCTGTGCGGCCGCACAGTTCGCACACCCCAAAGGCCGGCCCTGGGTCCAGTTGACTTTTATTTGCCATAGTGAGAGTCACAAGAGTAACCAACACATTTCAGGTGCCCAGCAATCCTAAAATACTAAGTAGCATACTGGATCTGGATGAAATGCTTAAAAAAAACAATAACGTGTGTAGGAAGGCTCATTCAGGGTGTTGGCCAGACATCTATTAAGTTCCACTTTAGCATTTTGTTATGGTCGATTAGCTGCTTAGTCTTTTTCTCTTCCTTAGTATTTTCTTCTGTAACTGAGTCCTGATGAAGGGGGATTGGTGAGCCCCTGAAACACGGTGGCTTTCCCTGTGACTTTCAATTTGGGAAATGAAAATGAAGCAACGTAGGCCAGCAATACATGGAGCAAATTTCTTTCCTGCAGCCACAGGTTGAGAACTCTTAAGGCGTCAGCATACCAAGACATTTTGGACAATTTCATGCTCCCAAGTTTGTGGGAGGAGTTTGGGGATGGCCTATTCCTGTTTCAACTAGCTAGATTCAGGTAGAGTTAGGTCGGTGTATCAGTAGATACGCCGACCTAACTCAGAATCTGCGCCGACCTAAGTTTAAGTGTATTCTCAAACAGAGATACACTTAAACCTATCTAAGATACGACGGCTTGCGCCGTCCTATCTTAGGGTGCAATATTTAGGCTGGCCGCAAGGTGGCGCTTCCATTGCGGTCGGCGTAGAATATGTAAATCACTAGATACGCCTATTCACGAATGTACGCCCGGCCGTCGCAGTACAGATACACCGTTTACGTAACGCTTTATCAGGGCTTAAGTTATTACAACAAATAGTTGGAATAGTAATGTTAAAGTATGGCCGCCGTTCCCGCTTCGAAATTCGAAAATTTTACATGGTTTGCGTAAGTCGTCCGTGAATCGGGATTTACGTTGTTTACGTCCACGTCAAAATCAATAGGCCCGTGCGGCGTACTTGGCCGCAATGCACACTAGGAAATGTAGGCGCCCGGCGTATGCGCAGTTAAATAAAAACCGTCAAAAACATAAGGTTAAGCCCCTTTAACATAAAACACGCCCCCTTACACACATTTCAATTAGGCGCCCTTACGCCCACCCGCTTTAGGCTACGCCGCCGTAACTTAGCAGGCAAGTACATTGTGAATCATGTACTTGCCTCACTAACTTACGGCGGCGTAGCTTAAATGCCTTAAGCTACGCCGCCGCAAAGTTGCGGCAACGTACCTGAATCTAGGCAATTGTCTTAACATTTATACTATAATAGAATGTATGGATATTTTATCATATATAGTTTCAGACAATATTCTTGTCAGTGCATCTGCATGTTTGAGACTTTCCCTCCTTATGGAGGGTGTCAGTGATGGTTTTCTGCGCAACTGTCAGGTCAGCAGTCTTTCCCATGATTGTGATTCCTACTGAACCAGACTGAGAGACCATTTAAAGGCTCTGGAACCCTTTGCAGGTGTTATGGCTTAATTAGCTGATTAGAGTGGGACACTTTGGCCCAGATTCTTGTCCACTGGGCGTATCTCTGCGGCGGCGTAACGTATCCGATTTCCGTTACGCCGCCGCAAGTTTTTCAGGCAAGTGCTTTATTCACAAAGCACTTGCCTGTAAAGTTGCGGCGGCGTAGCGTAAATCACCCGGCGGAATTCAAATTTGGCGGGTAGGGGGCGTGTATCATTTAAATGAAGCGCGTCCCCGCGCCGAACGAACGGCGCATGCGCCGTCCGTAAAAATATCCCAGTGTGCATTGCTCCAAATGACGTCGCAAGGTTTCGGTTTCGTCGTGAGCGTTTGGTTTCGACGTGAGCGTAAATGACGTCCAGCCGTATTCACGGACGGTTACGCAAACGGCGTAACTTTTTAAAATTTTGACGCGGGAACGACGGCCAAACTTAACATTGGCTGCACCTCATATAGCAGGGGCAATTTTACGCCGGGAAAAGCCTAACGTAAACGTTGTAACTTTACTGCGTCGGCCGCGCGTACGTTCGGGAATTCGCGTATCTAGCTAATTTGCATACTCGACGCGGAAATCGACGGAAGCGCCACCTAGCGGGCAAAAAAAAATTGCAGTTTAGATCCGACGGCGTAAGAGACTTACGCCTGTCGGATCTAATGGATATCTATGCGTAACTGATTCTAAGAATCAGTCGCATAGATACGACGGGCCAGATTAGGACTTACGACGGCGTGCATGGCGCTGCGCCGTCGTAAGTCCTTTGAGAATCTGGGCCTTTGAGCCTAGAATGTTGCACCTTTTCACAATATTCAAATTTTTTGAGATTGTGGATTTGGGGTTTTCATGAGCAGATCATGCATGTTTAGAAGGTCTTGTTCTAGCATCCACTTAAAGGTCACACCACAGCATTTCAATGGGTTTGTGGTCAGGACCCTGACTTGTTTAATGTAAAATACAGAACTTTCTTTTGTATAAGCCACTTTGTTGTTGCATTTTTTTTAATGTTTTAGACCATCGGTATGTTGCATGACCCGACTTTTGTGTTTTAGACAGACACTCTTATATTAAACTGTGGAATTTCCTGATACAGTCTGGAATTTCCTGGTCTCTCAATCACTATAAGACATTGAAACCCTGAGGCAGCAGTAGACACCGAAAGATTCCACTCTTCATGGCTCAACATTGGTATAAAGTTTTGGCATTGTTTTGTTTTCTCCAACACATACCGGTACTTAAAAAATTCATCCATTGGTCTTATATGTCTATAAAATATTGTTCTAGTAATGCTGTGAAACATCCAGGTGGATTTAAAGTGAACCTGTGCTTTGTTGCAAACTCTCCCAACTTTTCTTAACTCTCTCCCTGCTCCATTCAGTCACTGAGAGCAAGGAAAAACAGCCTTGTCCAAGCTTCAAGTACCTTCTGCTGTTCTACCATAACTTTGAGGCCTTGTACACACGACCGGACCGGTCCGATGAAAACGGTCCGCCGGACCGTTTTCATCGGACATGTCCGCTGGGATCATTTGGTCTGATGGCTGTACACACCATCAGACCAAATTCCCCGCGGACAGGATACGCGGTGACGTGGAGGCAACGTTGCGGCGACGACGATGACGCGGCGACGTTCTGCTCTCAGGTCAGGTACCGGTTCCCTATGGCCTCCTCTGTCAACACAATGTTCGTACAAGACATGGAAACCACACTCCAAAATCCCCCACTGTAAGCTTATTTCAACTCCAAGATACCGAATAACGCACCCTCTAGAGCAGGGGTCTCCAAACTTTCTAAACAACGGACCAGTTTACTGTCCTTCAGACTTTAGGGGGAGCAGACTGTGGCCATTGGGAGTAGAAAATGTCTCGACATCAGTAGGAGTGCACAATGTCCATGGTGTCAGTAGGAGGAATCGTAAACCCCTCATTGGTGTAATTGGGCCCCATTGCTGGAGTCATTGGGAGGAACTGTGGCCCAATATTGGTAGGAGGAATCATGCCCCATCATTGGTGTCATTGGAAGGTCAAACTTTAGGGGCCATCTGTGCAAGTTCCAGAAACCTTCGAATGGTTCACAGACTTTCACTTACAACATGCCAGAATGCCCTGTGACATACTGTATGCTCATCATCCAGATACCCTACTGATAATAACTAGCAACATTTTTACCAGCATTAAAGCGTATCTACACCCCCCAAAACAAAATAAATATATTGCAGCTACTCAGTCTTTAAAGTACAACTAAAGGGAAAACTTTTTTTTCTAAGTTTTGAATAGAGGGGAGAGGGATTAGAACCTGTCAGGTCTTTATTGCGGTCTGTACCTCTCTATTTGTCCTATTATCATAAATTCAAAATTTTGGGTTTGTCCCCAGAAATGTAATAGAGGTGAAATCTTCCAATGGGGCCACTAGTTCTGGTGACCCGAGGGACCCCAAGGAATTCCCTTAATTTACAGGGATTTCCTCTCACTTCCTGTTTGGCTATGGGACAAGAAGTGAAGGCAAATCTCTGCAATCGGACACAGGTAATGTAAAAAAATCTGACGGGGGTTATAACTCTCCCTTACTCCATGCTAAAATGAAAAAAGGGCCTTATTTCCTGTATTTTCTCCTGGTTACACTTACTGTAACACACTTCTGGTCCAGAGCTCCTGCTCTGCCTATTTGGTGTAGGTTGGTGACACATGAAGTATCGAAGCCAAAGGGAAGCACACAGCTCGGTAATTCAAATGAATTACAGTGAAAGATTTCCAGAACAGGTTTCCTGCCTGCAGAGGTTCTTTTTAGATATATCAGCTTGTAGATACAGTGATAGATGGTAACCTTTTGCTGGCAACTGTCTCATTATAAACACAGTGTAATCAGTGTTGCAAGTGAAGCAACTGTCACCAAAGGGTTTTGACACCCACAGACATGTCCATTGGCTGCCCAGATGCTAAGAAACATGTGTATTGGTCAGTCAGATTCTCAGAGACATGCCTACTGGAAGATCAGGCACACAAGGATGTGTCTTTTGGCTGACCAGATACTCAGGACATGTTTATTGGCTGGCCAGATACCCAGAGACATGCTCATTGGCCAAACAGATACCCAAGACATGTCTACTAGCCGGCTAGATGCCCAGAGACATGTATTTTGGCCAGTCAGATACCCAGAGACATGTCTATTGGCCAGCTAGATACCCAGAGACATGGTTATTGGCTGACAAGACACTCAGAGACATGTCTATGGGCCAGCCAGATAACAAGAGACATGTCTATTGGCCTAACAGATACCCAGAGACATGTCTATTGACCTACCAGATACCCAGAGACATGTCTATTGACCTACCAGATACCCAGAGACATGTCTATTGGCTGGACAGATAAACAGAGACATGCTTATTGGATGTCTAGATATTTAGAGATGTGCCTTTGTTCAGCCAGATACACAGAGACATGTCTGTTGTTCGGCAAGACATTTAGAGACATGTTTATGGGCCAGCCAGATACTCAGAGACATGTTTATTGACTTAACAGATACCCAGAGACATGTCTACTGGCCTACCAGATACCCAGAGATATGTCTATTGACCTACGAGATACCCAGACATATGTCCATTGACCTACCAGATACCCAGAGATATGTCTTTTGACCTACCAGATACCCAAAGACTTGTCTATGGGCCATCCAGATACCAAGAGACATGTCTATTGGCCTACCGGATACCCAGAGACATGTCTATTGGCTGGACAGATAAACAGAGACATGTCTATTGGTTGTGCAGATACTCAGAGACATGCCTTTGGTCAGCCAGATACCCAGAGACATGTCTATTGGCCGACCAGATACCCAGAGACGTGTTTATTGGCAGGCCAGATACCCAGAGGCATGTCTATTGGCCGGCCAGATACCCAGAGACACGTCTGCTGGCCTACCAAATACCCAGAGACAAGTCTTTTGGTCAACCTGATGCTGAAGTACCTGTCTATTGGCTGGCTAGATGCCCTGAGGCGTGTCTATTGGCCAGCTAGAAGCCCATTCAGGTGCCTTTTACCCATGTCTATTGGCTATTCAGATCTATTAGGAGGCCGGCCAGATACCCAGAAGCATGTCTATTGGCCGGCCAGATACCCAGAGGCATGTCTATTGGCCGGCCAGATACCCAGAGACACGTCTGCTGGCCTACCAAATACCCAGAGACAAGTCTTTTGGTCAACCTGATGCCCAAGTACCTGTCTATTGGCTTGCTAGATGCCCTGAGGTGTGTCTATTGGCCAGCTAGATGCCCATTCAGGTGCCTGTTACCCATGTCTACTGGCTATTCAGATCTATTAGGAGGCCAGACACCCAGCCACATGTCCATTCAGGGGCAGGTACCCAGAGACATGTTCATTGGCTGCCGTATAATACACATCTACACTGAATGATGGGAAGGGGAGGAGGCTTGGCAGCCAATGAACGCTTTTTCGGTTACTGAAATGGTGTAACCCCCCTAATTTGCAAGCGGGTAAGAATGTTTAATTGCAGCAAGGATATAGTACGTCTCTCCTGCAAAAAACAAAGCCTTGAAAAAAATTTTTTGGGGGGGGGGCCGATTTCGGGGTGTGAAGTTTCGCTTATTTGAAAGCAGTTGATTTTTATTAAGAACTGTTCACATTACAGTCAAACCACACAAAATGCAGCCTTTGGGGTTTGACCGCATGCATTAAACAGCGCTACATTCAGAAGTCAGCATTGCACAACAAGGCTCTACTAACATTTCATGTACACAAAGATAAATTGTATTTCACACTCACTGATCCTTTAATACAGAAATAAGCCGTGTTATTTAAAGATGGGTAAAACAGTGAATAAGGACGAGTCCTGTCCAGAGAAGTCTGAGCTCCTCAGTTGGATGGAGACTCTGAGCCTTTGATAAGGGCAGGCAATGCACACATATGTGGCGGCAGCACACAAGGACCTCTGTGCGCAGTCTGGTCCCTCCTGGCTGGAGTCTGGCAGGGGAGGGGGGGAGCTGCTGAGAGCAATACACAGAGCATCCTTTGTACCCCACTAAATAAACTCACTGCTTCTCCTGAACACAGGAATTCCTTTAACCCGTGACGTGCCAACCCAACCAATCACAGGGTGAAGAGACACACACCGGAGGGGGCAAAGAAACGGTTAATCTCCACAGCCACTATGCACACAACTCTTATCCCAGCCACTGTGTCCACCCCTCAGCCAATCAGAGCTACTCACATCTATTCCATCCTTGCCCGGTATTCCAGGAGGTCCAGGTGGGCCAGGTGGTCCCGAAGGTCCCGCTCTCTGCAGAAAGACAGACAAGGAGACATTGTCACTAGCAGATAATCACAATAGCAAGATCACATCTGGTCAGAAAGCTCATATTATGGCAAATATTGCTAAGGAGACATCAGTTCCAGCATTAAAAAAAAAAATTCCAGTTATGTCCTGGAAAAATAACTTCCAGGACCCTCCAATGGTGAGAAACCCAGTTTGCGACACCTGATACCTCATATACTCCAATAAACCATTTTGTTTAGATTATAATAAGAACACTTATGAGACCTACAGCCCCAATGTTCAAAAAATATTAACAAAAATTGAGGACGATGGAAATAGGGACAACAATTTACAAGAACCAATGATCAGAACCAAGAAGTATCCAGATGATCCAAGATGGCTAGTTATATTGACCGAGGCTGGGCCAAAAAATACAGAGGGGCAGATTCACAAAGATCTGCCCCGGCGCAGCGTATCTGAGATACGCTACGCCGCCGTAACTTACTTTTTTTGGTTTGAATCCTGAAAGAATTTGCGCCGTAAGTTACGGCGGCGTAGTGTATCTCTCGCGGCGTAACGGCGCCTAATTAAAATCGGCGAGTAGGGGGGCGCGTTTCATTTAAATGAAGCGCGTCCCCGCGCCGCACGAACGGCGCATGCACCGTCCCTAAATTTCCCGCCGTGCATTGCGCTAAATGACGTCGCAAGGACGTCATTGTTTTGACGTGGACGTAAATTAGGTCCAGCCCGATTCACGGACAACTTACGCAAATGAAAAAAAATATTTAAAATGATACGCGGGAACGACGGCCATACTTAACATTGAGTACGCCACCAAACAGCAGCTTTAACTATACGCCAAAAAAAGCCGACTAGAGACGACGTAAAAGAATGCGACGGCCGCTCGTACGTTCGTGGATCGTCGGAAATAGCTAATTTGCATACTCGACGCGGAAAACGACGGGAACGCCACCCAGCGGACGCCGAAGAATTGCATCTTAGATCCCGAAGGCGTAAGAAGACGTACGCCTGTCGGATCTAACCCAGATGCCGTCGTTTCTTGTTTTGAGGATTCAAAACAAAGATACGACGCGGGAAATTTGAAAGTACGCCGGCGTATCAGTAGATACGCCGGCGTACTCGCTTTGTGGATCTGCCCCTGAGTACCTGGCACAAGGGAGGGTCCAATCAGAATTAGGCTTACCTCGAGGGGACTGCTGTTAAGAAATTATAGATTACATCTAATTGGACCCTCCAAATTATTATTGCCCTTCGCACTATCTAAGCCTCTTAGAGGGTCAATATCTTATATGGACTAGACTGACCTCTATTGTTGGTGTAATGCCTAGTAATGGGGATAATGCAATGCTTATGTATTTCTTATTGACCAATTAGAAATCACCTAAAAATTAAAAGAGTTAAAGAACTTTTATGCATTTTGAAACGTGGAATCCATGGTAAAAATAAAATTTTTAGTCCTGCGATAAAATTTTAAATGGGAAGGGGTAACGTCAGTTATTGTCAGATGTAAATTAAATCTCCATTGTGGAGATGGACCGTCACTTTGCTTGTCCATTGTGGTGACGGCGTGATGGTGATGTCCTTCTTGGACACTAAGGTGACGATTATTTGGGACATTCCTCACCTTTGTGATGAGTTTGAAGCCACAGATGATAATTTGAGTCGGGCTGATGTATCAGAATCCTCTCTGCAGGGGGCAGCACACAAGTCTTATAGGCAAGGGATCAGTGCCCCAATCACATAGGTAGGGGGCATATAGGCAGGGGGGCAGCTTACAAGTCATAGAGGCAGGGGAAGCACGCAAGTCACATTGGCAGGGGGCAGCACAAAGTTTTATAGGCAGGGGGTAGCAAGTTGTATATGTAGGGGTCAACATACAAGTTTTATAGGTAGGGGACATTACACAAGTTGAATAGACAGAGAGCAGTACACCAATTGTATAGGTAGGGGAAACACACATATTTTATAGGCAGGTGGCTGCACCAGTCCTATATGCTAGGGGTAGTACACCAGTCATATAGAAAGGGGACAACATACAAGTATTAAATGCAAGGGGCAGTAAACTTGTCATATAGGTAATACACCAGTCATATAGGTAGAGAGCATTACACATCATATATGCAAGGGAAGTACACCAGTCATATAGGTAGGGGGCGACACACAGGTTGTATAGGGAAGGGGTAGTACACAAGTTTTAAAGGCAGGGGGCAACACACAAGCCTTATAGGCAGGGGGCAACACACAAGCCTTATAGGCAGGGGGCAACACACAAGCCTTATAGGCAGGGGGCAGCACACAAGCCTTATAGGCAGGGGGCAGCACACAAGGCACCAAATCATCTGGCACATAGGGCCATTTTTGCCTATCCTAGGATAGTGTCTTCCTCATTCCTTCCACCTATATTACACATCTCTGTTTATACTGCCTATGACTGAACCACATTATGTTGTCACAATAAATATATAATATCATCGTTTAGGCAGGAGGCAGCACACAAGTCAGATAGGTAGGGGGCAGCACACTAGTTGGATAGGCAGGGGGTAAAGTACAAGTTGTATAGATCGGGGGGCAGTACACCAATTGTATATACAGGGGGCAACACACAAATTGTATAAGCAGGGGAAACACACAAATTGTCTAGGCAGGGGGCACAACAGAAGTCATATTGGCAGGGGGCACCATAGAAGTCGTATTGGCAGGGGGCACCACAAAAGTTCTATATACAAGTGGCAGTACACCAGTCGTATAGAAAGGGAGCAGCACACAAGTTTTAAAGGCAAGAGGAAGTACACCAGTCAAAAAGACAGAAGGCAACACACAAATTGTATAGGTAGGGGGTAGTACACCAGTCTTATAGGTAGGGGGCAGCACACAAGTCGTATTGGTGGGGGCCAGCACACAAGTCGTATTGGTGGGGGCCAGCACACAAGTCGTATTGGTGGGGGGCAGCACACAAGTCATATATGCAAGAGGTACTACACCAGTCATATAGGTAGGGGGCGACACACAAGATGTATAGGGAAGGGGTAGTACACAAGTCTTAAAGGCAGGTGGCAGCACACAAGCCTTATAGGCAGGGGCAGTACACAAATCATTTAGGCAGGGGGCAGAGATCAAGTCTTACAGGCAGGGCATAGTACACAAGTTTTTTAGGCAGGGGGCAGTACACAATTCTTATAGGCAGGGGGCAGAACACAAGATGTATAGGAAAGGGGTAGTACACAAGTCTTAAAGGCAGGGGGCAGCACACAAGCCTTATAGGCAGGGGCAATACACAAATCATTTAGGCAGGGGGCAGTACACAAGTCTTTTAGGCAGGGGGCAGTACACAAGTCTTTTAGGCAGGGGGCAGTACACAAATCATTTAGGCAGGGGGCAGTACACAAGTCTTTTAGGCAGGGGGCAGTACACAAGTCTTTTAGGCAGGGGGCAGTACACAAATCATTTAGGCAGGGGGCAGTACACAAGTCTTATAGGCAGGGGGCAGAACACAAGATGTATAGGCCAGGGGACAGCACAAAAGTCATAAAGGGAGACGTTCAAAGGGCAGCACAAAAGCTGCCAAATCATCTGGCACATAAGGTAATTATTTGCCTAGGAAAGCACCACCCTGATTCCTTCCACCTATATTACACATCTCTGTGTATACTGCCCATGACTGAACCACATTATGTAGTCACATTCCATCGTATATATATATATATATATATATATCACTTCACAAAATACTCTGAAGAATGCATTGAGACATGGAATGTGGAGAATGGTCCATCTAGTCCACAATAAAGCTGAAAAAAATTCAGGGGGTGAAGGGAGCACTGGTTGGACATGGAGGTAGATTATAAGTTGTTATTGCTGAAGGAGTAGTAGATACATAGAACCATCTCCCAGCAGAGGCAGCTTTTGTGATATGAAAGAAAAACTCATCACAGAGATTTATATTATAAGACCACTATGACTTGTGTATGTAAGATGGAAAGCTCCTTTAAGCCAAAATTGCCTTATTATCAAAGGCATTTCAGCTGAAACTATGGCAAGATTGAGTTTCTGCTAATAATATATTGGATGCAATGGCCTTAAATAAAGGAAAATGTACATTAGTCAATTATTGGTAAAGAAAGATCATTTTAGGCCCCGTACACACGACCGGTTTTCTCGGCAGAATCCAGCAAGAAACTCGATGGGAGACGTATTCTGCCGAGAAAACCGGTCGTGTGTACACTTTTCGCCGAGAAACCCGTCGGGAAACTCGTCGAGCCAAATAGAGAGCATGTTCTCTATTTCCTCGTTGGGCAATGGGGAAAATTTGGCTCGACGAGTTTTCTGACAGCCGAACAAGGAACTCGACGGGGAAAACGATGTGTTTTGCCCGTCGAGTTTCTCGGTCGTGTGTACGGGGCCTAAGACTTCCAATGATTAGCAGCGGGTCAATAAGAGTGAAGATACAGTTATATGAGGACCACATTGGCTAAGTATATGGGTAGGGTTGTCACCTCATCCCTTTAAACCTGAACACATACTAATTACACAGGTTCTGTGGCTGATTAAGGTGGTAATTAAACCCACTTGGTGCCTTACCTGCATTAAATTAGCCTCAGAACCTGTGTAATTCATATGTGTTCGGGTTTAAAGGGATGAGGTGGCAACCCTAAATATGGCCCTATCTTCTGCCATTCAATCAGGGTATGTAGCAGGTTGGTTCCTTTAGTGCCCCAGTCTGGGCAGGTTGACCTGTTTGACCAAAGTCCACTGCTTGCCCTGGTATTTGTTTGCCCTAATGGACACAACCTAGATGGCTTATTCTCACAATTGATGCTTGCCATCCAAGCAGGGCCGGCCCTACCATGGGACCCGATGGTACCATGGTACCAGGCAGCACTTTCAGGGGGGCAGCAAATTTCCTGCCCGCACGCCATCCCATTCCGCCAGTTCCACTATCCACTCCACTGTGGGGCTAATTGCCGCCTGACCGCTCCTCCCGTTCCGCTCTCCGCTCCACTGTGGGGCTAATTGCCGCCCGACCGCTCCTCCCGTTCCGCTCTCCGCTCCACTGTGGGGTTAATTTCATGAATAGAGCCATAACAGGTCCTTTTTATACTCCTGCATACATGTATAGAGCCATGATAGGTCCACTTTAGTTATCATGATATAAAATAATGGATGTGGGGGCATTTTGGTGGGCGTATTTTTTTTGGGGGGGGGCAGCATTTCATTCTTGGTACCAGGCAGCACAATGTTTTGGGCCGGCACTGCTTGATCCAAGCCATTGATAACTGTTGGTTGCAAAGATTTCCCATCCTGCTGTCACATATCTATCCACAATCTGATCAATTGGCCTTCATCTTCTTCAGTAGATGTAAAAACAGCCCTTGCCTTCCACTTCTGGAAGCCAAGGGCTCAACCTGGGGCTGAAATTTAAATGGCCAACCATTGGGTTAGGTAAACTTTGTAGGTACCTACAAGCCCTTACCAAAGATGGGCAATGCCAGACCTAATGGGCCAGCATCTTATTGACTTGTCTTGTCCACATCACCCATGAAGGAGGACTGCGTGAAAAAATAATAGAACCCCTCCTTTCCCTGACGTAGAGTAATGTAGTACTAGGATGAGGCATAAACGAAATCAGGCAATAAAGAGCCATCACAGAACATAAGACACAAGCCTTACAGTGTTCCAGCAGACAGGAAAGAACAAAACGCATGTGTAGCATGTTTATACAGCACGACTAAACATCAGAGACCTCAGAGGGGAAGTGGGCACCATACGTGGAACCCAAGACAAGAGGGTCTTTGTTTTCGGGGGGTGGAATGCTCCCCTCCCCTCCATAGCAGAATATAATAAGGCAAAGGAACTCGTAACAGACAGTATAATAAACCTATACCAAATTACATAAATCAAAATTCAATAACACTGATTGATCCTGAGGATTGATCTAAATCCAATACATGGATCAGCTACATTTGTACCCTTAGGAGAACACTTTTGAGGAATCCATATTGACCAATCAACAACTGCATTTCTTCTTTAGATCTAGATGGTTGACCAAGCTCCTTAAATAAATTATAACCTAATAATTGGCTATTTCTGCATTTTTTTTTAAGACATATAGTTTAAAAAAAATGTATTGTTTAAAAAAATATATAGTTAAAAAAAAAGGAAAAGGAGATCCAGCCATGTAGGGGTAGACTATATCTAAAGACTTATTGACATAAAGCATAAAAAAATAAAAAAGGAATTAACCCAATAGAGAAAAAAATAATAGGTGCACATTTTTTTTTTTTTAATTACAAAAAAAGTAGTAATTCTTGGTGGATCCTTCAAGAAGCAATGCACAAAGGCAACTGGCGTCTCCGTCCTGGTGAATGGTGGACGCTGTCTGATGAAGGTTCCCTCTACTGTCGTAATAAAGCAAGTTTTTCCTCTAAATAGTGTGATCTATAATATGGCATATGGTGGGCAACGTTCGACAAGGTGCTTTGCATTCAGGGGTCCTACTGCTTCCATCTGAAGTCACTGGATAGTTTATAGTCTGGGATGCCAGTAGGTGGCTGGGGGGGGGGGGGGGGTGCTGAACAAGAAACAGAGCACTGCAAATAAATCTATAAAGAAGTGTGCTGTTGCTGAGAGTAGGATACCATCTGGAGTTACCTGTACTAATAGGGGTTACTTACACTATTATAAGGAAGCAAATTCTATCAATATACAGCCCAGACAAGATGCATTGCATTCAGACTCCATAGTCTGGGATGCCATGGTAGTAAGTGGGAGGGGGGTGCTGACAAATCTGGAGTTACCTGTTCTAATAGGGGTTAATTAGACCATTATAAGGAAGCAAATTCTTCTTCTAAATTGTGTTAATGGTGACTACGTTGAAGTTTATGGCATACACTGGACAATACAGCCCAAGCAAGGTGCATTGCATTCGAGGACCCCCAGATCCCATGGTAGTAAGTGGCAGGGGGTGTTGAACAATGAACAGAGCACCAGGGGCGGACTGACAACTCATAGGGCCCTTGGGCAATAGGAGATTATGGGGCCCCCGGTCAATAGGAGATTATGGGGCTCCTGGTCAATAGGAGATTATGGGGCCCCCGGGCAATGGGAGATTATGGGGCCCCCGGTCAATAGGAGATTATGGGGTCCCCAGTCAATAGGAGATTATGGGGCCTCCAGGCAATAGGAGATTATGGGGTCCCCAGGCAATAGGAGATTATAGGGCCCCCGGTCAATAGGAGATTATAGGGCCCCCAGGCAAAAGGAGATTATGGGGCCCCCGGTCAATAGGAGATTATGGGGCCCCCAGTCAATAGGAGATTATGGGGCCTCCAGGCAATAGGAGATTATGGGGCCCCCAGGCAATAGGGGATTATAGGGCCCCCGGTCAATAGGAGATTATGGGGCCCCCAGGCAATAGATTATGGAGCCACACAGTACTGTATACATACACAGTATACACACAGACACACAATATACACACACAGTATACATACACACAGTATACACACACACATTATACATACACACAGTATACACACACTGAGAAGGTACTGGAGAGGCGGGGCAGCTATAATCTTGGGATTTTTAGACCAAAAGGATGTCGGTAAGGGACATTTTAGGGACAGATGTAAAAAAACACAGATTTGTACATACTGTCCCTGGGTTTACTGAGGCTGGCAAGCCTGATGGGGCCCCCTAGTGGCATGGGGCCCTCGGGCAGTGCCCGAATGATCAGTCTGCCCCTGCAGAGCACTGAAAGCCAATCTAGCAACAATGTGGCTGTTGCTGAGAGTAGGATACCACTTGGAATTACCTGTACTAATGGAGGTTACTTGCACAGTTATAAAGGTAGCAAATTCTTCTTTCTACATTGTGTTGTAGCTTCCAGTGAACATCAATGACAAATACAGACAAGGTGCATTGCATTCAGGGGCTTCCCTCTGAAGTTGTTAACTAGTTTATAACCTTGGGTGCCATGGCAGTAAGTGGCAGAGGGGGGGGGGGGTTCTGGACAGCTGAAAAGAAAGCTGCAAGCCAGTCTATCAAGGAGTAGGCTGTTGCTGAGAGTAGGATACCATCTGGGGACCCAAAATATTTACTGAAGATGGGGGAATATAATTACAGCCTGTTTTTGTTTTTTTTCCTGTTATTTACACAATTTTTTTTAAGTACAATTTTTTTTTATTTCCTGTTATTTACACAATTTTTTTTTAAGTACAATTTTTTTTCCTGATTTTTACACAATTTTTTTTTTTTTTAAGTACAATTTTTATTTCCTGTTATTTACACAATTATTTTTTTTTAAGTACAATTTTTTTTTCCTGTTACTTACACAATTTTTTTTTTTTTTAAGTACAATTTTTTTTTCCTGTTATTTACACAATTTTTTTTTAAGTACAATTTTTGTGTTGAGAGAAATAAACTATGGTAGCAAAGTGGCCAGAAAAAAAAAGTTATGATGCCAGCCAATCAGATCAGTTGATATAACGTCAGACCAAGAAGAAACAACTATGAGGCCCCGTACACACGACCGAGTTTCTCGTCAGAATTCAGCCAGAAACTCGATCGGAGCTGGATTCTGCCGAGAAACTCGGTCGTGTGAATACTTTTCACCGCGGAAGCCGACGAGGAACTCGTCGGGCCAAATAGAGAACATGTTCTCTATTTCCTCGTTGTTCAATGAGGAAAGTTGGCTCGCCGAGATCCTCGGCGGCTTCAACACAGAACTCGACGAGCAAAACGATGTGTTTGGCACGTCGAGTTCCTCGGACGTGTGTACGGGGCCTGATTCTTAAAGATGATATACAGAACCCTTTACGCCGATCTTTACTCATAAATCAAATAATCGGCGTCTACGTTTCCGGGAACATACCACTTTTTATGAAAGGAAAGCACGGTATCTCGTGTACGTCCAATTCTACCGCTGCGGGCAATCAGTGGCTACGGTGCAATGGGCAGGAAACAAGCACGACAAATTTCGCAGTGCGATAAAAATTACTGGCGAATATCCTGAGCGCTGATTTCAATACGTAAGGGTTAATTAGCTGGAGATGACAAATTTTGGTAAATTTTAGTGTAGCCAAACGTAAGGTTTCCCTTTCCTGTAGGATAAAGGGAATGAGAGTTTTGGTGGAATTGGCCAGGTTGGAGGATAGGTGGAGATACAGGAGATGCCACATTGAAGCCAATACAGAGGAGGTAAGTAGAAAGCAGTGTGACTTACCGGCGCTTGGGGTGCCACCAAGTGGACCAATAAAAGGAACCCAAGAGCTGGGAACCAAACCATCTTTTTCCCCTGGATCCTTCAACCCCTGTGCCGGCTGCCTACGGTCCCTGTGTCCCCCTCGCTCCTCCTGGATTGCAGCCCCTGAGTGAGGGGTGTCTGACTCCTGAATAAGTTCTCTCTGCTGGTCCTGGGATGTGGAGAGGTAGGGGGCTTCAGAGAAGTGGAGGAGGAGGAGAGAGAGACTGAGCGAAGGGAGGGAAGACAAGCTAAAAACCCACCTATGAGTGGGGGCATGGCTGATTGGCAGCTGGAGTCCCTGGAATGCAAGGAAAAAACAAGGACACGGGAGAGGTGGCAACCTGGAAAACCCAGCTCAGCCTGAACCCATCTTCCTACCAGAGAGTACAGATCTCCTGAAGGGCCCCCTGGCAGACAAAGGGTTACTTTTATAAGAAGGAGAGAAACTCAACCAACAGAAACCCTCACAATCTAAGATTGGCCGTTCATCTCTGATTAGACAAAACGTATCCATTTATAAGATTCAGCCATTCATCTCTGCAACTAAAATAGTAATGATAGGTGAATCCCACAAGGGGATAAGTCACTTAAAAAATATGACAATAAATGAAACAAAATAAATTTATTATTATTATGATTATTAATAATATTAATCATACTGATATTTATCATTGTCGTTATACATTCTTCTTATTATTAATAATAATAATATGATTATTTTGTTACATTTTTTGTAATAATAATTATAATAAATAATAATAATATTTATTATTATCGTTCTACATTCTTCTTATTAATAATAATAATAATAATAATAATAATAATAATACGTTTATTTTGTTACATTTATTGTAATAATAATTAGTTTACATAATAATAATATTTATTATTATCTTTATACATGCATATTATTATCATTATACATTCTTCTTCTTATTAATAATAATAATAATAATAATAATAATAATAATAATAATACGTTTATTTTGTTATTATTTAATATAATTATTATTACAAAAAAATTTAATATTTATTATTATGATTATACATGCCTATTATTATTGTTATACATTCTTCTTCTTATTAATAATAATAATAATAATAATAATAATAATAATAATAATACGCTTATTTTGTTACATTTATTGTAATAATAATTAGTTTACATAATAATAATAATATTTATTATTATCTTTATACATGCATATTATTATCATTATACATTCTTCTTCTTATTAATAATAAAAATAATAATACTAATAATACTTTTATTTTGTAAAAAAAAATTGTAATAATAATTATATTAAATAATAATAATATTTATTATTATCGTTATACATTCTTCTTATTATTAATAATAATAATAATAATAATACGTTTATTTTGTTACATTTATTGTAATAATAATTAGTTTACATAATAATAATATTTATTATTATCATTATACATGCCTATTATTATCGTTATACATTCTTCTTCTTAATAATAATAATAATAATAATAATAATAATAATACGTTTATTTTGTTACATTTATTGTAATAATAATTAGTTTACATAATAATAATAATAATAATAATATTTATTATTATCTTTATACATGCATATTATTATCATTATACATGCTTCTTCTTATCAATAATAAAAATAATAATAATAATACGTTTATTTTGTTACATTTTTTGTAATAATAATTATATTAAATAATAATAATATTTATTATTATCATTATACATGCCTATTATTATCGTTATGCATTCTTCTTCTTCTTAATAATAATAATAATAATAATAATAATACGTTTATTTTGTTACATTTATTGTAATAATAATTATTTTACATAATAATAATAATAATATTTATTATTATCATTACACGTGCATATTATTATCATTATACATTCTTCTTATTATTATTATTAATAATAATAATACGTTTATTTTGTTACATTTATTGTAATAATAATTACATTACATAATAATATTTATTATTATCGTTATACATGCCTATTAATATCGTTATACATTCTTCTTATTATTATTATTAATAATATTAATAATAATTGTTGTATGTGTATAGTGGAAAATCATTATAATAGTTATTACAATAATAATAATACGTTTATTTTGTTACATTTATTGTAATAATAATTATATTACATAATAATAATATTTATTATTATTATCAATGTATATTATTATTATTTTCGTTATACATTATAATCATTATACATACTTATTATTATCATTAATAATAATAATAATAATAATAATAATAATAATAATATGTTTAGTTTGTTACATTTATTGTAATAATAATTACATAATAATAATATTATTATTAATAATAATACATTTATTGTGTTACATTTATTGTAATAATAATTATATTACATAATAATAATAATATTTATTATTATCGTTATACATGCCTATTAATAATAATATGTTTATTTTTCTTACATTTATTGTACTAATAATTATATTACATAATAATAATAATTATTGTTATTATTATACATTATTATTATTATATGGGATTTAGTGCCAACAGTGTATACACTGCTTCTCTTCTGTCACTGCACCAACATCTGCGCCATTGTTATTGCCACTACAGCAGCATGCAACAACGCCAGTCCTCCGAGGACGCCATGAGCTGCACAGGGCGCGACGGCCAGCTGGGTGACTCCAGCGGCTGTTTTGTTCTGTAGGAGGCTCCAGGTGTATTAAAAAATTCAGCGGCAAACTGCAAAATAAAATTGAAGCGAGGATGGGTTAGGACAAGGGAGGGCAAACATCGGCTCATCGCCTATGGTGGAACTACATGTCCCATAAAGCATTGCAAGATTCTGACACTTACAAACATGACTCCTGAGAGACATGATGGGACTTATAGTTCCACAACAGCTGGAGGGCTAGAGTTTGCCCTCCCACAGCACTGCTCTCTGCACAGTGCAGTGATGATGTCAATGCTACTTTTACAAGGTAATATCTGGGTTTGTAAAGGTGTTGGTGCACACAAAGTAGTAAGTTCACCTTTACCATAGAAGCACACTATGTTGTCCCATTTGGGTATCGCAGCATAACGCGCTACACCTACCTTCCAGCCAGGGCTCCCTTTCACTTTAAAGAATGCTGTCCGAAGCCACATTTAAAAGAAGCCTTCTTAACCACTTAACCCCCGGACCATATTGCTGGTCAAAGACCAGAGCACTTTTTGCGATTCGGCACTGCGTCGCTTTAACTGACAATTGCGCGGTCGTGCGACGTGGCTCCCAAACAAAATTGGCGTCCTTTTTTCCCCACAAATAGAGCTAGAGGTATTTGATCACCTCTGCGTTTTTTAGTTTTTGCGCTATAAACAAAAATAAAACGACAATTTTGAAAAAAAATAATATTTTTTACTTTTTGCTGTAATAAATATCCCCCAAAAATATATAAAAAAAAATTTTTTTTCCTTAGTTTAGGCCGATACGTATTCTTCTACCTATTTGACTATTTGCATTGACTTCTGTTTTATGAAGTCGAGAAGACGCAATGAAACAGCACATCAAAATCGCACTAATTGGGTGGCTTTGAAATTGCGCAATTTCAAAGCTGCGCTGGTGTGAACCAGGGCTTAATGCGGTTGGAGCTCCCGGTCCATCCAGCCAACTAGGAGGTCTACACTGGCAGCCAACAAATTCGTGCTCTTGCCCGTTTTTTCTTTAGGGTCCATGTGCTGGAAAAAAAAAATGGCGCAGGTGCGTTAAAAATAAATGGACTGCCGTAACGCAACGAAATGCAACAATGTAAGGGAGCCTTCAATGTCCTACTAATGAAGTCGTTGGCCCAGATTCAAGAAGCAATTGCGCCTGTGTAACCATAGGTTACGCAGCGCAATTGCTTACTTGCCCCGGCGTTACGAATGCTCCTGATTCAGGAACCTCGTAACGCCGACTGCAGCCTAAAGAGCCTTATGCCACGCAGATTTTAGGCTGCATTCTTGCGTTGACCGCTAGGGGGCGCTCCCATTGTGATCAGCGTATAGTATGCAAATTGCATACTAACACCGATTCACAATTGTTGCGCGGGCCCTGCGTACGCAATTTACGTCGTTTCCGTACGGCGTGCTTAGCGTAAGGCTGCTCCTGCTAATAGCAGGCGCAGCCAATGCTAAGGATACCCGTCGTTCCCGCGTCGCGAAATTTGAAATCGACGTCGTTTGCGTAAGTGATTCGTGAATGGCGCTGGACGCCATTCACGTTCACTTTGAAGCAAATGACGTCCTTGCGACGTCATTTGCCGCAATGCACGTAGGGAAAGTTTCCCGACGGAGCATGCGCTCTACGCTCGGCGCGCCTAATTTAAATGATTCCCGCCCCCGGCGGGATCATTTACATTGCGCACGCTTCCGCCGGGCAATTTTGCCGGCGCGCCCTCGCAATTTACGGAGCTACTGCTCCGTGAATCGAGGGCAGCGCAAAATATTTGCGGGGGCGCAGGGCAAAATCGTTGCCCTGCGCCTCCGCAAATAGAGCGCAAATGTACCTGAATCTGGGCCATTGCCATCAAGCAGCCCAACTATTTTTTAAAAGGTTTGGCCGGAGTTGGACTTTTTCTCAGCAGAAAGAGAACGAAGCGCAATTCTCGCCTTCCATCCGACTGTTTGCTATGGGCGCCACCTCCCCGAGAAGGGTGTTTGAGGTCCTTTATTGAACATTCCTGGTCTTTGGGTTTAAGATGTTTGCCAAGCAGGACCTGAGGAATGTGACAGCTCTCCGTTACTGGACCAAGTGACCAACAGCCACGGGGGTCACGTATGCCTCCCCTCCCCCATGACATTTTTAGGGTCCTTGAAAGTAAATTTTGACTCTCACAATTTACAATTGGTTCCAATCCGATTGTAGAACTTTTATTACTTATACTTACAACTCCCCATTCAATTCCCCTCCAATGAGGCAGTCCAGCACAGTAGTAGTTAAAGAGACCCTGGGCCAGATCCACGAAGCGCGGCGCTTCTTTACGGCCGGCGTAGTGTATCTCACATACACTACGTCGCCGTAACTTACAGCGTATTTCCCGTATTCTCAAAGAATTTGCGCCGTAAGTTACGGCGGCGTAGTGTAACTGTGTCGGCGTAAGGGCGCGCAATTCAAATGGATGAGATGGGGGCGTGTTTTATGGTAATACGTCTTGACCCGACGTAAATGATGTTTTTTCTGAACGGCGCATGCGCCGTCCGTGGGGGTATCCCAGTGCGCATGCTCGAAATTAGCCCGCAACAAGCCAATGCTTACGATGCGAACGTCATTCTACGCAAAGCCCTATTCGCGAACGACTTACGCAAACGACGTAAAATTTTCAAAATTCGACGCGGGAACGACGCCCATACTTTAAATAGGATACACCTCATATAGCAGGGGTAACTATACGCCGAAAAAAGATACAAGTCCATCCAGTTCAACCATAAAAAAAGAAAAAAAAAATATATCGTACCATCCCATATACCCAATCTACACCCACAGTTGATCCAGAGGAAGGCAATGCTTACGATGTGAACGTCATTCTACGCAAAGCCCTATTCGCAAACGACTTACGCAAACTACGTAAATTTTTCAAAATTTGACGCGGGAACGACGTCCATACTTAACATAGGGGTAACTATACGCCTAAAAAAGCCTTACGGAAACTACGTAAAAAAAATGCGCCGGCCGGACGTACATTCGTGGATCGCCGTATCTAGCTAATTTACATACTCGACGCGGAAATCGACGGAAACGCCACCTAGCGGCCAGCGTAAATATGCACCTTAGATCCGACGGCGTACTAAGACGTATGCCAGTCGGATCTAGCCCAGCTTCAGGCGTATCTTGTTTTGTGGATACAAAACAAAGATACGCCGGAGCAAACTAGAAGTTACGCGGCGTATCAATAGATACGCCAGCGTAAACGCTTCGTGGATCTGGCCCCATGTCACTATACTATTAATTTCAACAAAAACCTTCCCATAAGCATAGGTGTGCGCAGCTTATTGCAGTAGGGTGTGCACCCCAAAACGCAAACACACATGCATATATATATATATATATATATATATATATATATATATACATACATACACACACACTCTAAATAAATGTAATCATTTTAAAATGTAGTAGGGTAGTGGACAGTGTCAGTAGTTTTTTATTAAATATTTGTATTATTTTTTACAATTTTATGTATATTTTTTATTATTATTATTATTATTTTTTTAGAAGCTTTGGTGAAATATCAGCAGGGGGGATCTGCGCTGAACGGGGTCATTTGGGTGCGCTAGCCTATGCCCATAAGATTATACGAGCATTGAACCCATTTTATGCCTGTGATTTACCTGTAATGCCGCGTACACACCATCGTTTTTCCTGACGTTCAAAAAGCCGTAGTTTTTCACAACGTGATTCCTCTCCAGCCTGACTTGCATACACACGTTCATGCTAAAAAACATCCGACCAAAGCGCGGTGACGTACAACACGCACAGCGGGACTATAAAGGGGAAGTTGCTTTCAAATGGCGCCACCCTTGGGGCTGCTTTTGCTGATCCTCGTGTTAGTAAATGTTTGGTGAGAGACGATTCTCGTTTTTCAGTCTTCGTGCTTTTCAGTCCGTTACAGCGCGACAAATGTGCTGTCTCCATTACAAACGATAATTTTACCAGAACGAGCGCTCCCGTCTCCTACTTGATTCTGAGTATGCGTGTTTTTTTTCCCCTCGGAAAAGCGCACACACAACCGTTTTTCGCAACGAGAAAAAGACTGACGGGAAACACAACGAGAAAAAAGAGAGCTGGTTAAATTTTTTTCATCGAGAAAACTGCTAGGGAGCATACACACGACCGGTTTTCTCGACCAATATAAAAAATGGCAGTTTTCTCGTCGTGAAAACCGGTCGTGTGTACGCGGCATAAGGCTCGGTTCACAATAGTGCAGGCCGTTGCTCTGGCAAGGCAGACTATTCATTTGAATGGGCTGCTGTGCCCGTGTTTCCTGCAGGCACCTTTTTAACCCCTTCCTTACCGGCACATTGTCAAATGACGCCGGCAGGAACCCTCCCTCGATCCAAGTGGACATCATATGACGTCCTTTGTTCCCGGCGATCGGTCGTGACCCGCGATTGCCGGTGATCACGGCAGGAGTGTGTCAGAGGTGAGGAGACCAATGCTGTGTCCCCAGTACAGAGGAACACAAATCAGTCCTCCCCTTGTGACTCCCCTCCCCCCTACAGTTAGAACACACTTTAGGGAACATTTTAACCCCTTCAGCGGCCCCTGGTGGTTAACCCCTTCCCTGCCAGTCACATTTACACAGTAATCAATGCATATTTATAGCACAAATCGCTGTATAAATGTGAATGGTCCCAAAAACGTCTCAAAAGTGTCCGATGTGTTCGCCGCCATTACTAGTAAAAAAATTAATAAAATAAAAATGCAATAAATCTATCACCTATTTTGTAGACGCTATAACTTTTGCGCAAAGCAATCAATATACGATTATTGCGATATGTAGAAGAATACGTATCGGCCTAAACTGAGGGAAAAAAAATGTTTTTGAATTTTTTTTTGATACTTATTAAATAAAAAAGTAAAAAATATTGTGTTTTTTTTTATAAAATTGTCGCTCTTCTTTTGTTTATAGCGCAAAAAATAAAAACCGCAGAGATGATCAAATACCACCAAACGAAAGCTCTATTTGTGGGGGGAAAAAAAACATAAAGATTTAGTTTGGGAACAGTGTTGCTTGACCACGCAATTGTCATTCAAAGTGCAACAGCGCTGAAAACTAAAAATTGGTCTGGGCAGGAAGGGGGTGAAAATGCCCCTGTATGGAAGGGGTTAGAAAAGGCGGCCGCAGGGAAACCGCATAGTCTTTTTCACTATGCAAATTTTTTTTCCGTTTCCTGCATCTGCAAACGTGCTGCCACTCGGGATATATATATATATATATATATATATATATATATATATATATATATATATATATATATATATATATATGTACAGAATATATAAAGAATATATTGAAAAAATAAAGAATAAATTCACCTGTTCACTGACTTATTCTATTTTTTCAATATATTCTTTATATATTACAATATATTTCATACATATATATATATATATACACACACACACATACTCTTCTTATTTTTATCATTCTTATATCGTATATTACATATATCTCTCCTTTCATCTCCCTCCTTCCCCATACCTTGTCGCAATGTATAAAACAGGTCTTATTGGCTATTATTGGGTTTGAATAATCTTTTGATGAATAGAATTATAATTTATAGACAATGGGCTAGATTCAGCAAGAATTTACGACGACGTATCTATTGATACGCCGCGTAAATTCAAAGCTGCGCCAGCGTATCTTCTTTCTGTATTCAGAAAGCAAGATACACCGAAATTAGGCTAAGATCCGACTGGTGTAAGTCTCTTACGCCGTCGTATCTTAGTTGCATTTTTATGCTGGCCGCTAGGTGGTGCTTTCGTCGATTTCAGTGTAGAATATGCTAATGAGCTGGAAACGCCGATTCAGAAACGTACGTGCGCCCGGCAAATTTTTTTACGTCGTTTGCGTAAGGCTTTTTCCGGCGTAACGTTACCCCTGCTATATGAGGCATAGCCAATGTTAAGTATGGACGTCGTTCCCGCGTAGAATTTTGAAAATTTTACGTTGTTTGCGTTAGTCGTTCAGGAATAGGGCTTTGCGTAAATTACGTTCACGTCGAAAGCATTGACTATTTGCGACGTGATTAGGAGCATGCGCACTGGGATACGTTCACGGCCGGCGCATGCGCCGTTCGTGAGAAACGTAATTTACGTGGGGTCATGTTTTATTTACATAAAACACGCCCACCTCTTGACAATTTAAATTTGGCGCGCTTACACCGGCAGATTTACGCTACGCCGCCACAACTTACGGAGCAAGTGCTTTGTGAATACTGCACTTGCCTCTCTAAATTGTGGCGGCGTAGCATAAATAACATACGCTACGCCCGCACAAACTTTCATCCCCCTACATGAATCTAGCCCAATATATAAAGTAATCATTATGTAAAAAATATTATCAATTAATGTGTTTGTGCATTATTATTGCCGTGTACATACAAATAAAAATGATTCTATACTCAAAGGCCCTGATGAAATGGTTTATGCCGCAAAACGCGTAGGCCGATCTCTGACTCCTCAACCAGGATTCACAACACCCTGGATAATTTATAGGCCCCTTTCACACGGGGATGGATCCTCTTGAACGGTCCGACCGTGTGAAAGGGTGCCCATCGTTACGATGGTTTTTGAATATTTTACCTCCTTCTTGTGTATATGTTAAACAAAATTGTGTATTTTCTTCTTTTTTTTTGATTTGTGTAGTTCTTATAATCCTACATGGTACATGCAAAGTCCCATCCAACCCTGCTTACATTTTTATATATATTTTCTGGGATGGTATCCATGTAGGGTTGAACCATCCCACATCTACCCCCCCCCCCTCCCCCACTCTTTGACTATAATTATTTATATACGGTTACTTTATTGGAATATTTTTTTTAGGAATTTAAGACGTAGCTGGGTGTAGTATGATGTCCGCATAGTGTCTATTCCAGTGCAGATCTGGAACCACCACTAGGGGGCGAGAGGGTCCGCTGTAAGAGTAGAATATGGCCCGGATTCACAAAGCACTTACACCGACGTATCTCGAGATACGCCGCGTAAGTCTAACTATGCGCCATCGTATCTGTGCGCCGTGCCCACAGATAGGCTTCCTACGACCAACATAACTTGCCTACGCCGGCGTATCGTGGGCGCATATTTACGCTGGGTGCATTTGCCGCTCCCATTGATTTTCTATGCACATATGCAAATGAGGGAGATACCCTGATTCACGAACGTAGTTGCGCCCGGCGCATAATATACGCACTTTGCATAAGTCGTACGTCCGGCGTAAAGTTATTCCCCATATAGGAAGCGCAACTCATGGAAAGGTATGGACCAGGGAACACAAGCCGTCGTATTTTACGTCGTTTACGTAGTACGTGAATATGACTAGGCGTAGGTTACGTTCACGTAGTAGGCAGTGATTCGACGTATCTTAGGCAGTTGTTTTGACGTGATTCTGAGCGTGTGCACTGGGATGCGGCCACGGGACGGCGCATGCGCCGTTCGTTTTAAGTACTTCTATGGCGCTTGGCCCATCATTTGCATGGGGTCACACCTCATTAGCATGGCTCACGCCCACTTCCACCTACGCTGCCTTAAGCCGAGGAAACCCAGCGTAGATTTGAGAGCGAGTGGGAGCAAGTGCATTGTGAATACTGTGCTTGCCTCTCTGCGCAGCGCCGGCGTAGCGTATATTCGATACGCTACGCCGGCATAAATATGCGCCAAATGGTCGGTCCTCACGCATGTTCACGTCTGATGAGTTTTCCTGACACCAAGAAGAAAAAAGGTGACAGAGGAGGGATCTCCAGCTGATTGACAGCCTCAGCTCTGTTCCTGTGTGAAGGGGGTTGTGTCCCTTCCATCCAATCAGCTCTCAGAGCTCTCCTCACTGAGCTCTGCAGTGTGTAACTTCAGCTCTCCGCCCCCCTTCTTTTTTCTGAACTCTCAGAAAAACTTTAGACTTCAGCACTTTGAATGGCTGAAGTGAAGACTGCAGATAAACAGGTACACGTGGGAGGATGTTTCATCTTGGTGTATTACCCGAGGCCAGTCACTTCCCTGGGTATATGGAAGGGTTTACAACCGCCGCTGTAAAATGACAAATACCACTTCAGTCACATGATCATTGAAAGTAAAACAGCGTCTTCCTTGTATAAAGAGGATCTTTAGATTTAGGATCGCTTCGATTATCAATGGAAAACTGCTAGGCTGGCTTTGTGTTACTGTTGACTGGAGAGATTCCCCCTCACTTCCTGTCTCATGGACTGTCGGGGGGGGAAGGAGACTGCTGGACTTCCCGTGTCCCTTCTGACATCTTAGTGTCACACAAAAGAAAGACAACTGGAAGTTTAGCACCGGGACAGGAAATGAGGGGGAAGTAAAAGAAATGACACTTGGTGCTCTGGATTGGAGTACACACTATAGAGGGATATGCTTTGTTCATGTTTCATATCAGAAGTTTACAACCACTTTAGGCCGGCCAGACATGGAATATAATAGGGAAGGGTTAAGCTCTGAGGTTGTACAGAAAAGTTGATTTACCGATTGACTTCTGTACAACCACCCTGCTGGACTTCCCTCACTAGATCAGTGCTGCAGGTTATGGCCTGCAACGCTGACAATAGGGAAGTTTTCCCCATCCACACCCTCCATGTGTGGACCGGGGCATTGAGTCTTTTTTTTTTTTGTTCAATCCTCTGTGGGATGATTTACTTGCCTTAAGCGATTTGTGCCGCGCTATAGCCAACAGTGTGGCCTAAATTGTCAGGATCCCTTGATTGCGATGCCTGTGGGGCACGCCCAGCTCGCCCTGTGATCAGCGAGGCCATGAGATCCCGGCGACTTATAGCCAATGACAGCTGATCACGTGATGCAAACAGCTTTTTTCCCCCCTCAAGTTGTGAGGAGAAATTAGTCCCGCACACTCCAGACCCACTGCTGCTGAGCAGTGCCCACCAGCGTCCATCAGTGTCTCATAATCAGTGCCCAGCGACAAATATCAGTGTCACCTACCAGTGCAGCCTCATCAGTGTCACCTACCAGTGCTGCCTCATCAGTGTCACCTACCAGTGCAGCCTCATCAGTGTCACCTACCAGTGCAGCCTATCAGTGTCACCTACCAGTGCTGCCTCATCAGTGCCAACCAGTGCAGCCTATCAGTGCTGCCTCATTAGTGCCCACCAGTGCAGCCTATCAGTGCCGCCTCATTAGTGCCCACCAGTGCAGCATATCAGTGTCACCCAACAGTGCAGTCTCAACAGTGCCATCTATCAGTGTCACCTACTAGTGCAGCCTATCAGTGCCCACTAGGGGTGCAATGGATCACAGTTGATCCGTGATCCGAACGGGTCACCCCCTTCGGATCTGAACACACTGTGATCTGCGGATTGACGCGGCTCCGGAGCTAGGCCGAAGCCGCGGCCTTTCCTAACGTTATGGCTGCGGCTCCGGAGCTAGGCCAAAGCCGCGGCCTTTCCTAACGTTATGGCTGCGGCTTCGGCCTACCTCCGGAGCCGCGGCCATAACGCTAGGAAAGGCTGCGGCTTCAGCCTAGCTCACCGCGGCTTCGGCCTAGCTCCGGCCATCTTGGTACACCCGGCGGCGGCCCTCCTCTGTTTACACCCACAGAGGAGGAGCCCGCACTCGTGGGACACACACTGGGAGTGTCTGTACTGCCCGAGGGGGGTCTCTTGCCCCGAGAGGAGGGGGGGTCTCTTGCCCTGAGAGGAGGGGGGTCTCTTGTACTGAGAGGAGGGGGGGGTGTCTGCACCGAGGGGGTACTATAGTTGGCGGGGGGGGGTGAACAGTGGGGGGGAGATGTGTATATTACAGTGGGGGGGGGGGGGGAGATGTGTATATTACAGTGGGGGAGAATTTTTTTCTTTTTGCCGATCCGAAAAATTATCCGATCCGTGACTCCTGATCCGAGGAACGATCCGAACCGTGAGTTTTTTGATCCGTTGCACCCCTAGTGCCCACCAGTGCAGCCTATCAGTGTCACCTATCGGTGCAGCCTCATCAATGCCCAGCGCAGCCTCATTAGTGTCGTCTCATCAGACCCCATGAGTGCCGTCGAAACATTATCTGTTTGCAAAATTTTATTACAAACTATAAAAAAACAAACATCTAAATTTTCTGTAGTTTTTTTTGTTTAGCAGAAAAAAAACCCAGTGGCGACTAAAAACCACCAAAACAAAGCTTTATTTGTGTGGGAAAATAAAATCATATGCGTGTAGCATGACCGCGCAATTGTCATTCAAAATGCAACAGCGCTGAAAACTCTCCTGGGCAGGAAGGGGGTGAAATTGCCCGGTAGTGAAGTGGTTAATCTCAATGCACTGTTCTTATAACTGTCCCAAAAAGAATTCTGTTGTTGCATTATAGACATGTCAAGAATGTATTCATTCAATTGCTCCAGAGCTTAGTAAGTGAGGGGGAAGCTCTGTTACTTCCATCATCCAATCACGTGCAAGCAAAAATGCTTTTTTTATTTTCCTTGCATCTGATTGGATCTTACCTTAGCTTTACCTCATTTATTAAGCTTTGGAGAAACTGCACTTGCGAACTATACAGTCTATTTGTGTTTAGTCAATCAACCTCATAGTGTTATTAAAGTGGATGTAAACCCGAACATTTGGATTTATTTTTTGATGTCACAATGTAGAGAATAAGATTTCCTATCATCTGTGCCCAGTCTTGCCACAAAGAGCTAATCCAGCTCTGAGCAATCCTCTTTTATTGTTCAGTGAAATAAAACAGACTTAGAGAAAAAACCTTAGTCCGTTCCGCCCCCCTTGCTGTGAGTGACGGGTTATTTACATATCTCATGCACTAGCCTGGAGACAGGCATTATTTTTTAATTCCCACCCCCACTCCTTTTCTGAAGTCATGTGGCTACTTTTCTGGATTTTGACTGGATGTTAGTGATCATAGCAGAATTCAGTGTAAGGAATACACAGGAGAAAATGCATGTTGACAAGGGGAGTGTAGAGGAGGGCGGGGAGTCTACTGACATCACGACTCCACCCACAGAGCTCCAGACAACTGATCCACCCACAGAATCTGCAGTTTTTCAGGTCTCAGACAGAGGGGAGACATTTGTCAGGTAAGGATACATGCAGCAGGCATCTATATCCGTATAAATCAGCACTATGGCAGGAGATTAGAAAGGATGAGAGTGGCTTTACATCCACTTTAACAACTTGCCGACCAGCCGCCGTCGTTTTACAGCGGCAGGTCGGCTTCCCTGCGCGAGAGCACGTAGCTATACGTCGGCTCTCGCGCAGGCCACTACGGGCGCGCGGGATCGCCGCCGGCCACCCGCGATCGCTCGTTACAGAGCGGGGCCCGGGTGCTGTGTGTGTTAACACACAGCTCCCGGTCCTGTCAGGGGGAGAAATGCTGATCGTCTGTTCATACAATGTATGAACAGCGATCAGTCATTTCCCCTAGTGAGGCCACCCCCCCTACAGTTAGAACACACCCAGGGAACATACTTAACCCCTTCACTGTCGGTGGCTATTTTATAGTAATCCAATGCATTTTTATAGCACTGATCGCTATAAAAATGCCATTGGTCCCAAAAATGTGTCAAAGGTGTCCGCCATAATGTCGCAGTACCAAAAAAAAAAAAAAAAAAAAAATCGCTGATCGCCGCCATTACTAGTAAAAAAATATTAATAAAAATGCCATAAAAATACCCCCTATTTTGTAAACGCTATAACTTTTGCGCAAACCAATCAATAAACGCTTATTGCGGGGGTTTTTTACGAAAAATATGTAGAATATGTAGAATACGTATCGGCCTAAACTGAGGACATTTTTTTTTTTTATATATACCGTATTTATCAGCGTATACCGTGCACGGGTGCGCGATATACGCCGATACCCGCGCCGAGTTTGAATACTGCGCCGGCATATACCGAGCGCAGTACACTTGTGTATTGTCGGGCAGTCTCGGCTCCTCTCGCGCTGACGTCCTGCACGTACAGGACGTCAGCGCGAGAGTAGCCGAGCCTGCCCGAGTGTACTGCGCTCGGTATATGCCGGCGCAGTATTCAAAGTCGGCACGGGAAACGAGCGGGGAGGACGCCGCAGAAGGACGCCGGAACCGACGAAGAGGACACCCGAAGCCGCAGACGGACGCCGGACCCGACGAGGCCGCCGTGCAAGACACCAAAACTGTAAGTACAAAAATCTTTTTTTCCACAGGAATTGGGGGCAACTTTAGGGGTGCGCGCTATACCCCAATAAATACGGTATATATTTATTATAGCAAAAAGTAAAAAAATATTATTTTTTTTCAAAATTGTCGCTCTATTTTTGTTTATAGCGCAAAAACTAAAAACCACAGAGGTGATCAAATACCACCAAAATAAAGCCAATTTTGTTTGGGAGCCACGTCGCACGACCGCGCAATTGTCAGTTAAAGCGACGCAGTGCAGAATCGCAAAAAGTGCCCTGGTCTTTGACCAGCAATATGGTCCGGGGGTTAAGTAGCCGGGCACACTGGTGTGACTTGTAATGCGATTTGATCGTTTCAAGTCGCATAACAAGTCACATCCTAGTGTCCGCAATGGAAGAGGCCTAATCGGTACGGTCCATCGTTGGTGTTTTTTGCACTACTTTTTGCAAATTCAGGCGGGACATAGGCGCAGGAAGTCGCACCGACATGCAGATTAGAAATTGTGCGTTTTCAAGTGAAGTTGCGCGATTTCAAAGTGTGACCGAACTGTAAAGGTCCACTTTAGCCCCTCCTTGTTCCTCCCAAACCAGAAAATAAAAAAGGTCCTTCTTTATTCCAACCTTCATTACGCATTACCTAAAAACTGACAGCATGCACAATGGTTGTCCAACGCAAATGAATAAAATAAAGACTACAGGGCGGTCATTTACGTTTTTTTTTTTCTTTTTTAGTTTACAAACAAATAAACAAAAAACATACTTTGAACAAGTCATATTTAAACTTATTTTACAAATATCTGCAATTATCAGAGGCGTTTTTTTTCTTTTCTTATTTAAATATATAAAAAAAAAAAAAGTCAAATGTTTCCCCACCGCTCCCTCCCCCCTGAAAAATGACCAACCGTCCAATATACAGCATACGAGTAATAAACCCTCATGTTTTCCGGGCACTGCGAAATAGAACATGTTCGGGTTAACTGGCGGAGTCCAACTAAAGTGTAAACAAGAACGTTAAAAATCAATATTAAAAAAAAAAGAAATCTAAAGGCTACGGCCACCTAGTACAAAACGCTTGTGTTCGGACGGAGAGAGCTAGAAATACAGCTTAACCATCCACCACTCTGGTGGGATTCTTAGGATTTTTTTTTTTTTTATTATTCAAGGGAGGGGATATAGCAAGGCTCCACCCCCAAGGAGTTCTCAACTGTGGAAGAGCATGCTGTCTTGAAACTGCGCAATGAAAACATTTCCCTGATTTTGGGAAGGATCTATGAAATTCTACACTACAGGTGAGACTTGAAAAAGTTGAATATCGTGCAAAAGTTCATTTATTTCACTAATGCAACTTAAAAAGGTGAAACTAATATATGAGATAGACTCACTACATGCAAAGAAAGATAGGCCAACCCATGATTTGTCATAATTGTGATGCTTATGGCTTACAGCTCATGAAAACCCCAAATCCGCAATCCAGAAAATTTGAATATTGTGAAAAGGTGCAATAATCTAGGCTCATAGGGCCAGATTCACAAAAAACTCTGGCGGCGTAACGTATCGTCTTTCCGTTACACCGCCGCAAGTTTTCAGCGTAAGCGCCTGATTCTCAAAGCACTTACCTGTAAACTTACGGCGGTGTAACGTAAAGGCGTCCGGCGCAAGCCCGCCTAATTCAAATGAGGCGTGTACCATTTAAATTAGGCGCGCTCCAGCGCCGGACGTACTGCGCATGCTCCGTTTTGAAATTCCCGCCGTGCTTTGCACGAAGTGACGTAATTTTTTAGAACGGAGACGTGCGTAACGTACATTCTTATTCCCGGACGTCTTACGCCAAAAGAAAAAAAAAATTAGAAATTCGACACGGGAACGGCGGCCATACTTTAACATGGCTCGTCTAAAGTTAAGCCATGTTAAAGCATGCTTAACTTTGCGACGGGAAAAAATTACTAGCGACGACGTAACGAATGCGAAAACCTTTGTGGATCGCCTTAAAACCTCATTTGCATACCCGACGCTGGAATACGACGCAAACTCCCCCCAGCGGCGGCCAAAGTATTGCATCCTAAGATCCGACGGTGTAAGTCAATTACACCTGTCGGATCTTAGGGCTATCTATGCGTAACTGATTCTATGAATCAGTCGCATAGATACTCTCAGAGATACGACGGCGTATCAGGAGATACGCCGTCGTATCTCGTCTGTGAATCTGGCCCAAAGTGTCCCACTCTAATCAGCCAATTAAGCCATAACACCTGCAAAGGGTTTCTAAGCCTTTAAATCATGGGTCTTCAAACTATGGCCCTCCAGTTGTTCGGGAACTACAATTCCCATCATGCCTAGTCCTGTCTGTGAATGTCAGAGTTTTACAATGCCTCATGGGATGTGTAGTTCCGCAACAGCTGGAGGGCCGTAGTTTGAGAATCCCTGCTTTAAATGGTCTCTCAGTCTGGTTCAGTAGGAATCACAATCATGGGAAAGACTGCTGACCTGAAAGTTGTGCAGAAAACCCATCAACACTCTCCTTAAAGCGGAGGTTCACCCTAATAACAATTATATCAGACCAACTTCCTTATACTTGTAAAAGTACAGTCCACAATTATTATTTTTTTTAGGCAGTACGTACCTTGTAATCTATGTTTGCAACACGGCTTCCGGGTAGTCCTCCCCGCGGGAGTAGGCGTTTCTCTGCCGAGGAGGAATGTCATCTGGGAGGTCGCCCATATGATTGACGTCCGTTCCCCCCCGGCGGATAAGGCCCCGACCCCTCGTATTGCGTAGGCGCGCACGAGTCACGGCGTTTTCGAAAGAAGCCGAACATGCAGAGCTGTGAGTCGGCTCTATACGGCGCAGGCGCTCTGCACGTTCGGCTTCTTTCGGAAACGCGGTGACTCGTGCGTGCCTACGCAATACGGGGGGCGGGGCCTTATCCACCGGGGGGAATGGACGTCAATCATCTGGGCGATCTCCCAGATGACATTCCTCCTCGGCAGAGAAACGCCTACTCCCGCGGGGAGAACTACCCGGAAGCCGGGTTGCAAACATAGATTACAAGGTACGTACTGCCTAAAAAAAAATAAAAAATGCGGACTGTACTTGTTACAAGTATAAGGAAGTTGGTCTGATATAATTGTTATTAGGGTGAACCTCCACTTTAAGGAGGGAAAGCCTAAAAAAAGTAATTGCAAAAGAAGTTGGATGTTCCCAAAGTGCTGTATCAAAGGCAGAAGAGCTGAAGGCTGCTATGAAGCATCCTGGTTTTCCATAACACCTCAGCAGTGCCACAGGCTGACATCTTCCATGCCACGCCGCATGGAGGCAGTAATTGCTGCAAAAGGGACCCAAGCCAAGTACCGAGTACATATGCATGCTTCTACTTTTCAGAGGTCCGATATTGTTCTGTGTACAATCCTTGTTTTATTGATTGCATGTAATATTCAAATTTTCTGAGATTGTGGATTTGGGGTTTTCATGAGCTGCAAGCCATAATCATCACAATTATGACAAATCACAGCTTGAACTATCTTGCTTTGCATGTAATGAGTCTCTTTCATATATTGGTTTAACCTTTTAAGTTGCATTAGTGAAATAAATGAACTTTTGCACGATATTCTAATATTTTGAGTATCACCTGTATATTACCAAAAGTATTGGGACACCTGCCTTTACACGCATATGACCTTTAATGTCATCCCAGTCTTAGTCCGTAGGGTTCAATATTGAGTTGGCCCCGCCCTTTGCAGCTATAACAGCTTCAACTCTTCTGGGAAGACTGTCCACAAGGTTTAGGAGTGATTGAACAGTACTGACTGGCCTATTTAAGGCTTTGGATATCTTTTTATATCCTTTTCCATATTTACAAAATTCCCTTACCTAGTTATGCAGGTCTTTTGACAGTTCTTTTCTGCTCCCCGTGGTTCAGTATCTAGCTTGCTTAGTGCATCCATGTGAGAGCTAACAAATTCATTGACTATTTATACACAGGCACTCATTACAATTTAAAAAGCCACTGGCGTGGAAACTTGACCTTTAATTGCCATTTTAACCTGTGTGTGACTGTACCAAGGCCAAACATTCCAGGGGATGGAACCTTTTGCTCAGGGCCATTTGGGTGATTTCTGTTATTATGGTTTTAAAAGGGAACCAAAACAACAATGTGATAATAAATAGCTTAATCTCATCACTAGGATTTCTCCCAGGGTGTGCAAACTTTTGAGCACAACTGTACATCAGCAATACCATGGACCGTGGGTCCCACCGCTCTCCCCTTTCTATTTTTTTAATGCATGTTGCGGAATGCAGCAAGATCAGTGAGACTCCATGCTATCGGGGGAAGACCTGGGAACTCCAATGAAGAGATCCTGCTCCTGAAGTCCCAAGAGATATGTGGTTAACCCACCTGCATCAACCCACATTAGTTCAAGTACATCCGAGAAACCCGTCTACTTTACATCAAAGCTTGTTGTATTGAGGCATCAATTTCACAAACAAGTTGTAAAGTTTTCTCAGAAAAAAGAAAGAAGAAGAGAAAAAAAAAAGATAAAAAGGAACTATCACAAACCATATTCTTAGCCAAGGACGATGTAACACGTCACTAAACTATCCAATTTTAAATAATAGAGAAACAATTTTGCTAAAGGAGAAACATTTATGGCAAGGGGGAAGAAAAGAAAGAAGATGAGAGGTTCTGAAAAAGGTCCACTAGCACCAGTGTAGAGGAAAAAAGTCACTTCATGCCAGTGACAGCTGAGCTTTAAAGAAGCCATTCCCTCTTCTCTCGGGTTACATTCAAAATGCATCTGGGGTTTTCTGGCTTGAGGTGGAGTTAAGGCCGCAGGAACAGATGTCAGGCTTGATGCGTGGACGGTCTGTGTTGTCCAAATTACACACCAACAGAAGATCGTGAAAGATCCAAGACCTGAAGCATTGGCATCTTCCACAGCTTGGTATCATATATGAAAGATCTTTACAGGTTGTCTTTTTTCCCGGTGCCGCTATTAAAGAAGCCCATTTTGACTTAGAACTTTAGTGGAGATGAGGGTTTACATTCTCCCTGCTCTGCCATAGAATGACCTTCGATAAGGTTCTGTGAGTCAACATATCAGAAGCTTTGACTAACCTGCTTCCTCGCAACATCTGCTGGATGTTTGCCTCCTTTACACTATTCTTGGGATTTGGCTGCCCCTGCGGCTTCCAATCCACCAGATTCAGACTAGTTAGGATCTTCACTAGCGCTGCTCGTTGATGGGTCATCTTTTTCAGTGTCCTCCGAACTAGAATGCTCATTCTTTTTTGGCGTTTCCTCTTTGGCTTCCTCGTCCTCTGTTTGGCTACATTCCCCTCCTTCTTGGTTAATATCAGAACCCTTATTGGGCTGTTGGGGATCTTCACCAGCAGTGCTGCCTGGTAATTCGTCTGCCATCCTTTCATTTTTCTCTGAACCTGGCTGCTCACCCAATTTAAGTTTTTTCACTTCGTCGTTGACTCCATCCACTCGATCGTCTTCTCCGTCTTCCTTGGGCAGCCCAGAGCCGTCATCAGACTTTGGTGGACCTCCTTCAGATGTCCCTTCTCCGTTTTGTCTCTTCCGTTTTCTTGGGGTTCCTACTGGTGTATTATCTGTATGTGTGTTTTCTTGCTGGAGATTCTCATTTTGATTCCTAGAGACTGCTTCTTCCATAACTTGCCCCTCTTCCTTGCCTTCTTCTTGGTGTTCTACAGTTGAAGGCACTTTATGGTCATGCTTTGGTGAGACTTCATAAGAAACCTGATTTTGTTCCTCTTCATTGGACTTTTTGTCCACATCTTCTGTAAGATGCTGCACTCCATTCATACTAGGACTTGAAGAACTGGAGAACAGACCTTTGTTGTTATACACTGCCTCCGGACACGTACTGGAACCCTCGTCTGGATTTTTCCTATGCGACTCTTGCAGAGGTATGCACTCTTCACTGGGTTTTTTATCAGGCTTAATAGAGTCTTGATGGCATTCAACATTTTCAACATTTTCACAATAATTTAATATTTCTTCATCAGAGATGGCGTCATAGCTGTCCAACTGTCCATTTATCTGGCTTTCTTCAACCCTTTCATTGTTCTTTTCTTTCTGCTTGTTATTAGTTTCTTGCTCATTTTCCGCTGGTGGTTGGTAGGTTCTGAGCTTCTCCACAGGACCCCAGATGAACTTATTTTCTTGGTTGTAATTCTTCCAGGCAAAGTGTACTAATTTGCGGCGCTGATTCTTGTTCTTGACAGTGAACATAAAGTAGTCCAGAGCACTTCTTTTTACATTCTGTAGTCTGCCATTGCACAAGGTTTCCTCCAGGAAAAACTTCACCAGAGGAGCCTGGTAGTGTTCAAACCCCAGCTCCCCCAAACACTTCAGTATGCGTGTGATGCGCAGGTTGTTGTGACTGTGACTGCGAACAAGAATCAAGAGGACGAGGGTTAGGAATGCGAGAAAATGTTACCTGTACATACATCACAAAGATGGCTCCATTGCCTCGCCACTTACTCGTTCAGATTCCTAAATCTGCTTTCATAATTATCTGCCAAGGTCACTTCTCCGGTCTTCTCGTCTTTCAGTTGGATGCCATAAAAATCCAACATGAGTTTGTAGGCTTCGAGGAACCTCCCTGGGAAGCGCTTATCTCCCTTCATCTCCTGGAAAAGCAGAAGATGCAGTAAGCTGTATATGTGACAGTTCAAGAGAGAATTAAAAGTAGCACCAGAAGAAACTGGATTGACTCGACTGAGATTAAAGGGGTTGTAAAGGTACAATTTGTTTTTCCTAAATAGCTTCCTTTCCCTTAGTGCAGTCCTCCTTCACTTACCTCATCCTTCCATTTTGCTTTTAAATGTCCTTATTTCTTCTGAGAAATCCTCACTTCCTGTTCTTCTGTCTGTAACTCCACACAGTAATGCAAGGCTTTCTCCCTGGTGTGGAGTGTCAAGCTCGCCCCTTCCTTTGGACTACAGGAGAGCAATGGCAGACTACAGAATGTAAAAAGAAGTGCTCCTCACTTCCTGTTCTTCTTCTGTCTGTAACTCCACACAGTAATGCAAGGCTTTCTCCCTGGTGTGGAGTGTCGTGCTCGCCCCCTCCCTTGGACTACTGGAGAGTCAGGACGCACACTAACACACAGCTCATTTCTCTTTCTGCAATGTAGAGAGCATCCTGATTCTCCTGTAGTCCAAAGGAGGGGGCGAGCACGACACTCCACACCAGGGAGAAAGCCTTGCATTACTGTGTGGAGTTACAGACAGAAGAACAGGAAGTGAGGATTTCTCAGAAGAAATAAGGACATTTAAAAGCAAAATGGAAGGATGAGGTAAGTGAAGGAGGACTGCACTAAGGTAAAGGAAGCTATTCAGGAAAAAAAAAATTGTACCTTTACAACCCCTTTAATTCACTGACAGCTTCTTAAAGACTCTGGAATCTTAATATCCAAATCTTAAAGCAGCTTTGCCAACCTCCTTTTCGGCTTTGTCCCATACAGACTCACTGGTCTCCAAGCCAGCTCCAATTCTCATCTGGTTTGAATGACGTCCAGAGTTATACAATCCACTTTGTGGGCCCCCGGCCGTCATGTACATGGATCCCTATCAATATTTGGACAATAATGTCAGACGGGAGACGCCCTTTTGTTTTCTGACCCACAATATTACAAAAGGGAAGGGACAGGAGTGGGTGCGTCGACGGTCACAATTTGGTTCATCAGCAGGACATGTTAAAAAACAATGTTTTTCTGTTTTGTTTTAATGTGTACATTTTCTTGTACCCCTTACTCATTCACATTGGATTCAGATTCCGATAAGCCCCCACCCACAGACCTCCACTAACATTGTCCAGGGTTGTGGGTAGGAGGCCCTTGTTCTAATCAACATGACACCTGACAAGGTGCTCCCCCTCATGTTGAGGACATATGGCTAGGTATGGTTCAGAGGGGGAAGAACGCACGCTTCACTTCCCCCCTTCTTCTGGTCTTGCCTGTCTCCCCTCAACCCCTTCCCTGGCATGCTTGGATAAGCTCAGAGGACATTGTGTGTTTTTTTTTACTTTTGCAAGGGGCTAGTTTAGAATTTGGGGGGACCTCACAGTTTTATTTTTGCTTGGGGCCCCCCTTAAAATTCATATTAGACCTCAAGGGCCCTGTATAATTTTTTTTTTCTTTTAACAAAGTCCCCATCCCTTTGTTCACATTCACCTGTCAGCCACGAATCCACGGTTGACAGATGACCGAGCAAGGCGGGGATAAGTCATTGGTTGCTAGGACGCTGGCGGCAGCTGGCTCCCTGACAACCAATAACCCTGAGCAGGAGCAGTCACATTTACTTCACTTTCCTTCTTCCCCCTGCTGCCCTGTCTGCACTAAAATAAGGAGTAAAAAATGCATTAAATACTGAAATATAAAAAGGAAAAAAAAACACATACGGTATATTTTGTTTTTTACTGAATCGACCAATTCTGAGATAAATACCACAGGAGATATTTAAACAAACATTTGTGCAGTATTTATCTTTTAGTCTGTAACTAGACACTGCAGATAATTCCTCAATGGTTGCAATCATGCTGAATTTAACATTTAAGAAAGTTCTCTACCTCAATTTCAGCATCTGACAGTGGTTTGGCACAAGAGTTCATACCATGTTCCCGCAGAGGAAATAGCCTGCAAATAAAACATATACATAGTAATGGGAAAACATACAAGAAGGCAAATCATTCAATGTGGACACTTGGTCCAGACAGAACTGACTTATAAAAGGGATGTCCCTTACTTGGAAGAAATTTCCTCATCCCCTTGTGGTTGGGACAGGAATTGCAGGCAATTCTCTCCCAGAGGGAAGTGTTTGAATGGCGGGACGGGAGCTTCGTTGATCAGCTGCTGCTCATGCGTGGCTTCAAGACCACGCAGTGGCCCACCCCTGGCCATCTAGGGGGCGCACGCACGCCGCGTCACTTGGAAGCCGATGCGTGTGCCCGACGTGTGCCCGACGGCTGCCCGTCACCGCCCCCCCCCCCAGTTAGAATTACTCCCTTATAGGACTGATCGCTGTGTCAATTGTCCCAAAATAGTGTCAAAAGTGTCGGATCTGTCCACCACAATATCAATGACAAAAATCGCAGATCGCCGCCATTACTAGTAAAAAAATAATAATAAAAATGCCATAAATCTATCCCCTATTTTGTAGGTGCTAAAACTTTTGCGCAAACCAATCAATATATGCTTATTGCGATTTTTTTTTACCAAAAACATGTAGAAGAATACATATCGCCCTAAACTGAGGAAGAAATTCTTTTTTTGTTTTTTTAAATTTAGATATTTATTATAGCAAAAAAATATTGTATTTTTTTCAAAGTTGTCGCTCTTTTATATATATAGCACAAAAAAAAAAAAAGCAGAGGTGATCAAATACCACTAAAAGAAAGCTCTATTTGTGGGAAAAAAAATTATCACAATTTCATACGAGTATAGTGTTGCATGACTGCGCAATTGTCATTCAAAATGTTACAGCAGTGAAAGCTGAAAATTGGCCTGGGCAGAAAGGAAAATGTCCTGTATTAAAGGGTTAAAAAATAAATAAAAAATCCTGACTCGATTTGTGAGCGTTGTCTCGCAAGATCCAAGCCGCTGAGGTGTGCGGTACCGCACGGAGAAAGGTGGGGGGTGCCGGAGGTGCGGGGGTTCCCGAGTGTCTCTGGCACCCCCGCACCTCTGGCCACAAGCGGTACTGCATACACTGGCGCCCCCCGCACCTCTGGCCACAAGCGGTACTGCATACACCGGCGCCCCGCACCTCTGGCCACATACAGTGCTGTATACACCAGCAGCTACTGTGGAACGAATTATCGGAGTTTCCACTGATTCCTATGGGGAAACTCGCTTTGATATACGAGTGCTTTGGATTACAAGCATGCTTCTGGAACAGATTATGCTTGTAATCCAAGGTACTACTGTACACATATGTTTCCCACAATGAAAATCTGGGCTAGGTGGACCTTTGTTTTGTTACACCCACCAAGGCTCTCTGAACTTCCCAGTGCCGTTCCCCCCTATGCATATTTCCACATGCTGAATGCAAAACGAGAACCTGACTGGTTCTGTACATGTCTGTGTACATACCATTGGATATAGGAATGATTCCTCTCTAGAATCTCGTACTTTTCCTTCCATTTCTCCAGCAGTTCCATTATGAACAGCCCTGCAAAGGACATAGAAAACAGGTGAACTCTGCCTCGGCCAAATCAACCCCATCCCAAACACATGTCTGGCTTCATACAGATCCCAGAAACACAAGAATGATGAGAGGTCTCCTTAGTAGACAAATTCTCTAATCGCTCCCACAAAGCCACAGCAAAGGTGACGCTCCAATACAGCAAGCTGAGGTCATGTGACCTATGCCAAGGCATGTGGTCACATGACGGTCACGGCAGATGGATAGGATGTAGAAGAGCAGCATGGCAAGGATGAGGAGGGAAGAAACAAGCAGTCGTAGCGCGTGCAGATGCTTGTTTCTTGCGTGGTGCGCTCACAGCACAGGCGGCTCATTTTTGGCCTGGCACCCGATCCCTGGGAGACAGCCGGTAATGTAAGCTTGAGAGCAGAAGATGGTTCTACATTGTCTACCACAGGGGTAGGAAACCTGGGGCCCTCCAGCTGTTGTGGAACTACATTTCTTATGAGGCATTGTAAGGCTGGCAGTTACAATTACTCCCAGAGGCCTGATGGGACTTGTAGTTCTGCAACAGCTGGCGGGCCCCAAGTTGCCTACAAGGATGGGAAGTATTGCCAAAAATAACAATCTGATGTGCTCTAATCATTCCCTGCTCCATCCAGACCCAAAGACAGACAGATGTGTAATTCTCAAGTAACAAACTCGATTTTCACACAGGAGACCAACCTACAGCCAGCGTGTACTTACCGTCAGGCTCAAAACGCCTGTTGCCCTGATAAAACTGCAGGTTGGGTTTGTATGTTTGTGGAGGCGGACTCTGGAAGAGAAAAGATTCAAAATGTTAAAAGAAAAAAAAAAAAAAAAAGAAAAAGGAGATGACTCTGCCAAAAACAAATAGCTAGATTCAAGTATAACGCCGCATCTTTGCGGCGGCGTATCGTATTTACGCTACGCCGCCTTAAGTTAGATAGGCAAGTACTGTATTCACAAAGTACTTGCCTCCTAATTTACGGCGGCGTAGCGTAAATGTGGCCGGCGTAAGCGTGCCTAATTCAAATGAGGATGTGGGGGGCGCGTTTTATGTATATTAACTGTGACCCGACGTGATTGATGTTTTTTTACGAACGGCGCATGCGCCGTCCGTGTACATATCCCAGTGTGCATTGTGGCAAAGTACGCCGCAAGGACGTATTGGTTTCAACGTGGACGTAAATTACGTCCAGCCCTATTCACAGACGACTTACGCAAACAACGTAAAATTTTCAAATTTCGACGCGAGAACGACGGCCATACTTAACATTACTAGTCCAGCTATTTGATGGAATAACTTTACGCCTGAAAATGCCTTACGTAAACGGCGTATCTTTACTGCGACGGGCGCACGTACGTTCGTGAATAGGCGTATCTATGCATTTTCAGATTCTACGCCGAACTCAACGGAAGCACCACCTAGCGGCCAGCCTAAATATTGCACCCTAAGATAGGACGGCGCAAGCCGTCGTATCTTAGATAGGTTTAAGTCTATCTCTGTTTGAGAATACACTTAAACTTAGGTCGGCGTATCTACTGATACGCCAGCCTAACTCTTTGTGAATCTAGCTAAAAGTCTAAGATTAAAGCTCAGTTCACACTGGTGCGGTGCGGGAACCACGTGCAACTTGAACAGGAATCGCACCGCATGTGACCAGTGTCACATCTGCACCCACTTCCGGCTAAACACAGTCTGCGGGTAGACTGCGGGCAGGACGTCAGATCCCCCCCCGTTGTGTTCTGGGAAACACGCGGCTCCCAGAACACAGCGGGAACCAGTGAGCACGGCGTACACGGCTCGCGCATGCGCCGTAGGGAACCGGGCAGTGAAGCCGCAATGCTTCACTTCCTGGTTCCCTCACCGAGGATGGCGGTGGGGGCAGCAGAATGACGAGCGTCCTCTGCTGCCGACGGCGCTGGACTCCAGGACAGGTAAGTGTCCCATTATTAAAAGTCAGCAGCTGCAGTATTTGTAGCTGCTGACTTTTAATTTTCTTTTTTTCTGGCGGAGATCCGCTTTAATGCATAAAATGCATTAACGTGTAAAACCTGGAGACTTTACAACCCCTTAAATGTATTATATGCATTAAAATGAAAAATGTTCTGTGCTGCACCTCCCCCAGACCCCCCTTTTTAAGCCCGATCCGATCCAGCGATGTGCATGAGCTCAGCGACTGTCGCTCTCCTCACTGGACAGATTGATAGCAGTAAGAGCCATTGGCTCCCACTGCTGTCAATCAAAATCTGTGACACGGGAGCTGGGGGCGAGGCCAAGACCCTCTGTCGGTGTCAATGGACGCAGCAGCGAGACTCGGGAGCGCGCCCACAATAAAATTAATTAAATCCACAGAACATTATATAATTTTCTGAAAGCAGAGGCCCTGTAGAATAAAAAAGGCGATAGTTGCAAATTTTCCTTTCACATGATATTTGTGCAACCGTTTATTAAACGCAAATTTTCAGGAAAAAAATATAACAAAATTTATTTTATTGCAAAACCACACCAATTAATAAAATATAAAAGATGGGGTTGCATTGAGTAAATAGATACCAAACATTCCATGTCTTAAAATTGCGTGCGCCTGCGATATCGCCCAAAAAACTTTGGGGGCCTAAAAAAATCCCCATAGACGACGCTTTAAAAGCCTTTACGGCGCATCGGTTTAAAGTTGTCCCTCCTCGTGGCAGTCTACCTGGCCCTCCTCGTGGCAGTCTACCTGGCCCCCCTCGTGGCAGTCTACCTGGCCCCCCTCGCGGCAGTCTACCTGTCCCCCCTCGTGGCAGTCTACCTGGCCCTCCTCGCGGCAGTCTACCTGTCCCCCCTCGTGGCAGTCTACCTGTCCCCCCTCGTGGCAGTCTACCTGACCCCCCTCGTGGCAGTCTACCTGACCCCCCTCGTGGCAGTCTACCTGTCCCCCCTCGTGGCAGTCTACCTGACCCCCCTCGTGGCAGTCTACCTGACCCCCCTCGTGGCAGTCTACCTGACCCCCCTCGTGGCAGTCTACCTGTCCCCCCTCGTGGCAGTCTACCTGTCCCCCCTCGTGGCAGTCTACCTGTCCCCCCTCGTGGCAGTCTACCTGTCCCCCCTCGTGGCAGTCTACCTGTCCCCCCTCGTGGCAGTCTACCTGTCCCCCCCTCGTGGCAGTCTACCTGTCCCCCCCTCGTGGCAGTCTACCTGTCCCCCCTCGTGGCAGTCTACCTGTCCCCCCTCGTGGCAGTCTACCTGTCCCCCCTCGTGGCAGTCTACCTGTCCCTCCTCGTGGCAGTCTACCTGTCCCTCCTCGTGGCAGTCTACCTGTCCCTCCTCGTGGCAGTCTACCTGGCCCTCCTTGTCCCTCATGACAATCTACCTGTCCCTCATGACAGTCTGTCATGGGGGACAAGTAGATTGTCATGAGGGACAAGTACCGTATTTATCGGCGTATACCGCTCACTTTTTTCCCCTAAAATAAGGGGAAAAATCGTGGGTGCGCCATATATGCCGATACCCGCTTGCCGCTCGTAGTCACGCTCTGTGACGTTTATGCGCGAGAAGCGTGGCCGAATATACCCGAGTGTACTGCGCTCGGTATATGTCGGCGGAGGCGTTCCAACTGAGCGCGGGGATTCGACACGGAGACAGCGCGGAAGAAGTCGGAAGGACACCACCGAGGCCGCAGACGAACGCCGGACCGGACGAGGCCGCTGGGCAAGACACCAAAACTGTAAGTAGTAAAATGTAATACATTTTTTTTTTTACAGGAATTTAGGGTCAACATTAGGGGTGCGCGCTATACGCCGGAGCGCGCAATACCCCGATAAATACGGTAGATTGTCATGAGGGACAAGTAGTATTCCCCCCCCAAAAAATGGGGGTTTGTTCAGATCAACCTGGGCTCACAGGAAGTGGATTGAATGATTCTGCATCCAGAGTAATCCCAGGAGAACAATGGCACATCACAGAGGAAATCAGAACCCGCTCAAATGACTTCACCCAGCTGGCTAGGGGCATTCACTGGTGACCAAACAATTGTCCCGTCTGCCATTAGAACAAAGATCAACAGCCAGAGACTCACCGTGTAGCCCTGATAACGCCGGTCACTTGTATAGCCATGTCTGTAGTTCTGCAGGTCCTTGGCAGCTCTCATCCGACTATTTCGATAATTAAACTAAAATGGAAATAAACAGCAATCATATTAGTAAAAAAAAAAATATGTTGCACTTATTTAAAGTTTAGCACAAACAAAAACATTATTTTGTAAGAAGCACCAGGTCTTCATAATGAATGTATAGAAAGATTTGGAGAAGCTCTGAATTTGAGGTCATCTGCTTTCCTGACAGACTCAGCCGCATTGGGAGGGCATTGTTCTCAATCAGTCAGGCGTGACGGGTAGGGATGCATTGTGATAACGAGGAGCAGGACAATCGCTGTGCAAGACGTCTGCAGAGCTTCTAATGGCCAAATAGGTAGAAATAAAATAATAGCAAACTATACACAGTACTAAGGTTCTCTATATATATATATATATATATATATATATATATATATATATATATATATATATATATATATATATATATATATAATTATTAATAAAACAATGGAGATATATATATATATATATATATATATATATATATATATATATATATATTATTAATAATAATATATTTATTATTAATAATAATAATAATAAATATATATATAAAAATAATAATATATTTTAATAATAATAATAAATAAATAAAAAAAAAAATATATATATATATATATATATATATATATATATATATATATATATATATATATATATATATATATATATATATATATATATATAATTAATATATATACATATATTTTATTAATAATAATAATATATTTTAAATATATATATATTATAATAATATATTTATTAATAATAATAATACATTTTATATATATATATATATATATATATAAATAATAATAATAATAATAATAATAATAATAATACATTTTATATATATATATATATATATATATAAATAATAATAATAATAATAATAATAATAATAATAATAAATATATATATATATATACACACACACACACACACACAGCATCACACAAAAGTCAGTACACCCCTCACATTTATGTAAATATTTTCTTCTACCTTTTCATGTGACAACACTGAAGAAATTACACTTTGTATCTACAATGTTGTGTAGTGAGTGTACAGCTTGTATAACAGCCATTAATGTCTAAACAGCTGGCAACAAAAGTGAGTACACCCCTAAGTGAAAATGTCCAAATTGGGCCCAATTAGCCATTTTCCCTCCCCAGTGTCATGTGACTCTTTAGTGTTACAAGGTCTCAGGTGTGAATGGGGAGCAGGTGTGTTAAATTTGGTGTTATCGCTCTCACTCTCTCATACTGGTCTCATGGTCTCACCTCATGGCAAAGAACTCTCTGAGGATCTGAAAAAAATAATTGTTGCTCTACATAAAGATGGCCTAGGCTATAAGAAGATTGCCAAGACCCTGAATCTGAGTTGCAGCACGGTGGCCAAGACCATACAGCGGTATAACAGGACAGGTTCCACTCAGAACAGGCCTCGCCATAGTCAACCAAAGAGGTTGAATGCACGTGCTCAGCGTCATATCCAGAGGTTGTCTTTGGGAAAACCGAAGTTAGGCTTACCGGTAACTCTGTTTTCAAGAGTCTTCCAGGACAGCCCTGTAGATGTAGCTCCTCCCTCCGGGACAGGAAACACAATCACCCCCAATCATAAAAGGCGGTCCTCCAGGTCCTCTCCTCAGTTCATCCAAGAATTCCTGACGGACTCTGAAAAACATAATCTTACCAACATATCGTTAGTACAAACTTCCATTTCCAGTTTAGAATAATATACACCGGGTGGGAAGCCAGGCTGTCCTGGAAGACTCTTGAAAACAGAGTTACCGGTAAGCCTAACTTCGGTTTTACCCTTTCGTCTTCCAGGACAGCCCTGTAGATGATAGACAAGAAACTTACTTATCAGGGTGGGGTTACTGCTTGGAGGACCCTCCTACCAAATGCCTGATCCTTCTCAGACATCAAGTCCAGGCGATAATGCTTGGCGAAGGTAGTATAACTTGACCACGTTGCCGCCTTGCAAATCTCTTCTGGTGAGGCTCCGCCCCTCTCGGCCCATGAACTCGAAACTGCTCTAGTCGAGTGTGCTTTAACAAATGGGGCTTGTAGGCCCTCTAACTCATAAGCCTTCTCTATTGCCATTCTGATCCATCTGGCAATAGAGGATTTTGATGCCTTATGACCCTTCTTACTACCTGAAAAATTAACAAAAAGGGAATCACTCTTCCTAAACTCTTTGGAAGCTTCTAAGTAAACTAAAAGGCACCTCCTCACATCTAGTAAGTTTTGGGGTGCTCCCTCTGAGTCTGAGGTGGAACAAAAAGAAGGAAGGACAATGTCCTGTGTCCTATGGAACTTGGACACAACTTTAGGAAGAAAACTGGGGTCTGTTTTCAAAATAATCCTATCATCAAAAATCAACAAAAAAGGCTCCAAGATTGAAAGAGCCTGTAGCTCACTCACCCGTCTGGCTGAGGTCACTGCCACCAAGAGGACCGTTTTAAGTGTGACCCATTTCAGGATGGATTTCTCCAGAGGTTCAAAAGGTTTGCCTGAGAGTGCTCTGAGCACCAATGAAAGATCCCAAGAAGGACAGGTCGAGACCCTCACTGGCCTAGATCTTGATAAGGCCTTGAAAAAACTCCTAACGTATGAATTCTGCTGAAGGGAACACTGCAAGAAGACACTCAGGGCTGCTACCTGTACCTTTAGAGTGCTAGGGGAGAGACCCAGATCTACCCCAGCCTGCAAAAAATCCAGAATAGCTGGAATACCTGGATGATCTAACTCTTGTTCTCTCATCCAGGAACAAAATCTCTTCCAAAATTTGGCATAGATTGCTCTTGTAACTGGCTTTCTGCACTGTAATAGGGTGTTTATTACTTTCTCTGAGAAACCCTCTGCTCTCAATAACTCTTCCTCAGATACCACGCAGTTAGACTCAATCTGTCTATCTGCGGGTGTAGGATTGGACCCTGCGAGATCAGATCCTTCCGGACTGGAAGGGGAAATGGAGGAAAAATGCATAGTTCCTTCAGGATTGCGAACCAAGGCCTCTTTGGCCACCAGGGCGCGATCAAAATCAAGTCTGTCGCCTCCAACCGAAATTTCTGGAGCACTGCTGCTATCATCCTTACTGGGGGGAAGGCGTAGCAAATGTTGAACCTCCAGGGATTGGAAAATGCGTCTATCCTTAAGGCCTGATCTCTGGGATCTATTGAGAAGAACTGGGTTACTTTCTTGTTCTTTTCTGAGGCAAAAAGATCTATTTCCGGAAGACCCCACCTTTGTGTTATCTGAGCAAATACTTCTTCGTTCAGGGACCATTTGTCCTGTTTCACTGGCTGGCGACTTAAATAATCTGCCAGAGAGTTTTGAGTGCCCTTTAGGTGAACTGCTGTCAGTGAAAACAAGTTGGTCTCCGCCCAGGAGAGGATTTTGTTGGATATCTCTTGCAAAGCCGGACTTCTTGTCCCTCCCTGCTTGTTCAGGTACGCAACAGCCGCTGCGTTGTCCGAACGAACTTGCAGGTGATGTCCTACCAACCTTCCCTGAAATGACTCTATGGTTCTTAGAATTGCCAACAGCTCTCTTTGGTTGGAGGAACGACTTGCCTCCACAGGAGACCATGCTCCCTGGGCTACTGCTTCCCCTAGATGGGCTCCCCAGCCCCAGGCACTTGCGTCCGTAGTCACTATTACTTCCACCGGGAAGGACCAGTCTAGACCCTTGCTCAGGTTGTGATGTTTTCGCCACCACCACAACTTCCTTTTTACTTTGGCTGAGATTGGAATCAGTGACTCTAAATCTTGACTTTGGCCGCTCCAGAGACGGAGCATAAGTTCCTGTAATGGGCGTTGATGATGTCTTGCCCAAGGAACTGCAGGGAAGCAGGATGTCATGAACCCCAGGACTCTCATTACCTCTCTGATTGAAATCCACTGATTGGACTGTAGTTGGGCAACGGCCTGACTTACTTTGATAACCTTTTCCTCGGGGAGATAAATTTTTCTCCTTACCGAAGATATCCTGTACCCCAGGTAAACCACTTCCTGGGATGGCACCAACTGGGATTTGTCCCGGTTGATTATCCACCCGAGTGAGGAGAGATATTCCTGTGCCACCAGTAAATCCTTCCCTAACTGTTGAGCCGATCTGGCTACAAACAGTAGATCGTCCAGATATGGGATTACCGTGATAGCTTGATCTCTGAGAGGGGCAAGAGCTTCTGCCAGAACCTTGGTAAAAATTCTCGGAGACGAGGATAGACCAAAGGGCAGAGCTTGGAACTGGAAGTGTTGAATCCCTAAAGTTGCCCTCACTGCTACCCTGAGAAATTTCTGGTAATCTGGATGTATAGGGATGTGCAGATAAGCATCCCTGAGATCCAGGGTCGCCATGTAACACCCCGGGAACAGACATCTTGCAACTGTAAAGATCGACTCCATCCTGAACCTTTTGTACTTTACAAATCTGTTCAGGGGCCGAAGGTTCAGGATCATCCTGAACTTCCCTGATGGTTTCTTTACTATGAAGACATGGGAATATACTCCCTGTCCCTGCTCCTCCAGGGGTACCGGAATTAGAACTCTCTGATCTACTAATTCTCCTAGCGACAGCATGAGAGCTTCTGCTTTTGCCTTTTCTCTGGGAGGATGAGTCACCCTGAAGTTCCATTGAGGCAGTGACGCAAACTCCAGTTTGTATCCGTTCTCTATTAAATTTAGAATGAACGGGCTTGAGGTTGCCTTGGTCCATTGTGGGAGGAACTGCCCCAACCTTCCTCCCACGGGGACACAGGAGTCATTGCGGTTTTGGGGGGGGTTGAGGAGGATTAAACAGGATTCCTCCTCTACCACGCCCCTTGTGGCCTGCCCAATGCTTCTTGGGTTGGCCTTCCTTTTTCTGGTTTTGCCAAAAGTTTGAACCCCTGAAGCCACGAAAAAAACTCTTTCCTTCGGCTTTTTTCTTTTTCTCGGGAAAGGCCTTCTTCCTGTCCTGAGTACGTTCTAAAGCCTCTTGGAGGCCGGGTCCAAAAAGGTGATCTCCTGAAAACGGAAGACCACACAATTTTAATTTTGAGGCGGCATCTCCCGTCCAAGTTTTTAGCCATACTGATCTTCTGGCTGCATTGACCAAGGCTGCTGACCTGGCAGCCAACTTTACTGACTCCTCTGAGGCGTCAGCTAGAAAACCCACTGCCTTGAACAAGAGTGGAAAAGATTTTAAAAGCTCTTGTCTAGAGGTACCGGCCAAGATGTGTGCCTGTAACTGGGTGAGCCAACACTCTAAGTTTCTTGCTACACAAGTAGCCGATAGAGCTGGTTTTAAACTGATCGCAGAGGCGTCCCAAGCTCTTTTCAAAAGTAGGTCCCCCCTTTTGTCCATTGGGTCCCTAAGGGAACCTAGGTCATCAAATGCCAAATCTGTCCTCCTGGAGACCTTGGCTAAAGGGGCATCCAGTCTAGGAACCTTGTTCCAAGGATGAGACACATCTGATTCGAATGGAAACCTACGTTTGAGGCTGCCTGAAAAAAAGGGTCTTCTTTCAGGTTGTTCCCACTCTCGCAGAATCATATCAATCAAAGACTTATGAACCGGAAAAACTTTGGTTCTGGTCGCATTCCCCTGATACATGAGGTCATGCCGTGAGAGCTGAACCTGTTCCTCCTGGATATCTAAAGTGTCATAGATGGCATTCAGGAGATCCCCCACATCATCCAATGACAATTTGTATCTGGCCGCCCTGGAGGAATCCTCCTCTCCCTCTGATTCAGATGCTGAACCTGCCTGAGAGGAAACAACTGATCTGGGAGTTCTGTCTCTAATTTCCTCCTCTTCCTCCTGAATTTGTAAGGAAGGAGTACTAGAGGCCCTAGTTAGGGACGGGGCTGGAACCTGCATCCTATCAATCAGTCCCTTAAACGACTGAAATGTGGATGCCATCTCATCTTTAAAAGATGATAACATTTGGTTACAAGTGGTTAACGAACTTTCTTTAACCAAGCTATTAACACAGTCAGGACATAAAGGCTTATCCCAATTAGAACTTAGCTTTGTCCCACACACTGCACATTTCTTCCTAGGAGGCTGGTTCTTATCATGGGCCTTGACCTGTTAAAATAAACAACACAGTTTGACCACATTACAACCAGCTAAACCTTCATTCACCACTGTGACAAGGTTCCTAGAAGGTGCAAAAGAAAAAACCTCCACCAAACAGGTTCACCACCTAGGGGGGGGGTATCTGGGGTAAAAATCCCCTACCTATCAGAGTAAGCCATGTGCCGTCACCAGGCCTTACCTGAGAGGTACCGGTGCCTGCTGGACCAGGATCGGAAATAGCCGCTGCTGCCTCCATGGTCCTGTGTAATCGTTTTCAGTCTCCCTGAACAAACACCAGCGCCGGGTCCTTCGAGTCTCCTCCGCGCCCTTTTTTGAAGTAGGAACGATACTTCCGGGCGCCCCCTGCTCACGGCGGAGGAGACTCCAGCTACGCTCTCTACCCCTAGGGCCAGAGGAGTGCTGAAGGCTGAGGTAGGTTCTCTCACATAAAAAACAAACAAACACGTTCCCTGATTGTATCTCCTCCCGTCCGGCAGGAAACACAAAAAAACTGAGGAGAGGACCTGGAGGACCGCCTTTTATGATTGGGGGTGATTGTGTTTCCTGTCCCGGAGGGAGGAGCTACATCTACAGGGCTGTCCTGGAAGACGAAAGGGTAAATAGATGTATGAGTGTTGCCAGCATCGCTGCAGAGGTTGAAGGGGTGGGGGGTCAGCCTGTCAGTGCTCAGACCATACGCCACACACTGCATCAAATTGGTCTGCATGGCTGTCGTCCCAGAAGGAAGACTCTTCTAAAGATGATGCACAAGAAAGCCTGCAAATGGTTTGCGGAAGACCAGCAGACTAAGGATATGGATTACTGGAACCATGTCCTGTGGTCTGATGAGACCAAGATAAACGTATTTGTTTCAGATGGTGACAAGTGTGTGTGGCGGCAACCAGGTGAGGAGGACAAAGACAAATGTGTCTACAGTCAAGGATGGTGGTTGGAGTGTCATGGTCTGGGGCTGCATGAGTGGCACTGAGGAGCTACAGATCATTGAGGAACCATGAATGCCAACATGTACTGTGACATACTGAAGCAGAACATGATCCCCTCCCTTCAGAGACTGGGCCGCAGGGCAGTATTCTAACATGATAACGACCCCAAACACACCTCTAAGACGACCACTGCCTTGCTAAAGAAGCTGAGGGTAAAGGTGATGGACTGGCCAAGCATGTCTCCAGACCTAAACCCTATTGATCATCTGTGGGACATCCTCAAACGGAAGGTGGAGGAGCGCAAGGTCTCTAACATCCACCAGCTCTGTGATGTCATCATGGAGGAGGGGAAGAGGACTCCAGTGACAACCTGTGAAGCTCTGGTGACCTCCATGCTTAAGAGGGTAAAGGCAGTGCTGGAAAATCATGGTGGCCACACAAAATATGGACACTTTGGGAACAATTTGGACATTTTCACTTAGGGGTGTACTCACTTTTGTTGCCAACAGTTTAGACATTAATGGCCTCCAACAGTTACTCCCCATCTCTCTCCAATCCTCCCAGTCCCTCCCCAACTGCTCCATCCCTCCAACAGTTACTCCATCTCTCCTCCTTTGCATCTTCTCATTTCCTCCATCCCTCCCCAATTACACCATCCCTCCTCTTCTTCTCTCCCCAATTACACCATCCCTCCTCTTCTTCATCTCTCCCCAATTACACCAGCCCTCCTCTTCTTCTCTCCCCAATTACACCATCCCTCCTCTTCTTCATCTCTCCCCAATTACACCATCCCTCCTCTTCTTCTCTCCCCAATTACACCATCCCTCCTATTCTTCATCTCTCCCCAATTACACCATCCCTCCTCTTCTTCATCTCTCCCCAATTACACCATCCCTCCTCTTCTTCATCTCTCCCCAATTACACCATCCCTCCTCTTCTTCTCTCCCCAATTACACCATCCCTCCTCTTCTTCTCTCCCCAATTACACCATCCCTCTTCTTCATCTCTCCCCAATTACACCATCCCTCCTCTTCATCTCTCCCCAATTACACCATCCCTCCTCTTCTTCTCTCCCCAATTACACCATCCCTCCTCTTCTTCTCTCCCCAATTACACCATCCCTCCTCTTCTTCTCTCCCCAATTACACCATCCCTCCTCTTCTTCTCTCCCCAATTACACCATCCCTCCTCTTCATCTCTCCCCAATTACACCATCCCTCCTCTTCATCTCTCCCCAATTACACCATCCCTCCTCTTCATCTCTCCCCAATTACACCATCCCTCCTCTTCTTCTCTCCCCAATTACACCATGCCTCTTCTTCATCTCTCCCCAATTACACCATCCCTCTTCTTCATCTCTCCCCAATTACAGCATCCCTCCTCTTCTTCTCTCCCCAATTACACCATCCCTCCTCTTCTTCTCTCCCCCCAATTACACCATCCCTCTTCTTCATCTCTCCCCAATTACACCATCCCTCCTCTTCTTCTCTCCCCAATTACACCATCCCTCTTCTTCTCTCCCCAATTACACCATCCCTCCTCTTCTTCTCTCCCCAATTACACCATCCCTCCTCTTCATCTCTCCCCAATTACACCATCCCTCTTCTTCATCTCTCCCCAATTACACCATCCCTCTTCTTCATCTCTCCCCAATTACACCATCCCTCCTCTTCATCTCTCCCCAATTACACCATCCCTCCTCTTCTTCTCTCCCAATTACACCATCCCTCCTCTTCTTCTCTCCCCAATTACACCACCCCTCTTCTTCATCTCTCCCCAATTACACCATCCCTCCTCTTCATCTCTCCCCAATTACACCATCCCTCCTCTTCTTCTCTCCCCAATTACACCATCCCTCCTCTTCTTCTCTCCCCAATTACACCATCCCTCCTCTTCATCTCTCCCCAATTACACCATCCCTCTTCTTCATCTCTCCCCAATTACACCATCCCTCCTCTTCTTCTATCCCCAATTACACCATCCCTCCTCTTCATCTCTCCCCAATTACACCAGCCCTCCTCTTCATCTCTCCCGAATTACACCATCCCTCCTCTTCTTCTCTCCCCAATTACACCATCCCTCCTCTTCATCTCTCCCCAATTACACCATCCCTCTTCTTCATCTCTCCCCAATTACACCATCCCTCTTCTTCATCTCTCCCCAATTACACCATCCCTCCTCTTCATCTCTCCCCAATTACACCATCCCTCCTCTTCTTCTCTCCCAATTACACCATCCCTCTTCTTCTCTCCCCAATTACACCATCCCTCCTCTTCTTCTCTCCCCAATTACACCATCCCTCCTCTTCATCTCTCCCCAATTACACCATCCCTCCTCTTCATCTCTCCCCAATTACACCATCCCTCCTCTTCATCTCTCCCCAATTACACCATCCCTCCTCTTCTTCTCTCCCCAATTACACCATCCCTCCTCTTCATCTCTCCCCAATTACACCACCCCTCTTCTTCATCTCTCCCCAATTACACCATCCCTCCTCTTCATCTCTCCCCAATTACACCATCCCTCCTCTTCTTCTCTCCCCAATTACACCATCCCTCCTCTTCATCTCTCCCCAATTACACCAGCCCTCCTCTTCATCTCTCCCGAATTACACCATCCCTCCTCTTCTTCTCTCCCCAATTACACCATCCCTCCTCTTCATCTCTCCCCAATTACACCATCCCTCCTCTTCTTCTCTCCCAATTACACCATCCCTCCTCTTCTTCATCCCTCCCCAATTACACCATCCCTCTTCTTCTCCTCTCCCCAATTACACCATCCCTCCTCTTCTTCTCTCCCAATTACACCATCCCTCCTCTTCTTCATCCCTCCCCAATTACACCATCCCTCCTCTTCTCCTCTCCCCAATTACACCATCCCTCCTCTTCATCTCTCCCCAATTACACCATCCCTCCTCTTCTTCTCTCCCAATTACACCATCCCTCCTCTTCTTCATCTCTCCCCAATTACACCATCCCTCCTCCTCCCTCCAATTCCTCCATTTTTCATCTCCTCACTCCAATTCCTCCATCCCTTCTCCTCTCCCAATTTCCTCCACCCTTCCCCAATATCTCCATCTCTCCCCAGCTCTTCCACCCTTATGCCAGTTCCTCCATCTTTTAACAATTCCTTAGTCTTCTCCTCTCCCTATGTCCTCCACCCTTGCCCAGTTCCTCTATCTCTTCCCACTTCCTTCATCTCTTCTCCCCCATTTCCTCCATCCCTTCTCCCCATTTCCACCATATCTCCCCAGTCTAACCATCACTCTTGCTCACCATCCTTCTCCAGTTCCTACATCTCTCCCCAACTTAACGAACCCCCCCCCAAACTCTCAATCCCTTCCCAACTCATCCATCCTTCCCCCAGTTTCTCAATTTCTATCCAATCCGTACATCCCTCCCCAACTGCTCCACCCTTCCACAATTCTTCCATCTCTCATCTTCCCAGATTGTCTGCATTATCTCTCCTGTGGCTTTCTCCTACATCTCCTCTATTCTTCTCCCCGATATCTGTATTCCCCGCTCTTCTCCTCTGCTCACTCCTGCATACCACCCTCCCCAAAGCCTGAACCCCTCCTCTCCATCTGTCTCCTCTTCTGTACCCCTCCTCCCCATCTCTCCTCAGAACCTGAACCTCTCCATCTCTCTCCTCTTCTGTACCTCTCTTCTCCATCTCTCTCCTCCTCTGTACATCTCCATCTCTCTCCTCTTCTGTACCTCTCCTCTCCATCTCTCTCCTCTTCTGTACCCCTCCTCTCCATCTCTCTCCTCTTCTGTACCCCTCCTCTCCATCTCTCTCCTCTTCTGTACCCCTCCTCTCCATCTCTCTCCTCTTCTGTACCCCTTCTCTCCATCTCTCTCCTCTTCTGTACCCCTCCTCTCCATCTCTCTCCTCTTCTGCACCCCTCCTCTCCATCTCTCTCCTCTTCTCTACCCCTCCATCTCTCTCCTCTTCTGTACCTCCTCTCCATCTCTCTCCTCTTCTGCACCCCTCCTCTCCGTCTCTCTCCTCTTCTGTACCCCTCCTCTCCATCTCTCTCCTCTTCTGTACCCCTCCTCTTCATCTCTCTCCTCTTCTGTACCCCTCCTCTCCATCTCTCTCCTCTTCTGTACCCCTCCTCTCCATCTCTCTCCTCTTCTGTACCCCTCCTCTCCATCTCTCTCCTCTTCTGTACCCCTCCTCTTCATCTCTCTCCTCTTCTGTACCCCTCCTCTCCATCTCTCTCCTCTTCTGTACCTCCCTTCTCCATCTCTATCCTCCTCTGTACCTCTCCTCTCCATCTCTCTCCTCCTCTGTACCTCTCCATCTCTCTCCTCTTCTGTACCTCTCCTCTCCATCTCTCTCCTCTTCTGTACCCCTCCTCTCCATCTCTCTCCTCTTCTGCACCCCTCCTCTCCATCTCTCTCCTCTTCTGCACCCCTCCTCTCCATCTCTCTCCTCTTCTGCACCCCTCCTCTCCATCTCTCCATCTCTCTCCTCTTCTGTACCCCTCCTCTCCATCTCTCTCCTCTTCTGTACCTCCTCTCCATCTCTCTCCTCTTCTGCACCCCTCCTCTCCGTCTCTCTCCTCTTCTGTACCCCTCCTCTCCATCTCTCTCCTCTTCTGTACCCCTCCTCTCCATCTCTCTCCTCTTCTGTACCCCTCCTCTCCATCTCTCTCCTCTTCTGCACCCCTCCTCTCCATCTCTCTCCTCTTCTGCACCCCTCCTCTCCATCTCTCTCCTCTTCTGCACCCCTCCTCTCCATCTCTCCATCTCTCTCCTCTTCTGTACCCCTCCTCTCCATCTCTCTCCTCTTCTGTACCTCCTCTCCATCTCTCTCCTCTTCTGCACCCCTCCTCTCCGTCTCTCTCCTCTTCTGTACCCCTCCTCTCCATCTCTCTCCTCTTCTGTACCCCTCCTCTCCATCTCTCTCCTCTTCTGTACCCCTCCTCTCCATCTCTCTCCTCTTCTGTACCCCTCCTCTCCATCTCTCTCCTCTTCTGCACCCCTCCTCTCCATCTCTCTCCTCTTCTGTACCCCTCCATCTCTCTCCTCTTCTGTACCTCCTCTCCATCTCTCTCCTCTTCTGCACCCCTCCTCTCCGTCTCTCTCCTCTTCTGTACCCCTCCTCTCCATCTCTCTCCTCTTCTGTACCCCTCCTCTCCGTCTCTCTCCTCTTCTGTACCCCTCCTCTTCATCTCTCTCCTCTTCTGTACCCCTCCTCTTCATCTCTCTCCTCTTCTGTACCTCTCCTCTCCATCTCTCTCCTCTTCTGCACCCCTCCTCTCCATCTCTCTCCTCTCCATCTCTCTCCTCTTCTGCACCCCTCCTCTCCATCTCTCTCCTCTTCTGTACCCCTCCTCTCCATCTCTCTCCTCTTCTGTACCTCCTCTCCATCTCTCTCCTCTTCTGCACCCCTCCTCTTCATCTCTCTCCTCTTCTGCCCCCCTCCTCTCCTGTACCCCTCCTCTCCGTCTCTCTCCTCTTCTGTACCCCTCCTCTTCATCTCTCTCCTCTTCTGTACCCCTCCTCTCCTGTACCCCTCCTCTCCGTCTCTCTCCTCTTCTGTACCCCTCCTCTTCATCTCTCTCCTCTTCTGCACCCCTCCTCTTCATCTCTCTCCTCTTCTGCCCCCCTCCTCTCCATCTCTCTCCTCTTCTGTACCTCCCCTTTTCTGCCCCCTCCTCTCTATCTCCCTCCTCTTCTGTACCCCTCTTCTCCATCTCTCTCCTCTCCTCTCCATCTCTCTCCTTTTCTGCACCTCTCCACCCTCTCCTCTACATCTCTCTCCTCTTCCCCTCACCCCTCCTCTCCATTTCTCCTTTGCATTCCATTTTTCACCTCTTCACAATTTCTGCCCCCTCCCCCCTTCCTGCACTCCTCTCCCAATATTTATATCCCCTTACACCCCCCCCATCCCCCTCACCTGTCGCCGGTTCCCTGGCTCTCTGGGGCCCCGAGTCTTCTTCTCCCCCTCCTCCTCCCAGGTGGAGTCATATTCGGGACTCCACACCTCCTCGGGGTCCCGGGACATGATGGAAGCGGGGCCGCGGAGCCAGGGCCCGGGCAGCACCAGGCAGGGGAGCACGGTGCCGGGTTGGTCGGTCTGGAGGCCGGAGATGGAGCCTCCGCTCTCTGACAGCTAGGGGAACGAAACTGAAACCCGGCGCCGGATAGTGACGGACGGCTCATGGCGCGCAGGAAATACGTCACCAAATGTGAAACCGGTCTATCTCCGCCATTGGAGGGGTTAGGCTGGGCTTCAACAACATGGCTGACAGCTTGTTTAGGGAAGGGTAGCGCTGTAAACAGCTGCTGTCTTTAAAGAGAACCCAACTTCAGCTTTTATGTAGCTGTGGATGAAAAGAGGAAAGGGCTATCATTGTATCCAAGTTTTTATTTATGCCAGTGACCCATTTGGAGAGATTTACCTCCACTTCCTGTTCAGGTGACACCTCTGTGGTTGTCACAGGCTCACCTTTCCTTACTCCTAAAACATGTGTTCCTATTGAACAGATTGCCATCGCTTCCTGCCCTGACAGATAATCATTTTTGTGATTCTCATTTTAGCCAGAATCATGCAGCTCTACTACCCCTGATCTAAACCATTCCATTGTAGCTCTGGCTGGATGTTTGGGGTCGTTGTCCTGCTGGAAGGTGTCAGTCTCAAGTCTTTTGCAGACACTAATAGCCCGTACACACTATCGGAATTTCCGTCAGGATAAACTCCGACTGATTTTTTGATGGAATTTCGTTCAAGCTGTCTTGCATACACACTTAGCTAGATTCAGAGACGTATACGCCGTCGTAACTCTGAATCTACGCCGTCGTAAATTTAAGCGTATTCTGGAAACCAGTTACGCTTAAATTAGGCTAAGATACAAGCGGCGTAAGTCTCCTACGCCGTCGTATCTTGGGGTGCATATTTACGCTGGTCGCTAGGTGGCGCTTCCGTTGTTTCCCGCGTCGAATATGCAAATGAGCAAGATACGTCGATTCACGAACGTACGTACGCCCGTCGCAATTAGTTACGCCGTTTACAGAAGACATACGCCGGCGTAAAGATAAAGCTGGTCTCTAGGTGGCGCAGCCCATGCAAAGTATGGACGTTGGAACAAGCGTATCTTTTTACGTCTTTGCGTAAGTCGTGCGCGAATAGGGCTGTGCGTAAGTTACGTTCACGTAATAGGCAGTGTTCGACGTATCTTAGGCATTCTATCCGACGCATGCGCACTGGGATACGTCCATGGACGGCGCATGCGTCGTTCGTTCAAAACGTCATTTACGTGGGGTCATGGTTTATTTACATAAAACACGCCCACCTCAACACAATTTGAATTAGGCGGGCTTACGCCGACCCATTTACGCTACGCCGCCGTAACTTAGGACACAAGTGCTTTGCGAATACAGCACTTGCCTCTCTAACTTACGGCGGCGTAGCGTATATGAGATACGCTACGCCTGCCTAACGTTAGGCAGGTCTTACTGAATCTAGCTTACTCACACCAAATTCCGACTGTCCAAAACGCGGTGACGTAAAACACTACGACGAGCCGAGAAAAACGAAGTTCAATGCTTCCGAGCATGCGTCAACTTGATTCTGAGCATGCGTGTTTTTTTCTCCGTCAGAGTTCCATACAGACGAACGGAATTTTCCATCATTGTGTACAGATTGTATGAAACATATGGATCTGCCTGTGTGTGTCCAGCCACACTATAAGGCCCAGATTCTCAAAGGGCTTACGACGGCGCAACGCAATGTACGCCGTCGTAAGTCCTAATCTGGCCCCGGGTATCTATGCGACTGATTCTTAGAATCAGTTACGCATAGATATCCATTAGATCCGTCAGACGTAAGGCTCTTACGCTGTCGGATCTTAAATGCAATTTTTTTTTTGCCGCTAGGTGTCGCCTCCGTCGTTTTCCCCGTCGAGTATGCAAATTAGCAAAATACGCGAATTCCCGAACGTACGCGCGGTCGACGCAGTGAAGTTACGATGTTTACGTTAGATTTGCGACGCGTAAAGTTGCCCCTGCTATATGAGGGGCAACCAATGTTAAGTATGGCCGTCGTTCCCGCGTCGAAATGTAAAAATTTACGTTGTTTGCGTAAGTCGTCCGTGAATGGGGCTGGACGCCATTTACGTTCACGTCGAAACCAATGACGTCCTTGCGACGTCATTTAGCTCAATGCACGTCGGGAAATTTTAAGGGCGGCGCATGCGCATTACGTTCCGCGCGGGAACGCGTTTAATTTAAATGCTATACGCCCCCTACCTGCCTAATTTGAATTTGCGCCGGGTGATTTACGCTACGCCGCCGCAACTTTACAGGCATGTGCTTTGTGAATAAAGCACTTGCCTGTAAAATTTGCGGCGGCGTAACGTAAATGACATACGTTACGCCGCCGCAGTTTTACGCCCATCTACGAGAATCTGGGCCTAAGCGCTCTTATCTGCCCAAAGTAAGCTCTCTTCTCACTCTTCATTCACCAAAGAAGGCTCTTGCTCTGGTTAGTAAGCTGGCATGGGCATCATTGCTCAACATCTGGTGGCAGCACATTGTTTACAGTGGTTACTTGTGTCTGGATTGGGGAACACGGCATTTTCATGCTAGTTTATTTCCCTGGACAAGGAATGGATAGGGTTTCCCTGTGCATCAATCAACCCACATCATCCCCGTGCCCTTCTTGGTGACATTCTTTGATGGCAGTGGTGGGATGTTAAGGTTGATATGCTTTGTACACTCATTACTTGTGTCTGGCATGGGGATCTTGTAATCATCAGTGTGCTGGTCAGTTTATGAGGATGCCATGGCAATACCTTGTGTATTATTTGCCAACCCTCCACCCTCCTCCCTGTACCCCCCTGTTCATGGTAGGGTGATGCACAGGTTCACAGTAAGCTTCTCATTTCGGGTTGGCTTACACCACTTTTGGTGTGTGCAATGTGCTTTTGCGTGCACGGTTCCCACAGTGCATGGGAATGATCTGCCCTCTGCAGACACACATGGGGTGGAAATAATTCTGAAGCCCTGTACACACGGGCAAGAATCTCGTCAGGAAAAAAATGTAATTTTTCCCGACGAGATTCTTGGCAAGAATCTCTTGCCGCCCCGAGCGTACAGACTCTCCTTTCAAAAGAACCGCAGTTCTCTTGAAAGTAAAGAACGCGGTGACGTCATCGTGTACGACCGTCGCCGGGCCTAGGAAGCTACCGCGCATGCGTCAAAGTCATTTCGGGCATGCGCAGGTTTCCACGGCGACAGGTAAGTATACACACTCTCGGGTTTCTCGGCAAGAAAACTGCAGAGAATCTCATGACGAGAAAATAGAGAACATGTTCTCTATTTTTCTCGTCGATATTCTGGGCAGTTTTCTTGTCGAGAAACCTGAAAGCCTCGTACACACGCTCGGTTTACTTGGCAACAAAGCTCTGCCAGTAGTTTTCTTGCTGGTCCTTGCCGAGTAAACCGAGCGTGTGTACGAGCAGGGGCGGACTGACCATTGGGACTCTCGGGCACTGCCCGAGGGCCCCATGCCACTAGGGGGCCCCATCAGGGTTGCCAGGCTCAATAAAACCAGGGACAGTATGTAAAAATCTGTGTTTTTTTTTACCTCTGTCCCTGATATGTCCAAAACCGACATGCTTTTGATGTGAAAATCCTGAGATTTTAGCTGCCCTGCCTATGCAATGCCTCCTGGCGTGGTGGCCATCTGTAAGCCCGGGGGCCCCATAATCTTCTATTGCCCGGGGGCCCCATGAGTTGTCAGTCCACCCCTGTGTACGAGGCTTTAAAGCGGAGGTCCCACGAAAAAAAAAAAATATTAAAAGTCAGCAGCTACAAAAATACAGCAGCTGCTGACTTTTAATATATAGACACTTACCCGCGATGTCAGCACTCGAAGCCGATCTGCCGCCGCCATCCTTGATAAAGGAATCAAGAAGTGAAGCCTTGTGGCTTCACTTCCTGGTTCCCTACTGCGCGAGGCGCACTGCACGTCCTCACTGGTCCCTGCTGTCTTCTGGGACCTGTATTTCTTCCAGAAGACAGCGGGGGAGGACAGAATAGGCGCCGGAAGTGGTGTAGGTCACTATGATCACTGAGGTGATCTATGCCAGGAAGTGGGAGCAAATACCTTTATTAGACAGGTATCTGTTCCCTCCTCCCCCCTGAAAGGTGCCAAATGTGACACCGGAGGGGGGAAGGATTCCAAAAAGTGTAAGTTCAATTTTTGGGTGGAACTCCACTTTAATGGCACCTCCATGCATCTAGAAAACACAGAGGCGTTTGTGGCCATCAAAACACATACACTCTAGGCTAGGGATCTTCAAACTACGGCCCTCCAGCTGTTGCGGAACTACACATCCCATGAGGCATTGCAAGACTCTGACATTCACTGACATGGCTAGGCATGATAGGAATTGTAGTTCCTGAACAACTGGAGGACTGTAGTTTGAGGACCCCTGCTCTAGGCTGACCATTCTCATGATCATTGAAACTCCACAAGATGAGATCTTGTATGGAGCCCCAGACTAAGGGAGATTGACAGGTATTTTGTGTTTCTTCCATTTGCGAATAATCACAGTCACACCAACTGTTATCACCCTCTCACCAAGCTGCTTGGTGATGGTCTTGTAGCTCATTCCAGCCTTGTGTAGGTCTACAATCTTGTCCCTGACATCCTTGGACAGCTCTTTGGTCTTGGCCATGGTGGAGAGATTGGAATCTGATTGATTGATTGCTTCTGTGGACAGGTATCTTTTATACAGGTAACAATCTGAGATTAGGAGCACTCCCTTTACCTGTATAGAAAACACCTGGAAGGTTCCATTTATAAAAAACATAAACAGGAGCTCATAGTGCCAACTATACCAAATAATGTATTAATTAAAGTGGTTGTAAACCCACTTTTTGTACTTTTACCTACAGGTAAGCCTATAACAAGGCTTACCTGTAGGTAAGGAGAATATCTCCTAAACCTGCACGGTTTAGGAGATATTTCCCTCGCAATGCGCCGCTGCGCATGCGCAGGGGGATCTACGGCGAAAGGACCGGCAGCCGCCGGACCTTGCCGAGTTTTAAATCTCACGCGCGGGAGTGACGTCATCGCCGCTCCAGCCAATCACAGCGCTGGAGCGGCGATACCCGGAAGACACGCCGAGGCAAGATGAAATCTCGCTCGGCGTGAACCAGGTAAGTGCTACGCACCTCGTTCCGAGGTAAGTATTTCATAATGAGCTAATATGCGGTGCATATTAGCTCATTATGACTTTTCCCTTACAGGAGGAAAAAAAACATTTTTTTTTCATGCGGGTTTACAACCGCTTTAAAAAATGATTGCACTCACATAAAACCAGCAGGATTTTGCAAAGTACTCGGCCACCACCTCCTCTCAAATTCGTATGGAGCAATATAGAAAACAGCATCCAAATTAATATTGCTGGAGCCAGCAGAAACTTGAGCTGGGAGTGTCTGCTTTCTATGTTCTTGTGGCTTTACCCTACATGTTTCGTCCTCAACGCCATAGGGGCGCTGAAGTTCAGTTTTGAGTGGAGTACATCTGGTTTCATGATCACAGCACAATCTGAAATAACCACCTGTAGCTGGTAACGCCACATCTAATGTGAGGTAAGCTTACACCCCGGTGAAGGTATCAAATACAGATTTTATATCACTTCATGGTGGAAGTTCTTTATTTGGGCACACAGTGGCAGTTTCTAGATTTATTTCTATTTTTTTTTTTTTTTTTTAGCTTTTCGTGTATTTCTATTCACGTTAAAGTGGTGTTCCAGCCTTTATTTTTTTTTTTTAGTCAGCAGCTACAAATACTGTAGCTGCTAACTTTTAATACAAGGACACCTACCTGTCCAGGGATCCCGCAATATCAGCACCCCAAGCCAATTCGTCCATCAGCTTCAGGTTTCGTTAATTATACTTTAATAATCACTGTGGTTCACACAAAAAGTCTTTGCCAAGTGTGACATTTTACAAGGGATGGTTGCACACACATCATTAAAATGTGAATACACACATGGGTGAAAAAGCCCCTACATATACGGAGAGCAATTCATTCATACAACAGATAATAAGCCGACACAATTCAGCGATTTTCCTTAAAATAAGAATGTGTTTCTTTACTTTTTTTTTTTTTTGGAGAACAGTCATTTTATTAATTGTCATCTGCATTAACACATAGGTTGCTGGTGGAAAGGGATCGGCTGCTTCTTCAGGGTAAACAACCTTTTTTCCTTAAAGTGCTTTACTGTGCACATGCTTTTATTGTATTTTCTGTCTCTTCTATGCAGCTTTGCTTCATTTCTTGAGTTCTTCAATAATTTTTAATAGCAGAGCCTTACATCATTTAATTTTCTACTGTCCTGCAGTTGGATTGCATTGGTTGATCCCTTTTCCTTGCTTTCTTCTAAGCCAGACCCTGTTGTTGTCCCTCGTTTCTCCTTGTTATTTCCCAATGTACATTCATTTTATTGCCCTTTATTATCTCGGTCATCTTCCGACCTAGGCTGCATTGATTCCTCTCCATTCTCCCCTTCATCTTCTGACTAGTGCCTCGTACACACGATCGGAATTTCCGATGAAAAAAGTCTGGCAGACTTTTTTCATCGAAAATCGTGACCGTGTATATGCCCATCTGAGTTTTTCCATCGGAAATTCAGAGGAATTCCATCGGAGTTTCCATAGAGAACATGTTCTCTTTTACTCCGATGAAATTCCGTCGGAAATTCCGATGTGAGTTTGGTCGGGCAAAAGCCAGATCGTGTGTATAAGGCATTAGACTCATATTTTATTGGATCCTCTACTATTTCCTTGTGTTCTTCTTGGAGGTAGACTTTGTTGATGGTCCTCCTTTCTGGTTGTTATTTCCTGACTTACTTTTGGTTGGTTGCCCTTTACTATCCTTGTGCTCTTCTGACCTAGACTGCATAGGCTTTTTTCCATTATCCCCTTTAGCTTCTGACTTGGACTTTATTTGTGGCTCTTCTTTCTCCCTGTTATTATCAAAGTCAGATTCTGCTATTGAGCCTTTGTTATCCTTGTCATCTGCTAATCCAAGTTGCACCGGATCCCCTCCTTTTTCCTTGTCTTCTTCAGGGGTAGACTCTGTTGATGCCCCTCCTTTCTCCTTATTTCCCGATTCACATTCTGTTTGTTGCCCTTTATTATTCTGTTCATCTTCTGACCTAGCCTGCATTGTGTGCTCGTCATTCTCCCCATCATCTTTTGACTTAGACTCTATTTTCGACCCTTCTTTCTCCCTGTTATTTTCTAAGTCACATTCTGCTGTTGGGCCTTTATTATCCTTGTCATCTGCTGAACCAGATTGCCTTGGATCCTCTCCTTTTTCCTTGTCTTCTTCAGGGGTAGACTCTGTTGATGGCCCTCCTTTCTCCTTGTTATTTCCCAATTCACATTCTGCTGTTGGGCCTTTATTATCTATGTCATGTGCTGACCCAGATTGCCTTGGATCCTCTTTTTCCTTGTCTTCTTCAGGGGTAGATTCTGTTAATGGCCCTTTTTTCTCTTTATTTCCCGATTCACATTCTGTTTGTTGGCCTTTATTATTCTGGTCATCTTCTGACCTAGACTGCATTGTGTTCTCTTCATTCTCCCCATCATCTTTTGACTTGGACGCTATTTTCGACCCTTCTTTCTCCCTGTTATTTTCTAAGTCACATTCCGCTGTTGGGCTTTTATTATCCTTGTCATCTGCTGACCCAGTTTGCTTTGGATCCTCTCCTTTTTTATTTTTTTCTTCTGAGCCAGACTTCGCTGGTGGCCCTTCTGTCTCCTTATTATTTCTTGACTCCCAGTCTGTTGGTGACTCTTTATTATGGTTGTCATCTGCTGCCCCAGACTGCACTGCTTGCTCTCTATTCTCCTTGCCTTCTTCTGGCCCAGCATTTATTGGTAGCCCCATCTTGTCTTTATCATCTTCTAACTTAGACTCAGCTGGTGACCCACCTTTCTTCTTGTCAAGAGTTAAATCTTCTAACTTTCTATTTTCACTGACTTCTATTAACTCAGGTAGCGTCATTTCAATTTCCTTGTTACCAGACTCTTCCGGTGATTCTTCGTTTCCCTTGTAATTTCTTAATACATTTTCTTTTTCTACTGAGCCGCGCTCCGATGAGAGGCTCTTGGACTCCGTTTTACCTGTCCCTTTATGCTTTTTAGTTTGTTTTCCATTTGCATGACTGCTAGCGATGTGGCCACGGCCTGTGAGAAAGCAGTAAAAATCTAAAATCAGAAATATGATATTCACTGGACTTAAAACAATTAATTTATATAATAAAGTTTTTAGCCAATGGGAATTCCTCTCATTCTTACTTTCTTGCTGACTTTCTCCGGCTTTGCTTTGAAAATCACTGTCACCTTTTGACCAAACAGTTTCCTGGAATCTTGCAATATTTCCTTGCTCAGCTTGCACATCCTCTGACCCATCATCAATAGAAGGTGCTGGAGGTCTGAGTTTTCGGAGTGTCTCTACAGGACCCCAGATAAACTTATTTTTTGGTTCATAGTTCTCCCAGGCAAAGAGGACCATGTCCTTGCGCTCACTCTTGTTCTTCAAAGTGAACATGAAATAGTTCAGCACACTTGTTTTTACATTCCTTAAGTTACCGTGACACAGGGTCTCCTCCAGAAAGAACTTGACCAGCGGGGCCTGGTAGTGTATGTAGCCGAATTCCCCCAAACACTTAAGAATACGTGTGATCCGGAGGTTGTTATGTGTGTGACTGCGGAAGAGAAAAAAAAATACATCAATGATTCCGAGCATGCGTCGGATTTTTGTGCGTTTAATTGCCTAAACACGATCGGAATTTTCGACAAGAACTTTTGTTGTCGGGAAAATTGAGAACCAGCTCTCAAACATTAGTTGTCGGAAATTCTGACAGCAAATGTCCGATGGAGCGTACACACGGTCGGATTTTCCGACAACAAGCTCACATCGAACATTTGTTGTCAGAATGTCCGAAAGCCAAACATATTGCTCCTAGTTAGTTGTCAGTGTCATGTCACAGTTCTTCCTTTCCCTTTCTATAAGCACTCCTGAACCCTGCACTCTATGCATAGCGCACTCCTGAACCCTGCACTCTATGCATAGAGCACTCCTGAACCCTATACAAAGCACATGCCTGAACCCTGCCCTCTGTATCCAGCGCAGTCTGAACCCTGCACTCTGTATACAGCGCAACCTGAACCCTGCACTCTGTATACAGCGCACGCCTGAATCCTGCACTCTGTATACAGCGCATGCCTGAATCCTGCACTCTGTGCATAGTGCACTCCTGAACCCCGCACTCTGTATACAGCGCACTCCTGAACCCTGCACTCTATGCATAGCGCACTCCTGAACCCTGCACCCTGTATACAGCGCATGCCTGAACCCTGCGCTCTATGCATGGGTTGTAAGCTATGGTTAAGCACTAAGGTTTGGTGTGAAACGCATCAGCTTGTACCCCGTTTGCTGTGGCATGTATCCTGTGTTTTCTGTTTTACAATAAAAGCAACAAGTTTTGGAGTGCGGCTGTCCAGAAATCCTTCCTTCATTTTGCATTATCCCATGCACTGCCAGCACCCGTGGCTTCGGATCAGGTGATGAGATTTTCCTGATTAGTATCCTTGAGCAGTGATTTTTTCTTTCACTCTATGCAGCGCACTCCTGAACCCTGCACCCTGTACATAGCATAATCCTGAGTTTTGCACTCTGTACGCAACGTACTATTGTACCCACTTAAATAGTAGGACTGTTTATGTTTCGCACCCCAGACACAACCGGCCCTTTTAGGGCAACCATACTGCGAATGTGGCCCGCGATGAAATGGAGTTTGACACCCGTGCTTTACAGGCTCCAAAAATAAACAAACAAATGCACATTTTTTTATCTGCAAAACATGTGCATTTATTTAAAAAAATGTTTTTTAAAGTGAACTTATCCCTTTAAAGTGTTTCAGCTTAAAACTGAAATGAAAGGCAAATTATTTTTGTGTAGATATTTAAAAAAAACATTGGCCCAGATTCAGGTAGAATCGCGCAATATTTGCGTGGGCAAAGAGCAAAAATTTTTCTCTGCGCCCACGCAAATATTGCGCTTTGCCCGCGATTCACGGAGCAATTGCTCCGTAAATTGCGCGGGCGATATGTTAATCAGCCGTGCGTAAGGCTGCCTAATGTAAATGATCCCGCCGGGGGCGGGAATCATTTAAATTAGGCGCGCTCCCGCGCCGAGCGAACAGCGCATGCTCCGTCGGGAAACTTTCCCGACGTGCATTGCGGCAAATGACGTCGCAAGGAGGTCATTTGCTTCTAAGTTAACGTGAATGGCGTCCAGCGCCATTCACGGTTCACTTACGTAAACGACGTAAAATTTGAACGTCGCGAGCGGGAAGCGCAGCTATACTTTAGCATTGGTTGCGCCTGCTATTAGCAGGAGCAGCCTTATGCTAAAGTGGCCGTACCTTGCGTGCCCAGGGCCCGCGCAACTTTTGTGAATCGGTGGTAGTATGCAATTTGCATACTATACGCCGATCACAAAGGCCGGGCCCCCTAGCGGCCAACGCAAGAATGCAGCCTGGGATGTGAAGGCATAAGGAGGCTTATGTCTGTCACATCCTAGGCTGCAGTCGGTGTAACGAGGTTCCTGAATCAGGAGCACTCGTTACACCGGGGCAAGTAAGCCCTTGCGCCGCGCAACCATGGTTGCGCAGGCGCAAGTGCTTCTTGAATCTGGGCCATTGTATAATAAGTGATGACATTCCTTCTGTTCTCAGCTGCATAGGAGCTGGGGGGAGTAGAAGCAGCATCACACTGAGCTTCCAAGTGAATGGCTGTGCAGCGGGGGCGTGTCAGTGTGAATACTGCACTTGCTCCTGTAAGTTGCGTCGGCATAGCGTAAATACAATACGCTGCACCGCCGTAACTAGGCGCGCAGGTACCTGAATCTGCCCCAGTGTGTTCTCTTGCGTAGTGTGGTCAGTTTTTAATAGGAAACAATCTGACGTTCTTTACATATGCAAAAATCTACAACTCACGTATCAAGGTTTGAAAATCTGTCCTCCCAGTTCTGTGCCCGGGCCACCTTTCCAGTCATTGAGTCTACGAGTTGAATGCCATAAAATCCCAGCATGACCTTATAGGACTCTATGAGCCTCCTCATTACCTCTTCATCTTTCTTCATTTCCTGAAACAGAGGCGGCAGAGAGTGGCGTCAGCCAGACCAATAATGAAGGCCAACATGACCAGAGCAGAGTGAGAGAGGGGTTTGTTAGTTAAGCACACATAGGGGTTGATTTACTAAACCTGGAGAGTGCAAAATCCGGTGCAGCTGTGCATTACAGCCAATCAGCATCTAACTTCAGCTTGTCCACAGCCGGTTCCTTACTGCGCTTTTTAATTGGCCCGGCGGCAGAGCAAGGAGGAGTGACTGAACGTCCGAGGGACGGCACCACAGCGCCGTCTCCCAGAAGTGGGGACAGGTACCATTTCCTCCCTACCCCCTGAAAGGTGCCAAATGTGGCACTGGAAAGGTTAGTTAATCGGAGATTCCACTTTTGGGTGGAACTTCGCTTTGAATCTGTCTACCCAACTGGACATACTTACCTTCACTCTCCGTTTGCTCCCTTGAGTAGAGAGAAGAGCTGTGTAAGCTCCAAGTCCTTTTTCTTGGATCCTACACAGGTCTAAGGTCTGTTTGCCTGCCCCCATGTGAAACTTCTAGATCCTGGTGATTGGGCACTCAAGCACCGCATTGTGTGATCAAAGAAAGAAAATCACATGGTCCCTTCAAATCCATGCAGCTGTATGGATCGGTGGAGGAGCAAAGGTAAAGTAGGTAGAAGAAGGGGAGCATGGGCCAGGCCAAGGTTCGCTTAATGAACTAACTTATCTGCTTTATATTGCAGCTGGTGACTTTTTGGGGACTATTCTGTGGTTTTGTGGCCTGAACCATGCCAGGCCGCATGCCCTCAACATGGGGGGGGGGTGGGTGTTTTGGAGCAGGCGGGCTCTGCACCTCCCCCCCACCCAAAGTACCTTGCCCCCAGGTTGATGGAGACAAGGGCCTCTTCCCGAAACCCTTGCCAGTGGTTGTCAGGTTCGGCGGGCGGCCCCCAGATCCTGCCCCCCCCCATGTGAATGGGTATCAGGTACAGACTACCCCTACCCATTCACCAAAAAGGCAGTGAAATGTAAAAACAAAAAACAAGACAAGGCCGCTCACGCATGCGCAGTGAGTGCCCAGGCCGTGAAGCCGAAAGCTGTCACGGCCGAGTGCCCACAGTAAGAATAGAGAGGGGGGGGAGCGACGCTCAAGGCGGCTGCGTCGCTGGACAGTGGAGCAGGTGAGTGCATGTTTATTAAAAGCCAGCAGCTACACTTTTTGTAGCTGCTGACTTTTAATAAACATAAAAAAATCCTGGAACTCCCCTTTAAGTATTTCTCTACCATTTCCAAACTCATTATATAATGCTGGAGTGAAAAATCGAATATCTTATTATTTATGGTATTGAGGTATGAACATGCACTACAGACCAGTGTTCATTTTGACGTCAATTCTCTATCTAGTTTTAGTCTTATGCCGCGTACACACGACCGTTTTTCGGGTTCTAAAAAATTTTTTTTAGGCTCTAGAAAAAACGAAGTTTTTTTTCAACCCGATCATTAAAACGGCGTTGCCTACACACGATCGTGAAAAAAAAATGCTCTAGCCAAGTGCGGTGACGTACAACACGTACGACGGCACTATAAAGGGGAAGTTCCATGCGGATGGCGCCACCCTTGGGGCTGCTTTAGCGGATTCCGTGTTAGTAAAAGACGATTCGCGCTTTTCTGTCTGTTACAGCGTGATGAATGTGCTTACTCTATTACGAACGCTAGTTTTACCAGAACGAGCTCTCCCGTCTCATAACTTGCTTCTGAGCATGCGCGTTTTTTTCACGTCGTTAAAGCATATACACGACCCTTTTTTTACAACCTTAAAAACGACAACGTTAAAAACGTCGTGAAAAAATAGAGCATGTTCGAATTTTTTAATGGCCATTTTTTAGATCGTGAAAAATGCTCTGAAGCCCACACACGATAGTTTTTAATGACAATTAAAAAAAACTTTGGGCCAGATTCAGGTAGGGAGCACGTATTTGTGTGCGGGCGTAGCATATCCTATTTACGCTACGCCTCCGCAACTTTGACAGGCAAGTGCAGTATTCACAAAGCACTTGCTCCGTAAGTTGCGGCGGCGTAGCGTAAATAGGCCGGCGTAAGCCCACCTAATTCAAATCTGGAAGATGTGGGCGTGTTTTATGTTAATTTATTGTGACCCCACGTAAATGACGCTTTTTCCGAACGGCGCATGTGCCGTCCGTGAAAGTATCCCAGTGCGCATGCTCCAAATTAACCCGCAAAAAGCCAATACTTTCAACGTGAACGTAAGTGACGCACAGCCCTATTCGCGAACGACTTACGCAAACGACGTAATCGACGGAAAATTTGACGCGGTCCCGACGTCCATACTTAACATTGGCTGCGCCTCATATAGCAGAGGTAACTTTACGCCGGAAAAAGCGCTACGAAAATGGCGTATCTGTACTGCGACGGCCGGGCGTACGTTCGTGAATAGGCGTATCTAGCTGATTTACATATTCTAGGCGTAAATCAGCGTACATGCCCCTAGCGGCCAGCGTAAATATGCAGTTAAGATACGACGGCGTAGGAGACTTACGCTGGTCGTATCTTAGAGAAATTCTGGCGTATCTGATTCTTTAAATCAGGCGCCAAGATATTCAGAGATACGACGGCGTATCTGGAGATACGCCGTCGTATCTCCTACCTGAATCTGGCCCTAAAATGGTATTAAGGTAGTCGACTAAAATGATTTAGTCGGTTTTAGTTGACGAAATAAACACTGGTCCTCTCCTAGACATTAGTTCAGCATTGCAGCAATGTAAGTATGGCACCTTTCACACTGGGCGTGGAAGGTGTGCTGGCGGTATAGCGGCGCTATACTGTTGTTTTTGCCGCGATATTCGGGCGCTAGCGGTGCGGTTTTAACCCCTGCTAGCGGCCGAGAAAAGGTTCAAACTGCCCGCTACAGCAGCGGTTTGCGGGCGGTATAGCCGCGCTGTCCCATTGATTTCAATGGGCAGCAGCGGTAAAGGAGCGGTAAACACATCGCTCCTTCACTGCTCCAAAGATGCGGCTATCAGGACTTTTGGAGCGGTCCTGCTAGCACACCGCTTCAGTGTGAAAGCCCTCGGGCTTTCACACTGAAGAATGCAGGGCAGGATTTTTTCAGGCATTATTTAGGCGCGATTTTTTGCCTGAAAAACGCTTTGTGTGAAAGGGGCCTAAGGATGAATAACAAATTGCCTTTTTTGCACCAATCAGGTACCTCAATCTCCTCTTTCGTAAGTTCACGGGCACTTCTGTTCACACCAGGTTCCTGTAGTGGAAACAGCCTGCAATAAAACAAAGTTGGCTGATCATTTGGAGAAAAATGTGTATATCAAGGGATTTGAGCCTACAGTGGTTGGCTGTGCTTTTTAGGCAGATTAGGCATGAATCTGGATTTCATCGTCATCACTGTCATAGGTGTGCGCAGCCTATTGCATTAGGGTGTGCACCCCAAAGCTCAAACATATTTGAATGTGTATATACAGTATACTGATGGTGTCAGCAGAGCGGTGGACGGTGTCAGTAGGGCAGAGATTGGTGTCAGTAGGTCAGTGGACAGTGTCAGTAGTATTCTATTTTTATTATGTATTTTTTTTATTTTAGGAGCCCCATTGGGGAGCTTTGGTGAAACATCAGGGGTCTATTTTTGTGCGTTACTGCACGCTTAACGGAGTATATTTCTGTGCATTACTGCATGTTTAACGCAGTATATTCCAGTGCGTTACTGCACGTTTAATGCAGCATATTTCTGTGCATTAGTGCACGTTTAACGTTGTATATTTCGGTGTGTTATGTGCCGTTTAATGCTGTATTTTTCTGTGCGTTAGTGCATGTTTAACGCAGTATATTTCGGTGCAATCTGCACAACACAGGGGGCCGGATTCATGTAGCTCAGCGGATCTTTAGATCCGCTAGATCTACCTGGTTTACGATCCGCCGGTGCAATTTAGCGAGGCTAGTGCATGATTCATAAAGCACTTACCTCGCAAATTGCACCGTTGGATCGTAACTCCCCCCGGCGGAATGCAAATTCCGCGGCTAGGGGGAGTGTACAATTTAAATCAGGCGCGTTCCTGCGCCGATTTAACTGCGCATGCGCCGCCGGCGAAAAATCCCAGTGCGTATGCTCCAAATGACGTCGCTAGGACGTCATTGTTAGCGGTGGGTACGTCAATTGCGGCCATCGGGATTCCCGATCGACTTACGCAAACGACGTAAAAAAATTTAATCTCGGCGCGGGAACGGCGGTCATACTTAACATTAGCTACCCCTCATATAGCAGGAGTAGCTCTCCGCCGGAAAAAGCCGAACGCAAACGACGTTGAAAAAGAGCGACGGGCGGGCGTACGGACGTGAATCGGCGGTTTTCCTCATTTGCATATGCGACGTGTAAAACAAAGCGACGACACCTTGCGGCCGGCGGGAGATTACAGCCTAAGATTCGACTGGTGTAAGTCACTTACACCAGTCGGATCTAAGGGAGATCTATGCGGAACCTGATTCTTATGAATCAGTCGCATAGCTCCGACCGTGGGATCTCACAGATCCGACCGTCGGGTCTCACAGATACGACGGCGGATCAGGAGATCCGCCGGCGTATCTATTGATGAATCTGGCCCAGGGTGATTAGGGTGTGCCCAGGCACACCTGGCACACGCCTATGATCACTGTGCTGTGCAGTCTTACTTATAGATCCCTCTTATTTAGGTGACGCCCAGTGAATGAGGATCTGCTTTAGAGATAAACTCCAAGTGAGTGATAATTGAGGGGTTCTGTCTACTGTAATGACACAATCGATCCCAGTGTTGCAATAGGAAACATTACATCCCCTCGGCATTCCTTTTCGTGCATCCACTTTTCCCTAGTCGCTCTCCAAAGATAAGACTCTTCAGCTGGCCATACACTTTCTAAACATTGTCGGATACCCAATGAACGGTCTGAAATTTGCTTAGTGAGTGGTCCTGTCGGCACCACTCCGCTCAATGTATTGGTATTAGTGTGAGGAATAGTGCCCCATCATTGGTGTCAGTGGGAGGAATATTGTCCCATCATTGGTGTCAGTGGGAGGGATAGTGCCCCATCATTGGTGTCAGTGGGAGGGATAGTGCCCCATCATTGGTGTCAGTGGGAGGGATAGTGCCCCATCATTGGTGTCAGTGGGAGGGATAGTGCCCTATCATTGGTGTCAGTGGGAGGGATAGTGCCCCATCATTGGTGTCAGTGGGAGGGATAGTGCCCCATCATTGGTGTCAGTGGGAGGGATAGTGCCCCATCATTGGTGTCAGTGGGAGGGATAGTGCCCCATTATTGATATTAGTAGGAGGAATTGTATCCCATCATTGGTATTAGTGTGAGGAATTGGGCCCCATAATAGGTATTAATGGGAGGAATAGTGCCCCATCATTGGTATTAGTGTAAGGAATTGTGTCCCATCATTGGTATCAGTGGTAGTAATAGTGCCCCATCATTGGTAGTAATAGTGCCCCATCATTGGTATTAGTGTGAGGATTGGTAATTATGCCCCATCATTGGTGTCAGTGGTAGTAATAGTGCCCCATCATTGGTAGTAATAGTGCTCCATCATTGGTAGTAATAGTGCCCCCATCATTGTTATTAGTGGGAGGAATAGTGTCCCATCATTGGTGTCAGTGGGAGGAATAGTGCCTCATCATTGGTGGCAGTGGGAGGGACAGTGCCCCATACTTGGTATTAGTGGGAGGAATAGTGCCCCATCATTGGTGTCAGTGGGAGAAGTAGCGCACCATCATTGATATTAGTAGGGGGAATTATGCCCCATCATTGGTAGTTGTGTGAGGAATTGGGCCCCATCATAGGTATTAGTGGGAGGAATTGTGCCCCATAATTGGTATCAGTGGTAGTAATAGTGCCCCATCATTGGTATTAGTGTGTGGATTGGGAATTGTGCCCCATAATTGGTATCAGTGGTAGTAATTGTGCCCCATCATTGGTATTTGTGTGTGGGGAGTGGGAATTGTGCCCCATCATTGGTATCAGTGGTAGTAATAGTGCCCCACCATTGGTAGTAATAGTGCCCCATCATTGGTATTAGTGTGAGGATTGGGAATTGTGCCCCATCATTGGTGTCAGTGGTAGTAATAGTGCCCCAGCATTGGTGTCAGTGGTAGTAATAGTGCCCCATCATTGGTAGTAATAGTGCCCCCATCATTGTTATTAGTGGGAGGAATAGTGCCTCATCATTGGTGGCAGTGGGAGGGACAGTGCCCCATACTTGGTATTAGTGGGAGGAATAGTGCCCCATCATTGGTGTCAGTGGGAGAAGTAGTGCACCATCATTGATATTAGTAGGGGGAATTATGCCCCATCATTGGTAGTTGTGTGAGGAATTGGGCCCCATCATAGGTATTAATGGGAGGAATAGTGCCCCATCACTGGTATTAGTGGGAGGAATTGTGCCCCATAATTGGTATCAGTGGTAGTAATAGTGCCACATCATTGGTAGTAATAGTGCCCCATCATTGGTATTAGTGTGTGGATTGGGAATTGTGCCCCATCATTGGTGTCAGTGGTAGTAATAGTGCCCCATCATCTGTAGTAATAGTGCCCCATCATTGGTATTTGTGTGTGGGGAGTGGGAATTGTGCCCCATAATTGGTATCAGTAGTAGTAATAGTGCCCCATCATTGGTAGTAATAGTGCCCCATCATTGGTATTTGCGTAAGGATTGGGAATTGTGCCCCATCATTGGTGTCAGTGGTAGTAATAGTGCCCCATCATCGGTAGTAATAGTGCCCCATCATTGGTAGTAATAGTGCCCCGTCATTGGTATTTGTGTGGGGAGTGGGAATTATGCCCCATAATTGGTGTCAGTGGTAGTAATAGTGCCCCATCATCGGTAGTAATAGTGCCCCATCATTGGTATTAGTGTGGGGAGTGGGAATTATGCCCCATCATTGGTGTCAGTGGTAGTAATAGTGCCCCATCATTGGTATCAATGTGGATACAACCACGCACGCATAGGGGGGAATCAGGAACTTAACACTCTCTGGATTGTCAGACGCAGAATATTGCTGCATAGCTCTTAGCCTCCGTTCACATCTGAGCAATTCGAATCGTGGGCGGAAGCGATTCGAAAGAGCGGCAAATCGCGGGACGCCCCTTGCTATCCCCATCGCCTCCAATGGCACCCCAAATGCGCCGTGATTTTGCCGCAATTTTCACCCGACTAATCACTGTAAAAGTTCCATGACTTCTTTTGGGCGACGGGCAACCCGCGATTTTGTGGCGATTTGTCGGGGGTGACAACTGCTGCAAAATTGCACTGCGATTAGGGTGCCATTGCAAGGGCGTCCTGCGATTTGCCGCCATTTCGAATCGTGGCGTTTCCACCCAGGATTAGGATCGCTCAACATGTCAACGGAGCGTTTAAAGTGAATAAGGATTGGTGACAAGGTACAGGTAATTATCCTCGTCTTTACAGGCTGGCCTTATTAAAAAGAAATACATCATATCGCAAAAAAAGTCACTTTAGGGACTTTGAGTAAAGATGGAGCATAGCCCCCACCCCCCATAGCCCCCACCCCACCCCCACCCCCCATAGCCCCCACCCCACCCCCACCCCACACTACTTTTGGAACTTTTTGTGAACTCACCATTGAATGTAGCTATGATTAGATTCTAGTTCATAGTAATTATGTCTCCAGTGGTTGTGCAGGTCATCTATATGTACTCCTGCGAGTGAAAAAGAGAACAGATCATACCAACCGTAATACAAAATAAAGAGGTCGTTATCCGAATGTAGAGTATAACATGCATAAAGCTTTCATTCAAAATAGATTCTGCACCAATGCCTTTGCAAACTTAACCACTTCAGCCCCGGACCATTTGGCTGCCCAAAGACCAGAGCACTTTTTTGCGATTCGGCACTGCGCCGCTTTAACTGACAATTGCGCGGTCGTGCGACGTGGCTCCCAAACAAAATTGACGTCCTTTTTTCCCCACAAATAGAGCTTTCTTTTTGTGGTATTTGATCACCTCTGCGGTTTTTAAAAATAGAGCGACAATTTTGAAAAGAAATAGCTATATTTTTAAATTTTTGCTATAACAAATATCCCCCAAAAAATATATATAAAAAAAATTATTTTCCTCAATTTAGGACAATATGTATTCTTCTACATATTTTTGTAAAAAAAAAAAAAAAAATCGCAATAAGCGTTTGATTGGTTTGCGCAAAAGTTATAGGCCCAGATTCACAGAAAGCAAGGCGCACATTACGCCGTCGTAGAGTAACCACCGTACGCTACGCCAACGCAGCGCAGAGAGGCAAGAATTGCATTCAGCAAACCAGTGCTCCCAACGCTGCGCCAGCGTGGCGTGGGTTTCGAAGGCGTACGCCAGGGTAGGTGGAAGTGGGCGTGACCCCATGCAAATGATGGCCCGAACACCAGACAGGTACGTATCACGAACTGTGCATGCGCCGTGACGTGGACGCCTGCTTTAAACCACGCCAGCACAACTGCCTAAGCTACGCCGGATCATAAACATAACGTACGCCCAGCAAGACACACGTCCAACGCACAATACGCCGGCTTGTGTTCCCTGGTGCAGACCTGAGCATGTCTGCTGCTGGGTTGCACCTCCTTTATTGGGAATAACTTTACGCCGGACGTACAACTTACACGCATCTAGCGAAGCATGCGCCGGGCACACGCACGTTCGTGAATCGCCGTATTTCCCTCATTTGCATGTTTGAATGGCTAATCAATGGGAGCGGGACCATGCACCCAGCCTAAATGTGTGCCCACTCTACGCCGGCGTAAGCAAGATACGTCGGCGGGGTGTAGCCTGTTTTTAGGCGCATATTCGTTTGTGGATCTGGCGCACAGATACGACGGCGCACATCTGCACTTACGTCGGCGTAACTTGTTATACATCGGCGTAAGTGCTTTGTGAATCTGGGCCATAGCGTCTAAAAATTGGGGATAGTTTTATGGCATTTTTTTTACTAGTAATGGCGGCAATCAGCGATTTTTATCAAGACTGCGACATTATGGCGGACACTTTTGGCGCTATTTTGGGACCATTCACATTTATACAGCGATCAGTGCTATAAAAATGCACTGATAACTGTGTAAATGTGACTGGCAATGAAAAGGTCAACCACTAGGGGGCTAGGAAGGGATTAAGTGTGTCCTAGGAAGTGATTCTAACTGTTACGGGGCATGGCTTACTGTGACACGTCACTGATCGCTGCTCCCGATGAGTGGAAGCAGACAATCTGCGTCAGCGTAACTAGGCAGAACGGGGAGATGCTTGTTTACACAGGGTTCTACAGCTCCGTGACACACGATCGCGGGACACCGGCGGACATCGAGTCCGCGGGCACGATCACGAAGCTCGCGGCAGGGGCCCACACGGCGGCAAATTTAAAGTGACGTCATTGGTGTGCGCAGCCTATTGCACTCCGAAGCGCAAACATAATTGCATGTGTATATACAGTATACTGATGGTGTCAGTAGAGCGGTGGATGGTGTTAGTAGGGCAGAGATTGATGTCAGTAATTTTTATTTTTATTATTTTTTTTATTTTAGGAACCCTATTAGGGAGCTTTGGTGAAATATCAGGGGTCTATTTCTGTGCGTTAGTGCACGTTTAATGCAGTATATTTCTATGCATTACTGCATGTTTAATGCAGTATATTCCAGTGCATTGCTGCACGTTTAATGCAGCATCTTTCTGTGCATTAGTGCACATTTAACGTTGTATATTTCAGTGTGTTATGTGCCATTTAATGCTGTAATTTTCTGTGCTTTAGTGCACGTTTAACACAGTATATTTTGGTGCAATCTTCACCACACAGGGTGATTAGGGTGTGCCCAGGCACACCTGGCACACCCTGTGTGTGTGCACGCCTATGAGTGACGTATATTTACATCGATTTGCCTGTCCGTGCCATTCTGCCGACGTAAATGTTCGTGACCCGGTCCTTAAGTGGTTAAATATTGCCTTCTAAAAATAGCAGTGACATCTTCACTATGCCTGTGCAGAGATGAAAGCTGTGGGAGGGGCCCAGCAGGCTCCAACCACTACTGGATGCCTGCAGAAACAGGAGGGGGCGGAGACAAGACCAGTCACCCTGTACAAAGAGAGAGAGCAGCAGTGAGCGGTCTTTATTACAGGAAGTCTCACACTGATTCACATGGCTCCTGTATTTAAACAACATTTGCTTATCCCGGAGTTCATCCTGAACAACGACCTCTGTTTTATACCGCATGATTCACATACTTTAAGCCACAGTGTGGAGAAAGTGCGTAAAGAAATGACCAAACGCCCTGAAAAAAACGCCTTGGATTCTACAGTATAAACAGTATAGGTTGCTTTCTCATAGAATATTATGCATCTCAGATAATTACTACTCAGGGGTTAAGGATAAAAGTTAAAGTATACCTCAAGCAATTGGCAACTGTAGTAGATATAAAAGGTATTTTTTTTTTTACAGGTGTTGGGTATACCACTATATACTTATACCCATTACATCCAGTGGTGTACATGTGCATATCGTTTTGACTACTGTGTCTTATCCAGCAGTTTTGTCAATAGGAAAGTAAAAAAGATTAACTATCATGACTGCTGCCATCACATCATTTCTTAGTCCCTTGTTATTACAAACATGGAGGTAGTACCAGGCTAACTTTTAATTATGACTGGTCCTAATCCTATAGCAGGACTTTACTACACAGGATACAGAGGCCCAGTAAAAACACTGTATTTGTGCTATGGGCACTATGATAGCAATGTGAACATCTATATTATATCCTATAATCTACCCCCCGCTAACCCCCACATCCCAAAGATTTCTCCAATAGCAATGCAGACCTCATATGCAGACCAAGGAACTTTCTGCCCAGTGATTACTGCTTTGGATTGGGCTTGGTAAAAATAAAGCCTGTATGGGTTGGACTTGGCCATAATAATAATGTCCATTATGCGTTGGACTTTGTCATAATTATAATTGCCCTATGGGTTGGTATTGCCCATAATAATAATGTCCATTATGCGTTGGACTTTGTCATAATTATAATTGCCCTATGGGTTGGTATTGCCCATAATAATAATGGCCATATAGGTTGGTCTTGGCCATATTAATAATGACCGTCATGGGTTGGTCTTGGCCATAATAATAATAATGGCCATTATGGGTTGGTCTTGGCCATAATAATAATGAACGTTATACTTGCCCATACAAATAATGGTTGTATGGGTTGGTCTTGGCCATACCAATAATGGCAGTTATAGGCTGGACTTGGCTACTGTATAAAAATAATGGCCGTATGGGTTGGACTTGGCCATAATAATAATGAATGTTATACTTGCCCATAATAATAATGGCCGTTATGGGTTGGTCTTGGCCCTACTAATAATGGCAGCTATAGGCTGGACTTGGCTATTATCATAATGGCCATATGCGTTGGACTTGGCCATTATGGGTTGGACTTGACTATAATAATAATGTCTGTATGAGTTGTCTTGGTCATATCAATGATGGTCATAAAAATAATGACCGTTATAATGGGTCATAATAATAATGGCTGTATGGGTTGGACTTGGCCATAATAATAATGGCCATTATGGGTTGGACTTGGCCATAATAATAATGGCCATTATGGGTTGGACTTGGCCATAATAATAATGGCCATTATGGGTTGGACTTGGCCATAATAATAATGGCCATTATGGGTTGGACTTGGCCATAATAATAATGGCCATTATGGGTTAGACTTGGCCATAATAATAATGGCCATTATGGGTTGGACTTGGCCATAATAATAATGGCCATTATGGGTTGGACTTGGCCATAATAATAATGGCCATTTTGGGTTGGACTTGGCCATAATAATAATGAATGTTATACTTGCCCAAAATAATAGTGGCCGTTATGGGTTGGTCTTGGCCATACTAATAATGGCAGTTATAGGCTGGACTTGGCTATAATAATAATGGCCGTATGCTTTGGACTTGGCCATAATAATAATGTCTGTATGAGTTGTCTTGGTCATAACAATAATGGTCATAATAATAATGACCATTATAAGGGGCCATAATAATAATGGTTGTATGGTTTACTCTTGGGTATAATAATAATGGCCGTATGGGTTGAACTTGGCCAAAATAATAATGGCAGTTATGGGTTGGACTTGGCCATAATAGTAATGGTTGTTATCGATTGGCCTTGGCATTTATAATAGTGGTCGTTATGGGTTGTACTTGGCCATATTAATAATGGTTGTATGTGTTGGACTGCTCAGCAGTATGGAGTCACCTTTGATCTGTATCTGATGTCTTTTTCTACAAGAATTTATGTGCAGGAAACTTGACAGCTTAAAAGTGTTTTCATTACTGACCATAAGGTTCAAAGCGTATGAGATTTCGGTAGAACTTCAGGTTGAGCATTGGATTCTATTGGGGAAAAGATATTCATTAACCAGTTTCAAATCAAAAACTTAATCATATTCTTAAGTATCATCTTTTAATAAACATGGAATGAAAATTCCCAAGACAGAACTGGCCTTTTGGTAGTTAGTCCAACATACAGTATCTGACAAAAGTGAGTACACCCCTCACATTTTTGTAAATATTTTATCATATCTTTTCATGTGACAACACTGAAGAAATGACACTTTGCTACAATGTTGTGTAGTGAGTGTACAGCTTGTATAACAGTGTACATTTGCTGTCCCCTCAAAATAACTCAACACACAGCCATTAATGTCTAAACCACTGGCAACAAAAGTAAGTACAACTCTAAATGAAAATGTCCAAATTGGGCCCAATTTGGGCCCCTTCAACCTCTGCAGCGATGCTGGCGGCACTCATATGTCTATTTCCCGAAGACAACCTCTGGATATGACTCTGAGCACGTGCACTCAACTTCTTTGGTCGACCATGGCGAGGCCTGTTCTGAGTGTAACCTGTCCTGTTATACCGCTGTGTGGTCTTGGCCACCGTGCTGACGCTCAGTTTCAGGGTCTTGACAATCTTCTTATAGCCTAGATCATATTTATGTAGAGCAACAATTATTTTTTCAGATCCTCAGAGAGTTCTTTGCCCTGAGGTGCCATGTTGAACTTCCAGTGACCAGTATGAGAGAGTGAGAGCGATAACACCAAATTTAACACACCTGCTCCCCATTCACACCTGAGACCTTGTAACACTAACGAGTCACATGACACCCGGGAGGGAAAATGGCTCACTGGGCCCAATTTGGACATTTTCACTCACGGGTGTACTCACTTTTGTTGCCAGCGGTTTAGACATTAATGGCTGTGTGTTGAGTTATTTTGAGGGGACAGCAAATTTACACTGTTATACAAGCTGTACACTCACTACACAACATTGTAGCAAAGTGTCATTTCTTCAGAGTTGTCACACTGCGCCCTGCATTACGGGCCGCCACTGATCCATAGCCCTGCATTGGACACGAATGAAACAACCCAGTGCCAGAGCTTAGGGGGAACACCATCTGCCAGGGGAGTGGAGGATCAGGTAAGTAAAACTGTTTACTCTCCCCTGAAGTCAACCCTTGCAGGGCTGGTCAGCCCCACTGCCAGACATCATTTTTAGGTTTCTGAGTTGTGCTTTAAGGGCCAGATTCACGTACAATTGCGCCTTTGGAAACTTAAGCCATATAAGTTACACCGCCGTAAGTTTTCAGGTTTAGTGCTCGATCCACAAAGCACTTACCTGGAAACTTGCGGCGGTGTATCGTAAATGCGTCCGGCGCAAGGCGGGCCAAATCGAATGGGCGGCTAACATTTAAATTAGGCGCGCGCCCGCGCCGGACCTACTGCGCATGCTCCGTTTCCTAACTCCCCCCGTGCTTTGCGCGAAGTGACGTCATTTTTTCGAACGGCGACGCGCGTAGCGTACTTCCGTATTCCCGGACGGCTTACGCAAACGACGTTAAATTTTGAATTTCGACGCGGGAACGACGGCCATACTTTAGACAGCAATACGCTTGCTGACTAAAGTTAGGGCACCAAAAAAACGACTAACTTTGCGGCGGGAAACTAGACTAGCGGCGACGTAGCGAACGCGAAAAACCGTCGTGGATCCGCCGTAACTCCTAATTTGCATACCCGACGCTGGTTTACGACGCAAACTCCCCCCAGCGGCGGCCGCGGTACTGCATCCTAAGATCCGACAGTGTAAAACAATTACACCTGTCGGATCTTAGGGATATCTATGCGTAACTGATTCTATGAATCAGTCGCATAGATAGAAACAGAGATACGACGGCGTATCAGGAGAAACGCTGTCGTATCTCTTTTGTGAATCTGGCCCTAAGAATTTATATATTTCACTTAAATTCCACAGCTGCCAATTATTGTATAATATACACTGTAATAATATAATATATTATACAGATATTCTGCTGTTTCAAACGGCCTGACATTTTCACTACAGCAGTATATCCACCATGAGACCAGAACAAACCTATGCAAATGTATAATCTTTATAGACGGGAAATATATATTTTCAACTTTAACCCACTCTGACTGAGTAAAGTTTTGAATTATCCATAGGCTATTTCCTCGTGTAAAGCAAATAGGAGTTAAGCAGGCAAGCTGTAAATCAGGTATTTCAGGTAAGTGTGAATTGTCAAGGCCAAGTTAGTTGTTGCGCATCAATTTCAGAGCGACAGAATGTAGATGGATCGAACACAGCAAATAAAGAGCTGGATTCGGATTTCAGGGCGATTGAAACTGTCACTGGGCACACTGGCTCCGGCAGCACTCCCCAAAACGGGGAACCCCCCCCCTCCAAGGGGAAATGGAAAGGACCCAGAGTGTAGAATCCAGGCACATATGGGTAGATTCAGGTAGGGGCGCCTAAAATTAGGTCGGCGTAGCCTAGCATGTTTACACTACGCCGCCTTAAGTAAGAGAGGAAAGTACATGATTCAGAAAGCACTTACCTCCTTACTTAGGGAGGCGTAGTGTAAACACGGCGGGCGTAAGGGCGCCTAATTCAAATGGGTTGAGGGGGGGCGTGTTTAATGCTAATGAGGCTCGACCTCACGTTATTTGACGTTTTTTCTTACTGCGCATGCGCCGGGCGCCTACATTTCCTAGGGCGCATTGCGGCTAAGTACGCCGTACGGGCCTATTGATTTCGACGCGTACGTAAACGACATAACTCCAGATTCGCAGACGACTTACGCAAATGACGTAAAAAATTCGAACCTCGCGGTGGGAACGGCGGCCATACTTTAACATTGTTATTCCACCTCATAGGTGGAATAACTTTAGGCCGCCTAAGGCCTTACGGAAACTACGTTAATCGACTGCGGCGGGCTCGCGTACGTTCGGGAATCGGCGTAAAAGCTCATTTACATAATCTACGCCGGCCGCAATGGAAGCGCCACCTAGCGGCCATCCAAAAAATTGCAAGCTAAGATAGAACGGCGCAAGCCGGCCTATCTTAGCTTTGTTTAAGCGTATCTCTGTTTGAGCATACGCTTAAACAAACCCCCGGCGTAAATTCTGAGTTAGGCCGGCTTATCTACTGATAAGCCGGCCTAACTCTTTGTGAATCTACCTAATTGAATCCAATTAAAAAGTCAAACAAATATCCAAGAGTCCAAGGTCATTTAGTGATATAAATTATTTATTGCAGATTAGTGTCAACACGTTTCAGGGGCCAAACACAATCCTCCTTCATCAGGGCTTAAGAATTCTGACTGTGCTTAAAGTGGTTGTAAACCCATTTTTATAACTTTATGCTACACAGGTAAGCCCATATTAAAGAAAAAACAAAAGAGGGAGGGCGCACCGACCTAGTGCAAGCCCTACAAGGTAAGCCCATATAAAGGCTTACCTGCAGCTACCCTGGATATCTCCTAAACCTGCACGGTTTAGGAGATATCCCCCTGTGTCTGGATGTGCCGAAGTGATCGGCATATGGGCACTGAAGCAATGGCACGTCGTGCCGTTAACGGTGGCTCCCACGCGGGAGTGACGTCATCGCGGCTCCAGCCAATCACAGTGGCGGAGCCGTGATATCCGGAAGTAAGCTCTGGCAGAGATTCCGGGGGGATCGAGGATGGCTGCGGGGGCTTCGATCTAAGGTAAGTAATACATAATGAGCTAGTATGCTATGCAGCTCTATATTCAGAAATACTAGTCTTCTGTATCTGCCTAGAGGTCAAATATATTTGTCTTTGAAGAACAAGCCCATCAGTTGTGTGTTGTGGACCCTGGAAGAAGGACTCACCGGGTAGCCATGTCTGTATCGCTGCAAGTCCTCAGCTGCTTTGCCACTCCGAGAATACTGAAAGAACAAGTAAAACAAAATCAAAAATCACTCTACTATCTATCTATCTATCTACAGTGGGTAAAATAAGTATTTGATACCCAAGCAAAACATGACTTGGTGGAGAAACCCTTGTTGGGAAGCACAGAGGTCAGACATTTCTTGTAGTTGGTGATCAGGTTTCCACACATCTCAGGAGGGATTTTGGTCCACTCTTCTTTACAGATATTCTCTAAATCCTTAAGTTTTGTTGGCTGTCGCTTGGCAATTCGAAGTTTCAGCTCCCTCCATAAATTTTCTAAAGGATTGAGGTCTGGAGACTGACTAGGCCACTCCGTGGCCTTAGTGTGCTTCTTCTTGAGCCACTCCTTTGTTGCCTTGGTGGTATGTTTTGGGTCATTGTCATGCTGAAAGACCCATCCACGACCCATCTTCAGTGTTCTGGCTGAGGGAAGAAGGTTCTCATGCAAGATTTTACAATACACGGCCCCGTCCATTGGCCCCTCAATGTGACAAAGTCGGCCTGTACTTTTAGCAGGAAAACAGCCCCAAAGCTCAATGTTTCCACCTCCGTGCTTCACTGTAGGGATGATGTTCTTGGGGTCATAGGCAGCATTTTTCTTCCTCCAAACACGGTGGTTCGAGTTAATGCCAAACAGCTCAATTTTGGTCTCATCTGACCACGGCACTTTCTCCCGATCCTTCTCTGAATCATTTAGCTGTTCATTGGCAAACTTCAGACCTTGTGGGCGCTGCAAGATTTCAATCCATGTCGGCGTATTATGTTACCAATGGTTTGTTTGGTGACTAGGGGCCAGATTCACGTAGCTGCGGCGCAGCGTAAAGTAACCCGTTTACGTTACACCGCGGCAAGTTTTCAGATTTAGTGCCCGATCCACAAAGCACTTACCTGGAAACTTGCGGCGGTGTATCGTAAAGACGTCCGGCGCAAGACGGGCCAATTCAAATGGGCGTGTGCCATTTAAATTAGGCGCGCTCTCGCGCCGGACCTACCGCGCATGCTCCGTTTCCGAAATCCCGTCGTGCTTTGCGCGCCGTGACATCATTTTTTCGAACGGCGACGGGCGTAGCGTAATTCCGTATTCCCGGACAGCTTACGCAAACGACGTTTATTTTTAAATTTCGACGCGGGAACGACGGCCATACTTTAGACAGCAATACGTTTGCAGACTAAAGTTAGGGCACCAAAAAACTGCGACGGGAAACTAGACTAGCGGCGACGTAGCGAACGCGAAAAACCGTTGTGGATCGCCGTAACTCCTAATTTGCATACCCGACGCTGGTTTACAACGCGAACTCCCCCCAGCGGCGGCCGCGGTATTGCATCTTAAGATCCGACAGTGTAAAACAATTACACCTGTCGGATCTTATGGCTATCTATGCGTAACGGAATCTATGAATCAGTCGCATAGATAGAACAACAGATACGACGGCGTATCAGGAGATACACCGTCGTATCTGCTCTGTAAATCTGGCCTTATGGTCCCAACTTGTCTGAGATCCTTCACAAGCTCCTCCTGTGTAGTTCTGGGCTGATCCCCTCTCTTCTCATTATCATCTTTACCCCATGAGGCACAATCCAGCACGGAGCTCCAGAATGAGCAAGGGATGACATTTGATTATTTTTTTTGTCAGTGGATGTAAACCCAATTTTTTATTTTATTTTTGATGTCACAATGTAGAGAATAAGATTTCCTATCATCTGTGCCCAGTCTTGCCACACAGAGTTAATCCAGCGCTGAGCAATCCTCTTTTTATTGTTCAGTGAAATAAAACAGACTTCCAGATAAAGACCAAAGTCCTTGCTTGAGTGACAGGTCATTTACATATCTGGTGCACTAGCTTGCAGACATGCACAGCTTCTTGTCTATGTATATTCTGATGGCTGTTCACACTGAACTGTGGACCACCCCATATTTTGAAAACATTTAATCAAAACACAGGAAAGACAGCCAATCCTGCGAGAGCTGGAGGGTAGAGGAGAGGAGGAGGAGAGGGAAGGGGGAGGGGGATGTGAATTGTGCACTTTACAGAAGCTGTGCATGTCTGCAAGCTAGTGCACGAGATATGTAAATAACCTGTCACTCAAGCAAGGACTTTGGTCTTTATCTGGAAGTCTGTTTTATTTCACTGAACAATAAAAGAGGATTGCTCAGCGCTGGATTAACTATGTGTGGCAAGACTGGGCACAGATGATAGGAAATCTTATTCTCTATATTGTGACGTAAAACATTTTTTTGGGGGGGGTTTACATCCACTTTAAGGCCCCTTTCACACTGGGGCGGCGGGTGCATTTAACCCCCGCTAGCGGCCGAAAAAGGATTAAAACCACCCACAAGGTGCTGCTGTGCCGGCGCTTTGGCCGTGCTGCCCATTGGTTTCAATAGGCAGGAGCGGTATACACACCGCTCCTCCACCACTTCAAAGATGCTGCTAGCAGGACTTTTTTTACCGTCCTGTAAGCGCAACGCTCCAGTGTGAAAGCCCTCGGGGCTTTCACACTGTAGAGACAGCAGCGGCTGTTTCAGGTCGCTTTGCAGTCGCTATTTTTAGCGTTATAGCGCCTGCAAAGCGCCCCAGTGTGAAAGGGGTCTAAGAGATAACTTATGACTTTAGATTTAGGATTTAACAAATCTCATGTGACCATTATAGACGTGGCTTCCATTTTTTCTCAAGTTATGTGAACCTTTTAAAATATAGCAACCAATCAATTTCTCCCTTTTATGGCCCCAGCGCTATACTATGAAAGAGAGACACTAACTCATTTTGGAACAACAAAGCCCTCCGTTAGGTGCGTGTTTGGGGTTCTTACCTGGCGATTTTTTTTTCTTCTCGGTTTTGACTCTTTTAGATCCTCCTCATCGTCCTCCCAGGTAGAATCATGTTCTGAGTCCCAGGACTCTTCATCGTAAACCCAGGTACTCCAGCCAGACATGATGTCACAGTCCCAGAATAATTAGAGACTGTAAGAGACAGAAATGAAAATCACAAATTAGGAGCCACTCCTCTTCAGAATGCTCACATCCAGGGCCGATCCCTCGCATGTAAACGCTGCACGAGCGATAACATGTGAGTTTACGCCGCCGCAGCGCATCCCCCTGTGCGCTACGCCGACGCAGCGCAGAGAGGCAAGCATGGAATTTAGGAAGCCAGTGCTCCCCACACTGCGTCGGCGTGGCCTAGGTTTCGAAGGCACAGGCCGGCGTAGGTGGAAGTGGGCTTGACCCATGCAAACCCATGCAAATGAGGCGTGACCCCATGCAAATGATGGTCCGAGCGCCAGACAAGTACGTTTAACGAACTGCGCATGCGTCGTGCCGTGGACGCATCCCCCTGCGCATGCTCACAACCACGTCGGAACAACTGCCTAAGACACGCCGGATCACTGCCTACGCCATGACTGTATCCTACGCCCAGCCAGACTCACGTCCAACGTCAACTACGTAAAATACGCCGACTTGTATTCCTAGGTGCAGACCTTTGCATGTCTGCTGCTGGGTTACACCTCCTTTATGGGGCTTAACTTTACGCCGAACGTACAACTTACGCGCACCACTCGTAGCCTGCGTCGGGTGCGCGTACGTTCGTGAATCGCCGTATTTTCCTCATTTGCATATTTGAATGGCTGATCAATGGGAGCGCCACCATGCGTCCAGCCTAAATATGCGTCCACCCTACGCCGGCGTAGGCAAGTTACGTCGGCGGGATGAAGCCTATTTTTAGGCGTATCTTAGTTTGTGGGTCCGGCGCACAGATACGAAGGCGCATATTTGCACTTACGCGGCGTATCTTGAGATACGTCGGGGCAAGTGCTTTGTGAATCCGGGCCTACCTGTTTATCTACAACCGCCTGTCCCCCACATCTATTTAAAGTGCAGAATTTACAAAGGAGCTCTGAAAACAGGGGGCGGAGAGCTGAAGTTACATCAGTGAGGAAAGCTCTGAGAGCTGATTGGAGGGAAGTGACCCCCCCCTCCACACAGCGCACAAGAACAGAGCTGAGGCTGTCAATCACAGACTGTGTGCTGGAGCTATAAAGGGATATGCTTTGTTCAAATTTCATGTTTGAGGTTTACAACCATTTTAAGGGGGATGTAGGTATGCCAAAAGTGAACCATTCCCCCTGACTTTCACTAACTTTTTCTCACTAAAAATAGGTAATTCAAGTTGCAACCTGTTAAAATAGAGGTTTTATCTCCAATTTAAAGCTGAATTTCATATATGCATTTTTTTTCCATCCACCTAGCCATCCATAAACTCAACCATCCACCTTTCCTTCCATCCACCCCCCCCCCCCCCCAACTTATTTATCCACCCCCCACCTATCCATCTACCCACCTATCTATCCATAAATCCACCCATCCACCTATCTATCCTGCCCCCCCCCCCCACCTATCCATCCACCCACCCCCCACCTATCCATCCATAAATCCATCCACATATCCTTCCACCCACCTATCCTTCCACCCCCCCCCCCCCAGCTATCCATCCCACCACCTATCCATCCACCCACCTGTCCATCCACAAATCCATCCACCCACCTGTCCATTCATCCCCCCATCCATCCATCCACCCACCTATCCATCCATAAATCCACCCATCCACCTATCTATCCTGCCCCCCCCACCTATCCATCCACCCACCCCCCACCTATCCATCCATAAATCCATCCACATATCCTTCCACCCACCTATCCTTCCACCCCCCCCCCCAGCTATCCATCCCACCACCTATCCTTCCCCCCCCCCCCCCCCCAGCTATCCATCCCACCACCTATCCATCCACCCACCTGTCCATCCACAAATCCATCCACCCACCTGTCCATTCATCCCCCCATCCATCCATCCACCCACCTATCCATCCACCCACCCACCTGTCCATCCATAAATTCCATCCACCCACCTACCCATCCTTCCCCCAACCTATCCATCCATAAATCCATCCACCTACCCATCCATCCCCCCACCTATCCATCCACCCACCTATCCAACAATCCCTGCATACCCCTTCCTGCTGGTTGTGTATATATAAAAGCCCTATATAAATTGGTGCAAGCTGCGCACACGGCATTACAGCGCGAGGAAGCGACGTGTCAACATTGAAGAAGAGAAGAAGGCGACAGAAGCCCGGGGCCCCCCGCTCGTAATAGAGCTAAAGAAGAACGTGGGGCCCCGGCAGAAGAGAACCAGGTGCCGGTGAAGACCGGGACCCCCCCCCCCCCCCCCCGCAGAAGACGTTGAAGAAGCCCGGAAGGAGGGCCGCTCGTAAAAGAGCTAAAGAAGAAAGCGTCCCGGCGAAAGCGTCCTGGCGGAAGAGAACCAGCCCAGGACACCCCCCCCCGCAGAAGACGACGAAGAAGCCCTGGAAGGGGGGCCGCTCGTAAAAGAGCTAAAGAAGAAAGCGCCCCCCCTGGCGGAAGAGAACCAGATGACGGTGAACACCGGCCCGGGACCCCCACCCCCCACAGAAGACGCACCCGAAGAAGCCCAGGGGGGGCGCTCGTAAAAGAGCTATAGAAGAACGCGCCCCCCCCCCCCTGGCGGAAAAGAAGCAGACGGCGGTGAAGACTGGCCCGAGACCCCCTCCGCAGAAGACGCCTCGCTCGTAAAAGAGCTTAAAAGAAGAAAGCGGGGGCCCCGGCAGAACGCCCCCCGGAGCTGACTAATAAATTACTTTAATAACCCTGTGTAGTGTGTTTTAAAAAAAAAATATTCCACCAGGTGAATGGCGTAGGGGTGCGATGTACCCCATACTCATTCACCTAGGGTGGGGGGGCCTGGATTCCATTAAGCCCGCAGACCCCGACAACCAACGGCCAGGGTTGTCGGGAAGAGGCCCTGTCCTCATCAACATGGGGACAGGGTGCTTTGAGGTGGGGGGGCCGCAGGGCGTCCCCCTGCCCCAAAGCACCTACCTCCCCATGTTGAGGGCATGCGGCCTGGCACGGTTAAGGAGGGGGGGGCGCTTGCTAGTCCCCACCCCCTTTCCTGACTGCTGCGTGCTCGGATACGGGTCTGGTATGGATTTTGGGGTGACCCCCATGCCTTTTTTTCGGCGTACGGGGGTTCCCCTTAAAATCCATAGCAGACCCAAGGGCCTGGTATGCTCTTGGAGGGGGAACCCATGCCGTTTTTTTATTTGAAATTTGTCGTGGAGTTCCCCCTCAAGATTCATACCAGACAGAGTGCTTGGTATTGGCAGGGATCCAAGTCGAATCCCCGTTTAATATCGTGCCGCGGCTAAACGCAACCGTGGCTAATCGCACTGTACAAATGCAGCTGACCGCTGTGCCTGGAGTTTTGAATTCCAGCAAAAGATAAACATGCTTTTATCTGCGGCAAAACAGCCGTCCGTGTGAAAGGGGCCTTACCCCCCCCTAAATCCGGCTTTAGCACAAATATATTGAATTCAGGTTTCACTTTCTGTTCCAATCTACTGGGTGCGGTTTATAGGAAAGAGCCATTGTATAACCAGAGGCCAGCAAACACTCGCAGATCATGTAAGAGTCTAAAGCGATCCGTAAGGCTTGATTCACATCTATGCATTTTTTTGGGCCTTTTTGTAGATTTGCACCTCAGAACGTGTTCCATAGGAAACCATGTTAGATGGACTGCAGTGCAAATCTCCAAAAAGCACTAAAAATGCATCGGTGTGAATCAGGCCTAAGCACAGCCATAACCACTTAACCATTTGGCTGGCAAAAGACCAGAGCACTTTTTGCGATACGGCACTGCGTCGCTTTAACTGACAATTGCGCGGTCATGCGTCATTGCACCCAAACAAAATTGACGTCCTTTTTCCCCCCACAAATAGAGCTTTCTTTTGGTGGTATTTGATCAACTCTGCGGTTTTTATTTGTTGGGCTTAAAACTAAGGCCCAGATTCTCGTAGATGGGCGTAAAACTGTGCGGGCGTAACGTATGTGATTTACGTTACGCCGCCGCAAGTTTTACAGGCAAGTGCTTTATTCACGGCGTAGCGTAAATCACCCGGCGCAAGCCCGCCTAATTCAAATGAGCCGGGTAGGGGGCGTGGAGCATTTAAATTAAGCGCGTTCCCGCGCCGAACGTACTGCGCATGCGCCGTCCGTAAAATATCCCAGGGTGCGTGGCTCCAAATGACGTCGCAAGGACGTCATTGGTTTCGACGTGAACGTAAATGGCGTCCAGCCCCATTCACGGACGACTTACGAAAACGGCGTAAATTTTAAAATTTCGACGCGGGAACGACGGCCATACTTAACAATGGTTGCCCCTCATATAGCAGGGGCAACTTTACGCTGCGCAAATCTAACGTAAACGTCGTAACTTCACTGCAACGACCGCGCGTACGTTCGGGAATTCGCGTATTTAGCTAATTTGCATACTTAACGGGGAAAACGACGGAGGCGACACCTAGCGGAAAAAAAAAATTGCATTTAAGATCCGACAGCATAAGAGCCTTACGCCTGTCGGATCTAATGGATATCTATGCGTAACTGATTCTAAGAATCAGGCGCATAGAAACGATGGCCCAGATTAGGACTTACGATGGCGTACATTGCGTTGCCCTGTCGTAAGCCCTTTAAGAATCTGGGCCTAAATTTTCGCAGTGCTTTACCTATACGCTATATTACCAAAAGTGTTTGCAGCTATAACAGCTTCACCTCTTCTGGGAAGGCCGTCCACAAGGTTTAGGAGGGTGTCTATGGGAATGTTTGACCATTCTTCCAGAAGCGCATTTGTGAGGTCAGGCACTGATGAGGACAAGAAGTCCTGGCTTGCAGTTTCCACTCTAATGTATCCCAAAGGTGTTCTATGGGGTTGAGGTCAGGACTCTGTGCAGGCCAGTCAAGTTTCTCCACCCGAAGCTCGCTCATCCATGTCTTTATGGACCTTGCTTTGTGCCCTGGTGGGCAGTCATGTTGGAACAGGAAGGGGCCATCCCCAAAATGTCTTGGTATGTTGACACCTTAAGAGTTCCCTTCACTGGAACTTAGGGGCCAAGACCAACCCCACATCATAATCCGCCTCCACCAAATGATTTGGACAAAGCACAAAGCAAGGTCCATAAAGACATGGAAGAGCTAGTTTGGGGTGGAGGAACTTGACTGGTCTGCACAGAGTCCTGACCTCAACCCGATAGAACACCTTTGCGATGAATTACAGTGGTGACTGCGAACCAGGCCTTCTCATCCAACATCTGACCTCACAAATGCGCTTCTGGAAGAATGGTCAAACATTCCCATAGACACACTCCTAAACCTTGTGGACGGCCTTCCCAGAAGAGTTGAAGCTGTTATAGCTGCAAAGGGAGGGCCAACTCAATATTGAACCCTACGGACTAAGGCCCCTTTCACACTGAGGAGTATTTCAGGCGTTACAGCGCTAAAATTAGCGCTGCTATAACGCCTGAAAAACTCCTGCTCAGTCTTCTCAATGTGAAAGCTGGACTGAGGCGATGCGCTGGCGGGAGAGAAAAAAATCTCCTGCAAGCAGCATCTTTGGAGCGGTGAGAGGAGCGGCATGTATACCGCTCCTTCACTGTTCCTTCCCATTTAAAACAATGGGAAACCGCGGCAATACCGCCCGCAATGCACTTCTGCAGAGGCGCATTGCGGGCAGTATTAACCCTTTATCGGCCGCTAGCGGGGGTTAATACCGCACCGCTAGCGGCCGAATCCTGCGGCAATTCCGACTGTATAGCGCCACTAAAAATACCACGTGGCGGGACACAGCATCGGTCTCCTCTCCCTGACAGGACGTGGATCTCTGTGTTTACACACAGGGATCCACTGTCCTGCTCCGTTACTGGGCAATCGCGGGTGCCCGGCGGGCATCGCAGCTGCCAGGCACGCGCATCGGGCTCCCAGTAACGCGGCGGGGGCGCGCGCCCCCTAGTGGCTCGACAGGTAAGCCTATAATAAGGCCTACCTATAGGTACTGTAACTATCTCCTAAACGTGCGCCGTTTAGGAGATATTTGCTGTACACTGCGCCGATGAGGTCATCAGCGCATGCGCTGTGAAGCGGCCGCCCGTGCAATTTTTTCGATAGCAAGTGCCGTGACCAGTAGCTCCCGCGCGCATGCATGGTAGTAACGTCACGTGACTCTGGCCAGTCACAGAGCCAGAGTCTGCGGCCCTGGAAGGAAGAGGGGCGAAGGTGGATGCGGCCACTAGCAGGGACAGCACAGCTTTCATTTTTGCAGGTAAGTGTCACGATGCATGCTAGCCCATTATGCTTTTACTTTGCAGGGGGGGAAAAAAAGAGGATGTAAAACCCATCAGGATTTACTTCCTCTTTAAGGGGCGTGGCAAGGGGTGTGTCCTGTGCCTACATACTTTTGCTAATAGGTGTCCCTCATTCCCATTTCAAAAGGTTGGGAGGTATGTAGCACTGAGGTGTAACAAAGGGTGACAAAAAAAAAAAGTGAAACAATATTTTCTAAAATAAAAATAAATGTCAATAGGTCATGATACGCAGAAAAATCCATGTCATTCAGTTAGGCGGGGTTCACATACATACGGTACCCCCCAACTTTTTGAGATGGGAATAAGGGACACCTATCAGCAAAAGAATGCAGCCATAGGACACATCCCCGGCCACACCCCCTTAAAGGAGAATTGTACACAAAAACAAGAGTGGTTAAACCCACAAGTGCTTTTTTTTTTTTTACCACTACTATTATTTATATTGGGCTAGATTCAGGTAGACTTACGACGGGCGTATCAGTAGATACGCCGTCGTAAGTCCGAATCCGCGCCGTCGTATCTTTAAGCGTATGCTCAAATTGAGATACGCTTAAATATTGCTAAGATATGACCAGCGTAAGTCTCCTACGCCGTCGTATCTTAGGGTGCATATTTACGCTGGCCGCTAGGTGGCGCTTCCGTTGATTTCCGCGTAGAATATGCAAATGAGCTAGATACGCCGATTCAGAAACGTACATCCGCCCGGCGGATTTTTTTACGTTGTTTACGTAAGGCTTTTTCCAGCGTAAAGTTACCCCTGCTATATAAGGCGTAGCCAATGTTAAGTATGGACGTCGGGGCAGCGTCGAATTTTCCGTCGTTTGCGTAAGTCGTTCGCGAATAGGGCTTTGCGTAAATTACGTTCACGTCGAAAGCATTGACTATTTGCGACGTGATTAGGAGCATGCGCACTGGGATACATTCACGGACGGCGCATGACGTGGGGGTCATGTTTTATTTACATAAAACACGCCCACCTCTTCACAATTTGAATTAGGCGCGCTTACGCCGGCACATTTACGATACGCCGCCGTAACTTAGGGCGCAGGTTCTTTCTGAATACAGAACCTGCCTCGCTAAGTTACGGCGGCGTAGCGTATCTGAGATACGCTACGCCCGCACAAAGTTACGCCGGGCTTTATGAATCTTTATTGACTTTTGGAATTTACAAATGCAGCAATTTAGAAATCGGATGAAAGGTTTAGCACTGGGAAACACTTTTTGAAAGATAAAAAGTGCATTTTATATACAACTATAGAGATGAGGGACAAATGAGGAGGAACAAGGGACTTTGTTCCAAATCAGGGACAGTTGGGAGCTATGATAACAGAACACAGCAAAGACAAATGTTTAAAGCCCTTTCATTTCCTCCTCCTAGAAGTCAGACATTAGAAGGCGGCGTGTGCCTGGGCTCAGAACACTCTCTGGTTTTACTCACCTCGGTTATTCGGCGACACCCAAAGCAGGATTTCACTTTTGAGCTGGAAATCTCCGGCGATATAAAATGTCCAGGAGAAAACAAGACGGTGTGTAACTCGCAAACCAGTTACGCCACAATATATCTGCTCTCTTCAAGTTTCACTTTCTATTCCTATCTTTGTAACTGAAAGGACACTCCCACTGAGTCAGCAGCCGGGGGTTATGTACTAACCACGCCCATATTTTCCACTTCCCCAAATCTAGGGCTATAAAAGGTTCACTGGGGAGCTTGAAGTACAACCTTCATAAAGTATAGAAGGGCAATAACGAATCGGATGTCTTCTTTTGTACCTGCCAGTTCCTCACCTCTTTTTATTTCGGTGATGCAAAAGTTTGTTTTTGATTCAATTCCAGATCAAGTAACTGGAACACATGATTTACAGCCAGGTGATTGGGTCCTAGTAAAAGAACATGTGAAAGTACCTTTGGGACTAAATTTTGAAGGACCCAACCGAGTGTCCCTGACATGGGCGTCCGCTGAAATTTTTTCAGAGGGGTGGCGCTTTGGCAGCGACGATACACAGTTGCATTTTACCCTTTCTTTGACCGCTAGCGGGGGTTAAAAGAGCCCCCCACGTTAAAATGGAAAAACAACCCACTGCGCCCCCTGCATCTTTCAATATCTCTTTGTCACTACTGTGTACCCCCTCTTCACAACTGCACCTCTGGACCCCTTTACATTACACAGCACCCCACAGCTCTGGCCCCCTTTACATTACACAGCACCCCACAGCTCTGGCCCCCTTTACATTACACAGCACCCCACAGCTCTGGCCCCCTTTACATTACACCGCACCCCACAGCTCTGGACCCCTTTACATTACACAGCACCCTGCACCACTGGACCCCTTTACATTATACAGCACCCCACAGATCTGGCCCCCTTTACATTCCACAGCACCCCACAGCTCTGGCCCCCTTTACATTACACAGCACCCTGCATCACTGGTCCCCTTTACATTATACAGCACCCTGCATCACTGGTCCCCTTTACATTACACAGCACCCTGCACCACTGCCCCCCTTTACATTACACAGCACCCTGCATCACTGGCCCCCTTTACATTACACAGCACCCTGCACCACTGGACCCCTTTACATTATACAGCACCCTGCATCACTGGTCCCCTTTACATTACACAGCACCCTGCATTACTGGCCCCCTTTACATAACACAGCACCCTGCATCACTGGCCCCCTTTACATTACACAGCACCCTGCACCACTGGACCCCTTTACATTATACAGCACCCTGCATCACTGGTCCCCTTTACATTACACTGCACCCTGCATCACTGGACCCCTTTACATTACACAGCACCCAGCACCACTGGACCCCTTTACATTACACAGCACCCTGCACCACTGGACCCCTTTACATTATACAGCACCCTGCATCACTGGTCCCCTTTACATTACACAGCACCCTGCATCACTGGACCCCTTTACATTACACAGCACCCAGCACCACTGGACCTAGGGGCGGACTGACAACTCATGGGGCCCCCGGGCAATAGAAGATTATGGGGCCCCCAGGCTTACAGATGGCCACCAAGCTAGGAGGCATTACAGAGGCGGGGCAGCTAAAATCTCAGGATTTTCACATCAAAAGCGTGTCGGTTTTGGACATATCAGGGACAGATGTGAAAAAAACACAGATTTTTACATACTGTCCCTGGTTTTAATGAGCCTGGCAACCCTGATGGGGCCCCCTAGTGGCCCTCGGTCAGTGCCCGAGTGCCTCAATGGTCAGTCCGCCCCTGACTGGACCCCTTTACATTATACAGCACCCTGCATCACTGGACCCCTTTACATTACACAGCACCCCTTTCCCTTGACTGAAACACTACACCATATTGACAGTATATTTATTTCAGAAGAGGGACAGGCACTTTAAATAAGGGACAACTAGAGGGGAGGGAAGCGCTGCAGTCACCGCTTAATTTGGCCCCAGGGCCAGTTCGGCCCTGCTCCTGGCTCTCCCTGGCGATTCCAGGGGGGGGGAACGACCCCCCTTGCCCTATGGAGCGGACGCCCATGGTCCCTGACAACTGATACAGCTGTCGAGTGATGTGGATACATGCCAGCCATTGCAAGAAAGTGCAGCTAATTTCAAATGATGAGTAAAAAATTACTGTTATGCCTAAACTACTCTTATGTAATTTGAGTAATTGATAAATATGTTCACATGGGGCAGACAGTTCAAAAAAGGAACACACCTGGTACCCATTTACCATATTTATCGGCGTATACCGCGCACTTTTTTCCCCTGCTGCCGAAACAGACCGAGCCGAGTGTACTGCGCACTCGGCTAGGCTCGGCCATGCCCGCAGCCACGCCTTGACGGGGCCTGCAGCTTACACAGGTATTTGCAAATGTGTGCAACTAAACCTCTGTTTTTAATGCATAGAGCTAGACAGGTTCATTTGGTTTGTTGCTTTTTTGGTTGGTAACTTTGAGCCTGGTTATTATGGAAACATTTTTTTCATATATATATTTAATTATTGCTAAAAACGCATCTCATTTAAAGTCCCAAAAACTCCCCCTCCTCTATCTATTAACAGGGATGGAGGCCTATGTTTGTTGATCATATTTTTTTCTATTGAAAAGCCTGTGGCGTGCAAAACACAACCCAAAAACTTCACCTGGTGCAGGAAAAATGTGCACACACAGAAAACTGACGGGTGCATCGTCAATTTGTCCTCCGAAAAGGACCCAGCTCTGATCCCCCGGGGCGTTAGGCTCCTGGTAGGGACTAGAGTAAATTGTGGTCCGTGCAGCCAAAGCCACACGGACCCAACATCCTCGGAGGGACTGCCGAAACAGAACCCTCCTCGGTGAGGCTCCCCCGAAGGGAGACCCCATGAGAGCAGGCAAACTAAGCCAGAAGGTCATGTCCGCCCACTCCCAAGACTTTCAGAGCAGGCCCGAGGAGGACCAGCACCCTACTCATCACACATAAAGTGCTAAAGTGCACCAACAAAAAAAGATGTACAGTGACGAACAGGGGTAAAATAAAAAAGAAAGTGGGGGGAAAGGAAGGTGGAAGAGGTGAGTGGAAAGTGGCCACCATGCAATACGATGGCCGGCCCTCCGGCCAGGAACAAAAATTCCCCTGGTCCTAGCCAAAAGGCTCAGCCCTAGAGGCAGATGTCAAAAAGGTGTGTGTGGAGATTGTGACCTAAGGTGCCACACGATGAGTGCCCCTTCAAACACTCGTGCAATGTATGGCACCCCTGGACTGCCACTCCAGAGCAACTATCTCCACAGGCTTTTCAACAGACCCTGACCCACGGCCCGGACCAGCAGCACCCTTCCCAGCCAGGAAGGCAGGAGAAGAGGTCGGGTGAGCCCACCTCAGCAGGCTACTACACACAACACCCAACCCTTCTACCTAATCACATTCGGGAAATACTAACCGCTCCTCCCGGCGAAAAGAGGAGCAAGGCTTCTCTCCCGAACAACTGACTGGGGCAGGCACCACCAAATCCAGGCCGGAGGTCAGAGGCCCAGCCCTCCAGCTTCGACCTCATGCCTCTCTGTCCCGATCAGAAGGCTTTCACCTCCACGCCAGCAGGTTTAGCATCCGCCGACCGCCATTCCTTTCCCCCTAGGCTCCAGACGGATACTAAGTGGTCCATGCAGCCGAAGCCGACACAGACCCAACTTCCTTGGAGGGTCTGACGAAACAGAACCCTCCCAGGTGGAGCTCCCCCGAAGGGAGACCCCATGAGAGCAGGCGAACTAAGCCAGAAGGCCATGTCCATCCACTCCCAAGACGTTCAGGGCTGGCCTGAGGAGGACCAGCACCCTACTCATCACACATAAAGTGCTAAAGTGCACCAAAAAAAAAGATGTACAGTGACGAACAGGAGTAAAATAAAAAAGAAAGTGGGGGAAAAGGAAGGTGGAAGAGGTGAGTGGAAAGTGGCCACCGTGCAATACGATGGCCGGCCCTCCGGCCAGGAACAAAAATTCCCCTGGTCCTAGCCAAAAGGCTCGGCCCTAGAGGCAGATGTCAAAAAGGTGTGTGTGGAGATTGTGACCTAAGGTGCCACACGATGAGTGCCCCTTCAAACACTTGTGCAATGTATGGCACCCCTGGACTGCCACTCCAGAGCAACTATCTCCACAGGCTTTTCAAAAGACCCTGACCCACGGCCCAGACCAGCAGCACCCTTCCCAGCCAGGAAAGCAGGAGAAGAGGTCGGGTGAGCCCACCTCAGCAGGCTACTACACACAACACCCAACCCTTCTACCTAATCACATTCGGGAAATACTAACCGCTCCTCCCGGCGAAAAGAGGAGCAAGGCTTCTCTCCCGAACAACTGACTGGGGCAGGCACCACCAAATCCAGGCCGGAAGCCAGAGGCCCAGCCCTCCAGCTTCGACCTTATGCCTCTCTGTCCCGATCAGAAGGCTTTCACCTCCACGCCAGCAGGTTTAGCATCCGCCGACCGCCATCCCTTTCCCCCTAGGCTCCAGACGGATACTAAGTGGTCCATGCAGCCGAAGCCGACACAGACCCAACTTCCTTGGAGGGTCTGACGAAACAGAACCCTCCCAGGTGGGGCTCCCCCGAAGGGAGACCCCATGAGAGCAGGCAAACTAAGCCAAAAGGCCATGTCCACCCACTCCCAAGACGTTCAGGGCTGGCCCGAGGACCGGCACCCTACTAATCACACAGTGAACATAACATGCACCAACAAAAAAAGACAAAGTGACGACACAGGGGTAAAATAAAAAAGAAAGTGGGGAAGAAGGAAGGTGGGAGATGTGAGTAGAAAGTGACCATCGTGCAATACGATGGCCGGCCCTCCGGCCAGGAAACAAAAATTCCTCTGGTCCCAGCCAAAAGGCCCGGCCCTAGAGGCAGCTGGTAAAAAAGTATTTGTGGAGATGTGACCAAGGTGCCACACTTGTAAGTGCCCTCTCAAACACTTGTGCATGGTATGGCACCCCTGGACTGCCACTCCAGGGGCACTATCTCCACAGGCTTTTCAACGGACCCTGGCCCACAGCCCAGACCAGCAGCACCCTTCCCAGCCAGGAAGTTAGGAGTTCTGAGAGATTGGGGAGAGCCCACCTCAGCAGGCTACTCCCACTACTCCCATCACTCCCTAATTACGTTCGGGAAATACTAACCGCTACTCCCGACAGAAAGAGGAGCAAGTGTTCTCGAACAACTGACCAGGGCAGGCACCACAAAATCCAGGCCAGAGGCCAGGGGTGCTGGGACCACCGATGTCCCGGCAACCAGTGACGTCACGGGCGCAGCCCTCCCCTCTTCCCGCCCGCTGTTTGAAATAACAATCTTTCCGTGTGTGTAGCAGCGGGCGGGAGTCGGGATTTGCGAAGAGCTGAAGTCGGCTAGTGTGGAGCAGTGGCATACTAACTATGGGGAGGAGGGCGTGCCGCACCGGGTGCCACATGCTGGGGGGTGTCAGGCCGGTGCCCCCCCTCCGCGACTGAAGAGGACATAGCGCGGAGACAGCGGGCGGCATGGCTGTGACAGGGAGGCAGCAGCAGCAGCCGTAACAGTGACACACAGGCTGAAGCCTGGCTTTGTGGGGGGGCGGGGTGGGGGGTCCGTTGGCACACCCGGGACCCGGCCACAGCTCTGATAAGTCTCGGCTGTGACTGTCTCACAGCCGAGCAGACCGAAGCCACCTCCCCCTAAGGGTAGTCTACAAGTGCTGTGTGTGCAGCACACGGCACGCTAATCACCTGAGCCGAGGTGCACAACATTATGGGTCTGAAAAGGGGGTGTTTGTATTGTAGGGAAGGGTCTGCACTGTAGGGGGAGGGGTTTGCATTGTAGGGGGGGTCCAGAACTGTTAGGGGGTGTGTAACATCTAGAGCTGTGGGGGGCTGTGCAATGCAAAGGGTTACAGTGTAATGTAAAGGGTCCAGTGGTGCAGGGTGCTGTGTAATGTAAAGGGGTCCAGAGGTGCAGGTGCTATGTAATGTAAGTGGTGCAGGATGCTGTGTAATGTAAAGAGGTCCAGTGATGCAGGGTGCTGTGTAATGTAAAGGGGTCCAGTGATGCAGGATGCTGTGTAATGTAAGGGGGTCCAGTGATGCAGGGTGCTGTGTAATGTAAAGGGTGCAAGGTGCTGTGTAATGTAAAGGGGTCCAGAGATGCAGGGGGCTGTGTAATGTAAGGAGTCCAGTGGTGCAGGGTGATGTGTGATGTAAAGGGGTCCAGAGATCCAGGGTGCTGTGTAATGTAAAGGGGTCCAGATATGCAGGGTGCTGTGTAATGTAAAGGGGTCCAGAGATGCAGGGTGCTGTGTAATGTAAAGGGGTCCAGAGATGCAGGGTGCTGTGTAATGTAAAGGGGTCCAGAGATGCAGGGTGCTGTGTAATGTAAAGGGGTCCAGTGATGCAGGGTGCTGTGTAATGTAAAGGGGTCCAGTGGTGCAGGGTGCTGTGTAATGTAAAGGGGTCCAGAGATGCAGGGTGCTATGTAATGTAAAGGGGTCCAGTGGTGCAGGGTGCTGTGTAATGTAAAGGGGTCAAGAGATGCAGGGTGTTATGTAATGTAATGGGTGCAGGGTGCTGTGTAATGTAAAGGGGTCCAGTGGTGCAGGGTGCTGTGTAATGTAAAGGGGTCTAGAGATGCAGGGTGCTATGTAATGTAAGGGGTGCAGGGTGCTGTGTAATTTAAAGGGGTCCAGAGATGCAGGGTGCTGTGTAATGTAAAGGGGTCCAGAGATGCAGGGTGCTGTGTAATGTAAAGGGGTCCAGAGATGCAGGGTGCTGTGTAATGTAAAGGGGTCCAGTGATGCAGGGTGCTGTGTAATGTAAAGGGATCCAGTGGTGCAGGGTGCTGTGTAATGTAAAGGGGTCCAGAGATGCAGGGTGCTATGTAATGTAAAGGGGTCCAGTGGTGCAGGGTGCTGTGTAATGTAAAGGGGTCAAGAGATGCAGGGTGTTATGTAATGTAATGGGTGCAGGGTGCTGTGTAATGTAAAGGGGTCCAGTGGTGCAGGGTGCTGTGTAATGTAAAGGGGTCTAGAGATGCAGGGTGCTATGTAATGTAAGGGGTGCAGGGTGCTGTGTAATGTAAAGGGGTCCAGAGATGCAGGGTGCTGTGTAATGTAAAGGGGTCCAGAGATGCAGGGTGCTGTGTAATGTAAAGGGGTCCAGAGGTGCAGTTGTGGAGAGGGGGTTATACAGTAGTGACAAAGAGATATTTAAGGATACAGAGGAATGCAGGGGGCACAGTGGGGTGTTTTTTACATTTTACTGTAGGGGGGTGCTAGATATAGGATCCGCCCCGGGTGCCAAATGCTCTAGGTACGCCCCTGGTGTGGAAGTAGGAGGTAAATGTGTTGCACAACGCCAATGGGGACATTGCTGTGCTGATGGGGACACTGCTGATGGGAGAGCCGGTGGAAAGACAGAACCCCATATGGTTTAAGCTTCATTTGGTATACTGCTGGGTCTGGCTTCTCCTGCTGCAGAACTAAGCTATTTATATTTGCACTCATATTAAAGGCCCAAGTTTATTTTAAATGTCTTTGTGTTGTTTTGCTAAAGTTTTTTTTTTCTCTTTTGTTCTCAGTCATATCATGCTGATTACAAAAAGATCCATGTAAAAGATATACATTTAATACATAACTGATTTTTTTTTCCGGCCCCCGAATACTTGTAAAATCTACATGTGGCCCTCGTGTTGAAAAGTTTGGAGACCCCTAATCTAAACCATAAGACGGTATGATACCAGTATTGCAATGGTGTCTATTTCTATTTATGTGTTAATGAATGACATATTTGTCTACGGTACACTTTTCCTTTCTCAATAAATATAAGATTGAATTAAAAACAGGGGTTTAGTTCACACGCATTTGCAAATGCATGCTTAAGCCACAGAGCCTCGTCACGGCACCCTGGTATCTGTGGTTCCTTTCACACTGAGGTGCTTTGCAGGCGCTATAATGCTTAAAATAGCGACTGCAAAGCGCCCTGAAAGAGCCGCTGCTGTCTCTCCAATGTAAAAGCCCAGAGGGCTTTCACACTGCAGTGGTGCGCTGGCAGGAAGGTAAAAAAAAGTCCTGCTAGCAGCATCTTTGGAGCAGTGAAGGAGCGGTGTGTATACAGCTCCTCCACCACTCCTGCCTATTGAAAAGAATGGGCTGCAGCGGCGCTTTGCGGGTGGCTAACGGCTGAATAGCGCCGTGAAATTGACGGTAAAGCGTAGCTAAAAATAGCAGCGCTTTACCGCTGACGCACCCACCAGTGTGAAAGTGGTTTATGGTTAGAGTTAGGGAATAGGGTGCTGGGGTCAGGTTTGGAGTTAGAGTTAACCTAACTAGACATGTGCAATTATGTCCGAATATAAATTTGGACAATTTTTTTATAATTCAGAGATTCGTTGAAATGTGTTACTTTTTGTTACGTTTATTCCTTCTCTAGAAAATTCCAAATTTTTATTTTGTGTGAAGACTAGCGGGTTGTCAAGGAGTGGGACGGGAAGCCGGCCGCCGCGTCCTTTACAACAGATGACTCATCAGCTCTCAGCACGTTTCCCCGGTGACAGCTGAAATGTGAACAAAAGAATGCTGGCAATAGAAAAAAACAGCGTGGGGGTCTACCATTACAGGCACTTCAGCCATTTGTTTTGTAAATGGCACGGGTCCCCTCAAAAGTCACACCAGACCCTTATCCGAGCTTACAGCCCAGTAGGTCAGGAAAGGGGAGCCTCCTTGATAAAGGGGCTTCCAGATTCTAATTAGTCACCACCAGGCCAGGGTTGTAGAGCAGTGGCCATTGTCCCCATAAAAATGGGGGTAAGGTGCTTTGGGGGAGCTCCCTACCCCAAAGCATCCCCCTATGTTGAAGGCATGTGGCCTTCTATAGTTCAGGCCGCATGCTCAGATAAGGGTCTGGTGTGAAATTTGGGGGGACCCCATGCCATTTTTTTTTATTGCAGGCATTCTTTTGTTTACATTTCAGCTGTCAAACATGCTGACAGCTGATCAGTCATCGGTTGTTAATAACGTGGCGGCCGGCTTCCCGCCCCACTCCTTAACAACCACAACCAGCTACTCTTAACACAGAATTTGTTAGAAAATGAATAAACTAAACTAAACAACACATCTAAATTAGTAATATGACGAATCTATCCGATACAAAGCTAAACAAATGTATCGGTTCTGTACATGTCTACCCTAATCCAAACCTTAACCCTAACCCATGGCCCTAACTTTAACCCAAACTTTAATCCCTAACTCTAACCCTTAATCCTAACCCTCCAGGACGATCGAATACTTCCTGAATCAGCTATCTATGGTTCTGATTCAGAGGAAGGCGAAAAACCCTATTAACCTCCCTGGCGGTATGATTCTTTCAGAAAAAACATGCTGAAAGCGGTACCATTATTTGCAAGGAAATTTGGCGTTTTATATTGTAGGTCTGTAATTTTTAGAAATAACTCACTTAAATCTGACCAAACAAGATTCTAATAGGCATCCCGGGTATGACATTTTTTTAAAAACAAAATTATAAATTATAATATAATAAATAATTATAAATAATTATAACAAATAATAATATAATTATAATAAAAATTATTCAATAATGTAATCAAATTAAAATCACTGAAATTTGCTCAGTTGCAGAATTGTTGCTGTCATTATTTTTTTTTTTTATGACGAATTTCCCCACAAATCTCTATCGCACAATTCTGCAAGTGATTATAATTTATTATCGCTGTTTTTTAGCTGATCTAAAACTATTTTTGACATAAAGGGACACTTTTGGTTGCTATGGACAATCTACAGTTTGCAGGGAGAAAGAAACGTTTTTATTATATAAAATGACATGCATGACACAGGACAGACCACTAGGGACAGGGGGGGTGTGTTTTTTTTACATACAGTACTGTAATCTATAAGATTACAGTATACTGTATGTAAGGTGTTTGTTTACGTTTTTGAATTTGGCGCCGTTCTCCGTCCCCGTGCGTCGTAACGTCGCAGGGAACGGAGATCGGCGTCACACGGAGGCACTATGTGAATCGAGCGAGGTCCCGCTCGCTCACACAGCGCGGTGGCATCGCTGGATCCAGGGACAAGGTAAGTAAAAAGTGCCTGTGGATCTAGCGAGGCGAGCCCAAGTCTGACTCGGGGTTACCAATCGTAGCAGGAAAATCTAACCCCGAGTCAGTCTCGGGAACACCGCCAGGCAGGTTAAAGCATGGTCTAATGTGCTCCAATAGGGAAAAAATTCCTTCCTGACCCCCTGGAAGGCTGGTGCCCAACATGAGGCCCAACATGAGGCTTTAAAGTTGGACCCACCATGCTCCAGATCTCGGTGAAGGACATAATCCTCACCCATGGCCCTAACCCATGACCCTAGGGCCTAACTTTAACCCAAACCCTAATTCCAAACTCTAACCCTTAATCCTAACCCTCCAGGACGATCGGATACTCCCTGAATCAGCTATCTATGGTTCTGATTCAGAGGAAGGCGAAAAACCCTATTAAAGCATGGTCTAATGTGCTCCAATAGGGAAAAAATTCCTTCCTGACCCCCTTAAAGGCCGGTACCCAAAAAAAGGGCCCAACATGAGGCTCAAAGTGGGACCCACCATGCTCCAGATCTCAGTGCAGAACATGATTCCCATCACGCCATGTCCCCACAATAAGAATGTTCCCTTCCAAGACAGTCTCCTGCAATCCACAAATTCCTCTCCCAGCTGTGTTATGGTTAGAGTTAGGGTTAGGGAATAGGGTGCTGGAGTCAGGGTTGGAGTTAGGGTTAACCTAACTAGACATGTGCAATTATGTCCAAATATAAATTTGGACCAATATTCTTATTATTCAGAGATTCGTGGAAATGTGTTAAGTTTTGTTATGTTTATTCCTTCTCTAACAAATTCCGAATTTTTTAAATAATTCCAGTTTTGTGTGAAGAATAGCTGGTTGTTAAGGAGTGGGACAGGAAGCCGGCCGCCGCGTCCCTAACAATCAATGACTCATCAGCTATCAGCACATTTCCCCGGTGACAGCTGAAATGTAAACAAAAGAATGCTGGCAATAGAAAAAAACAGCGTGGGGGTCTATCCCCCTATCCATTCCAGGCCCTTCAGCCAAATGGATTTCTTTTAAATGGCACAGGGTCCCCTCAAAAGTCATACCAGACCCTTATCCGAGCTTACAGCACAGTAGGTCAGGAAAGGGGAGGATGGGCGAATGCCCCTCTGCTTTTGAACTAGAGCAGGCCACATGACCTAAACATGGGGGTGTGCTTTGGGGCAGAGGGGCTCCCCCTTCCCCAAAAGCACCTAGTCCTCATGTTGATGGAGACAATGGCCTCTTCTCCACAATCCTGACCTGGTGGTTGTGGGGGTGCGGGGGGTGACTTATCAGAATCTGGAAGCCCCCTTTAACAAGGGTCCCCATCCCCCAGATCCCTCCCCCCCATATGAATGAATATGGGGTCTATAGAACCCCATAATCGTTCACATAAGGAGTGGCGGGAATCTGGAGGCCTCCTTGGTAAAGGGCTTTCCAGATTCTGATTAGTTACCCCCGCACCACCACAACCACCGGGCCAGGGTTGTAGGGAAGTGACCATTGTCCCCATAAAAATGGGGTCAAGGTGCTTTGGGGGGAGCCCCCCTGCCCCAAAGCATCCCCCTATGTTAAAGGCACGTGGCCTGCTATATATATATATAGTTCAGGAGCAGGGGGCACTCACCCATCCCCCCCTTTCCTGGCCTGCTGGGCCGCATGCTCAGATAAGGGTCTGGTGTGATCTTTGGGGGGACACCATGCCATTAAAAAAAAAAATTAAAAAAATTGTATTTTTTATTGCCGGCATTCTTTTGTTTACATTTCAGCTGTTAAACGTGCTAACAGCTGATGAGTCATTGGGTGTTAAGAACGCGGCGGCCGGCTTCCCGTCCCACTCCTTAACAACCAGCTACTCTTCACACAGATTTCGGATTGTTACGAAAATGTTTAAATTTGTTAGATAATGAGTAAACTAAACTAAACTAAACAACAAAAATAAATGAGTAATATGACGAATCTATCCGATACAAAGCTAAACAAATGTATCGGTTCTGCACGTGTCTACCCTAATCCAAACCTTAACCCATGGCCCTAACCTTAATGCTCAACTTTAACCCAAACTTTAATCCCTAACTCTAACCCTTAATCCTAACCCTCCAGGGCGATCAAATACTTCCTGAATCAGCTATCTATGGTTCTGATTCAGAGGAAGGCAAAACAAACTATTAAAGCATGGTCTAATGTACTCAAATAGGGAAAAAATTCCTTCCTGACCCCCTTGAAAGCTGTTGTATCCCTAAACCTCCAACTCCTAGCCCAACACCTAACTCTAGCACCCTAAAATTAACCATAATCCCTAATACCAACTCCCTAAACCCCTAACCAACCCCAACTCCCTAACCCTTATCTTAACCTTTAACAGCAACCCTTGTCCTAACCTCTAACCCCAACCCCCTAATCGCAACCCCGTGACCCCCAACATTAACCCTAACCCCAACCCTAATCCCAACCCCGTGACCCCCAACATTAACCCTAACCCCAACCCCCTAATCCCAACCCCGTGACCCCCAACATTAACCCCAACCCTAATCTCAATCCCGTGACCCCCAACATTAACCCTAACCCCAACCCTAACCCCCCAATCCCAACCCCGTGACCCCCAACATTAACCCTAACCTCTAACCCCAAACCTTACCCCCTAATCCCAACCCCGTGACCCCCAACATTAACCCTAACCTCTAACCCCAACCCTAACCCCCTAATCCCAACCCAGTGTCCCCAACATTAACCCTGACCTCTAACCCCAACCCTAACCCCCTAATCCCAACCCAGTGTCCCCAACATTAACCCTAAACTCTAACCCCAACCCGTCCCACTCCTTAACAACCACAACCAGCTACTCTTAACACAGAATTTGTTAGAAAATGAATAAACTAAACTAAACAACACATCTAAATTAGTAATATGACGAATCTATCCGATACAAAGCTAAACAAATGTACCAGTTCTGCACGTGTCTACCCTAATCCAAACCTTAACCCATGGCTCTAACCTTAATGCTCAACTTTAACCCAAACTTTAATCCCTAACTCTAACCCTTAATCCTAACCCTCCAGGACGATCGAATACTTCCTGAATCAGCTATCTATGGTTCTGATTCAGAGAAAGGCAAAAAACCCTATTAAAGCATGGTCTAATGTACTCAAATAGGGAAAAATTCCTTCCTGACCCCCTTGAAAGCTGTTGTATCCCTAAACCTCCAACTCCTAGCCCAACACCTAACTCTAGCACCCTAAAATTAACCATAATCCCTAATACCAACTCCCTAAACCCCTAACCAACCCCAACTCCCTAACCCTTATCCTAACCTTTAACAGCAACCCTTGTCCTAAACTCTAACCCCAACCCCCTAATCCCAACCCCGTGACCCCCAACATTAACCCTAACCCCAACCCTAATCCCAACCCCCGTGACCCCCAACATTAACCCTAACCCTAACCCCCTAATCCCAACCCCGTGACCCCCAACATTAACCCCAACCCTAATCCCAACCCCGTGACCCTCAACATTAACCCTAACCCCAACCCCAACCCCCTAATCCCAACCCCGTGACCCCCAACATTAACCCTAACCCCAACCCTAATCCCAACCCCGTGACCCCCAACATTAACCCTAACCTCTAACCCCAAACCTAACCCCAACCCCATGACCCCCAACATTAACCCTAACCTCTAACCCCAACCCTAACCCCCTAATCCCAACCCAGTGTCCCCAACATTAACCCTAACCTCTAACCCCAACCCTAACCCCTAATCTCAACCCCGTGACCCCCAACATTAACCCTAACCTCTAACCCCAACCCCCTAATCCCAACCCAGTGTCCCCAACATTAACCCTAACCCCAACCCTAATCCCAACCCCGTGACCCCCAACATTAACCCTAACCCCCTAATCCCAACCCCGTGACCCCCAACATTAACCCCAACCCTAATCCCAACCCCGTGACCCCCAACATTAACCCTAACCCCAACCCTAACCCCCCAATCCCAACCCCGTGACCCCCAACATTAACCCTAACCTCTAACCCCAAACCTAACCCCCTAATGCCAACCCTGTGACCCCCAACATTAACCCTAACCTCTAACCCCAACCCTAACCCCCTAATCCCAACCCAGTGTCCCCAACATTAACCCTAACCTCTAACCCCAACCCTAACCCCCTAATCTCAACTCCGTGACCCCCAACATTAACCCTAACCTCTAACCCCAACCCTAACCCCCTAATCCCAACCCAGTGTCCCCAACATTAACCCTAAACTCTAACCCCAAACCTAACCCCCTAATGCCAACCCTGTGACCCCCAACATTAACCCTAACCTCTAACCCCAACCCTAACCCCCTAATCCCAACCCAGTGTCCCCAACATTAACCCTAACCTCTAACCCCAACCCTAACCCCCTAATCTCAACTCCGTGACCCCCAACATTAACCCTAACCTCTAACCCCAACCCTAACCCCCTAATCCCAACCCAGTGTCCCCAACATTAACCCTAAACTCTAACCCCAACCCGTCCCACTCCTTAACAACCACAACCAGCTACTCTTAACACAGAATGTGTTAGAAAATGAATAAACTAAACTAAACAACACATCTAAATTAGTAATATGACGAATCTATCCGATACAAAGCTAAACAAATGTATCGGTTCTGTACATGTCTACCCTAATCCAAACCTTAACCCTAACCCATGGCCCTAACTTTAACCCAAACTTTAATCCCTAACTCTAACCCTTAATCCTAACCCTCCAGGACGATCGAATACTTCCTGAATCAGCTATCTATGGCTCTGATTCAGAGGAAGGCGAAAAACCCTATTAAAGCATGGTCTAATGTGCTCCAATAGGGAAAAAATTCCTTCCTGACCCCCTGGAAGGCTGGTGCCCAACATGAGGCCCAAAATTAGGCTTTAAAGTTGGACCCACCATGCTCCAGATCTCGGTGAAGGACATAATCCTCACCCATGGCCCTAACCCATGACCCTAGGGCCTAACTTTAACCCAAACCCTAATTCCGAACTCTAACCCTTAATCCTAACCCTCCAGGACGATCGGATACTCCCTGAATCAGCTATCTATGGTTCTGATTCAGAGAAAGGCGAAAAACCCTATTAAAGCATGGTCTAATGTGCTCCAATAGGGAAAAAATTCCTTCCTGACCCCCTTAAAGGCCGGTACCCAAAATAAGGGCCCAACATGAGGCTCAAAGTGGGACCCACCATGCTCCAGATCTCAGTGCAGAACATGATTCCCATCACGCCATGTCCCCACAATAAGAATGTTCCCTTCCAAGACAGTCTCCTGCAATCCACAAATTCCTCTCCCAGCTGTGTTATGGTTAGAGTTAGGGTTAGGGAATAGGGTGCTGGAGTCAGGGTTGGAGTTAGGGTTAACCTAACTAGACATGTGCAATTATGTCCAAATATAAATTTGGACCAATATTTTTATTATTCAGAGATTCGTGGAAATGTGTTAAGTTTTGTTATGTTTATTCCTTCTCTAACAAATTCCGAATTTTTTAAATAATTCCAGTTTTGTGTGAAGAATAGCTGGTTGTTAAGGAGTGGGACAGGAAGCCGGCCGCCGCGTCCCTAACAATCAATGACTCATCAGCTATCAGCACATTTCCCCGGTGACAGCTGAAATGTAAACAAAAGAATGCTGGCAATAGAAAAAAACAGCGTGGGGGTCTATCCCCCTATCCATTCCAGGCCCTTCAGCCAAATGGATTTCTTTTAAATGGCACAGGGTCCCCTCAAAAGTCATACCAGACCCTTATCCGAGCTTACAGCACAGTAGGTCAGGAAAGGGGAGGATGGGCGAATGCCCCTCTGCTTTTGAACTAGAGCAGGCCACATGACCTAAACATGGGGGTGTGCTTTGGGGCAGAGGGGCTCCCCCTTCCCCAAAAGCACCTAGTCCTCATGTTGATGGAGACAATGGCCTCTTCTCCACAATCCTGACCTGGTGGTTGTGGGGGTGCGGGGGGGTGACTTATCAGAATCTGGAAGCCCCCTTTAACAAGGGTCCCCCATCCCCCAGATCCCTCCCCCCCCATATGAATGAATATGGGGTCTATAGCACCCCATAATCGTTCACATAAGGAGTGGCGGGAATCTGGAGGCCTCCTTGATAAAGGGGTTTCCAGATTCTGATAAGTTACCCCCGCACCACCACAACCACCGGGCCAGGGTTGTAGGGAAGTGGCCATTGTCCCCATAAAAATGGGGTCAAGGTGCTTTGGGGGGAGCCCCCCTGCCCCAAAGCATCCCCCTATGTTGAAGGCACGTGGCCTGCTATATATATAGATAGTTCAGGAGCAGGGGGCACTCGCCCATCCCCCCCTTTCCTGGCCTGCTGGGCCGCATGCTCAGATAAGGGTCTGGTGTGATCTTTGGGGGGACACCATGCCATTTAAAAATAAAATAAAATAAAATTGTATTTTTTATTGCCGGCATTCTTTTGTTTACATTTCAGCTGTTAAACGTGCTAACAGCTGATGAGTCATTGGGTGTTAAGAACGCGGCGGCCGGCTTCCCGTCCCACTCCTTAACAACCAGCTACTCTTCACACAGATTTCGGATTGTTACGAAAATGTTTAAATTTGTTAGATAATGAGTAAACTAAACTAAACTAAACAACAAAAATAAATGAGTAATATGACGAATCTATCCGATACAAAGCTAAACAAATGTATCGGTTCTGCACGTGTCTACCCTAATCCAAACCTTAACCCATGGCCCTAACCTTAATGCTCAACTTTAACCCAAACTTTAATCCCTAACTCTAACCCTTAATCCTAACCCTCCAGGGCGATCAAATACTTCCTGAATCAGCTATCTATGGTTCTGATTCAGAGGAAGGCAAAACAAACTATTAAAGCATGGTCTAATGTACTCAAATAGGGAAAAAAATCCTTCCTGACCCCTTTGAAAGCTGGTGTATCCCTAAACCCCTAACTCCTAGCCCAACACCTAACTCTAGCACCCTAAAATTAACCATAATCCCTAATGCCAACTCCCTAAACCCCTAACCAACCCCAACTCCCTAACCCTTATCTTAACCTTTAACAGCCACCCTTGTCCTAACCTCTAACCCCAACCCCCTAATCCCAACCCTGTGACCCCCAACATTAACCCTAACCCCAAACCTAATCCCAACCCCGTGACCCCCAACATTAACCCTAACCCCAACCCTAACCCCCCAATCCCAACCCTGTGACCCCCAACATTAACCCTAACCTCTAACCCCAAAACTAACCCCCTAATCCCAACCCAGTGTCCCCAACATTAACCCTAAACTCTAACCCCAACCCTAACCCCCTAATCCCAATGTGAGAGACATGACTGGGAGTGCAATAGTAAATCATAATCCATTCTTCTTTAGATTTTTGGACAGTCTCCTTTGGATTATCTCCGAGTTACGAGATTCAGCTTTCCTGAGGGAAAAAACAAAGAGAGAGATACAAATAAATCACACTATAGAAGGAAATCGTTTATAGAGCACATTTTGGCACACACTTTGGGATTATGATTGGGGGAAGAGGTGATAAGTGAGGGTTGAGTGTATCACACATACTGATCTACTCCATGGTTAGTATGACTTCCATATTATAGGAGACTCTCCATTGATATTGTGGATGAAGAATAAGAGGAGAGGACATGAGGACTATATTTCAGGAGAAGGTCATGTCAGGTCTATGGATGAAATGGGATTCAGTGTCATGGCGGACTCCTCATCTGATAGACTTTAGTGGGATGTGTAAAAGTGGGGGTTCCAGAGATGGAATGAGGGGGTGGAAGATATTGTCTGGGTGGGTTTTCTGTCATCTAATGGGGGGGGGGGGTTGTTGGAATGGGCCTTGGTACATCATGAGATCAGCAGGGTGACTTATCACCTTCTTCCCTTTACTATCTAAACACAAATGAGGTTTATAGACGGTTACTTACCTTTGGTGGGATACATGTCTAGTAATCGTTCTCTTCTGCTGGGGATTATGGGAGCAACAATGGCTGGCTGGTGGAGAAAAATAGATAAAAATGATTAAATACAGAAATTTCTACACATAATACTAATATAAAGACATCAGGTGGAGGGGACGTGGTGGCACTGTATAGAGTGGGACCTAGGAAATTTGATGTCTCCAACTATGGTTTAGACATGTGCAACTCGTTTAGTTCCAAATTCGTTAATTCGGAAATATGTTATTTTCGGATTTTCGAATAACCAATTATCGAATTTTTGAATATAGGAAAAAACGAAAACGAACACATTTTTCGGCAGTGCACATGTCTAATATGGTTGGAGCTGCAAACCTGGGACCCCAGTCATGAGCAGTCACCGATCTAACCACTCATTCATTATAGTGACCACCCTATTGTCCTTCATCCTTTAGAGTACTTACCTTTATTGTCTTCCGATATGAGGCCATTGATGACTTAGTCTTGTTTGTCGTCTTCGCGGCAGTTCCTTGGCTGGTCTCCTGCTTTATACTGATAAGAAAAGGAGATATGAGATTAGATGTCATTCTAGTACTTTATCCCAGCTGATCCCATTCCCAGTGATAAATATCTGAGCATGCATGATCTGCTCTCCTATCCATTTTTCCCTCCCCTTTAACCCTTTGTTTCCCCATACTTACCATTGGAGATTTCTGCGGAGACCCCCAATTGCTGGCTTCTTTGGTTCTGCAGGAGGCTTTGGGGTTGGCTGTCTGTTAAAGAAGAAAACAAAGTCAGTACAAGATTGAACAATCCAATAATAAATGTAATGATATAATGGGATGTTCTCATGTCCCCAGCGCTGTCGTGTCCAGGACACGCATGTGAGGAATACAATAAGAAACATCTTTCTATCATAGGAATATACTTACTGGTCGGAGCTTGGCTTCTGCAGTAGGAGGCGGCAGGCAGGGCACAGCAAATTATAGAGTTCGGTGGTCCTAGAGGATAAAACAGTTGGAGGTTATTTCATTGCTTTACTATAATGATACTAATAAATCTTTCTACTCAACACTACATCAGGGTCCCCCCTTACATCAGGGTTCCTCGTTACTTCAGAGTCCTCATCAGAGCCCCCCTTACATTAGGATCCCCATCAGAGCCCCTCTTATATCAGGGTCCCCTTCAGAGCCCCCCTTTACATCAGAGTCAGCATCAGAGCCCCCCCTTATATTAGGATCCCCATCAGAGCCCCTCTTATATCAGGGTCCCCTTCAGAGCCCCCCTTTACATCAGAGTCAGCATCAGAGCCCCCCATTATATTAGGATCCCCATCAGAGCCCCTCTTATATCAGGGTCCCCTTCAGAGCCCCCCTTTACATCAGAGTCAGCATCAGAGCCCCCCCCCTTATATTAGGATCCCCATCAGAGCCCCTCTTATATCAGGGTCCCCTTCAGAGCCCCCCTTTACATTAGGGTCCCCATCAGAGCCCCCCTTACACTAGGGTCCCAATCAGCACCCATCCTTACATAAGAGTCTCCATCAGAGTCCCTCCTTACATTCGGGTAGCTATCAGAGCCCCCCTATATCATGGTACCCTTTAAAGCCCCCTATAGTAGGGTCCCCATCAGAGCCCCCTTACATCAGGGTCCCATCAGAGTCCCCCTTACATCAGGATCCCCATCAGAGTCCTCCCTTACATCTGGGCCCATCAGAGTCCCCTAACATCAGGGTCCCCATCAGAGCCCCCCTTAGATCAGGGTTCCCATCAGAGCCCCCTTACATCAGGGTCCCCTTCAGAGCCCCCTTACATCAGGGCCCCCTCAGAACACCCCCTTACATCAGGGTCCCCATGAGCACGGTGGTGTCTAGGTACACACATGTGAAGAATACAATAGGATAGAATATACTTACTTGACAGGTAGTTTCTGGGGCAGTACGTGGCCGCAGCATTTACATGTGATATAAGAGACCGTCGTAGACCTAGAAGAGAAAACAATTGGTGGTTATTTCATTGCATTGTTATGATGATACAAATACATTTTTCTACAAATTTCTTCCATTGTAAAGTGTTTTCTGAATGTTGGTGCCGGAACATAACCTCAGTGGGGTAGATTCACAGACAAGATACGACGGCGTATCTCCAGATACGCCGTCGTATCTCTGAGTCTGGCCGGTCGTATCTATGCGCCTGATTCATAGAATCAGTTACGCATAGATTTCTATTAGATCCGACCGGCGTAAGTCTCTTACGCCGTCGGATCGTAACTGCATTTTTCCGCTGACCGCTAGGGGCGTGTATGCTGATTTACGAAATATGTAAATCAGCAAGATACGCGAATTCACGAACGTACGCCCGGCCGACGAAGTACATTTACGCCGTTTACGTTAGGCTTTTCCCGGCGTATAGTTACCCCTGCTATATGGTGGTGTACCAATGTTAAGTATGGCCGTTTTTTCCACGTCAAATTTTTTTTTTTTTACATCGTTCGCGTAATTCATCTGTGAATGGGGCTGGACGTCATTTACGTTCACGTCTAAACCAATGACGTCCTTGCGGCGTACTTTGGAGCAATGCACACTGGGAAATTCCACGGACGGCGCATGCGCCGTTCGGGAAAAATGTCAATCACGTCGGGTCAAGCCTAATTTACATAACACACGCCCACCTCTTCACTATTTGAATTAGGCGAGCTTACGCCGGCCTATTTACGCTACGCCGCCACAACTTTCTTTTAAGAATACGGCACTTGCCTGTAAAAGTTGCGGAGGCGTAATATAAATAGGATACGTTACGCCCGCACAAAGAAATGCCGAACAACGTGAATCTACCCCAGTGACTTTCCAGGATGCCCCTAAAATGATGGACCCAATAATCTATCAATATGAGTCTCCACCAGAAAGCCTGGCTCCCATCTGCCTTCTCTTCTGAAATTCAGACATAACATTCGATGTACACTTATAGCCAGATTCACGTAGGCGGGCGCAACGTTAGGCAGGCGTAGCGTATGGCATATACGCTACGCCGCCGTAAGTTAGAGAGGCAAGTGCTGTATTCACAAAGCACTTGCCTCCTAAGTTACGGCGGCGTAGTGTAAATGGGCCGGCCTAAGCGCGCCTAATTCCAATGCGGAACAGGGGGCGTGTTTTATGTAAATGACTGGTGACCCGACGTGATTGACGTTTTTAACAAACGGCGCATGCGCCGTCCGTGGACATATCCCAGTGTACATTGCTCCAAAGTACGCCGTGTCGATGTGAACGTAAATAACGCCAAGCCCGATTCGCGTACGACTTACGCAAACAACGTAAAAAGATAGGCCTGTTCCGACGTCCATACCTTGCATGGGATGCGCCACCTAGGCAGCAGCTTTATCATTACGCCGGCGTATCTCTAATGTAAACGGCGTAACTAATTGCGACGGGCGCACGTACGTTCGTGAATCGGCGTATCTAGTCATTTGCATATTCTACGCCGAACTCAACGGAAGCGCCACCTAGCGGCCAGCGTAAATATGCACCCTAAGATTCAACGGCATAGGAGACTTACGCCGCTCGTATCTTAGCCTAATTTAAGCGTATCTGGTTTCCAGAATACGCTTAAATTTACGACGGCGTAGATTCAGAGTTACGACGGCGTATCTACTGATACGCCGGCGTAAACCTATCTGAATCTAGCTAATACACTTCACCTAAATTGGGTTTATACCAAACCAAAAAAAGATGAAGCCATCTAGCCATTACTTACCCTCTGTCCATCGCCGAGTCATCTTCTGAGCTCTCCCTCCTCCTGGTGGCCAGGGCTCTGGGCTCCATGATGTTGTCGATCTGTAAATTAGAAGGCTCACACTTTTCTTTCAGAAGGGCCATCTCCGCATTCAGCTAAAAGATAAAACAGATGATTATAAAACAATACTTTATATAAAGAACAAATACAAAGCCATTCATACCCTCCAACTACTAAGGAACTAATACTAATATACTACTAATCCTAACACCCCATTATAACCCACTGTGCCAATCCTAAAACTACTAATCCGAACACCCCATTATATCATCCCACTGTGCCAATCCTAAAACTACTAATTCGAACACCCCATTATATCATCCCACTGTGCCAATCCTAAAACTACTAATCCTAACACCCCATTATAACCCACTGTGGCAATCCTAAAACTACTAATCTTAACACCCCATTATAACCCACTGTGGCAATCCTAAAACTACTAATCCGAACGCCCCATTATATCCCACTGCATGCAATCCTAAAACTACTAATCCGAACACCCCATTATATCCCACTGTGCCCAATCCTAAAACTACTAATCCTAAACACCCCATTATATGCCACTGCGTGCAATCCTAAAACTACTAATCCTAACACCCCATTATATCCCACTGTGCCCAATCCTAAAACTACTAATCCTAAACACCCCATTATATGCCACTGCGTGCAATCCTAAAACTACTAATCCTAACACCCCATTATATCCCACTGTGCGCAATCCTAAGACTACTAATCCTAACACCCCATTATATCCTACTGTGCCCAATCCTAGGACTACTAATCCTATCACCCCATTATATCCCACTGAATGTATACTGATGACTCTTACCTTTGCTAGGTCTGTTTTTAGAGCATTGCAGTCCTGGGCCATGGCATCGATCGTTTTCTGCAGGTTGTAAACCATCTTGGCTGGAAACAAAGAATATTGTTATTAGTTGATATTGTTCTACCGCTATAAGGAAAATAATCTATAATAATATATTGTGTATTGTAAATTGTGATGTACTGTATTGTGATGTATTGTAAATTGTGATGTAAATTGTGATGTATTGTATTGTGATGTATTGTATTGTGATGTATTGTATTGCGATGTATTGTGATGTATTGTATTGCGATGTATTGTATTGCGATGTATTGTATTGTGATGTATTGTATTGTGTATTGTATTGTATTGTGATGTATTGTATTATAATGTATGAATTTCCATGAGTCATTAGTTGCTGTTTCTGGAACAATCTAATGGCACTCACATATATGGAGCAATAAGAAGTCGTTTCCATGTGCAGTGTTTTATATTGCGGAGTATTATTACATACCTGTGGTTTCCTGCAGGGCGTTGTCCTCGGCCCGCACCTTCTCGGCCAGTGCCTTCTCATCATCCTGCGCCTTCTCATCCTGTGCCTTCATCTCTTTTACCTGGAAGGAGAAGAAGAAAATTTATGAAATCTCAAACCACTCCTTATAGATCTAAACAAACAATCTATTATATTTTTTTAAATTTCATGGGTCTGGATTGGATTATACGGATTATAGTATCTCTGGAGGTTGGGGAGGACAATTGGGTTGGATTTTGTTTTCTTCAATATATTTATTCTTTTTTGTTATTCACAATTTCTTTTACGTTCTAATGGTACTTTGTTTCAATGTGGAATGGAAGGGCAGGAAATGAACTAAATGTACCTTGTTGTTTTTGACTGTATGCCACAATGTAATAATTTTAATTGATGTTCATTACATTGTACTGATTAATTTTTTCTGAAAATAAACTTAAACTTGAATGAAATCTCAAACCATTTAGTACCTTAAAGTGTGTGATATGTAATGCAGATTAAGGAGGCCGGTGGCACACAGCATGATTTAACCCTTTTTCTGCCCCCTATGTAAGACTTACACTGGCAGTAGTACGGGCCTACATATCCCCCCTTCCCCTTTAGCCACATCTCAGCTTTCTGCTGGAAGTTAATAGGGTGACTACCATTCTCCCACCTGACCCCCCCCCCCCCGCCATGTATCCCAGGCTCTGCTGCTCTTCTAGCAGGCTTGGGGTGGTCATGGCGGGTGTTGGGGGGAGATCAATGAACTTCCAGTCACCCATCATCCCTCCGGTGAATGAACCCGCAAGTAACCAAATGTAAAAAATTTAATTTGTACAAAATTTTAGAAAAACACCATGTTTAAAGGCCCCCCATCCAGTCTTACAGTTTACACAGCTTTTCCACACAGCACAGACCTCCCTAGCAGGGGGGGATACCCACTGGTGTAGTTCAGTAGGACTCACAGGTCTTGTCCTTCCCCCAGACCAAACAATGATGAAGAAGCTGATGACTGGTGAGCTGCTCATAGCTCTGTCACTCTGTGACATAAATGACTGGCTCCATATGCTTCTCCTCCCTTCCCTAGTCTGAGCTATGCTGTACAGGGACTGATGCCAATTCTTAGACCCCTAAACCCTAAGGCTGTATTAATGAATTCAGATCTGCATTCACTTGTGTCTTTTATATCTGCATGGGGTTTGCATTTAGATATAATCTATGGCCCGGATTCACAGAGAGCGGGCGCACATTACACCGCCGTAGCGCAAATAATATACGCTACGCCGCCGCAGAGCAGAGAGGCAAGCATGGAATTCACAAAGCCAGTGCTCCCAAAACTGCGCTGGGTTTCGAAGGCGTAAGTCGGCGTAGGTGGAAGTGGGCGTGAGCCATGCAAATGAGGCGTGACCCCATGCAAATGATGGTCCGAGCGCCAGACAGATACGTATCACGAACTGCGCATGCGCCGGGGACGTGGACGCATCCCTCTGCGCATGCTCACAACCACGTCGAAACAACTGCCTAAACTACGCCGGATCAATGCCTACGGCGTGAACTTAACCTACGCCCAGCCACACACACGTCCAACGTAAACTCCGTAAAATACGCCGGCTTGTATTCCCTGGTGCAGACCTTTGCATGTCTGCTGCTGAGTTACACCTCCTTTATGGGGCTTAATTTTACGCCGGACGTACAACTTACGCACACATCGCGTAGCCTGCGTCGGGCGCACGTACGTTCGTGAATCGCCGTATTTTTCTCATTTGCATATTTGAATAGAAAATCAATGGGAGCGCCACATGCGCCAAGCCTAAATATGCGCCCACGCTACGCCAGTGTAGGCAAGTTACGTCGACGGGATGAAGCCTATTTTTAGGCGTATCTTAGTTTGTGGGTCTGGCGCACAGATACGACGGCGCACATTTGCACTTACGTGGCGTATCTTGATATACGTCGGCGTAAGTGCTTTGTGAATCCGGGCCTATGATTTTATCTCCAAGTTACAGAAATCAGACATCCTTAAAACTTTCCCATGTTCCTGCAATATCCCCTAAATATTCAATGATATCCCAGCGATACTTACCATTGCCTCTATCTTTTTGTTCATCTGTCCTTCCATCTCCTTCCTGTCCTGGTTCCATTTTACTTCCATCTCCTTCCTGTCCTGGTTCCATTTTACTTCCATGTCCTTCCTGTCCTGGTCCCATTTTACTTCCATCTCCTTCCTGTCCTGGTTCCATTTTACTTCCATCTCCTTCCTGTCCTGGTTCCATTTTACTTCCATCTCCTTCCTGTCCTGGTCCCATTTGTCTTCTCTCTTTTTCATATTGTCTTCCATCTCCTTTCTTTCCTTTTCCAGCTGGTCCTCAGTCTTCTTTAATTTCTTCTCCATCATCTTCAGTTTGCCATCCATCTCCTTGCGTTCGTTCCTTCCTTGGTCCTCGGCCTCTTTCAGTTTGTCTTCCATCTCCCTTAATTTTCTCTCCATCTCTTCTAAGACCTTCTTTCTTTGGTCCTCCATCTCCCGTTCTTGCTTCAGATGGCCCTCAATCTCATTCAGTTTTCCTTCCACCTTCTTACATTGGTCCTCTGTCTCCTTTAGGGCCTTGTTTTGTTGGACCTCCATCTCCTTGATATTATTTTCCATTTGGGCCTTAATCTCTTTCAATATCTCGTCTATCGCCATTCTTTCGTGGTTCCATTTTTCTTCCATCTCCATCCTTTCATTGTTGTATTTTTCATTCATCTTTTCTTCCATATTCTTCTGTTCGTCTTTCAGATGGACCTTTTGGTATTTCATCTCCTTTTCGCACATTTTGATTTGGCCCGTAATCTTCTTCAACATTTCCTCCATCTTCAAAAGACTCTCATCCATGTGCCTGCGGTTGTTGTCCACGTTAACACTGATTTCTGCCAATTTTTTCTCTATTGGCTTCTTGTCCTCATTCCATTTTTCGTCCAACCCCCACATTTTGTCTTTCATCGCCTTCAAATTCTTTGCAAGTTCCTTTCTCTCTTGGCTTTCGATCTTCAGTTTATCTTCCAACTCCTTCTTGTCTTTGCTACATTTCTCTTCTAGCTCCTTCCTCTCATTCCTCCAGGTTTTTTCTCTCTTTTCCATTCTGGACTCAATCGCCTTCTGTTCTTTGCGGAGTTGGCGTTCTATCTCGTCCAGTTTTTCTACCAACCTCTTTGTTGGTTCCCCCATGTCCTCTCTAGCAATTCTTAGTTGCTCCAGGACATCTATCAGTCTGCCATCCATATGTTTCATTTTCTTATCCATATAATGCCATTCGTTCTCCCTTTGTTCGTCGTTTGTCCGCCAATTATGCCTAATGTTCAATTGAAGGTATTCCAGTTCACCCTCTGTCTTCTTTTGATCAGTCCTCCTTTCCTCCTTCAATTCCGCCTCCAGGCTCAGCCTCTCCTTCTTCCATTGCTCTTCTCTTGCTGATACTTCCTGTAAATAAAACAAATAGGAAACATAAGTTCAGATCCTTCTTTTATAAAACACAGACATGAGTTACAACTTTCATAAAACTATTCTGGATGTTCTGCTGAACGATAGACTTCAATCTTTCCTGAGTATCAACCCCCCAACCATGGACGAGTGCCAAGTTTAGAAGAATTTAAAGGGGTTGTAAAGGTAAAATAAATTCTCTAAATAGCTTCCTTTTACCTTAGTGCAGTCCTCCTTCACTTACCTCATCCTTCCATTTTGCTTTTAAATGTCCTTATTTCTTCTGAGAAATCCTCACTTCCTGTTCTTCTGTCTGTAACTCAACACAGTAATGCAAGGCTTTCTCCCTGGTGTGGAGTGTCACGCTCGCCCCCTCCCTTGGACTACAGGAGAGTCAGGACGCCCACTAACACACAGCTCCTTTCTCTATCTGCAACGTAGAGAGCGTCCTGACTCTCCTGCTCGCCCCCTTTTCCCTCAAGGGAGGGGGCAAGCACGACTCTCCACACCATGGAGAAAGCCTTGCATTACTGTGTGGAGTTACAGACAGAAGAACAGGAAGTGAGGATTTCTCAGAAGAAATAAGGACATTTAAAAGCAAAATGGAAGGATGAGGTAAGTGAAGGAGGACGGCACCAAGGTAAAGGAAGGAAGCTATTTAGGGAAAAAAAATTGTACCTTTACAACCCCTTTAAGTTTGCAGTTAAATTATCGGTTTTATATTTGACCAAATATTGGCGAAATATAGACAAAATAATCCACAAGGGGGAAATATATCACTCCGGCGGCAGCTGACTGACACATCCAATCCTGCGGGAGTAGTAACCATGAAGTCAGACAATTCTTGGAAGTAGCGCTCACACTTCTTTATAAAGGTGGTACTCTCACACATTGGAGTACCTACCTTACAGCATAAAACGCAGTGTGAGCGACTATCATCCAATAAGGAAACTTCCCCGCCCACAGTTAGAATCACTCCCTAGGTAACACATTTAACCCCTTGATCGCACCCTAGTGTTATCTGTATAAACGACAATGGTCCCAAAATAGTGTGAAAAGTCTCCCGATGTGTCTGAAGCAATGTCACAGTCACAATAAAAATTGCAGATCGCCACCATTACTAGTAAAAAATAAAATAAAAATAAAAATGCCATAAATCTATCCCATTTTGTAGGCGCTATAACTTTTGCGCAAACCAATCAATATACGCTTATTGTGATTTTTTTACCAAAAGAATACGTATCGGCCTAAACTGAGAAAAAAAATGTGTTTTAAAACGTGTTTGTTGTCCGGGGGACCTACAGCCAGGGAGCACCGATTTTTCAAATCAGGGCACCTCTTCCAAAGACTCCTATGTTAAAAAAATAATTTCTCCGGTGATTTTGGGGACCCGGTACCAGGCTGGCCGTAGGTCCCCTGGACCCAGAACTTGGCACACATGTAGCTCCATTTCTCCTCTACAAGTGTGCAAAGTTTGTTGTCTGGGAGACCTATGGCTAGAGAGCACCGATTTTTCAAAGCCGGGCACCCATTCCATAGACTCCCATGTTAAACGTCAGTCTAGTCATGGGCACAGTGAGGCATTGGCACAGTGAGGCATGGACACAGTGAGGCATGCACATGGACACAGTGAGACATGCACATGGACACCCTAGGCTTATACTCGAGTCAATACGTTTTCCCATTTTTTTGTGGTAAAATTAGGTGCCTCGGCTTATATTCGGGTTGGCTTATACTCGAGTATATACGGTATATATATATATATATATATATATATATATATATATATATATATATATATATATATAATATATAAGTTTCACTTTTTGAATTGGAATTACTGAGATGCGTCTGTATTCTGTGCAGCTTAAATGTGTCAATAGAAAGAAATACTTCATTGTGGCCACTAGATGGAGCTGAGGAATATATATTATTTCTATAAGTAGCCAATGCCATCTAGTGGCCATTATGCAGTATTTTCCACAGTCATACATTCAATCTGCAGGGAATATATAGCCTGAGATCATTTGTTTTCCCCCCATTCACACAGAACATATTTACAAGCAGTTAATATTCAGATTTTCTGAGATGGTGAATTGTGGGGTGTCACTAGCTGTAAGCCACAATCATTAACATTAAAAGAAAGACATGCTTGAAATCTATCACTCTGTGTGGATTATGATACATCTAATCCCTATAGATATCAAACATTTGCTAATATAAATAAAATACTAATCTTACCTTCACCGGCTGCTTCTTTTGGGTCAGCACTTTGAAGACTACGGGTTCTTTAGCTTTGGGTTTCAGGTTGCGGAGCACAGCTGCCCCTGCATTCCTGAAGCTCTGGTTGGCTGTGACATGGGGGGTGGTGGTGGTGCGCGTGGCTGTGACATGGGGGGTGGTGGGGGTGGTGGTGGTGCGCGTGGTGCGCGTGGTGCGCTTCTCAATGATCTTTCTTGAAGTCATTGTTATAATTTTCGAATATTAATAAGAATTAGTAAATCTCGCTCTACTAATTTGTCTTTTCTCGCTCTGCGACGCTAAAAAAACGCTATATGTGTATCTCTTTTCTCTTTGTTATCAGAGAGCTCCTCTCACACTTCTGCTTCGATCCACAATCGACAACGTTATGACTGGACTTCCCTCCGACTCCCTTAAATTGGCTTCCGACATGTTCTGTTGCCAAGGATACCAACTGCCACTCTGCTGTGACATCATAGCAACTGCCAGTCTGCACTCTGGTAAGCAGGCTACTTCCACTCTGGAATGTTCTGTTGCCATGGAGACCAACTGCCAGTCTGAACCGGATTCAAATCTCCCAGCTGTGTGCAGTCCCAATAAAGTGTAATGTCATCCCAAATCACTCGGCTATATCTGGGAAGAGGGCGCCTAATACACCAACATATTTATATCGTTTGAAAGATCAGCCCGAGACCTTCGATATCATCCCACATGGGACTCTGTAGCTATAGTCATTGTGGAGAAATGACAGATTATATGTAATGGGGGGGGGGGTGTATACGGAGAATGGGAGTTGGCACTGTGCCAGAATTCTGACCGTTTTTTTTTTTTTAATTGCAGCTGATTTCTGTGCTAGAAATGGGGGGGGGGGGAGATATTATTAACCACCTTAATGAGATGTGGTGTTTACAAGTTAAAAACATTTTATTTTGCTAGAAAATTACTTTAGAACCCCATGCAAAATAAAACGTATATACTGTATATATATATATATATATCTATATATATATATAGATATATATATATAAAAAAAATTCTAACAGAGAATAAAATGGCGGTCGTTGCAATACTTTCTGTCACACTGTATTTGCGCAGCGGTCTTACAAACGCACTTTTTTTGGGGAAAAAGTACATTTTTTTTAAATTAAAAAATAAGACAACATTAAAGTTCGCCCGATTTCTTTTTCATTTTGGGAAAGATAATGTTGCGCCGAGTAAATTGATACCCAACATGTCACGCTTCAAAATTGCGCCCGCTCGTGGAACGGTGACAAACTTTTACCCTTAAAAATCTCCATAGGCGACGTTTAAAAAATTCTACAGGTTGCATGTTTTGAGTTACAAAGGAGGTCTAGGGCTAGAATTATTGTTCGCTTCTGCACGCGAGCTCGGCAGGACGGGGCGCGTTTAAAAAACTCTTATATTTTTAACTTTAGATTTTTTACACTGTTTTAAAAAAAAAATCTAATTGTGTCACTTTTATTCCTATTACAAGGAATGTAAACATCTCTTGTAATAGAAAAAAAGCATGACAGGTCCTCTTAAATATGAGATGTGGGGTCAAAAAGACATGCAATAAAAAATAAATGAATTAAATGTCATTTGAAAAAAAAAAAAAAAAGTGTTTTTAACCACTTAAGCCCCGGACCATAGCACTTTTTGCGATTCGGCACTGCGTCGCTTTAACTGACAATTGCACGGTCGGGCGATGTGGCTCCCAAATAAAATTGACGTCCTTTTTTCCCCACAAATAGAGCTTTCTTTTGCTGGTATTTGATCACCTCTGCGGTTTTTATTTTTTGCGCTATAAACAAAAATAGAGCGGCAATTTAAAAAAAAAGCAATATTTTTTACTTTATGCTATAATAAATATCCCCAATTTTATTTTTAAAAAGCAATTTTTTTCTCAGTTTAGGCCGATACGTATTCTACATCTTTTTGGTAAAAAGAAAAAAAATCACAATAAACGTTTATTGATTGGTTTGCGCAAAAGTTATAGCATCTACAAAAATAGGGGATAGTTTTATGGAATTTTTATTATAATTTTTTTTTACTAGAAATGGCGGCGATCTGCGATTTTTAGCGTGACTGTGACTTTATGGCAGACACATTGGACACTTTTGACACATTTTGGGACCATTTTTACAGCCATCAGTGCTATAAAAATGCACTGATTACTGCGAAAATGATACTGGCACTGAAGGGGTTAAGTGTGTCCTAGGGAGTGATTCTGGCACTGAAGGGGTTAAGTGTGTCCTAGGGAGTGATTCTAACTGTTAGGGGGAGGAGCTACCAGTGACATGTCACTGATCGCTGCTCCCGATCACAGGGAACAGTAGAACACTGACGTCTCACTAGACAGAACAGGGGAATGCCTTGTTTACAAAGGCATTCCCCTCTTCTGCCTTTGCCGACCGCAACATCGAGTTCCCGATACCCTCGGGAGGAACTCACGAGGCACGCGGTGGGGCTCGTGCGTGCGCCAAAATTTAAAGAGATGTACAGGTATGCTCTTTGCCTGCCCATGCCATTGTGTCGATGTATATCCTGTCAGGGGGGGTCTGCGCTGATTGATTATCAGTGCAGCCCCTCCCGAGAATGCCCACTTCAGACCACCAGGGATGCCACAAGGACCACCGGGGATTTCCACCAGGTATGCCACCCATGGCCACCAAGAATGCCAATCTGTGCCCAAAATCAATGCCAATAAGTGCCCACAAATGGTGCTAGTCAGTGTCCATCACTAATGCCTGCCGGTGCCTCCTTATCAGTGATGCCCATCAGTGCCATCTATCAGTATCCATCAATGCCACCCATCAGTGTCCATCAGTGCCAACATCGTCTCAGCCCCCTTTGTCACCACGCAATCTCGGCCCAGCAACCTGACACCTTTTGAGACACTTGCAAATGCAAAACCATCGCGAGCAACCTCCCACTCATCAAGACCTTTGTGACCACGCAGCCTTGCCCCAGCAACCTGACATTCATTGAGACCCTTGCAGCCAGACAAATAGGCTCCATGTACACGGGACGTTTTTACAACTGCTCGTAAATGACTAAACTTGACAGATAGTAACCCGTTTTGCCGCGTTTGCGTTTAGAAGCGTTTAAAAAAAAAAAAAAAAGACTGTGTACATGGTCACATAGGATAACATTGAATGATTTCAGGAGCAGTTGAAAAAAAACGTCCAAATGCCTCTGAACGTACGTTTAGCAGTGTCCCGTGTACAAGGGGGTCCTATCTGATTAGTCAGCATCGCTCTGCTCGGGGAAGAGTGAAAACGAGCCATCAGCGGTGTTCAGTGGCTCGGTTTTCAGTGCAGAGACGCAGGGGGCAGATGCAGTATCAGTCTGAAAAATCACAGCTAATGCGCAGTCCCGTTTCAACCTTACTTTGTTTTTCCAGCAAGAGCCTGGAGCCGACCCAACAACTACTCCAGTCCCACCCTGGTCGTCGCCGACGATGGACTGAAGTCGCATCTCGCCAATGTAATCGAGCGCATCGAGGCCCTCGGGTAAAGACTGCGCTCTCAATAAGCATTTTAATAAATAAATAAATAACCCAGCTCATTAACCACTCCTTGGCACGCAACACACTGAAGGCCTATCACACTGCTTGGAACACCTACCGCAAACTTTTGGCCTCTTGCCCTGGAGCAGCGATAGACACGTCCTAGCCTTTACATCGTATTGCCAAAACGCAGCTGGCCCTTTCTCACAATACTATAAGGCTATAGCTAGCCGGCTTCCAGCATTCCTGTCCTTACAGGACCCCAGTAAACAGTCAGTATTCTCGGCCCATGCAGTCAAGTCCCTCCTACAGAGCATACAGAAGCACCAACCCGTAGTCAGTGGAAAACGCCTACCTATCACGAGTGCCCTCTTCAGGGACATGTCTGAAATCCTTACTCGTTATTCGTTTGGGGCTTTTCTCAGCCTGGTCATCCAGGCGACCATCTACCAGGTCTTCTACGGTTTCCTACGACCTAGTGAATTTACCCTCAGCGGCTCCATCAGTCAGACATTGTTCTGAAGCCAACTGACTCACTTTTTCTGAACCATTACACCCTTCATCTCACAGTCTACAAAACGGAAACAAACCGGCCCCGGGGTTGACATCAACCTGTTTCAGACTAACAACGCCTGGTGCTCGGTGACGGTGCTCGACAGCCAGTTTATCAAGCATCTTGGGCTTCAACCCCAGTCAGCCCTCTGGACATCCCTTCCAGATCGGAACAGCCTCAGCTGCCTTCCAACATGGAGTACCAGACCACGTAATCGAGAAACTAGGCCGATGGAAATCCACTTGTTTTGCCACATACATCCCAAATCCTCAGAAAGAAATGGCACAAGCCTTCACCAAGGTGGTTCAATAAACAACAAGAATCAATTAAGAGTTACTCCCCCATTGCCCCCTTTTCTTGACATACCAACCAGACCACCAAGGTACACTTCAGGTCTATTTATGTTGTAAGTCTTGTTGCGTGTTTATGTGATCCACATTTCTCTCGGTCATAGGGCCACAGCCATAAATAAGAAGGCCAATATGGTGACCTGAATTTATGGGAGGAGCCCAGAGGGTACTTAAGCAGCCCACTCGCCCATGCTCTTTGTCAGATCAGTGCATGATACCCTCCCGCCCTTCCCTTTTTCAGGGCACTTTTTAGCACATCCTTCCTCATAAACTACCCATTTTCGGTATGCCCCCCTTTCTTGGCATACCGAAAAGACCACCAAGGCACACTTCAGGTCTATTTTTGTTGTAAGTCTTGTCGCTCAAAATTACTTCCTTATCAAAACCAGTCTGATCCGACCAAATACTGCAGAAATATCTTTTTTTGCCAGTCACATTTAACTGTTCCCTTGCCAATATGGACATTGATTGGACTAAAATATACGGTCAAGCCTATAACACACCTAGACCTTATGCATATTCATAAAGTATATATTGTTAAACTTGATGCTTTGTATAAAAAACCCTGCATGTCTCCCCTGTGCTCCATTACATTACATCTTTTTCCGGCCATGTTTGTCGCTTGATTGATTCCATAGACTAAACTCCATGGGCAGGGAAAAACATGTGGGGGGTGTGGCCTGGACAAAGCCTAGCCTGAGGGTGGCTTCCACTCTACAGAAGGGTTTTGTGGCTTCTTTTCCTTCTTCATTGACTTCTATGGAGACGAGGTCTTTCCCTGCCTGTACTCCCAGCAGTTGTCAGCATATAAGGGTGTGTCTCCTGCTTAGTGTGGTCAGTTTCTAATAGCAAAGCAGAGGGACTGCCAGGAACACCAGGGATTTTACATAAAGGAAGCAATACAAAGAGAACAGGATACTTTCCCATACAAGTACATGGTACAGCAGGCACATATCAGGAATATAAAAATGCTGGGGTTTAACAAACGCTTTAAGGCTCCATTCACATTTGTGCGACTTGACATGCAACTTTGGATATTTAAAGTCGCATGACTTTTTTCAATGGTTTTCCAATGATAACCATTCATATATGTGCCCTGCGGTGACCTCAAAGTAGTTCATGCACTATTTTGCTTCAACTTTCGGACCTAAATGTTAAACAGTTGTCCATTATCACTGGTCAAAGCCAAAGTCGTAGGCAAGTCGCACTTGTCCAACTTTGGAATTCGTACAAGTGCGAATGGAGCCTTACCAAATTGTGTCATTCAGTTAGGGTTTTCATGTACGCTAAAATCCACACTTGTATACTCCATCTGCACTCCCCATTGGGATACTTTTTAGCTGCTGTGAATACAAAGTCAATTGAGATACAATTTAAGTGTATACAGCGAGGGGAAATAGTATTTGACCCCCTGCTGATTTTGTATGTTTGCCCACTGACAAAGAAATGATCAGTCTATAATTTTAATGGTCGGTTTATTTTAAGAGTGAGAGACAGAATAACAAAAATATCCAGAAAAACGCATTTCAAAAGTTATAAATAGATTTGCATTTTAATGAGTGAAATAAGTATTTGACCCCTTCGCAAAAAACATGACTTGGTGGCAAAACCCTTGTTGACAAGCATAGGAGGTCAGACGTTTCTTGTAGTTGGCCACCAGGTTTGCACACATCTCAGGAGGGATTTTGTCCCACTCCTCTTTGCAGATCCTCTCCAAGTCATTAAGGTTTTGAGGCCGATGTTTGGAAACTCAAACCTTAATGGGATTAAGGTCTGGAGCCTGGCTAGGCCACTCCAGAACCATAATGTGCTTCTTCTTGTGCCACTCCTTTGTTGCCTTGGCCGTGTGTTTTGGGTCATTGTCATGCTCGAATACCCATCCACGACCCATTTTCAAAGCCCTGGCAGAGGGAAGGAGGGTCTCTCTGAAAGATTTAATAGTCTAACGTCTCTTTGATGCAGTGAAGTTTTTCCTGTCACTCCCAAAGCATAATGTTTCTACTTATATGTTTGACGGTGGGAATGCTGTTCTTGGGGTCATAGGTAGCATTCTTCCCCCTCCAAGTTGAGTTGAGTTGATGCCAAAGAGCAAAGAGCTAAATTTTGGTCTCATCTCACAACACTTCACCCAGTTCTCCTCTGAATCATTCAGATGTTCATTAGCAAAATTCGGATTGGCCCTGTACATGTGCTTTCTTGAGCAGGGGGACCTTGCGGGTGCTGCAGGATTTCAGTCCTTCACGCAGTAGTGTGTTACCAATTGTTTTCTTGGTGACTATGGTCCGAGCTGCCATGAGATCATTGACAAGATTCTCCCGTGTAGTTCTGAGCTGATTCCTCACCATTCTCATGATCACGAGGTGACATCTTGTATGGAGCCCCAGACTGAGGGAGATTGACAGTTATTTTGTGTTTCTTCCATTTGTGAACCTCTCACCAAGCTGCTTGGCAATGGTCTTGTAGCCCATTCCAGCCTTGTGTAGGTCTACAATCTTGGCCCTGACATCTTTGGTCAGCTCTTTGGTCTTGGCCATGGTGGAGAGATTGGAATCTGATTAATTGATTGCTTCTGTGAACAGGTGTCTTACACTGGTAACAAGCTGAGATTACGAGCACTTCCTTTAAGGGAGTGCTCCTAATCTTAGCTTGTTACCTGTATAGAAGACACCTGGGAGCCAGAGCCTTGCTGATTGATAGGGGATCAAAATACGTATTTCACTCATTAAAATGCAAATCAATTTATAACTTTTTTTAAATGTGTTTTTCTGGATATTTTTGTTGTTATTCTGTCTCTCACCATTAAAATAAACCGACCATTAAAATTATAGACGGATCCTTTGATTTTCATTGGGCAAACATACAAAATCAGCAGGGGATCGAATACTTTTTTCCCCTCACTGTATCTGCCTGTGGTCTTAGTTTTTTTTTAAATCTTTTTTAATTAAAGTTTTCCATGTAAAAAACAAGTACAAGAACACTAAAAACAATACAATGAATATGCTTGTATTGCCAGCGCAGGGTTCATATATTTAAAGCACAGGATACGAATGCAGTTTGGCGGGAGCAACGCCAAGTTGACAATGGTGTGACTGTGTAACCTTCACTGTCAGGTGCCAATATGAACTGACGTAAAGAGATAGAACTGACCCAGTTTCCTGCACTTAGCACAAAACAAACAGAAATCTAGCTAAACGTCTCTCGAACCCTTCGTTATCTAGAAGCTATGAAGCAGTGGTGGGGTCTGCCAACCATTTGGCACACACTTTATCATTTTTGGCAGGACATCCTCTGTGTGTGTGTGTAGGTATCTTTATACAATGGGAGATTGTTGGTGATCAATTGTTTCCAGATGGAAATGGAAGGGAGAGCCTCCGCCAATACAAGGTGATGGCCTTTCTTGCATAGAATAGAAGGAGAACGACAAAGGTTTTTTTCCCACCCTGGTATGAAGAAGATTGTCGACAAGGCCTAATAAACAAATTTTGATGGCTTGAGGGACTGACGTTGATGTAAAAGTATTGATGATGGTTAGCACGTCCAATCAAAATCTTGTGATATCAGGTCATGACCCAAAAATTTGGGAATAGTCACCATGGAAAAAAACACACCTCCAACACTCTGAGCCGAGGAATGGGATGGATTGATTATGTGGAGCCTAAAGAGGATAAAATAGGCTCTCTGTACGATTTTTAATTGAATTACTATATTTGTTGGTGTATAACACACACTTTTTCCCCCTAAAATAGGGGGGAAATCGTGTGTGCGTGTTATACGCCGATATAGGCTGCCACCGAGGGGAAAAGTGCCGCTGAAATAGAGCCGGATCTCGTGTGTACTCGGCTCTGCTCGCAGTCACACTCACTCCCGCCCCCCTAGACGGCTCCTAGCATTGACATCCCGGCATTGGACCGACGTTATGTCCATCATAGGATCCGGGCCAGGGAGGGGGGACTGGGCGTGACGCCGAGCAGAGTACACATGAGATCCGGCTCTGTCTATTTCGTCAAGGCTGCAGATGGGCACTGATCAGGCTGCAGTGAGGAGCAATGCTGCAGATGGGCACTGATCAGGCTGCAGTGAGGAGCAATGCTGCAGATGGGCACTGATCAGGCTACAGTGAGGAGCAATGCTGCAGATGGGCACTGATCAGCCTGCAGTGAGGAGCAATGCTGCAGATGGGCACTGATCAGGCTGCAGTGAGGAGCAATGCTGCAGATGGGCACTGATCAGGCTGCAGCGAGGAGCAATGCTGCAGATGGGCACTGATCAGCCTGCAGTGAGGAGCAATGCTGCAGATGGGCACTGATCAGCCTGCAGTGAGGAGCAATGCTGCAGATGGGCACTGATCATGCTGCAGTGAGGAGCAATGCTGCAGATGGGCACTGATCAGCCTGCAGTGAGGAGCAATGCTCCAGATGGGCACTAATCACGCTGCATTGATGCTCACTGAAGATTATTTTGCTTCAAAGTGGTTTATTTTAAAAAAAAAATAAAAAACTTTTTTTCCCCCTTAAACTTCCCTCTTAAATTGGGGTGCGTGTTATACGCTGAAGCGTGTTATACGCCGATAAATACGGTAATCTCTCACTAAGAGAAACTAGTGTTTTAAACGGAAGATCCCATATGTTATCCCAATCATTGTTGTCTAAATGTGGTGCATCCCTCAGCCACTTATTTCTCAGTGATTATAATGGAGGAAGGGCAACCAATACCAGATGGGCATTAATGTGAGATGTGGGTTTTTCAGTGCAATCAGTTCTAAGGCCCATGGGAATTGGCTATTTAAGGTGTGGGAGAGTAGCCTATAGCTAAAATTGTGTGTGAGGGGTACATTAAAGTCTTGAGATAGACAAGCTAAGGGGCGTAGAGAGCCCTGATCCACTATCTGAGAAATGTGTTTTATTTTGTATTTAGTCCACACAACCGGATCTGGTAGCATGAAGTAAGGAGGGGTTCATTAGATGACAACTGCAGTGTCAAGGTATTTTTCATTAGCCAATACGGCCCTCCAGGCTCTGATAGTTGGAATTAAAGAATATGGAGCCTTGGGGCCACAAAATAAAAGGGTTTGCAGAGCCTCTTGGGGTCCAACAATAGCCACCACCAGCCTAGCAGATGAGTTGGTATGATCCAGGGAGAGCCACCAGGAGGCAGTAACTAGTTGGGTGGCCATAAAACATTTATGGGAGTCTGGGAGAGACAATCCCCCTGTGAGGAGGGTCTCATAAGTGTGGATAGTTTGTATCCCAGAGGGCGAGGGCCCTATGGAAAGGTAGAGAAAAGTTGATTCAGGTAGGTAAAAAAAGATTTAGGCATCCAATAAGGAGAGTGGCGGAAGAAGTATGTAAGCCTTTGGTCTTAGTTTAATACATATCCTAGCTCACTGAGTCTCCAAACCCCGGCATGCTTGTATGTTCTATCCAGCTCATTCAGATACTGCCGAGACTGCAGGGACAGAACTGCTGGTCTGCTTGCTTCAACCTTCCCCCAGTGCGTTTTAGGCAGGCTACTGTCAGCGGGACAGAAAAGAAGGCAGGCAGAGCGATGTTTGTGTACCACTGTTGTGGGGGGTATCCCGGGGTGTAATCAGGGTTGGGGGCACAGATGTGGGGGAGACACTGATGGGGGGACACAGTCGTGGGGGAGACTCTGATGGGGGGACACAGTCATGGGGGAGACTCTAATTGGACACAGATGTGTGGATAGGCTCTGACGAGGACACAGAAATGCAGAAAGGCTATGATGAGGTTATCGTATTTATCGCGGTATAACGCGCTCCCGCGTATAGCGCGCACCCCTAATGTTGCCCCAAATACTGTGGAAAAAAAGTTATTTTTGTACTTACAGTTTTGGTGTCTTGCGCGGCATCCATCGGCGGCCTCGTCGGGTCCGTCTGCGGCTTCGGGTGTCCTCTTCGTCGGGTCCGGCGTCCTTCTGCGGCGTCCTCCCCGCTCGTTTCCCGCGCCGAGTTTGAATACTGCGCCGACATATACAGAGCGCAGTACACTCGTGTATTGTCGGGCAGGCTCGGCAACTCTCGCGCTGACGTCCTGTACGTCCAGGACGTGAGCGCGGAAGGAGCCGAGACTGCCCGACTATACTGCGCTCGGTATATGTCAGCGCAGTATTCAAACTCGGCGCGGGAAAGCGGGTATCGGCGTATACCGCGCACCCCACGATTTTGCCCTTTTCAGGGCAAAAAAGTGTGCGGTATACGCCGATAAATACGGTACTTTTTATTTATTTATAAATAACAATTTTTTTCGGCACGCGAATATTTGTAAAATCTACAATGTGGCCCTCGGGCTAAAAAGTTTGGAGACCCCTTCTCTAGCTGAACACAGCAAAGGCAAATGTTTAAAAACATTGGCGCTTGCATGACGTTGGCATCCGGAAAAAAACAAAGAAGAAAAGGTAATGCAGAGAGAAATTGGTCATGGGCCTTTGAATGAGGCGTGCCACAAATGAAAAAGTAACAATGTAAATGGCATAAAAGGGTACATAAGTAATAATATTTATTTTACAAGTTGAATGGTTTTTCTCAACAAAAGTGGAGTATTCCTATACATTGTCTAATAATAGAAGCAACAAACTCAGATACAATCTGGTATATGGAGATTAATAACAAGTGGTTTTCTTTTCCAATGCTTTTACTGCAGCAGGTAAGCTGTCTTTATTGAGGGTACATAGGAACCAGTGGCAGTGCGTCCATAGCGGCTTTCTCCTGCATCCGTCACTCAACAATAGATTCATGCATTGCAGGAATCCATCTATTGTTGCCGCTGCCGCCCCCTATTCAGGTGTCCGGCCCCCTGTTGAGCGCCGGCCATCAGAATTACAGCGGTGGGTGTGTTTTGCAAGTGCCTGATTAGAGCCAGGCTGTGCGTTCCCTGTTTAAACAATGCTGTGTTAGGGAATCGCTTCCCTAACACTGACTCAGGTGCACCGGGTCTGGTTACCGGTCATCTGATTGGCTGAAGCGACAGGTGCAGTGATTGGACGCCTATCAGGCGTTCAATCGTAGCAGAGATGACATTGAGGATGGGAGAACACATCGAGGACGATGGCGCTGACCCGAGAAAGGCAAATTTGCTGCATTTAAGGGGGGCACAGTGGCTGTGATTTATGTTTTTTTTGTCAGTTTGTTTGCGCCCCACCACTGATGTGAACACTAGAGGATCGCAGTGTGACTGCAAAAACAGCAAAAGGAACACATCAACAAATCCAAAAACAGTCTAGAAAAGACAATAACTAATGCAACAAAAAAAAATGCATTCATTATTTATGTTATAACAGGACGCAACTGAAACGCCCACTACGCTTTCTATTTTTACCCTGTGATGTTACGTTTTCCTCAGTGTTAATTGGTTTATTTTGCAGGGGCTCTACCTCCCTACGTTCCTTCAGGACATTGCGACTTTTTTTTATTCTCAGACTCCTCCTTAATGTTTGCCATGTTCTAATCCATCTGCTTGTCTTTACATTCCTACGTTCCTTCTGATTAATTGCATTGCTATATTCCTCCTGATTCATTACATTCCTATATTCCTCCTCATTCATTACATTCCTATGTTCCTTATCATCTTGATGAATTTTCTTGATTTTTTGGGGTCTCGTCTCATCTTCTTCCCTGATGCCGTCACAGTTTCCTCTTTTGCGTCCCTTCAGCGCTTCTTGATCATTTCTTAGCAAGTCTACTGGTCCCCAGGCGAACATGCTTTGCGGTTGGTAGCGTTTCCAGGCAAAGCGCACCAAATCTCGACGTTTTCTCTTGTCCTTTACGGAGAACAGGAAATAGTCTAAGACACTCCTTTTTATGTTCTTTAATTGGCCTTCGCACAGGGTTTCCCACAAGAAAAACTGGACCAGAGGAGCTTGGAAGTGTTCAAACCCCAGTTCCCCCATGCACTTCAAGATACGGGTGATCCGCAGGTTATTGTGAGTGTGACTATGAATAAAAAAAAATAGTGAGAAAACAAATATATAAAATATTTGATTTGACTACCCCTTTAAAAGTCCAATGAGAGATATGCATGCCATGAAATACAATCTGAAAAGCACACTGTACATCTGTGCACTTGTGTGTCTGGACCTCTGTTGCAGCCAGTGTTCCACCAAGCATAGTGTTGCATGGCATATAACAGTGATTTTTAGCCTTAGATTGGACCCAAGAGATTTGCATGTCATTATGTCATAGTGAGACCAGAAACTTTTGGGTTTGACCCTTAACCTTTAGCCCCGGAAGATTTTACTGCTTAATGACCAGGCCTTTTTTTGCGATTCGGCACTGCGTCACTTTAACTTGACAATTGCGCGGTCGTGCGACGCTGTACACAAACTAAATTTACATTTTTTCCCCCCATCAATAGAGATTTCTTTTGGTGGTATTTGATCATCTCTGCGATTTAAATTTTTTGCGCTATAAACAAAAAAAGAGCGACAATTTTGAAAAAAACCACACGATCCGTCTTTCCTCACAGAACAGGGACAATCTTGTTTGGGTACAACATCGTACGACCGCAGTTAAAACGATGCAGTGCCGTATCGCATAAAATGGCCCTGTCATTAAGCAGTAAAATCTTCCGGGGCTAAAGTCGTTAAAGCGGAGGTTCACCATAATTGACAACTTTTCCTGTTTAAAACCAGCTGCCATAGTACGGTCTGTATCCGTTTTTTTTTTTTTTTTTTAATCGGCCTCCTTACCTTTGAACGAGGGCCTTTAGTGAGCTGTCACTCACTTTTCCCCGTGGGAGTGGGCGTGGTTTTAAAAATCCCCCATCAGCGCTATGTCTCCTGGGAGTTAGTCCTGAGAATCCCAGGAGACGCGCTGTGTTCGAAATCCCGCCATATCTCGCGGGTCACGTGATTAGTAACTTGTCTGCTAGTCACAGCGGGGAGTGTCCTTTTCAGGACGCTGCCGGCTGTTGTCCTAGCAACTATGCAGTGTTGACGGCGCTGCTCGCTGTCACACTGCGCGGGATAGAGCGGTGAATGCTGGGACAGCATTCACCGCATCCCGGAAGATAATACAGGAGGGCTTCAGAGTGCCCGCAGTTAAGATGGCAATGTCCATCATCAATTTTTATAAAATATTATTTTGGGGGAAATCGTCTTGGTAGCGGCTGCGAGTAGGAGACTGGTGAGTACAATTTTCATTGTACCATCAGCGTTACAAAAACGTCTTTAAAAAAAAAAACGTTTTCCCGCGGAACTCCCGCTTTAAGGGTCAAACCCAAGAGTTTCTGGTCTCACTATGGCCTAATGAGGTGCAAATATCTTGGGTCCGATCTAAGGCTAACAATCTACTACTGCTCATCTTGACACATCAAACCATAAAGAAAGCAGCTCACTTGTTCAAATTCATATATCTTTCTTTCCAATTCCTCGCTCTGCAGACTTTTCCGGTCTCCTCGTTTTCTAGATGCAGACCGTAGAATCCCAACATGAGCTTATACGCCTCAAGGAGATTCCTCGTGACTCTTCTATCTTTCTTCATTTCCTAGGGAACACTTATTTGTTATAATGAATAATATAAATGTAATAAAAAAAAATAAAAAAAATTAGAAGCAGGACAAAAAAAAAAAGAAAGGAACTACACCAAACTTGGCTTCCCCTCATAACGCCCTGTAGTGTATGTCCTAGCATTCTTTTTTTCTTTTACCCAATTCCTGTAATGAGTAACAGGTTTTCTCAATCCCTGTGACATCATCACTATGCTTGTAAATGTCTTGCAGTTAGAAGGGATCAGCAAGGTGCCCTAGGTCAATTCCTATTGATGTGGGTGTAGCGCTCATCCCCAAAGTGGCCGCTTAGACTATGCCCAGGTTCTCCAAAATATTACAGAGGCTGCCAGTCGCACACACATCAATGATTCAGGCCCAGTCTAGGGCAGTGGTCTCCAAACTATGGCCCGGGGGCCAGATGTGGCCCTTTGCTTGCTTTTACCTGGCCCTTGGGGCATAATTCCCCCCCATGACACCAATGAAAGGGCACAATTCCTCCCAATGAGACCAATAATGGAACCCAAAGACACCCAATAAGGGGGCCCAATGACAACCAATAATGGGGCACAATTCCTCCCAATGAGACCAACAATGGGGCCCAACAATAGGGCACTATTCCTCCCAATTAAAACAACGGGGCCCAATGATGGGGCACAATTTCTCCCAATGACACAAACAATTGGCCCCATTGACACCAATGATGGGGCACAATTCTTCCCAGTGACACCAAGAATGGGGCACAATTCCCCCCACTCATACCAATGATGATGCACAATTACTTCCACTGAATCAAACAATAAGGCATTTTTTTCTCCCCACTGATGTCAGGACTTTTTTCTACTCCAGATGGTCACAGTCCGGCCCCCCTAAAGTCTGAAGGACAGTAAATTGGCCCTTTGTTTAGAAACTTTGGAGACTCCTGGTCTAGGGGATGCATTAGTATTTATTGCTGAAGATCTTTAACAGGAGAGGGGTTTGGGGTCAGAGGATACTCCAAAATGATCAACAGCAACAACAGTAGGACAAACCTCTCTCTAATCCCCAAATAGCAGCTTTTCTGGGGTTGCAGGGAATGGCCATTATATATAAGACCCCACAGCAGCAGTCCATAAACACTACTTCTGGTACTTAGTTCACCTATAGCACTTGCACAGCTATCAGTACCCAACAAGGACTTTAATCAGTGTTCCAGGAGCTGTTTGCCACCCAGAATCCACAGGTAGATGCTTTGTGAAGGAGATCAACTAGATCTTTCTCCAGACCCAGGACTTCAGTGCAGTGCTCAGACAATCGCCCCTAGGCCTTCAGCCAAGCAGCTGCTGAGGCCCAGACTGCAATTTCTTGTCTCTCTGGCTATCTCCCAATGACAAACGCCCCCTAAGAGACTGGAACCATCCCTTGAGGGAAAATAACCCCCTATTTAGGCCTCCTGCACATGTATCACCTCCCCAGCCACCTTCTGGAAGCCCTCTTCCAAGGATTGACTGGGGCATGATAAATATTCAACTGATTAAAATCTCCCAGCCCTTTGTTCTGGAAACTTCTTCCAGACGCAAGGATAAGTAAATCAGAATCTCAGCTCAAGAAACCCTAAGACCTACACAATCAACGATTGCTCAATTCAATACAATGGAACCAAAACTAAAATTCCCCTAACCACCTATCTAGAGGGGGGCATTACATGGGCAAGCCACCAAAACGACATCTTCTATGAAGCCCCTTTCTTACCCAGTGTGTGGATAGGCTCTTAGGAGACAAGGCAGCAGCATTAGGTTGCTGGAAAATAAACCAATGGAGATGGGCAGTTGCGTAGTCTAGCAGGAGAGAACATAAGATGTTCCTGCTAGTCCCCTGCTTTCCTATTAAAAACTGACCACACTAAGCAGGAGAACACACCATGATCAGTTCTCTAACTATGCTTGGAATTCAGCCTGTTTTCCTCCAATGATCAGATTTGTCCTGACACGCCTCCCCTGCACAGCCATTCACTGGCAAGCTCAGTGTGCTGCTGCTTCTCCTCCCGCAGCTCTTATGCAGCTGAGAACAGAGGGCATGTGATCACTTATAAAAGAGGGAAAAAAAGGTATTTATAATTTTCTTTTTTTTTATATATCAAGACAAAAATGTTTTGCCTTTCATTTCCATTTTGAAAAACTGAATAGGTTGATTTAAAAGGTGATCATTTACAATCACTTTAAATAGAGTTGCCTAGAAGTGCCCAAGAGTACTTTTATTCATTGTGGAGGAAACCCCAAACTCTGGGGCAAACAGAGGCATAAACCCGAGCCCCATCTACCCACATTCTTAGTTTTGTACTCCTAAAGGAACACTAAAGTAAAATTTTTTTTTTTTGGTAAAATAACAAACATTTTATACTTACCTCCACTGTGCAGCTCGTTTTGCACAGGGTATCCCCGAACCCGGTCTTCTGGGGTCCCTTGGCGGCTGTCTCCTCCTTGCAAGAGCTTTTTACCTTCATGCAAGCTCCCTCGCATGGTGGAAAGCTCTTGCAAGCGCGCTCCCGTGATACAGTGGTGGCCATAGCCGCCAACTGTATCACTCGGCCCCGCCCCCCACATCATTGGATGTGATTGACAGCAGCGCCAGCCAATGGCTGCGCTGCTATCAATCTGTCCAACCTAGCCAATCAACGGCCAGGCTGGGAACCGAACAGGATGAAGTTAATAACTGCATAGAATAATAAATTACAGATAGAACCATAGCCAATATTCCTGCAAAAAAAGGCAATGAATTGATTCAAGTTATCTGACTGATCTCTCCCTGCTCTGCTACACTATAATGGTGCGCCTGTCTTTACACGCACATGAACTTTAATGGCATCCCTGTCTTAGTCCGTAGGATTCAATATTGAGTTGGCCCACCTTGCTTTATGCACTGGTGTGCAGTCATGTTGAAACAGGAAGGGGCCAACCCCTAAACTGTTCCCACAAAGTTGGGAGCATGAAATCGTCCAAAATGTATTGGTATGCTGACGCCTTAATAGTTCCCTTCACTAATGGGGCCAAGCCCAACCCCTAAAAGACAACCCCACAAAATAATTCCTCCTCCACCAAATGATTTGGACCAGTGCACAAAGCAAGGCCCATAAAAACATGGATGAGCGAGTTTGGGGTGGAGGAACTTGACTGGCCTCAACCTGATAGTACACATTTGGGATGAATTAGAGCGGAGACTGTGAGCCAGGCCTTCTCGTTCAACATCAGTGCCTGACCTCACAAATGTGCTTCTGGAAGAATGGTCAAACATTACCTTAGGCACACTCCTAATCCTTGTGGACAGCCTTCCCAGAAGAGTTGAAGCTGTTATAGCTGCAAAGGGTGGGCTAACTCAACGTTGAACCCTACGGACTAAGACGCCATTAACGTTCATGTAAAAGGCAGGTGTCCCAAAACTTTTGGAAATATAACGTATATACAGTTAGATGAGTTCCTCTTTAATTCATTGGGGTTTCTAATACCTGAATCTCTTTTTTGTGTAGAGGAGCGGCATGTGGGTTAACACCACGTTCTTGAAGTGGAAAGAGCCTGAAACACAAGAGGTTTATATCAGTTAGAACTATAACCAGATCTCTAGGGAAAACTTTATTTTTTTCCCCCGGGTAAAGTGAGAATGGATTGGAGCCACTATTAGATTTTTGAATGGTTTTGGTGTCCCCACTGGGACACCGAAACCATCCCTTCCTGTGGTGTCATCGGGACAGGAAGCGTTGGGAAATCTTCACAACAGGAAGCTTCCCATCTAAGCTCCAGAAAACAGAAGAGTTTGTATTCCAAAAGCATTTGAAAGCAATAGATCATAAACGTAGTTACACCTACCATTGGATGTAGTTATGGTTGTACTCTAGCATGTCATAGTCATCTTTCCCTGCATTAAGGAAGTCTTCAATTTGACAACCTGAGAATGATACAGAAATCGGTTATTACTTCCACTCCTATTAAATATAAAACATACTTCATAGGGTCTTCCCTTTTAGCTATTGGTGGAGAATGCGGGCTCAAAAAATCCAACAGAGAGATCCTTCTACAATTCTCTACATCTGACGTCCTTGACTTTCAGCGGGAATATCTGAATGATACCTGCAGCTACAGGCGCCATTATTTTCTGCCGATTCTGTGCACGATAAGAACGGTCACATCGGCAGTTCCGCCGCTTGATCTTTCTTACAGGCAACGGGAGGGGATGTACCCCCCTCCCGCCGCAATCTGGGGCTTCCCCAGGCTTTCCCTTGCCATCAGGGACCAGGAGAAAGAATCGGCTGCCGCAGGATGACGACCATAGAGATTTCTGATGGCCAGAAGGTCACCAGTCATCTCTATGACAGTCGGGAGGCTCGGGCGTGACGTTATGACGTCCGGGTCGCGGATGTAAACAAAGCCTTGATCACGGCTGTCAGCATGAGACGGGTGAATTATTTTTTTCCGATCTCATGCTTTCCAGCCTGGAGGAGAGATGTGGGGTCTTATTGACCGCACATCTCTCCATAAAGAGGACCTGTCACGATAGATTCCTATTACAAGGGATGTTTACATTCTCCACACCAGGGAGAAAGCCTTGCATTACGTGTGGAGTTACAGACAGAAGAACAGGAAGTGAGGATTTCTCAGAAGAAATAAGGACATTTAAAAGCAAAATGGAAAAGAGAGAGGTGGGAAGCGGATGCGGGAGAGTTGGATGGGGAACAGTGGGAGGAGATTTTTCAGGCGGTGGGCAAGTGCTCCTTGAATGTATCACAAAAGCTCACCCAGTTGTATATCCTGTTACGTACCTATTACACCCCACACAGGCTTAGTAAGATGAACCCGCAACTTGACCCTACTTGTACACGTTGTAAGAGAGACCATGGAGATTTGATTCATATGCTATGGAGATGTCCCAAACTCCACACTTATTGGGCAGGAGTAGTGAGTACCATTAACTCAGCGTTTGGCGTGACTCTTCCGCAGGACCCGAGGGCATGTCTCTTGGGGGCTCTGAAGAAGTACGAATGGGAAGAGGCGGACAGGGAAGTGATTCACAGGGTGTTGTTCCAGGCGAGGAAACTCATCATGGTTCATTGGAGAGCTGAGGCTCCCCCGACCCGTGCTGAGTGGATCGCCAACATTGGGACAACGATGAGGATGGAGAAACTGGTATACCAACACAGGGGCAATGCCCACAAGTTTGAGAAGCTATGGGCAAAGTGGTTGGATGTACCGGGCCTAGCCCCGGTGGACTTGGTGATGGATAGGTTGCTGGGTATTAATGTTGGGTGAGATTTGGATGGGAGGGGATGCCACGAGAGCAATGTCCGGAGTGGGGGCGGGGGGGGGGGGGGGGATTTACCTCCAGAATGGGATTGCTATATCTGTACATGTTAGTATGGCCTTGATCTTTATCTCTATTTTATGTTTATGTCCCCGACGTGTCGAGGGGATTCTGTATGCCTTGTATCTCTGCAAACTAAATAAAACTTTTGTTGGATTAAAAAAAAAAAAAAAAGCAAAATGGAAGGATGAGGTAAGTGAAGGAGGACTGCACTAAGGTAAAGGAAGCTATTTAGGGGGAAAAAAATCCTTTACAAAGAAAGTGTAAAAAAAATATAATAATAAAAAAAAAAAATTTAAATCCCCCTGTCCCCGGTAGCCTGCGCTCAGAAGCGAACACACACGCAAGTCCCGCCCACACATGTAAACTCTGTTCAAACCACACATGTGAAGCGTTGCAGAGTGCGTTAGTGCGCGAGCAACAATTCTAGCACTAGACCTCCTCTGTAACTCTAAACTGGCAACCTGTAAAAAAAATTAAAGCGTCGCCTATGGAGATTTTTAAGTACCGAAGTTCGGCGCCATTCCATGAGTGTGCGCAAATTTAAACATCTTTCAGTCTATACAATAAACAATTGGGCTAACTTTATCGTTTTGTTATTTTTTAGTTCATGAAACATTTGGAAAATTATTGCGCAAATACTGTGCGAGATAAAGTTTCAATGACCGCCATTTTATTCTCTAGGGCAGGCATATGCAATTAGCGGACCTCCAGCTGTTGTAAAACTACAAGTCCCATCATGCCTCTGCCTCTGGATGTCCTGCTTGTGGCTGTCAGAATCTTGCAATGCCTCATGGGACTTGTAGTTCTGCAACAGCTGGAGGTCCGCTAATTGCATATCCCTGCTCTAGGGTGTCTGCAAAAAAAAACATGTATAATGTTTGGCAGCTTTGAGTAATTTTCTAGCAAAAAAATGATGATTTTTACATGTAGGAGAGGAGTGCCAGAATAGGCCCGGTATGGTAGTGGTTATATAAGAGCAGTGTATACAGCAAGCTGTTGCAAAGCATTGGCGAAGGTGAAAACCACATTTGAAAATAATCAGTAGATCCACAGATCACTGCTGAAATGGTATCCGAAGTCTGACTGCTAATAAATGTTAAACTTCAACTCCAAAGCTTCTCTATTAATAGTTTAATGTGACAGGTGGTGTTTGGGGAGTGTAAGGAGTGGGTCCAAATTTAAACTTTTCAGCAAACGTTGAGACATGCACATCACTTTAGCTTGCTATATTTAGGGATCTGTTGATCTTATGCCAAGTTTAAAGTTACATTAGGAAAATAAACCTCTCTCCATCTTGGTACTTACCATTAGGTTTGAACGCCATCTCATTTCTGTAAAAATGTAGATTGGGCATTTCTTTCTACAAGAGAAAAAAAAAGCCAAAAAGGGTTATCAGAAATGTCCTAGTTAATTGTCTGGTAAAAGCAATCTATGGATGTCTTCAAATTTGATCCGACATCCCTCTGGATCGACCTTTCTCAGCCATGGTTCTGTGGAACCCTGGGGTTTCTCCAGAGGTTGCTAGAAGTTCCATGACCAAAAAAAAAACAAAAAAAACTTCTGCCTCTCAAATGAGTAACCACTGAAGGTTCTTCCTTCTGTCCCCAAATGTAAGGAGCATTCTTTCTTTTGACCATCACACATGAGCTGTAGATTTAGTCATTATCAACATGGGTTCCCTGAGACCAGAAAGGTATTTTAAAGGTTCCTCTATGTCAAAAGGTTGAGAAAGGCTGGTATAGATGGTAGGGGTGCGCATCTTCACTGGTCTCACAATTTAATTCGATTACGATTATCTGGTAAGCGATTCGATTCCGCGATGCATCACGATTACTGACGAGCTCCCACTTCCGCTTGGGCCGCCTAGGCGGCCCTTCCTCCTTGCAATCTTCTGGGACACATCACAGGTCCCAGAAGATTGCCCGGCTATGCAGGACAGCGCAGTGAGACATGCGCATCTGGCTGTGAAGCTGCAAGCTGTCACAGCCCAATGCCTACAGTAGTATTGCCAGCGACGTAGACAGGCAGGGGAGAGAATGGAGGATTTGGGTGGCCCTGTCGCTGGATTGTGCAACAGGCGAGTGTCTTTTTCCGCACACTCGTAGAATGGCAACAAACTATGGTACCTAAAAATCTCCATAGAGGTCCAAAGCAGCTGCCTCATACTTGCCAAGTATCCCAGTTTAAATTCCCTTGTCCCTTGAAGTTTTAGTCCTGTGCTGTGTACTGATATCTCAGTGTGAAGTGCTGCTACTAATGCTGTCCAGCTCTGCCCTATTGTTGTGTACAGATGACTCACCTGCAGACCTGTGTTTACATGTAAATAACCGCCATTCATATGTAAATACGGGGATAATTCATATGTAAATAGCGACATCATTCATATGTAAATAAATGCAGCATACATATGTAAATAGCTGTGGCATTCATATGTATATCATGCCCCTCTGCAGTGAAGAGATGATGTGCTGTAACCTCTAGCAACCAATCAGTGAGCAGTATTACTGTACAGTAATCTCTAGCAACTCATCAACAAGAAGAAATGGTGTGCTGTAACCTCTAGCAACTAATCAGTGAGCCGTAATGTGTGCTGTAACCTCTAGCAACTAATCAGTGAGCCGTAATGTGTGCTGTAACCTCTAGCAACCAGTCAGTAAGTGGTAATGATATGCTGTAACCTCTGGCAACCAGTCAGTAAGTGGTAATGATATGCTGTAACCTCTGGCAACCAATCACAATCACTGCCTGATCTGATACAGTAAACTGATTTTAAGTCTAGCTAATATTTATTGTATGTCTCAGAGCAGGTGGAGAGCAAAATTGCATTGAGGGGGGCCCCAAGCAAATGTTTTCCTGGGGTCCAATCAACATTAAAGATGGCCCAGCCCATGTTTAATGTCATGACAGGTTCTCTTTCACACCAATTTTTATTTCATATCAGAAAGTTTTGGAAAAGCTTACCGGGTCAATGTGGTAAATGGGATCTGAATGCCGGTACCCATGTCTGTAGTTCTGCATATCCCGTGCAGCTGAAGAATACATATACGCGTACTATCAAGAAAAGGTAAAACAGTTAAAGAGGGCTTCTGCTTTGCTAATAAATATTCCAATCCCCAGTGAAGTTTTCATTTTATCACTGATGCCAATTCCCACCTAATAGATTAGAACACGTTTAACTTGGTGCCATGGGGGATTACTTCAAAGATCTTCCTGAGAAGACTCTCACCTGAGCAGTATAAAAGCTAACCGTTATATTGGATAGCCTTGGCCATTACAGAAAGGATGGTGGCATACCATAAATGAGAAGTTCACCCAAGTCAGCATGGTAATGTTTCCGTATACAGATTTTCCCCAATGCACGCCCACGGAACAAGTAAACAGGACGACGTCCAGGGATGCCCTCCTGGCAATTGAGCGCCGCGCTGTAGACGTCTTTCGTCTATAACGTGGGCTCAAAGTGGTTAAAGTACTTACAACTTGTTTTCCCCAGTTAAGACATCAAATTACCTCATATCTGGATTTTACGTGTTTTCCATTTTGCGGCCTTCTGGTTGTCAATGGTGCCTAAGGTGTATAAAGACAACAGATGGGGAGAGCAAGCGGCTCATCATCCAAAAAAAAAACTGCACAAAGAACAATATACTTCAAGGAGATAAAATTCCACAACCTAAAATTTTACAACACTAATGCCGCGTACACACGGTCGTAATTTCCGACAACAAATGTTCGATGGGAGCTTGTTGTCGGAAATCCCAACCGCGTGTAAGCTCCAACGGACATTTTCTGTCGGAATTGCCGACAACAAAAATTTGAGAGCTGGATCTCAAATTTTCCCGACAACAAAATCCGTCTCTGAGCGTGTGTAGACAATTCCGGCGCACACAATTCCAAGCATGCTCTGAATCAAGTACAAGACGGAAGTGCTCCTTCTGGTAAAAGTAGCACATTTGTCACACTGTAACGGACTGAAAAGCACGAATCGTCTCTCTCCAAACCTCTACTAACACGAGATTAGCAGAAGGACTTGGTATTGAACTTCCCTTTTATAATGCCGTTGAATTTCCGACAACATTTGTGTGACCGTGTGTATGCAAGACAAGTTTGAGCCAACATTCCGTCGCAAAAAAATCCACGTGTTTTGTTGTCGGAATGTCCGATCGTGTGTACGCGGCATAAGTTTACCATCTACCCAAGCTGCAGATGTCTTTCCTGTCCAAACCCTTCCCCACGTGAAGATGTAATGGCACCCACCCATCTGAAGGGTGATTGTGGAAAAGATGGCCACTTTGGTCACCTACCTGCCCCTAGCCTGGTGACAGGATAACAGAGGAGCAATGGTACATAGGTGGGGCCATCCATGTCCTACTAAAGACCTGTCCTGGGTGACAAGAAGTCAGCAAGATGAAGGAAAAATAAAAAATATATTTAAGGAGGATCTGTGTTGGTCCACAGCTATGAAATTCTCCAGAGTAACTTTACATACCTGTGTATAATTCATGACCTTCATGTTATTTGTAGACCATTCTCGCTCCACACGGTCATCATCCTCATCTTCCTCCCAGGTTGAGTCATAAGAGGTCCTATCCATTCTATCACGACAGCCAGGTTAAAAGGGCTGGTAAACCTAAAACACAAAAATAAACTTTTCACATAGGATCCGCTAAGGATTCATACATCTGTACAGAAAGGGCAATACATCATGATATGTGTGCCGCTTTGCTGTCAACCCATTGCGATATTTTTTAGGAAGCAAAATGACCGATTGGTATTCTCCTTTTAGAGTACTACTCAACTATCACTCAATATTACAGCATAAACAAACCCAATCACTAAAACCTCATATAAATTGTTACATGCTGAAGAGATTTCAGATGTGATTTATGAATATTTTTTAAAAAGGAAGCTTTCAATAAAGCTGCATTCCAGCTATGGATTTAATTATATAGTTACATTGGACCAATATAAGTATGCATATGCCATACCTGTAGGATGGAGAAATCACTGCAATAGTCTTCACTACTACAGCGATCGTTGCTGTATTCCAAGTTTCAGTCTGAGCAGCTGCCCTACTACGTTGTAAATTAGTAGTCTCCATTAGGAGCCCATGTTACAGGGTGACAACGCAGGAGTACAATTGGGAAACAAGAACAGAATGTTGTACCCTAGATCAGGAAGTGACTGGGCAAACATGGTTCAGCTGCATGATTTTTGATGCCCCCCCAAAACACGTGTAGCACTACCCCCGAAGGAGCTGCTGGTTTAGATTTGGGCCTGCCGTTACCTTACTGTTCCATACGCTCGTTTCAGGGGTTCACCTTGAAGAGTTGTCCACAAAAATGTCTGCACCAAACACAAAGGGCCGGATTCACAAAGAGTTACGCCGGCGTATCAGTAGATACGCCGACGTAACTCTGAATCTAAGCCCGTCGTAAGTTTAAGTGTATGCTCAAACTGAGATACACTTAAACCTAGCTAAGATACGACGGCCTGCACCGTCGTATCTTAGGGTGCAATTTTTCTGCTGGCCGCTAGGTGGCGCTTGATTTTGGCGTAGAATATGTAAATTACTAGATACACCGATTCACGAACGTACGCTTGCCCGTCGCAGTAAAGATACGCCGTTTCCGTAAGAGATACGCCGCATAAAGAAAGACATGCCCCCTAGGTGGCGTAGCCAATGTTAAGTATGGCCGTAGTTCACGCATCAAAATTTGAAAATTTTACATCGTTTGCGTAACTCGTCCGTGAATGGGGCTGGACGTAATTTACGTTCACGTCGAAACCAATGACGTCCTTGCGGTGTACTTTGGAGCAATGCACACTGGGAAATTCCACGGACGGCGCATGCGCCGTTCGGGAAAAACGTCAATCACGTTGGGTCACCAATAATTAACATAAAACACGCCCCCTCATCCTCATTTGAATTACGCGCGCTTACGCCGGGCCCATTTACGCTACGCCGCTGTAACTTAGGAGGCAAGTGCTTTGTGAATACAGCACTTTCCTCTTTGACTTATGGTGGCGTAGCGTAAATACGCCGTAACATTGCGCAGATCTACCTGAATCCGGCCCCCAGTCTATTTCAAGGTTTTTATTGAACAAAGTTCTCCAACAGAGGGGTAGAGGGATGGGGAAAGACTTGGGTACCTTTGCTTTGCGGATCACGTGCACAACTTAGATCCAGAGGATTAATTCAGTTCCACACTCTGCCTCACCCACAAATGTACACAAGGAAACACTCCTCAATACTTAAGCGAGAAAATAAAGCCCTACGTCACCAATCGCGTGCTCCGGTCAACCAACCAAAACCTTCCCCAAATCCCGCTACAAATCTAAGGGAGAGCGTAAATTTGCAGTCCAAGGACCCTGGCTTTGGAATGCTCAACCCACGACCATCCGCTTGGAAGAAAACCATTGGGCTTTTAGGAAAAAACGAAAGACCCACCTCTTCTGAAGGATCAGGACGACACTGGATGCAAAGCGCCTTGAGGCGATTAAGTTCGCATTACTCACTCACTCACACTGGATTTCAGCAACCACCAGATAGGCCTACTCTCACTGGCCTAGCAGCTGGTGCGAAGCTCGTCAAAGTCTCTGCCACAGACTTGATAAGTGTTGTGAGGCCGTCCCACGATCTTCTGCCACAAGATCGTGTAACCACTCGCACACTTTGTATAGTTCCAATAAAGTACAGAACTCACAGTGCCAAGAATCTTTCAGCCAGGCCGGCAGCACAGTGAGGTAGATTTTCCCGGATACGTCCTTCAATTGAATCCCACTGGTTCAGCTTCCTCCCGTAGGCAAGGTAGTGAAGGACCGTGGGTCCCAGAAACTCCTCCTCAGTTGCGAGGCCTCAGATCACCCGGCCCCGAGGCTACGAAACAGCTCACACATCCCTGAGGCCAGGAGGGCCATCAGGTCATTATCGGAAGACCCTGCCAAAATGGCCTCTGTCCCTTAAGTACCCCTCCCCAGAATGCACAGCGGGTTGACCACGCCCCCTGAGCTGCTTCTGGGAAAGAGATACCCAATGCATCCAGCCTGCTGCCTTTCCAACCTTGACCAGTGGTAACAGCGGCACCCACTGTCAAGGGGAAAATTGTGCAACCAAGCTGAACTGAAAAAGAACCAACAATTTAGCATAATCCTTCTGAGCTAAACTACAGCTCAGACAACTAAAATTTAACACAAATAGCGCATACTCAATGGGAGCATGGCGCTACACACAAAAGTATAAACAAAGTCTAAAGCTTAAAGGAGTTGTAAAGGAAAAAACTTCAGAGAATACCGCCCCCCCCGTTATACTTACCTGACCCCTGGAAGGTCCCGCATTTTGTCCAGACATCCTCTTCGCCGCTCAGCATGGCCGATGATTGGCTAGAGCTGATGGATTGAAAGCAGAGCAGCCATTGGCTGGCGCTGCTGTCAATAACATCCAGTGACGCAGCGTGCCGAGGGGCGGGGCCGAGTGATACAGTGAGCGGCTATGGCCGCTTGCTGTATCACGGGAGCGCGCCCGCAAGGACTACACACAATGCAAGCTCTCTCGCATGAATGTGTGTAGTTCTTGCGGGGAGGACCAGAGACAGCCGCCGAGGAACCCCCGGAAAGACGTGGATCGAGGCCACTCTATGCAAAAAGAGCTGCACAGTGGAGGCAAGTATAACATGTTTGTTATTTAAAAAAAAAAAATTGTTTACAACCCATTTAACTCAAGGTATAGATTTTATTGTGTAGCTACCAGTGGCGGCTGGTGCTTAAAATTCTTTTGGGGGGGGGGGGGGGCAAAAAAACTGAAAAATGTAACTAGTTAGTAATGCAAGACTGTAAATAGTAAATGTTTAGGCAATTATGCATAGTTACTGCTAGATAAAAATGTGTTCATCATATGCAGCCTCACTGTGTCATCACAGTAGGCCAATCACATCCACATTTCAAGTAAAATAAAATAAAACCACTTAACATAAGGTGCCTTCATCAGAGTCCCCCTTTACAACAGATGTCCCCATCAGAGCCCCACTTTACCTCAGATATCCCCATCAGAGTCCAACTTTACCTCAGATATCCCCATCAGAGCCCCACTTTACCTCAGATATCCCCATCAGAGTCCCACTTTACCTCAGATATCCCCATCAGAGTCCCACTTTACCTCAGATATCCCCATCAGAGCCCCACTTTACCTCAGATATCCCCATCAGAGTCCCACTTTACCTCAGATATCCCCATCAGAGTCCCACTTTACCTCAGATATCCCCATCAGAGTCCCACTTTATCTCAGATATCCCCATCAGAGCCCCACTCTACCTCAGATATCCCCATCAGAGCCCCTCTTTACCTCAGATATCCCCATCAGAGCCCAACTTTACCTCAGATATCCCCATCAGAGCCCCACTTTACCTCAGATATCCCCATCAGAGTCCCACTTAGGGTTGCCACCTCATCCCTTTAAAACAGAACACATATGAATTACACAGGTTCTGTGGCTAATTAAGGTGGTAATTAGACTCATTTGGTGCCTTATCTGCATTAAATCAGCCTCAGAACCTGTGTAATTCATATGTGTTCTGTTTTAAAGGGATAAGGTGGCAACCCTAGTCCCACTTTACCTCAGATATCCCCATCAGAGCCCCACTTTACCTCAGATATCCCCATCAGAGTCCCTCTTTATCTCAGATATCCCCATCAGAGCCCCACTTTATCTCAGATATCCCCATCAGAGCCCCACTTTACCTCAGATATCCCCATCAGAGTCCCTCTTTACCTCAGATGTCCCCATCAGAGCCCCACTTTACCTCAGATATCCCCATCAGAGTCCCTCTTTACCTCAGATGTCCCCATCAGAGTACCTCTTTACATTAGGTGAACTCATCAGTCCCTCTTTACATCAGATGTCCTCATCGGAGGCTGGGTTCACTAGGAGATTGTGACCAGCTCTCAATGGAGTCGGTTCTCACATCTCCAGTGCGAATTGCACAGGAGCCCAGTGTGTCTTCTGGTCCATTTCAGGCCCGAATTCAGCCAAAGATTCGGACCAAAATTTTACCTAAAAACGGTGATTAGGGACACACCGGACCCTTGCTGTGAGCCTCTCCGTGCGGCAGTGTGAACCCAGCCTTAAAGGAGTTTGTTCAGCTACTTTATTGGGTGACAACATTCTATTACAGGGTGACAACATTCTTCTGTGCTCATCTCCCAGTTGTGCTCACCCTATCACATGGGCTTCCAAATGAAGATTTCAACACACATTAAAAGTAGAATTATAGGCAATATTTTCTTTAATAACCCCTGTCAGATTTTATATCCCCATCAGAGCCCCACTTTACCTCAGATATCCCCATCAGAGTCCCACTTTACCTCAGATATCCCCATCAGAGTCCCTCTTTACCTCAGATGTCCCCATCAGAGTCCCACTTTACCTCATATATCCCCATCAGAGTCCCACTTTACCTCAGATATCCCCATCAGAGTCCCTCTTTACCTCAGATGTCCCCATCAGAGTCCCACTTTACCTCAGATATCCCCATCAGAGTCGCACTTTACCTCAGATATCCCCATCAGAGCCCCACTTTACCTCAGATATCCCCATCAGAGTCACTCTTTACCTCATATATCCCCATCAGAGTCCCACTTAGGGTTGCCACCTCATCCCTTTAAAACAGAACACATATGAATTACACAGGTTCTGTGGCTAATTAAGGTGGTAATTAGACTCATTTGGTGCCTTCTCTGCATTAAATCAGCCTCAGAACCTGTGTAATTCATATGTGTTCTGTTTTAAAGGGATAAGGTGGCAACCCTAGTCCCACTTTACCTCAGATATCCCCATCAGAGTCCCACTTTACCTCAGATATCCCCATCAGAGCCCCACTTTACCTCAGATATCCCCATCAGAGTCCCTCTTTACCTCAGATATCCCCATCAGAGTCCCTCTTTATCTCAGATATCCCCATCAGAGCCCCACTTTACCTCAGATATCCCCATCAGAGTCCCTCTTTATCTCAGATGTCCCCATCAGAGTCCCTCTTTACATTAGGTGTCCTCATCAGAGTCCCTCTTTACATCAGGTGTCCTCATCAGAGGCTGGGTTCACTAGGAGATTGTGACCAGCTCTCAATGGAGTCGGTTCTCACATCTCCGGTGCGAATTGCACAGGAGCCCAGTGTGTCTTCTGGTCCATTTCAGCCAAAAATTCGGACCAAAATTGGACCTGAAAACGGTGATCAGGGACACACCGGACCCCTGCTGTGAGCCTCTCCGTGCGGCAGTGTGAACCTAGCCTTAAAGTAACCCGTTGGCTGCCATAAAGGAGTTTGTTCAGCCACTTTATTGGGTGACAACATTCTATTACAGGGTGACAACATTATCTCTCAGTTGTGCTCACCTCACCCTATCACATGGGCTTCCAAATGGAGATTTCAACACACATTAAAAGTAGAATTATAGGCAATATTTTCTTTAATAACCCCTGTCAGATTTTTATTCGCAGTCTGTGTCCCCATTGCAGAAATTTCCCTTCACTTCCTGTTCCATAGCCAAACAGGAAGTGAGAGGAAATCCTTAGGGACCACTCCCCCCCCCCAGGTTACCAGAACTAGTGATTTCCCCTCTTACGTTTCTGTGGACAATCCAACATTTGGGGATTTTACTTTCACTTTCAATGATAATGGTAACCAGCACAATTAGAGAGAAGGAATCTCCTTAATGGGGGCACAGGCAGCAATACGAACTGACAGGTGTTCTAATAAAGCTCTACTCTATTCAAAACTATATAAAAAGTTTTGTATTTAATTATACTTTAATCACATGCAGACTGCCCCACGCAGATATACTTGCAGCAGGGCGGACTCTCTGTGCCAGATCACATTCCTAGTACGTGATCCGACACTTCTTGGCCTGGAGCCACTGGCGACTCCCAATTACTCCCTAGGAGCACCCTTTGCTCGCCCCTGATGTTAACCCCTTCCCTGCCAGTGTCATTAATACAGTGACAGTGCTTTTTTTTTCACTGGTCCCCAAAAAGTGTCAGAGACCTCTGTGTGGGTTTCTGCACAGAGGTCAATGGAAATCGCACCCCGAAATCGATTCGCCCATTCCCGGCAATTGCCGCAGATTTCACCCTGGTTCATCAATGTGAACCAGGGCTTAGTGGTAGATTTGTCACATTAACCACTTCCATACCGCGCCTATTCTGGCACTTCTCTCCTTCATGTAAAAATCATTATTTCTTTGCTAGAAAATTACTCAGAACCCCCAAACATTATATTTTTTTTAGCAGACACCCTAGGGAATAAAGTGGCGGTCATTGCAACTTTTTATCTCGCACGGTATTTGCGCAATTATTTTTCAAACGTCTTTTTTTTGGGGGAAAAAATAACAAACCAGTAAAGTTAGCCCAATTTTTTTGTATAATGTGAAAGATGATGTTACGCCGAGTAAATAGATACTTAACTTGTCACGCTTTAAAATTGCGCACACTCATGGAATGGTGCCAAACTTCGGGAACTTAAAAATCTCCATAGGCGACGCTTTTTTTTTTTTTACAGGTTACCAGTTTAGAGTTACAGGGAAGGTATAGTGCTAGAATTATTGCTCTCGCTCTAACACACGCATGGATACCTCACATGTGTGGTTTGAACGGCGTTTACATATGTGGGCGGGACTTGCGTGCGCGTTCGTTTCTGAACGCGGGCTACGAGGGACAGGGGCATTTACATTTTTTTTTATTATTATTATTTTTTTCACATTTTTTTTTAATCACTTTTATTCCTATTACAAGGAATGTAAACATCCCTTGTAATAGGAATGTGTGTGACAGGTCCTCTTTATGGAGAGAGGCGGGGTCAATAAGACCTCACATCTCTCCTTCAGGCTGGAAAGCATGAGATTGCGGCTTTGTTTACTTCCGGGTAACGTCGCGCCCGGGCCTCAGCTGGTCATAGAGAAATCTCTATCCTCCCCATCCGGCAGCGGCCAACTCGTTCTTCGGGACTTCGATGGCACGGGAGAGCCGGAGAAGCACTGGATGTTGGCGGGGGGGGGGGTGTGGACACGACGACGACGTCCCCTCCCACCGCCTATAAGAACAATCAAGCGGCAGAACCGCCGCTACGATCGTTCTTGTGGTGCGCAGAATCTGTGACGTCACGCAACCCTGGCCAGTCACAGAGCCGGAGTTCGCGGCCCCCGGAAGAGGGGTGAAGATGGACGCTCGCTGCCATGGAGGAAGATGGCGACATTGCGGGCTTCTACTGCAGGTAAGCGTCACATAATGGGCTACTATGCGTTTGTAAGACCGCTGCGCAATACAGTGTGACGTAAAGAATTGCAACAATCTCCATTTTATTCTCTAGGGCAGAGGTCCTCAAACTATGGCCCTGGGCTGGGGGTTGACTCTCAAGTGCCGGGTGGACGTCCCTGGACGTCCTGTTGTTTACATTCCCTGTGCGCGCCGCTGGGGGCGCGCAGTGCGGAAACACTGTGCCCGGCGCCTCGCTGAGATGCCGATGCGCGTGCCTGGCGGCCGCGATGTCCGCCAGGTACCCGCGATCGGCGGTGACAGCAGGGACGTGGAGCTCTGTGTGTAAACACAGAGCTCCACGTCTTGTCAGGGAGAGAGGAGACCGATGCTGTGTCCCTTGTACATAGGGACACAGCATCGGTCACCTCCCCCAGTCAGTCCCCCTCCACACACAGTTAGAACACACCCAGGGAATACATTTAACCCCTTCCTCACCCCCTAGTGTTAACCCCTTCCCTGCCAGTCACATTTATACAGTAATTAGTGCATTTTTATAGCACTGTTCGCTGTATAAATGTGAATGGTCCCAAAATTGTGTCAAAACTGTCCGATATGTCCGCCGCAATATCGCAGGACTGACAAAAAAAAAAAAAAAAAACGCAGATCGCCGCCATTACTGGTAAAAAAATAACAATAAAATTATAATTCTATTCCCTATTTTGTAGGCGCTATGGGCCAGATTCACAAAAGAGATACGACGGCGTATCTCCTGATACGCCGTCGTATCTCTGTGATCCGCCCGTCCTAACTATGCGGCTGATTCATAGAATCAGTTAGAATCAGTTACGCATAGATAGCCCTAAGATCTGACAGGTGTAATTGACTTACACCGTCGGATCTTAGGATGCAATTCTAGGCCGGCCACTAGGTGGCGATTCCATTGCGGTCGGCGTAGAATATGCAAATGACTAGTTACGGCGATTCACGAACGTACGCTTTACCCGTCGCTCTAAATTTCCGTCGTTTCCGTCGAGATACGCCGCGTAAAACTAAGGCTGCCCTCTAGGTGGCCTAGCCAATGTTAAGTATGGCCGTCGTTCTCGCGTCAAAATTTTAAAATTCACATCGTTTGCGTAAGTCGTCCGTGAATGGCGCTGGACGCCATTTACATTAACGTCGAAACCAATGACGTCCTTGCGACGTCATTTAGCGCACGACGGAGCATGCGCAGTACGTTCGGCGCGGGAACGCGCCTAATTTAAATGGTGCCCAGCCCCATTTGAATTAGGCGGGCTTGCGCCGAGCGGATTTACGTTACACCGCCGCAAGTTTACAGGTAAGAGCTTTGTGAATCAGGCACTTACGCTGTAAACCTGCGGCGGTGTAACGCAAATGGGATACGTTACTCCGCCGCAGCGTAACGTATTTGTACCTGAATCTGGCCCTATAACTTTTGCGCAAACCAATCAATTTACGCTTATTGCGATTTTTTTTAACAAAAATATGTAGAAGAATACATTTTGGCCTGGATGCCTAGGAGGAGGAGAGGAGATGCACAGCGGAAGCGAGGAGAAGAAGACACAGGAGCCGCTGCCCGATGTCCAGCCTGATGTTTGCGATTTTTTTTAACAAAAATATGTAGAAGAATACGTTTTGGCCTAAACCGAGGATAAAAATATATATATATATTTTTTTTAAATTGGGATATTGTTATATCAAAAAGTAAATAATTGTGTTTTTTTTCAAAATTTTCTGTCTTTTTTTGTATATAGCGCAAAAAATAAAAGCCGCAGAGGTGATCAAATACCACCAAAAGAAAGCTCTATTTGTGGGGAAAAAAAAACGATAAAAATATAATTTGGGTACAGTGTTGTATGACCGCGCAATTGTCATTCAAAATGCGTCAGGGCTGAAAGCTGAAAATCGGTCTGGGCACGAAGGGGGGTTTAAGTGCCCAGTAATGAAGTGGTTAACTTGTAAACAACAAGTCTGAAAAACAGGTCTGGTCCTTAAGTGGTTAAAGCAATCGTTGGCTGCCACCAGGGTGTTTGCTCAGGCACTTTCTATTATAGGGTGACAACATTCTTCTGTGCTCATCTCCCAGTTGTCACCCTGTTACATTGACTTCCAATGGAGACTGCACACATTATGCAGACACTGCTAGGAAACGTCCCCCAAGAAATGGTGAGATCTAAAGGAGATGATATAGGGATTGCACAGATTGCAAGGTGTATGGGAGCTCATAGATCGGGACAAGCGGGTGCAATAACAACAGCTCTTAGTAAGACATGTAGATACATGAAACTTTACTTTGAAGTGGTAAAAGCGAAGCAGCAATGAAAAGCAGAAAGTCAGAAGTGACATTTTGTAGCACCAATCCCTTGAGATCCCCGATCTTCTTACCTGAAGTGTGGAGAGTAGAAGAAAACACTTGTCTGTGATCAGGAAGGACAAGGGTCACTACACTGCGCAGCTCTGTGATCAGGAAGGTGTGGACTCCTCTCTGCTCCTTTCACTTTCCATTCCTGGCCTGGGACGGTCTATAGAGAACTAGAAACACAAATCACTTCAATACTTTGCTCAGTTTTAGGTTTACTTTTATATTTTTATGGTTTCGTTGTTTTTTTTTGTAGAATTGTCTAAACTCTTTATTGTCCTAAAGGCAAAAATACATAAAATAAAAATGAGGGGCACTTGTTAGCAAAAGTATGTAGGCATAGGACACCCCCCCTGCCACGCCCCCTTAAAGGAGAATGATACAAAAAAATATATACCACTTACAGACCGGAAGATTTTCCCCCTTAAAAGAAAAAAAAAAAAAAAAAAAGCCAGAAGCTACACATACTGCAGCTACTGGCTTTTAATAAATGGAGACTTACCTGTCCTGGTGTCCCTCGATGTCGGCACCTCTGCTGATGTGCGGCAAACAACCACCCCCTCCCCCCAGCCGCACCTCCAACCCCCTCCCCTCGCTGTCTGCCAGTCCTGCAGCACTTACCCCATCTAGGCGGCGGGCACATCGGGCAGTGGCGGGGATTGGGAATTGGTGGGCATATCGGGCAGCAGCGGGGACATCAGGCATCAGTGGGCACATCGGGCAGCGGTAGGGATTGGGCATCGGGGCGCACATCGGGCAGTGGCGGGGATTGGGCATCGGTGGGCACATCAGGCAGCAGCGGGGATTGGGAATTGGTGGGCATATCAGGCAGCAGCGGGGATTGGGCATCGGTGGGCACATCGGGCAGCAGTGGGGATTGGGCATCGGTGGGCACTGATGGCAGTGGAGGGGATTGGGCATCGGTGGGCACATCGGGCAGCGGTGGGGACATGGGGCATCGATGGGCACATCGGGCAGCGGCGGGATTGGGAATTGGTGGGCATCGGTGGGCACATCAGGCAGCGGTGGGGATTGGGCATCGGTGGGCACATCGGGCAGCGGCGGGATTGGGCATCGGTGGGCACATCGGGCATCGGTGGGCACATCAGGCAGCGGTGGGGATTGGGCATCGGTGGGCACATCGGGCAGCGGCGGGGATTGGGAATTGGTGGGCACAACGGGCATCGGTGGGCACATCAGGCAGCGGTGGGGATTGGGCATCGGTGGGCAGCGGCTGGGATATCGGGCAGCGGTGGGGACATGGGGCATCGGTGGGCACATCGGGCAGCGGCGGGGATCAGGACATCGGCAGACATCAGGCTGGACATCGGGCAGCGGCTCCTGTGTCTTCTTCTCCTCACTTCCGCTGTGCATCTCCTCTCCTCCTCCTAGGCATCCAATAGGATCGCCTGTCCTTTCAGCCAATTGGGTGACGGGCATAAGATCCAATTCCCGATTGGTCAGGAGGAGGATCAGTGCTGCAACAGCGAAATATTCATTCGCTGTTGCAACACACCTGGGTGGGCTCCAAGCCCCGAGCCCAGCCTATTTTGAAGCCTATTAGAGCCTCTGGCTGAACTGTAAAACACCAGCCGGACCGGGCTGTACACATGCCGTGGCCATGATGTTTTGGATTGCAGCATATTTAACTCGGGGTGCAGATTTTGACAGGCACCCAAAGGGAGATTTTTTGGGGGGGATCTTGGAGAGATTTTCTCTTATTTCCTGTTGTTTCTCTGGGACAGGAAGTGAAGACGAAAAAAATAAAAAATGCCATCCCAGCAGTGCTGTGCGTTTTAGAAAATAATGTCGTTATTTTTTTGTTTTTTAGTGCACTGGAAGACCCACAGAAGTCAATGACTTTACAACAAAGCGCACGTTACATTTATTTTCATATGCTGGCAACCAGGCCCGTTGCTACAGGACAGGCAAAACAAACAATTGCTTGGGGCCCCCGAGCTGGCCTGGGGCCCCCAACTTCCCCTTCCCAGGCTGTAGCGTGGCCGAGCTCCTTTTCCTTCCTCCTGGAGTCCTGTCAGTCCAGCCGGGTACCGCGCGCGGTACAGGAGATTCATTTTCCGGTTCCCGGCCAGACTGGCAGGAAGTGCACACTGAGTGCTCACTTCCTTTCAGTCCGGCCGGGAACACAGGAAACTGAATCTCCTGTACCGCGCGGTACCCGGCCCAGCCCCGGCACTATCTGATAGGGGACTGGGGACCCATAATGATAGAAAACCGGACTAAGAGGAGCTTGGCCACGCTACAGCGGCAGCCTACAGGGAAGAAGGGGAGGTGAGAATAGAAAAACATAGGGACTGGGGGGGAGTAAGAAGGCAGGTTTTGTGTGCGCGGGGGGTGCTTGGGGGCCCTCATTTTGCTTGGGGCCCCCAAATTCCTTCCAACGGCCCTGCTGGCAACAGGTATTAATGGCAGTTAAATCTATCGCCTCCAGAAAATAAGGTCAAAAATACAATGGAAATGAGTGTCAATGCATGTCAATAACTCATATCAACGCACAAAGAAAATGCACATTGACACATGATAATGCACCTGCCTAATGCTATAAAAAAATGCACCTCCATGCGCATGCATAGATTAAATAGGCCCCAAAAATGCTGAAAAGAAGGGGTAGCAGAAGGGTGGGCACATCAATATATTGCTGCTCTATCGTTGTCCAATCACAAGCTGCGATGGGTGGGACCAGCCGACATTACCTACGAATATAATAAATGTATTTACATTTTCTTCTGTCCCACTGTCCTGGTGACCACTGTCAGTGATGGGGAATCCAAAATCTAGCAGTTGTCATCAGAACAGGAATAGAGGAGGAATCTTCCGATAGGGACACCCGTTTTGGTGACCACTGTCGAAGGGGGACTTTCCCCTTAATCTGAAGAGATTTGATTTGACTTCCTGTTGTTTCTCCAGGACAGGAAGTGAAGTGAAATATCCCCAAAAGGACACAGACTGCAGTATAAAAAACCTGATGGCCTTTTACCAGTATCAAATGTAACACATGTACAGTGGAACCTTGGTTTACGAGAAACGCGGTTAACGAGCATTTAAAAAAAAAAGAGAGCAACTTTAAAAAAAAAATCCTAAAATCGGTTTGTGAGTGTTGTCTCGCAAAACAAGCAGAATTCAAGCTAATGGGGTGTGCAGTACTGCATTTGGCCAGAGGTCCAGGGGGCGCCAGTGACACTCGGAATTGTTAGGAGCCTTTCGGAAATACTTGGAAATACTCAGTTCAGAGCCTTTTCAAGGGTTTTTGAGATCAGGCAAGCTGTCCCTGAGTATTTCCGAGGCTCTCCGTCGCCCCCCCCCCATCTCTGGCCACATGCGGTATTGCATGCCATAGAAGTCAATGCGGAACAAATTATCTTCGCTTCCATTGATTTCTATGGGACAACTCGCTTTGATATGCGAGTGCTTTGGATTACAAGCATTGTCCCGGAATGGATTATGCTTGTAATCCAAGGTTCCACTGTACAATGAATAGTTTTAATTACAAGAATAGAATCATTTATATTCCTTTGTCATTAGAATGGGAGCTTGCAAAAAATAAACGCACATATTTCGAGTTAGGGGTTTATGTTGCTTTATTGTCATTTTTATTATATAAAATAATGTATTAGTAAATAAAATATTTTTCTTTACATACAGTGTTTTGCTCGACTGTAGGTGGAGGGAGTCTTATGTTCTCTACCTACCCCAACACACGCTAGAATCTTTATATCGTCATTTGCGTGTGGTTTAAAAAATTCTGCTTCTCCAGGAACTTTCAACAACGGAGCTTTGTCTGGTTTATTTTCCACTCTTCTCTTAAAGGGGTTGTAAAGGTTCGTTTTTTATTTTCTAAATAGGTTCCTTTAAGCTAGTGAATTGTTGGTTCACTTACCTTTTCCTTCAATTTCCCTTCTGAATGTTTTTTTTTTGTCTGAATTTCTCACTTCCTGTTCCTCCTCAGTAAACTGTTTTGGCTGACTAACCCCCATGGATGACGGGGGCAAGCTTACTGAGGAGGAACAGGAAGTGAGAAATTCAGACAAAGAATAAAAACATTTAGAAGGGAAATTGAAGGAAAAGGTAAGTGAACCAACAATGCACTAGCTTAAAGGAACCTATTTAGAAAATAAAAAACAAACCTTTACGACCCTTTTAATTTCCTGTTTATTTTCTTAATTGTAGATCTCACTCTCCACCATTTTTCCACTCCCATCTACTGACTCTTTGTTCCGTCCTCATTTTCTGAGTTTGTACACATGACTGCTCTGTTATGGCAAACTCCTTAAATCTACTAGGATTTGTCTTTCTCAGGCTCTGTGATTTGTGCCTCGATATTACCCCCATCATTGTCCCCTGACCCCAGAACCAATGTTCCTCTATTGTCCTCTATTTTCTTAATCCCTAGGTTTTTATCTTCACCAAACTGTGCTCCTATTGGCTGCTCCTTCGTCCTTGGTCTTTCCATCATCTCTATCAACTTGGTCGGTTTTGTCTATCTTAGGCAATGTGTTTTGTGCCCCAATATTCTCTCCGTCATTGTCCCCCGACCCCAGAACCAATGTTCCTCTGTTGTCTTCTATCTTATTAATCCCTGGGTCCTTGTCCTCATTGCCTTCTTCACCAAAATGTGGTGATAGTTTCACATTGGCTGCTTCTTCATCCTTGGTCTTCCCATCATCTCCATCAACTTGGTCTGTTTTGTCTATCTCGGGCAATGTGTTTTGTATTCCAATATTCCCCCCATCGTTGTCAACTGACCCCAGAACCAGTATTCCTCTATTTTCTATTTTTTGAGTCCCTGGGTTTTTATCTTCACCCCCTTCTCCAAACTGTGGTGGTAGTTTCACATTGGTTGTTTTTTCGTCCTTGGTCTTCCCTTTATCTCCACCAACTTGGTCTGTTTTGTCTGTCTCAAGCAGTGTGTTTTGTGACCCAATATTCCCGTCACTGTTGTCCCTTGACCCCAGAACCAATGTTTCTCTATTGTTTTCTATTTTATGAGTCCCTGGGTTTTTATCTTCACCCCCTTCTCCAAACTGTGGTGGTAGTTTCACATTGGCTGCTTTTTCTTCCTTGGTCTTCTCTTCATCTCCATCAACTTGGTCTGTTTTGTCTGTCTTAAGCAATGTGTTTTTTTCCCCAATATTCCCTTCACCGTTGTCCCTTGACCCCAGAACCAATGTTTCTCTATTGTCTTCTATTTTATGAGTCCCTGGATTTTTTTCTTCACCAAACTGTGGTGATAGTTTCACATTGGCTGCTTTTTCGTCCTTGATCTTCCCTTCATCTCCATCAACTTGGTCTGTTTTGTCTGTCTCAAGCAATGTGTTTTGTGCTACAATATACCCTTCGCCATTGTCAACTTACCCCAGAACCAATGTTTCTCTATTGTCTTCTATTTTATGAGTACCTGGGTTTTTTTCTTCACCAAACTGTGGTTTTAGTTTCACATTGGCTGCTTCTTCATCCTTGGTCTTCCCGTCATCTCTATCAACTTGTTCTGTTTTGTTTGTCTCAAGCATCGTGTTTTGTGCCCCAATATTCCCTCCGTCATTGTCTCCTGACCCCAGAACCAATGTTCCTCTACTGTCATCTATTTTACTAATCCCTGGGTTCTCATCTTCATCTCCTACTTCACCAAACTGTGGTGATAGATTTGCATTGGCTGCTTCTTCATCCTTGTTTTTCGTATAATCTCTTTCAACCTGGTCTGTTTTGTCTTTCTGAGACAGTGTTTTTTGGGTCCTAATTATCCCTCCATCATTGTCCCCTAACCACACAGTCGATGTCTCTGTATGGTCTTCTATTTGAATAATCTTTGCCCCTTGAGTATCATCCCCCCCTCCACTGAACAGTGGAACAAGTTTCACTCTGGATGCATCTTCATCTTTACTATTCCAATTGTATATTTTTGTTTCCCCTTTTTGGTTCCCTGCATTAGCTATCTGTGTCCCGCCATGCTCTCTGTCCCCACCTGAAACCTTACCATTCCCTGCATTATCTTCTTTCACACTACATTTTTCGGCCCCTTCTAATCTATCATTTTCTGAAGTCTGACCCTCGTTTAATTTCATAACATTTCTTGAATCGCCTTTATTTTCTGTATTGTTATCATCTTCTTTGGCCTGTTTATTTTTTGGCATTTCGATGTTGACCAAGGATTTTCTATCTCCTGATCCCATGCCATCTTTTGGAATACTTTCACATTTGCTGCCATTACCCTCTGTTTTTAGTTTGGCTTCCATTTCACTCTCATCTATACTGTTATCAGTTTTCACATCAGCACTTACATTCAACGCTTTAAATTCTGCTTCTTGTCTTTTTTGCGTTTCAGGATCTGTTAATAAACGTTCTGATTTTGTTTTTTCAGTCCTAGTGCCTTCTGTTTTCACACTGATTTGTTCTTCATTTGATCTGTCTTCATTTCCTGCCATTCTTCTAAACCAGGAGATGCCGCCTCTAAAAAAGGAACTAAAACGCCCAAATAATCTGCCAAATACCAGAAAGGGGCTAAACAACAATCTGAAACAAAACATAAATACATAATCCACTGTTCTCCTAACTAAGCCATATTCTCTCTTATTCTTTGGCTCCCTTCTTGCAATTTCCTTGTCTTTTGCATAGTAACCTTCTGAGCTGTCCTTCTTCGAGGGTATCATTGGTGTTTTTAACTCTTCTGAAATGTCAACCTCATCATCTTGTTCTTCATTTTCTAGAGGAGGATTGAACTGCCGGAGTTTCTCCACGGGCCCCCATCTAAACCTATTTTGTGGTTTGTAGCGCACCCAAGCAAAGTGCACCAGGTTTCGGCGTTGTTTCTTGTCCTTCACGGTGAACATGAAATAGTCCAAAGCACTTATTTTCACGTTTGGTAGATTGCCATTACACAGGGTCTCCTTCAGGAAAAATCTCACCAGTGGGGCCTGGAATCTTTCAAAGCCCATCTCCCCCAGACACTTTAATATTCGGGTAATCCGCAAGTTGTTGTGTGTGTTACTGTGGGGAACAAAACATGTATCTATTAGCAACACAGGCATTGTTTGGAATCAACGTGATCACAGCCTATAATAAAATGATATCCTTTTTCTGTGCAGTCAGTCTGTGGTTCAATAAGTGATCCATATCTGAAAACCTTTTTTAGTGCATTGAACTGAATACAGTAATATACTTGAACTTAATACAGTAATAATACTTATTCTTGACATCTTTTTGGGCAATCAGAAAACGTGTCTTACACCCGCTTTTGATTGGCCGGATTGAGGATCAGTGTTTCAACAGCGAATATGCATTTGCTGTTGTAACACACCTGGGTGGGCTCCGGTCACACTCTCTGCGACCCGAGCCCACCTTATTTTGAAGCCTATTAAAGCCTCTGGCTCTAATCATGTGCTTTAAAAAAAAACTTGCCGATGTAATTCATGCACCCGGTGCCCTGAAAGGGGCCGGATGCATGAGGCCACGGCGGCCATGGATCCGTGGATAGATTCATGTTATGCATGAATCTATCCATTGCATATAGGGGTGGCCTGGAGAGAGGGGGCAGCACCTGGGCGCCCCTGGTATTTATGTCTTGTACAATTTTGAAAATCAATAAATACCATCTTTAAAAAAATAATAATACTAATTCTAACTAAACACTATTTCTACCATCCCAGAGCCTGAAACATGGAACTGTCAAAGACAATAGTGTATTAGAGAAGAATGTGGAGAATATTCTCAGTGCAAAGCACGTGTCTGGGTCACATTGACATTGGGAAGGCATTAAAATGTTGTTGGAACTAGGTACAGTAGTTAGAATCCTCCCCATATTGAGGGCATGTGGCCTGGTGCGGTTCAGGAGAGGGGGGGGGGCGCACTCTGTCCCCCTCTCTTTTCTGCGGCCGGCCAGGTCAATGTGTTCGGATAACGGGTCTGGTTATGGATATTTAGTGGGAACCGCACGTCATTTGTTTTTTTAAATTGATGGCGGGGTTCCCCCTAATATCCATACCAGACCTAAAGGGTCTGGTTATTGAATTTGCGGGGACCTCCGCGCATTTTTTTTCCCGAACTCCAATCCCGGACCCAAACTTTTTCCAATTATTCGGGTTCGGGTCCGGGTTCGGGAAAAATCCAAAGTCCGTACCGAACCCGAACTTTACAGTTCGGGTTCGCTCAACTCTAATCACATGTATAACATGAACAAACCATCAATATTGCTGAACAGAAGGCCCAAATAGGTGGTATAAATAACTTTCAATTCCTCCAAACTGTTTTCCATTCTCATCCAATCCAGCCAGTCTTGGCCACCCTGCTTACATAGGCCTTGACATGACTGTGGCTCCACATTGTACCCAGAATAGTGCACTGCCTCAACCAGTCAACGTCAACAGCATGAACCTCTATTGAAACACTTTTATTCTCTAGTGCGATCTAAATACCCTAGTGCAGGGGGTTTCCAAATATTTACATAATAGGCCAGCTGTCCTTTAGACTTTAGGGGGCCCAGGGTGTAGACAATGCACCAGTATTAGTAAGAGTAGACAAAGTCTCAGGTTGTGTGGTCAGTGGCAATAAAAAGAATTGCATAAATGCTTTTACATACTGGTCAGCAGGATTAGGAACAGTGTCCCATCATTGGTATCAGTGGGAGGAATGATGTCCCATCATTGGTGTCAGTGGTAGGAACAGTGACCCATCATTGATATCAGTGGGAGGAATAGTGTCCCATCATTGGTGTCAGTGGGAGGAATTGTGTCCCATCATTGATATCAGTGGGAGGAATAGTGTCCCATCATTGGTGTCAGTGGGAGGAATCGTGTCCCATCGTTGGTGTCAGTGGGAGGAATCGTGTCCCATCATTGGTGTCAGTAGGAGAAATAATGTCCCATCTTTGGTGAAGTGGAAGGAATAATGTCCCACTGTTGATATCAGTGGGAGGAATAAAACCTCGGATCAGTGGAAGGAAGAGTACCCCAAGGGCTAGATAAAGGCAAGCAAAGGGCCACATCTGGCCCACGGGTTGCAGTTTGAAGACTACTGCCCTAGTGGATGCTCATAACCCAAACTCTGTCACTTACTTGTTTAAGTTTTTAAATCGGTCCTTCCATATTTCCTTTGCCCGGGCAACCTTCCCAGTGTCTGGGTCCAGTAATACAATCCCATAAAATCCCAGCATGAGTTTGTAGGACTCAAGAAGCCTTTTCATGACCGCTTCATCACTCTTCATCAACTAAAAGAGATGTACAATTAATAAAATGCTCATCATCCTAGCTATGGGTCGCAAAGTATTTTTTTGTGCATATGCCAGTACCTGAATCTCTCTCTCAGTGAGGGGAGTGGCACAATGGTTCACGCCATGCTCCTGGAGTGGAAACAGCCTGGAATCAGATAAAAATACAACTTAAAGTGTCAATTTTATATAAAGAAGAAACTACAGAGAAATAAACTGGGCTGTGCTTTGAGGGCCATAACCTGCAAATAGTCATGCTAATGTCAAATAACCTATCAACCTGTCAACCTGTAGTTGCCTAATAAATGGGCTGTTACTGATTTTATTATATACACTTAGGACCTGAGAGACGTTGCTGTTATCAAGCAACTGGCCTATGGGAATCCTTTGGCTCTAATACAGCCAAAGGAGAAAATATAAATCATTCGGAAGTAAACCTGTACAGTTAAAATTTTACTTTATTAATCTTAATGTTATTCGTCATTTTAGACTATCAAAACTTAAGACTGATATTTCAATCAACAAAACTTAATCTCATTGCGGGTATTGTCTATTACAGGGGTGCCCAACCTTTTGAAGCACGAGGGCCACTTAAGCGACTTGGTAACCGGTGGCGGGCCACAATAAAACGGAGAGGACGGATGGCAGGTCCAAGTCTGCTTTGTATATGCAGAGCAGACACGGACACAGCCCACTATACTTTTGGCTTTCCTGCACTTTGCCATAGACTTCTATTATATTCTGGAGGTTTGGTGCATTTTCAAAACGCTCACTAAACTCGCAGGTAATAACAGACGTCTGTGGCTCAGTGCAGGTAACCCGCAGGTGCGCTGCTCTGCATCTGTGGGTCAGTTTGAAAGCAATCCAGTAACCACTGCAGAACAGATATGCCCATATATACACTGTGGGCCAGATTCACGTACGGCGGCGTATCTTTAATGCCGGCGTAGCGCATCCCATTTGCACTACGCCCACGTAACATAGTGAGGCAAGTACTGTATTCACAAAGCACTTGCCTCCTAAGTTACGTCGGCGTAGCGCAAATGGCCCTGCGTAACCCCGCCTAATTCAAAATAGGCAGGTAGGGGGCGTGTTGTATGGTAATCAATCGTGACCCCATGTAAATGAGGGCCGTTTGTACGGCGCATGCGCACGCATGCTCAGAATCACATTGCAAATACTCATTGCTTTCGACGTGAACGTAACCTACGCCCAGCCCCATTCACGTACGCTTACGCAAACAACGTAAAATTCGACGGCACTTCCGAAGTCCATACCTTGCATGGGCTGCGCCATCATTTTGGTGGTTTATCTTTACGCCTGAAAAACGCCTTACGTAAACAGCGTATCGGGCGCAAGTACGTTCGTGAATAGGCGTATCTTGCTCATTTGCATATTCTAGGCGTAAATCCACGTACACGCCCCTAGCGGCCAGCGTAAATATGCAGCTAAGATACGACGGCGTAGGAGACTTACGCCGGTCATATCTTAGCAACATTTAAGCGTATCTCAGTTTGAGAATACGCTTAAAGATACGACGGCGCGGATTCGGACTTACGACGGCGTATCTACTGATACGCCGTCGTAAGTCTTACTGAATCTGGCTATGTGATTTTAGTAATAAACTGACCTTTAATAACAGTATTCTATTCTAAACCATCCCAGAGCAGGAGGTCGAGGGCCACATGTGGTCCCGGGCCACTTGTTGGGCACCCCTGGTCTATTATAAGCCTATTTAGCGTCAGCGTAAAAGCAGAAGACCTCCCCTTCCCCAAGAAAACACATTCTAAAAAATGTGACACAAACTTACCACTGGATAAAGTTATGGTTATCCTCTAGCATGTCATAATTATTGCGCCAACATTTATGCATCTTGTCTATGTATTCCCCTGTGTTTGATAAAAAAGAACTGGTCACACTTCCTGACATATAAAAATGGAGTACAGAGATCACATATGAACGTTATCTACAGAATCACTGTGGTGACCACCACCTCTGTTGGCTAGCCCTGCAGTAATATGGGACACTCTTAACTGCTCAACACCAGACGCCTTGCACTGGAAGACTACAGAGATTTCAAAGGAAAATCATAATGGACTTTATTTTGGAAATTATCAGAGAATACAAAGGTCTCTGCTGTGTCTGGCAGTATCTCTTCCACCTGAGATGTAGGACAGCTCCCTGGACGATTCCTTGTACAAGCTTGTCTTGAACCTTGTTTCGGCTGAACTTTGAACTTTTTGCTCCTCTCATGAACTTCCTCTTTAAAGCGGAGCTCCACCCTAAAGTGGAACTTCCGCTCATCGGAACCCTCCCCCCTCCGGTGTCACATTTGACACCTTTCAGGGGGAGGGGGGTGCAGATACCTGTCTAAAGACAGGTATTTGCACCCACTTCCGGCCACACAGTCTGCAAGTAGACTGCGGGCAGGACGTCAGATCCCGTCCCCCCCGTTGTGTTCTGGGAAACACACGGCTCCCAGAACACAGCGGGGACCAGTGAGCACGGCGCACACGACTCGCGCAAATGCGCCGTAGAGAACCGGGCAGTGAAACTGCAATGCTTCACTTCCTGGTTGCCTCACCGAGGATGGCGGTGGGGGCAGCAGAGTGACGAACGATCGCTCGTCCTCTGCTGCCGACGGCGCTGGACTCCAGGACAGGTAAGTGTCCTAATATTAAAAGTCAGCAGCTGCAGTATTTATAGCTGCTGGCTTTTAATAATTTTTTTTCGTGGAGATCTGCTTTAAGTACTTCCTGTTTGCCAGATTATTGTGCTCTGTCCAACCAATATGACACTCTTGCCACTCCTGCTGTCATCTGTATCTTGGGCATCCTTACTGAGTGGTTGGCTTGTTCCTCAACTATGCTTCTGCTTGATCCCAACCTTCAACCACATGTTACCGACCTTAGGCTTGTTTACTGACTATGCTTCTGCTGGATCCCTACATGCTTTATCTTCTACTGGACCCTGGCTTGTTCACATCCTAGTGGGGTGATCCAGAGGACCGCGACCTGATATTAACATGCAGCAAAAAACATCTCCAGCATCAGGAGCTCTGTTTTTTACCGGTTAGTGCTTAGACCCAGTATCTTGGGTGAGCCTACATCATTCACCAGGGTGCCCTGCTTGTATACTTATCCTGCTGGTCTTTGGGAGCCTCTCTACAGCTATAGCTACAGGTCTACAAGGTTGACCCCTAAGGCCTTGTACACACGACCGAACATGTCCGCTGAAACTGGTCCGTCGGACCAGTTTCCGCGGACATGTCCGACCGTGTGTAGGGCCTACCGGACAGTTTTCTGGCCCAGCGGACAGGTTTCCAGCAGACAAAAGTTTCTTAGCATGCTAAGAAACTTGTCCGCTGGAAGCCTGTCCGTCGGACATGTCCGATGGTTAGTACGACTCATCGGACATGTCCGCTGGGCCGAAATCCCCCGCATGCGTCAAAGTGATTCGACGCATGCGTGGAAGCATTGAACTTCCTGGTTCGTGCACGTCGCCGCGTCATCGTCGCCGCCACGTCACCACGTTTTCTGTCCGCGGGGAATTTGGTCTGATGGTGTGTACACACATCATCTCCCAGCAGACATGTCCGATGAAAACGGTCCGCGGACCCTTTTCATCGGACATGTCTGGTCGTGTGTACGAGGCCTTACCGTGACAGCTAGCTCAAACACCATTGCTATCACATAAAAGGGTAAATCAAATACTGCTCCCTAAACAAACATACCCAGCTAAATATGTACTGCTGGGGAGAGGGCAAGAAAGCAATCCTGTTGCTCTGCCCCTCATAGGAGACTATAAATTCCATTTAACCTGGGTTTTCTATTGTCTAAAGGAAAGTGATATTTGCTTCATGTAAATCCTTTTAGTGTGTTTCAAAAACTAAATGTTTTACAAAGTTTTTTTTTTATAAATACTTCCAGAAACAAATTTACCATAATAACTCTCTGAAAACCAATTTCCTTTTAGTGAGGCCATCAACTGCACAAGGATCAAAGTGCTACGTGCAATCAATATGAATTCCGTTTACTCAAGCCAAAGCGGTTCAAGGTAGATCATTACTGATTGCAGTTGATGTGGCTTCTTGCATGCAACATTTAACGAGTAGATAAGTAGAAAACAGAGACAAAAGTCTAATGCTGCGTACACACAATCAGATTTTCCGTCGGAAAAACCTTGGATGTTTTTTCCGACGGAATTTCGCTCATGTTTGGCTTGCATACACACGGTCACACAAAAGTTCTCGAAACTTTTGACCGTCAAGAACGCGGTGACGTACAACACTACGACGAGCTGAGAAAATTAAGTTTAATGCTTCCGAGGATGTGTCAAATTCTTTCCGAGCATGCGTCGGAATTCAGACGATTGGATTTTCTAATAGGAATTTTTTTCCGTCGGAAAATTTGAGAACCAGCTCTCAATCTTTTGTTGGCAAAAATTCCGACAGCAAAAGTCAGGTGGAACATACACGCGGATGGAATTTCTGTTCAAAAGCTCACATCAGACTTTTGCTGTCCGGTTTCCGGTTGTGTGTACGGGGCATAAGGCCCCTTTCACACAAACGTTAGGATCGGGTCCGCCTTTCTGTTCTCCAGACGAGGAAGTCTTAATCGGAACCTCCATTCACTTCTATGGAGCGGCGAGTGTAATCGGGCATGTGTCCGTTTACACCCACCTACATCCAATCCAATCTGACAAGCACTAATGGAAGGGGGAACTGTTCCCCTCTGTCTGGCAGGATCGGATCAGTCGGCAGTCGGGTGTGAACAACCAGCTGGCTCGTTTACATCCGACTGCCCATAGAGAAGAGAGGGCTGTGTCCATGTCCGCTCTGCATAAGCAAGCCGGCACAGACCTATCATCCGCCTGTCTAGCGGTGATCAGCGGACAGATCCCCTGCTGAGCAAGCGGATCGCATCCGGAGTCTGCCCCACGTAGGGTTGCCAACTCATCCCTTTAAAACAGAACACATATTAATTACACAGGTTCTGTGGCTGATTAAGGAGGTGAAAGGGGCCTAAAGAAGAGAGGTGGTATTTTTCATACTGACCGTTGGGCTTGAATGGTATCTTGTTTTGGTAGAACAAAAGGTTTAGTTTGGGTGATGTATCCTATGAATAAGGGAAAAAAAAACCGAATTCAGTTTTTATTTTTATATTTTTCACCATACCACTTCCCGCACACTCCGATGCATCTGAGCTGCCCTGTTACAACCACTATGGTTAAAAGTTACTTTAGAATTTATTAGTGTGCCATCACTGGCAAGATGGTCACAAGAGAGGATTATGTTGAATGGGTTGGGAAAAGCTTTCTCAGGTCACTTCTGGGCTGTAACGCTGTACAAAATGGGGTAAGGTTACATACCTCCTTCCTTGCTACTTGTCTGGCTTATTCAGGCTGTTATGCACTAGGAGCCTATGCAGCGTAAGCCCTAATTTCATAGGGAAAGGGGAATGTATCCTATTTACCGGTACTAATAATAGAGCCATTCATTTAGTTCCTCCTTTCTAAGATAAGTCCCAGTTAGTGATGGACTCAGGAACCTGAATATACATTCACTGTAAATTACCTCTTGGGAAAAATTTCCATTTCTCCTTGCTTAGCTTTCTGATCCTTGCAATTTATCTGGAATGCAAGGGGAGCTTTGGCAGTTGCTGCTTAACCTCAGAAAATGGCTAGGTCAAGAATTTTTAGACTTCAGGTGACTTCTGACTCTCTGGTTGACTTGTTAACCTCCCTGGCGGTATGATTATTTCAGATTTTAGGTGCTGAAAGCGGTACCATTATTTTGCATGGAAATTTGGCGTTTTACATTGTAGGCCTGGAATTCTTAGGAATAACTCACTTAAACCTGTCCAAACAAGAGTCTAGTAGACATCCCGGGTATGATAAAGTTTGAAAAACAAAATCATAAATTACAATATAATAAATAACTATAAATAATTATTACAAAAAATAATAATATAATTATAATACAAATGATTCAATAATGTAATTAAATCAAAAACACTGAAATTTGCTCAGTTGCAGAATTGTCGCTGTCATTACTTTTATTTTTTGATGACGAATTTCCCCACAAATTGCTATCGCACAATTCTACAAGTGATTCTGATTTATTATCGCTGTTTTCTATCTGCTCTAAAACCACTTTTGACATAAAGGGACACTTTTTGGTTGCTATGGACAATCTCCAGTTTCCAGGCAGAAAGAACAGTTTTTTTTATATAAAAGTACATGCAGAACACTGGGCAGACCACTAGGGACAAAGGGGGGTGTGTATTTTTTTTCATACAGTGCTGTAATCTGTAAGATTACAGTATACTGCATGTAATGTGTTTATTTACTTTTTTTAATTTGGCGCCGATCTCCACCCCCATGCGTCGTAACGTCGCAGGGAACGGAGCTCGGCGGCACACAGGCACTGTGTGAATCGAGCGAAGACACAGCTCGATCACACAGCGGAGAGGCATCACAGGATCCAGGGACAAGGCAAGTAATTCCCTGCCTGTGGATGCTGCGAGGCGATCATGAGTCTGGCTCAGGGTTACCGCTTTTGGTTCTGAAATTCCATCCCGAGCCAGACTCGGGAATACCACCAGGGGGGTTAATAAAAATTCCTATACTTCAATATACTGAATCTGGCTATGAGAATTATTTCAAAGGGCATATGATTACCCATTGATCATTAGCACTAAAGTGACCTGACAAAGGGTCTCTTTGGTATCCATCCATAATACATCATGACAGAAGAGTAACTTTCAGGGCCCTGGTAAAGGAAACCATGAAGGGCCTCCCTGACCACTAGGGCCATATTCATCGCTCCCAGGGCCCTTTCCATTGGTCCCGGGCCCTTCTCTCTGAGCCCAGGGCCCTTCACTCCTATTGTGGGGCCCTTTATAAGCCACAGCGACACATAAAGTCACTTGACTAACCAAAACACATTCATTTCAATGAGTGCCTTCTTAATCAATGCAAAATCAAGTCTCAGCAACAAAAATAAATGTTCCTAAACTACTGTTCCGTGACTTTGGTGCTGTGTAAAATCACAAGGAAAATACATGCAAGTGGCAAGAAAATTGCCAGCATGTTGCAAGCAAGTCTCACAACTTTGGGGTCACAGCAGTGTGAACCAAGCCTATGGTCCGCAGCGTCCCCCCAAAGTGGTGGAATGCCAGGGCCCAGTCCCAAGTGCGACTTTTGTGACCATGGTAGATCTGCTACTGCATTATGCTGTATGCCAATGTAGCTTACACAGAGCAAAACATTAAATGCTTGTTGCGGATCATGGAAGCTGGATTTTCTTCCTTGTTCAGACCTATTCAATTGCGACCTACTGAGCTAGGAGTGGCCACAAAGAGAAACAAAAATCCAGATTTATCTACATGTATCCTTAATACACATCCTTATAAACATAATTGGGATGAGTTAGTAGAGGTAAAAAGACTGCACTTTGCAAATGTAGTTGCTCCGGAGTTTAGTAAATGAGGTGAAGCTTAACTTTGCAAAGTATACCCAATCACATGCATGGAAAAAAAGTTTTTTGCTTGCACATGATTGGATGATGGAAGTCAGCAGAGCTTCCTCTCATTTACTAAGCTCTGGAGTAACTGCACTTGCAAAGTGCAGAGTCTATTTGCCTTTAGAAAAGCAACCCCAATGTTTCTTAACAATAAATTTATGCAACATTAAACTTTTAGGCACCCCTTCAAATTTTTCAGACGCATTGCATTATTGGGTTCATGTTAATCATGTGTTATAACTTAGACTTTAAGCTGTAGTTTAATTGTACAAGACAGAGAAAATAATTACCGGATAGCCATGTCTGTATTTCTGCAAGTCCTGGGCAGCTCGTCTCTGTGAATTGTACTATGAATGTTGGGGGAAAAAAAATCAATATATTTCTTATGTGATTTATTTCAGTATAAAATAGACTAATGAAAGTAAACATGCCAACAGACAGCTGAATCCTGCTCGTTTTGTGAGACAACACTCGCAAACCGAGTTAAGATTTTAAAAAATACAGCGCTCGTATTGCAAAACGCTTGTTAACCGCGTTACTCGCAATTCGAGGTTCCACTGTAATCATCCTGACATGCAATTTTACCTGAAGGTGACCTCTATTTATGCATTTATTCATGTGCTCAGATCACGTTTCCAACCCTTGTGACTTTCACAGTCAGGTGAACTTGGTATGCATACACACGGCCAGGGCCGTCCTTTGGGGTGTGCGAGCTGTGCGGCCGCACATGGCGCCATTGGGCAACAGGGGCGCCGTGTGGCCATCACAGCTCAGTTACTCACATGATCATCACAGGAGTCCGACTCCTACGAGTCACAGCAGCAGGCGCTGCCAGGTCCCCCTGAGCGCTGCCAGGTCCCCCTGCCTTAGGACTGGGTGAAGAGCAACGCATCGAAAAAAAAATGCTGCTGCCGACCTCGACAGGCACACTGCGCATGCGCCGCCGCTGCTCGGGAAAGCCTGAAAACTCTCGGCTATTCTCGGGCAGACGGCGCATGCGCAGTGGCGTCTAAGTGACGGGTGGCACCATTTATAGGTGCATAGCCACACCATCCACCGAAAGGTAAGTCACACTGAGCCCCTGGCCCTGCATGCATCTGCTTTTTCAGATAAAAAGCCAGTCTACACACAAAAGGGGAGGAGGATATAAGGGACTTAACATAAGAAAAAAAAGTAAAATACAATTATTATTTGTTACAAATATTTTTTTCCTCTTTGTGTATGTTTAGGTGACCAGGGGGCGCCACAGGATGGTTTAGGTGAAGATGGGGGGGCGCCACAGGATTAGCTCGCACAGGGCCCCTGAACACCTAAGGCCGGCCCTGCACACGGCAGGACTTTTTCAGCCAACAAACACGAACGTAGTGACGTAATTGACGTACTCTGTGGTTTTTCAGCTCTTTACTGCCACCCTTTGGGCAGCTTGTGCTATTGTTGTCTGATCTTTAGCATTGGTTCTGAGCACGCTTGTTTGTACTTTGGACTTTAGTCCGATGCACTTGTGTACACACGATTGGATTAGCCGACGTAGGACATTTGTTGCCGGAAAGTTTGTCTGTTCTCACAGCGAACATTTGTCCGATGAAAAAGTTTGTCTGATGGAGCGTACACACGGTTGGACTGTCCGATCAAACAGGTCCGTCGGAGGTTTGTTATCAAAAAGTCAGATCGTGTGTATGGGCTTTTACAGGCAGCTGCCACTGTAGGTACCTTTTACCTTCTTTGTAAAAGTTGAATGTGATCTGGCACCTTCCACCTCCCCATTGGTAAACGAGTCACCCAATACATAAAAGCAAAACAATAATGCCCCGTACACACGACCGGTTTTCCCGTCTGAAAAAGTCAGATGAGCTTTTGGTCTGAATTCCCGACCGTGTGTATGCTCCAACAGAAAAACTGACGGAAAAAGAAAGAGAGCAGGTTCTCCTAGCGGGAAAACCGTTCGTCTGTATGCTTTTCCGACGCGCATAAAAACCATGCATACTCAGAAACAAACCGACGCATGCTCAGAAGCATAGAACTTCATTTTCTCGGCTCATCGTAGTCTTTTATGTCACCGCGTTCTTGGCAGTCAAAAGTTCCCCGCACTTTTGTGTGACCGTGTGTATGTAAGGTAAGCTTGAGCGGAATTCCGTCGGGAAAACCATCGTTTTTTTTTTCGATGGAAAAAACGCACGTGTGTACAGGGCATAAGGGGGTTTAACTTTTACCAAAAAGTGAAGATTTGCATATAACTTTTGCTGCCTTTTTTTCAATCTCTTGATCATTTTGAAATGAGGTTCTTCTTAAAAATGAATTCCCGCGGATGTATTTTATTTTTATAGGCTCAGCTGTCTTCGACAAATTTACTTTAACACCAAAACAACAGTTGAACTTTCACTTTCTTAAAATATCATAAAGTAACAGCTGTGAAAGAAGGAGACGGGCCCTTTACAAAGCAGCCCTTTGATTCCCGTGTTCCTGGGGGTATCAGCATTCATTTCTATCATTCCTACCTGATGAGTGTCTGTCTCAGTCTTTGGTTGTTCATCTCCCTCGTCGTCCTCCCAGGTGGAGTCGTAGTCTGAGTCCCAGGCCTGCTGATGGTCGCCGTGGCCTGAATAGGTCATGCTGCAAATTGGCAAACAAAATTCAGAGATCGTGATACATAAAATACAAAGTACCGTATTTATCGGCGTATACCGCACACTTTTTTGCCCTGAAATTCAGGGCAAAATTGTGGGTGCGCGATATACGCCAATACCCGCGCCGAGTTTGAACTACTGCGCCGGCATATACTGAGCGCAGTACGCTCGTGTATAGTCGGGCAGGCTCGGCTTCTCTCGCAGTCACGTCCTGGACGTACAGGATGCACAGGACGTGACCGCGAGAGGAGCCGAGCCTGCCCGACTATACACGAGTGTACTGCGCTCGGTATATACCGGCGCAGTAGTTCAAACTCAGCGTGGGAAGCGGGGATCGAGCGGGGAGGACACCGCAGAAGGACTCCGGACCCAACGAGGAGGACACCACCGAAGCCGCAGACGGACTCCGGACCCGACGAGGCCGCCGATGGACGCCGCGCAAGACACCAAAACTGTAAGTACTAAAATCTTTTTTTTACAGGAATGCGGGTCCACTTTAGGGATGCGCACTATACGCCGTAGCGCGCAATACCCCGATAAATACGGTATATTGCAAAATGTGCTGAGGATTTGCTAAATGCTTTTCTAAAGCTACAACCTGCACTCCCCTTAACCTGTCCCCCCCCCCCCCAAGGGTATGTATACATGTGGCAGCACAACGGTGGCATTTAATACCATGCTGTCACTCACATACACTTACCGGCCACTTTATTAGGTCCACCTTACTAGTACCGGGTTGGACCTTCTTTTACCTTCAGGACTGCCTCTATTTTTCATGGCATAGATTCAACAAGGTGTTGGAAACGTTCCTCAGAGATTTTGCTCCATAGTGACATGATGGCATTGCACAGTTGCTGCAGATTTGTTGGCTGCACCCATGATGCGACTCTCCTGCTCCACCACATCCCAAAGGTGCTCTATTGGATGAGGTGTGGTGACTGTGGAGGCCATTGGAGGACAGTGACCTCATTGTCCAGTGGTGAGATGATTGGAGCTTTGTGACATGGTGCATTATCCTGCTGGAAGGAGCCATCAGAAGATGGGGACACTGTAGTCATAAAGGGATGGTCAGCAACAATACTCAGGTAGGCCGTGGGGTTTAAACAATGCTAAATTGGTACTAAGGGGCCCAAAGTGTGCCAAGAAAATATCCTCTACGAGTCTATACCATTACACCACCAGCCTGAACCGGTGATACAAGGCAGGATGGATCCATACTTTCATGATGTTTACACCAAATTCTGACCCTCCCATCTGAATGTCTGAGATGAAATCCAGACTCCTCAGACCAGACAACGTTTTTCCAATCTTCTATTGTCCATTTTCGGTGAGCCTGTGTGAATTGTAGACTCAGTTTCCTGTTTTTAGCTTACAGGAGTGGCACCCGGTGTAGTCTTCTGCTTACCATCTGCTTCAAGGTTCAATGTGTTGAGCGTTCAGAGATGGTATTCTGCATACCTTGGGTGTAACGATTTATTATTTGAGTTACTGTTGTCTTTCTATGATCTCGAACCAGTCTGCGCATTCTCCCCTGACCTCTGACATCTACTTTTACCTACAGGTAAGCCTAGATTAAAGCTTACCTGTAGGTGTTGTAAATATCTCCTAAACCTCCACGGTTTAGGAGATATTTACAAAAAAAACATGCGCCGATGTCTATATGGCATTCACCGTAGACAGCGGCGCAGGCGCACTTTAGAAACGGCGATCGTGCCGTTTCTAAAGGGGCCATTAACCACTTGCCGACCTGCCGCCGTCGTTTTACGGTGGCAGGTCGGCTCCCGTGCGCGAGAGCACGTAATATAACGTCTGTTCTCGCGCAGGCCACTAGGGGCGCATGTGTGCGCCGCCCGCTCGCCCCCGACCCACTTGCGCATGCCTGGCTGCCGCGATCGCTGCCGGGCACCAGCGATTGCTCGTTACAGAGCGGGGACCGGGAGCTGTGTGTGTAAACACACAGCTCCCGGTCCTGTCAGAAGATCTGTCATTTCCCCATGTCAGTCCACCCCCCCTACAGTTAGAAAACACCAAGGGACCGTATTTAACCCCTTCCTCGCCCCCTAGTGTTAACCCCTTCACTGCCAGTGGCATTTTTATAGTAATCCAATGCATTTTTATAGCACTGATCGCTATAAAAATGCCAATGGTCCCAAAAATTTGTCAAAAGTGTCCACCATAATGTCGCAGTACCGAAAAAAATCGCTGATCGCCGCCATTACTAGTAAAAAAAAAAATATTAATAAAAGTGCCATAAAACTACCCCCTATTTTGTAAACGCTATAACTTTTGCGCAAACCAATCAATAAATGCTGTGATTTTTTTTAATGAAAAATATGTAGAAGAATACGTATCGGCCTAAACTGAGGAAAACATTTTTTTTTTAGATATTTTTGGGGGATATTTATTATAGAAAATGGTAAAAAATATTATTTTTTTTTAAAATTGTCGCTATATTTTTGTTTATAGTGCAAAAAATAAAAACCACAGAGGTGATCAAATACCACCAAAAGAAAGCTCTATCTGTGGGAAAAAAAGGACGCCAATTATGTTTGGGAGCCACGTCGCACGACCGCGCAATTGTCAGTTAAAGTGACGCAGTGCCGAATCTTTGACCAGCAATATGGTCCGGGGCTTAAGTGGTTAAGGTGAAAAAACAAGAGGGTTTACAACCCCTTTAAAGCCTGGTTCACACTTATGCAGGTCGCAGGTTGGATATTCCGGGTGCATTTTGCACTTTTAACCACTTGAGATCCGCGCTATAGACGAAATACGTCCGCAGCGCGGCTCTCAAGTGCCAAGTGGCCGTTTAAAAACGGCCTTTATGTGCATTACCCGCGCGCGCCACTGGGTGGCGCGCGGCGGGTAAAAACTGTCCCGACGCATCGCCGAAGACCCGATGCGTGTACCTGGCGGCCGCGATGTCCGCCGGGTACACGCGATCGTCGGTGACACGGCCGGTAACAGCAGGGACGTGGAGCTCTGTGTGTAAACACAGAGCTCCACGTGCTGTCAGAGGAGAGGAGACCGATCTGTGTCTCTTGTACATAGGGACACAGCATCGGTCCCCTCCCCCAGTCACCCCCCTCCCCCCACACAGTTATAACACACCCAGGCTACACAGTTAACCCCTTCCTCACCCCCTAGTGTTAACCCCTTCACTGCCAGTCACATTTATACAGTAATTCGTGCATTTTTATAGCACCGATCGCCGTATAAATGTGAATGGCGCCAAATTTGTGTCAAAAGTGTCCGATACGTCCGCCGCAATATCCCAGTCCCAATAAAAATCGCAGATCGCCGCCATTACTAGTAAAAAAAAAAAATAATAAAAAAAATCATAATTCTGTTCCCCATTTTGTAGGCGCTATAACTTTTGCGCAAACCAGTCGCTTATTGCGATTTTTTTTTTTTTTTTACAAAAATACGTCGAAAAATACGTATCGGCCTTAACTGAGAAAAAAAATAGTTTTTTAAAAAAAATTGGGATATTTATTATAGCAACAAGTAAAAAAAATATATATTTTTTTAAAATTGTTGCTCTTTTTTTGTTTATAGCGCAAAAAATAAAAACCGCAGCGGTGATCAAATACCACCAAAAGAAAGCTCTATTTGTGGGGAAAAAAGGACGCCAATTTTGTTTGGGAGCCACGTCGCACGACCGCGCAATTGTCAGTTAAAGCGACGCAGTGCCGGACGCTGAGATTTCGCCTGGGAACGAAGGGGGTTTATGTGCCCAGTAAGCAAGTGGTTAAATACACATTTTTGATCCATTCAAGTCTATGGAACCAAAAACCAGAAAAAAAGTCCCCGGCCGTTTCCATAAAATGCACAGATGTGAACTACATCCATGGGAAACCATGTTAAATGGACTGTAGTATGTTTCTGGAAAACTGAATACTGGCATTTTGCTGATTTGCCCTGATTTGCCCTACAGTCTATTTAACATTTCCTATGGAACACGGTCTGTGGTGCAAATCTGCAAAATGCAAAAAGCACTAAAAATGCATAGATGTGAATCAGGCGTAATATCGCTTTACCTGTGTTGCTGCAAGTGCAGTATTATGGCTACAATCACCTTAGGCTTGGCACGAAGGGTGTGACTTCTGTGAACTGGCTCTTGAATAATCGGCTGTGCAGGAAGTTCACCCACTATGCCTATTACAGGATCACACAACTAGAGCACGCCCGCCCTCTAATCTAACCATCAGGATCACAAACTGTTTTCTTCCGCTAGTACAGCAAAGAGAACGGAAGAAGGAAGCTATCTCCCTGCAAGGCAGACGTCATCTATTAGTTCGAATATTAACCAGCTATACCCTTACCTGTTATTTGGCCATTTAAAAAAGTTTCAAAAGTTATTTACAAAGAAGAGATATCTTTTCCTGCTGTATAAAGTGTTGCTGCGCCTATAAGAGAGAGAACAAGATGAAACTATTCCTGGAACTACTGCAATACAATTATACGGGAGTTTCCACTTTCACTTTCCTTTCTTAGATTTGTCATTTACATAACACACCCATCAAAGAAGCTTTGTTCTCTCCAAATAGCCAAACCGGCTTCGTTCAACATCTAGGCGTTGCTATTTTTACAGGCGTTTTTCGGGCGTATTTGTGCAGGCCTCTTGAGTTTACCAATAACAAATAAAAAACCTGCCAAAAAAAAAAGATCAAGTACTTTTTTGAGTGCCGGGCGTTTTGCTTAACCCTTTCATGTCTAAGCCTATTTTTGACATTTGTTGTTTATGTAGCACCCTGCTCCTGTTGAACAGGCGCTGCTTTAAATTTTGTGGGGGTCTGGGCTGTTATTTGGCTCAGACCAGAGTGATTAAGGGCAATTTAGCCTCTGTTCCAGCCATGGCTGTGCTGAGAGTACCCACCATTGATCGCCTGGGGGTGTCATTACCACCCCAGGCCAAGGGTGGCAGCAGCAAAGTCAAGGTGTATTGAGTGTTCCCCTCGGCAGCGAATCAGTGGGAGTGGTTGCCCGCTGTGCATGCTGGGGAGGGGTACTTAAAGCGGAGGTTCACCCTAAAAAACATCTATGAACCATCCCATACAGCATACAAGCGTCAGCTATAGTATGTTTTTTTTTTTCCGCTGTATTTACCGTTTAATCCTTAAGTTTCGTTTCAGACTCCCGCGGGGAGTAGGCGTTCCTATGAAGAGGGGAACATGATTGACGTCCGGCTATGGTGCGTCTCGTGTTCCGAAAATAGCCGGAGTAGGACTCGGCTCTTCATAGGCACTATACGGCGCCTGCGTACAGACTAGGAGCTGACTGTGCAGGCGCTGTATATATCCGAGTCCTAATTTGGCTATTTTCGGAACGCGTGACGCGACATAGCCAGACGTCAATCATGTTCCCCTCTTCATAGGAACGCCTATTTCCCCGCCGGAGTCTGAAACGAAACTGGACGATTAAACGGTAAATACAGAGGCAAAAAAAAAAAAAAAAACATAGATAAAGGTAGATAAAGAAAAATTATTTTTTAGGGAGAACCCCCGCTTTAAGGGACAGACGCCATTGGTGCGGGGTCCATCCGTCCGCGCCTCGTGGCCCGCCTGGCCAGGGGTGCGTGTTTTGAATCCCGGTTCCAGGACAACGTTGGCCCTGGGCTGCGGCTTCGCCTGGTGGGCCCAGTTGTCTGGCTGGGGCCTATACTGCAAAGGTGATCCTGTGCTGTCCGTCCTGTGGGAGAAAGTGATTTAAAGAAGGAAGCCAGGGGGAGGACCTATCCTGGAGAGGGCCATGCAAGAGGCTGGTACCTTGGGAGAAGGCCTGGAAACTTCACCGAAGGATGCACCGTACACGGAGAGGCTTGACAGTGTCGCCTGTCGAATCTAAAAGTTCCAAAGAAAAAAGCTAAAGAGATCCGGGTGCTGAATCCTGTGGCAGAGGATTTCGGACCAAAGTGTCTCCTCATAAAAGAAGGTCTGTGGCAGAGACTGTACTTTACTTCATGCGCCATCCCGGCTGCTAGGCCAGTGAGAGGGACCTATCAGGGTGAGCAATACCCACTCTGGCTAGAGTGGCGACGAGAACTGTTTGCTGGAAACAGGAGTGTTTCCTTATTTGTGACTGTGCACCTGAACCCACCTACCCTTCCACCCCCTTACTCCTCTATTCTACTAAAGTTCTGCAAAATAAACCCAAGAAAAAGAAGTGCATTGTGTGGACATTGAAATTCTTCAGACTCTCCTTTTACCCTGGACAGCGAGGACATAGAGGTAACGTGCCACCCAAAATATAACCAGCAGCTCCTGCGGGGGTAGTGCTATATTTACAAGTTAAATTCCGTATTATTTTGCTAGAAAAATACTTAGAACCCCCGAACATTATATATACTGTATTTATTGGCGTATAACACTCACTTTTTTACCCTGAAAATAGAGGGTGAACTGTGCCTGCGTGTTATACGCAGGGCCGCAGTGGTGTATTTAGATTTTGTGCTGCCCTAGGCCTGACTAAACTCATGCACCCCCTAATTTAAATATGACCCACCCCTTCCTGTCAAGATCACACCCCTTGCTGTTTAAGACCCGCCCTGAAATGTTCGAGTGGGGACACTAGCTCTGATGGGCTGGGGGGGAGGGCAATGGATTCCCTTAATTTGCATAGATTTCCTTTCACTTCCTGTTTGGCTATGGGGCAGGAAGTGAAGGGAAATCTCTGCAATGGGTCAGGGATGGTAAAAAATTTGAAGCAACGCCCCCCCCCCCCCCCCACACACACACAGTTGCGGAATGCCAACCACTCTACTGATACTCCGGCGTATTTTCAAATTTGCCGCGTCGTATCTTAATTTGTGATTCACAAACAAGATACAACGGCATTTGGCTAAGATCCGACAGGCTTACGGCTTCGTATCTTAGGTTGCAATACTTCGGCCGCCGCTGGGTGGAGTTTGCGTCGTTTTCCAGCGTCAGGTATGCAAATTAGCTTTTACGGCGATCCACAAAGCTACTCGCGTGCGTTACATTGTCGCAAGTGTTTTTTTTTCGTCGCAAAGTTAAGCCTGCTTTTTCATGGTTTAACTTTACACCAGCCATGTTAAAGTATGGCCGTCGTTCCCGCGTCGAATTAAAAAAAAAAAAAAAATGTTGGCGTAAGTACGTTACGCACGTCGCCATTCACAAACACGTCGGGGCGCAGTAATTACCGCGCAAAGCACGTCAGGAAATTTACTAACGGAGCATGCGCAGAACGTTCGGCGCGGGAGAGCGCCTAATTTAAATGGTACACGCCCTATTTGAATTAGACGGGCTTGCGCCGGACGGCTTTACGTTACACCGCCGTAAGTTTACACGCAAGTGCTTGGTGAATCAGGCACTTGCGCTGAAAACTTGCGGCGGTGTAACGTAAAGACGATACATTACGCCGCCGCGATTCTTTCTGAATCTGGCCCAAAGTTCTGAAAAGCAGGGAGAAAACAGCTGCCAGATCAAAAAGTAAAAGTAGCACATATTACACACATCACGCATTGTTGGGCACACATTTAAAACCCCTTGATTGCCCCTAAATGTTGACCCCTTCCCTGCCAGCGACATCAATGTCAGTTAGTAACCCTCCCAGGTAGTTTCTGTTAGCGCCAGATTGCCAAACAACCTATAACAGTCACACTCCATTACAGTATAGCGTCTATAGCTACGTAAGTTCCAGTATATATACCATAGTTTCTAGACGTAATGACTTTTGTATAAACCAAATAATATGCATCAATTGAGATTTTTTTTTATTTTTTTTACTAAAGACATGTAACAGAATACATTTTGGCATCAATTTATGAAGATTTTTTTATTTATTATTATTATTGGATATGTTTTACAACAGAAAATAAAAAATATTGTTTTTCTCCAAATGTTCACTCTTTTTTAGTTTATATCATACAAAAATAAAAAAACACAGCAGTGATCAAATACTACCAAAATAAAGCTCTATTTGTGTGAAATAAATTATATAAATTTCATTTGGGTACAGTGTTGCATGACCGAGCAATTGACAGTTAAAGTTGCGCAGTGCTGAATAGCAAAACATGCTCTAGTCATGAAAGGGGTAAGGCCCCGTACACACGACAGAGGAACTCGACGTGCTTGGCACGTCGAGTTCCTCGTCGAGTTTTGGGATGAAGCCGCCGAGGAGCTCGGCGGGCCGGCTTCTCCCACAGAAGAACGAGGACAACGAGAAAATAGAGAACATGTTCTCTATTTTCTCGTCGAGTTCCTCGGCGGCTCCATCGAGCCAAAACTGTACAGACGACAGAGTTTCTCGGCAGAATCCGGGTTTTGACCGAGTTTCTCGGTGAATTCTGCCGAGAAACTCTGTCGTGTGTACGAGGCCTAAAACCTACAGTATATTACAATACTCTTTTATCCATGATAGACCTCAGAGCTGGGGTCTATCATGTCCACCTAAAACCCAGACACATTCAGACAGGAACGTGGCTTGGAAGAGGACCTGACAGGAGGGTGAGGGGGGCACTATGTGCGCCACAATACTATTCTTTTTGGAGTATCCAAAAGTGTCCCAGGTCTTTTACAATCCTATAAAGCAGTGGTCATCAACCCTGTCCTCAGGGCCCACTAACAGGCCAGGTTTTATGTATTACCTTGGGGAGATGCAGTCTAGAATACTGCAATCACTGAGAAGCAAATTATATCACCTGTGATGTGTTGAGTTATCTTGCAAACCTGGCCTGTTAGTGGGCCCTGAAGACAGGGTTGATGACCACTGCTATAGTGTATAAAAAAAATAAAAATTAATTACTGTGCGCCTCTAAAATGATCGGGTTTGGCTTGATGAAAAAGTGGCAACCCTAAGATAGTCATTGTAGTAGCTAAATGAGCCACTTTATAATGGGCAGTCTATACATTTATACATTTAAAGCGGAACATCAGTAATTTTTTCAACTTTCCATCTATTAAATCTTCTGCCCTTGTTGTTGTTTTAACTTTGGATAATAAAGCATTTTTTCTGCCAGTAAATCCCTTATACAGCCCGCTTCCTGTTTCTTGTCTGGTCATTAGCCTAGGCTTATGAAATCATGCACAGCTCTCTCTCTCTCTCTCTTGTAAGGGTTTGCCAGGAAGGGAGGGGGGGATGAGTCAAAAAACGGGCCAATGAGAGCTGCAGAGCTGGAGGTATGCCTCTGTGTGTCTGTGTAAATCCAGGAAGTGAACAGGCAGCAGCTTCAGCTGCCCACAGTTAAAATGGCTGCAGCCAGACTCAGTGGAGGGAGATTTCTGCAGCATATTTGGCAAGTACAGAATCACAGTATATATAAAATAATATGCAAAGTGATTGGAAGGAAGCTTCAGAATGGCAATGATTTTTTAATTACAAATGATGTAAGCAGACTGCAGTTCCTCTTTCATGTGGACCTGAACTCAAAGGCCCAGATTCAGATAGAGATACGCCGGCGTATCTCCTGATACGCCGTCGTATCTCTGAGTTCCGTCGGTCGGATCTATGCGGCTGATTCATAGAATCAGGTTCCGCATAGATCTCCCAAAGATCTGACAGGTGTAAGTGACTTACACCGTCGGATCTTAGGCTGCAATTCCAGGCCGGCCGCTAGGTGGCGTTTCGTTTTTTACATGCGACAAATATGCAAATGAGGATTTCCGCCGATTCAGAAATGAACGCCCGCCCGGCGCTTTTTTTTTACGTCGCTTGCGTTCTGCTTTTTCCGGCGAATAGTTACCCCTGCTATGTGAGGGGTATCCTATGTTAAGTATGGCCGTCGTTCCCGCGCCGAGTTTTGAATTTTTACGTCGTTTGCGTACGTCGATTCAGAAAAGAGCTGGACGCAAGTTACGCTCACGCCGAAACCAATGACGTCCTAGCGACGTCATTTGGAGCAATGCACGCTGGGAAAATTTGCGGACGGCGCATGCGCTGTTCGATTGGCGCAGGGACGCGCCTGATTTAAATTGTAGACGCCCTCTAGCCGCGGAATTTGAATTCCGCCGGGGGATTTACGATACGCCGCCGCAAGTTTTGAGGTAAGTGCTTTCTGAATTAAGCACTTGCCTCAAAAACTTGCGCCGGCGGATCGTAAATCAGATTTAAAGATCCGCTAACCTATCTGAATCCAGCCCAAAAAGTGCAGTTTTACTATGTTATATGAAACATGCAGAAATGTTAATTGTGCCTAATCATTATATTTAAAAAAAAATACCTTTTGCCTAGAATTTCTCCTGAATAATAGTAGTGCACTTTCTGGTAAGTGAGTATACCTAGACACTCCTGTGCCTTCAGCCTTATAACTATATATCTGCAGTGTGAGGCGCTACTGTCTGTGACTGCTAGTCTCAGATTTGGTGATGTCATTACTGTGCTGCTCACTGTTCTCCTTGCTGGAGGCTCTGACATGAGGAAGGAAAACCCTGCCTCTACCAAGATGGCCGCCTCCACACAGTGCAGAATAGGGCATTGTAAGTCAGTATAGTAATAAAGAAAGATCAGCTACAGGTAGATCACAGGCAGTCATAGTAACTAGACCAGGTCCTCTGTCTGGCTTTTTGCACAGCTTCAGGCAGTTCAGCGTAAAAAAAAAATTGCAAAAAAAAAAGAAACAGACATTTGTAGAACGTGAGGTACAACAACATTACTTTAAAGCTTATGGCCCGGATTCACGTAGCACTTACGCCGACGTATCTCTATATACGCTGCGTAAGTGTCAATGTGCGCCGTCGTATCTATGCGCCGTACCCATAGAACTAGATACGCCTGAAATTATGCTTCATCCGACCAACGTAAGTTTCCTACGCTGTCGTATCTTCGGCGCATATTTACGCTGGCCGCAAGGGGCGCTTCCATTGATTTACAATTCGAATATGCAAATGAGGGAGATACGCCGATTCACGAACGTACTTGCGCCCGGCGCATTCATATACACGGTTTACGTAAGTCTTACGTCGGGCGTAAAGTTAAGCCTCATAAAGCAGGGGTAAGTCATGTTAAGGTATGGACCAGGGAACAGCCGTCGTATTTTACGTCGTTTACGTAGTAGTACGTGAATAGGGCTGGGCGTAGGTTATGTCACGTTGTAGGTAGCGATTCGACGTATTTTATGGAGCATTTTCAACGTGATTCTGAGCATGCGCACTGGGAAGCGTCCACGGGACGGCGCATGCGCCGTTCGTTCGGCCCATCATTTGCATGGGGTCACGGTTCATTTAAATGTATCACGCCCACTTCCACCTACTTTGAATTAGGCCGGCGTACGTCTAGGAATTTACGTTACGTTGGGAGCAAGTGCTTTGTGAATACTGTGCTTGCCTCTCTGTGTTACGTCGGCGTAGCGCATATGAGATGCGCTACGCCGGCAGAAATATGCGTCGATCTACGTGAATCCGGGCCAAGGACTGTAAGGCTGGGTTCACACTAAGGCTGCGATGCATCACCTTGCATGTGATTCGCACAGGAATTGTACTGCATTCCTGTGCAAATCGCATGCGATTAAGTGCAGTGTGATCTGAGCCTATCAAGTGCAGGTAGCTTTTTGTTGCCGCACTGGAATCGAATTGCATGGGTGGTCATACCCATGTGATCCGATTCTAGCAATCGTACTGCATTCTGCGACCTGCTTTTGGGGTGTGGTTAACTTTTAATTGACACTTGTGGCAGTTTGCATGAACACAGTGCGATGCGGGAAATGCAGTGATTCCTGTGCTTTTTCCGCATCTCATCAGTGTAAACCGAGCCTAAGAATAAGTATCTGCTGGATGAAGATACACTATAATTTCGATATACACAAACAGCAAGGGCTGCAGCATATCTCTTCCTCTGAATTCATCGGCCCCCAAATAAACTGATGTTTGGGTTCATAGAGTTCCCACGCAAGCTGTACCAGTCTTTTTCTTTCATTCTTGTCCCTCACAGAGAACACAAAGTAATCTAACACGCTCCTCTTTACATTCCGTAAGTTGCCATTGCGTAAGGTTTCCTCCAGGAAAAAACGGATGAGAGGCACCTGGTAGTGTTCGTAACCCAAATCCCCCAAACACATGAGGATCCGTGTGATTCGCAGATTGTTGTGGCAATTGCTACAGAAACAAAGAGGAGAGAAGGTATATTAGCATTATTTTGTGTGCTTAAGAGATTATTGGTCACAACACACTCCTTCATTTATGTAGGGTAAATGGTTTTCAACATTTTTTACAAATAAATATGTGAAAAGTGTGGCGTGCATTTGTATTCAGCCCCCCTTCCTCTGATACCCCTAACTAAAATCTAGTGGAACCAATTGTCTTCAGAAGTCGCCTAATTAGTAAATAGAGTCCACCTGTGTGTGATTTAATCTCAGTATACAATGGATATAAAAAGTCTAAGACCTGTGACGTGTCCCAGTTGATTACAGGGAGGGAGGGGGGAGAGGAGGAGTTGCCTAGGCGACCAGACCAGGAAGTGGGAGCTGGGTACCTATCAAAAATAGGTACCCCCCTCTCCAAAAAAATGACATGGCAATTGTGGCAAGTCAGGGGGAGAGGGGTACTTATGGCACTTTTGTGTGGAACTCCGCTTTAATACAAGAGATGTTCGAAGACTGTGGATTTAATAAAAGAGATGGCCAGAGACTGTGGACTTAATAAAAGAGATGGTCGGAGACTGTGGACTTCATAGAAGAATTGGTCAGAGACTGTGGACTTCATAGAAGAATTGGTCAGAGACTGTGGACTTAATACAAGAGATGACCAGAGACTGTGGACTTAACACAAGAGATGGCCAGAGACTGTGGACTTAACACAAGAGATGGCCAGAGACTGTGGACTTAACACAAGAGATGGCCAGAGACTGTGGACTTAATACAAGAGATGGTCGGAGACTGTGGACTTAATAAAAGAGATGGCCAGAGACTGTGGACTTAACACAAGAGATGGCCAGAGACTGTGGACTTCATAGAAGAATTGGTCAGAGACTGTGGACTTAATACAAGAGATGACCAGAGAATGTGGACTTAACACAAGAGATGGCCAGAGACTGTGGACTTAACACAAGAGATGGCCAGAGACTGTGGACTTAACACAAGAGATGGCCAGAGACTGTGGACTTAACACAAGAGATGGCCAGAGACTGTGGACTTAACACAAGAGATGGCCAGAGACTGTGGACTTAACACAAGAGATGGCCAGAGACTGTGGACTTCATAGAAGAATTGGTCAGAGACTGTGGACTTAATACAAGAGATGACCAGAGAATGTGGACTTAACACAAGAGATGGCCAGAGACTGTGGACTTAACACAAGAGATGGCCAGAGACTGTGGACTTAACACAAGAGATGGCCAGAGACTGTGGACTTAACACAAGAGATGGCCAGAGACTGTGGACTTAACACAAGAGATGGCCAGAGACTGTGGACTTAACACAAGAGATGGCCAGAGACTGTGGACTTAACACAAGAGATGGCCAGAGACTGTGGACTTAATAAAAGAGATGGCCAGAGACTGTGGACTTAACACAAGAGATGGCCAGAGACTGTGGACTTAATACAAGAGATGGCCAGAGACTGTGGACTTAATACAAGAGATGGCCAGAGACTGTGGACTTAATAAAATAATTGGTCAGAGACTATGGACATGCTATAAGAGTTGTTGGAGACTGGGGACATGACACAGGAGACATATTATATAAGGCTGCTAGAAATCACTGCTATAACAGGCCAATAGGGAAACACAGATTAGTGTCTGCGGGGCCCTGAGGGCCACACATAAAGTGCAGAAGCACCGCAGGTTGGGCACAAAGAATGTAGAAAGCTGAAAGCTTCTAATGACTTCCACAAGTAAGCTATTAGAAATTCAGCTCAATAGATACTGTTTCTGTTTTGATCCACGGAAGTTCTAGTCTGATGGTCTCATACTCCCCACCACCCCACATCATGAGACATCATCAAACCACAATGGAAGTCACTCACCTGTTTAGATTCCTAAATCTTTCCTGACAATTCTGTGCTAGACCGACTCTCCCACTACTCTCATCCAATAGCTGGAGGCCATAGAATCCTAACATGAGCTTATACGCCTCACACAGCCTCCTCTTGACTTCTTCATCATTCTTCATCATCTAGAAGACAAACAGCCATCACTAATTACAATGGACAGAAAATAGAGCAGTTCCAGCCAAACTCATTTCCTGTTCTGTCTGAAACCTTTCACCTAAACAGGAAGTTAGGGGGAAAAGCCTCAATGGAGACACAGACAGCATACAAAATCGTTTTAGAGGTTCATTCTACTAGAAATTATGCATTTTTTTCTAATATCTCCTGTTTATCTGCTACCTCAATTTCATCTTCATGCAGAGGAGTGGCATGTGGGTTCCTGCCTGGTTGTCGAAGTGGAAACAGCCTGCAATAGAACCAGTTCATATTTATTAACACTTCATTTCAAATGTATCACAGTGCTTGCTTATAATAGACTTGCTATGCCATCTTCACTTTTCACATTTATACTTTAAATCTGACCTCCAGCCTTCCTTTCAGTCTTGCACAGTTGTACGGGCTCCTTTCATAGTTGGTAAGGTTGAATAAAAAGACACTAGTCCATGCAGTCCAACCTTTCCTGGACCGAAATTACTTACTCTGATTTCACTGGACACTGTGAGCTTCTCACCATGTGCATAAGGCCTCGTACACACGACGGGACATGTCCGATGAAAACGGTCCGTGGACCGTTTTCATCGGACATGTCCGCTGCCGGATTTTGGTCTGATGGCTGTACACACCATCAGACCAAATTTCCCGCGGACAGCGAACGCAGTGACGTGGCCGCGCCAATGACGCGGCGACGTGCGCGACCCTGGAAGGTCAATGCTTCCACGCATGCGTCGAATTACTTCAACGCATGCGAGGGCTTTCGGCCGAGCGGACATGTCCGGTGAGTCGTACAGACGACCGAACATGTCCGACGGACAGGCTTCCAGCGGACATGTTTCTTAGCATGCTAAGAAACATTTGTCCGCTGGAAACCTGTCTGATCCGCCGGAAAATTGTCCGGTCGGCCGTACACACGACCGAACATGTCCGCGGAAACTGGTCCGCGGACCAGTTTCAGCAGACATGTTCGGTCGTGTGTACGAGGCCTTAGAAGCTGAAGCAAGTCCTATAGAGCCCGCCTAATTTCCTGGCTGGAGGATATCAAGCCCTTTCCTCCCCTGCTTTATTGCCCCTGGCCCACCCTGTTCATTCATTAGGTTCATCATCACCTAGGGTGGTCCGCATGCAAATATGGCAGTCTGCATGCAAATACAGGAATACCTGTCCCTCCCAAGACTGACATCCACCCATCATGGCATTTTGCTATTTGCATAAATCGTCCCAAGGGTCAGTCTAATGCTTGCGTCAGGGCTGTGGCTCTTGAGATGGGTTAACAGGACAGGTTCCACTCAGAACAATCCTCGCCATGGTCGACCAAAGAAGTTGGGCACTGATAGGCGACACTTATGGGCACTGATGGGCATGGATGGGCACCGATAAACGGCACTGATGGGCATCACTGATATAGAGGCACTGGAAGGCATTGCTGATGGACACTGATTGGCATCATATGTGGGCACTGATTGGCATCCCTGGTGACCATGGGTGGCATACCTGGTGGTCATCAGTGGTGGGCATCCTCAGGGGGCTGCCCTGATAATCATTAAGCACAGAACCCCCTGTGAGGAGAGCCGCCGATTGGCTCTCCTCTACTCACGACAGTAAGACGTGAGTGAGGAAAAGCTAGTACACGGCTTTTCCTGTTTTCATCGTGATCAGCTGTGATTGTCAGAGGCTCTTTGCCGAGATCAGTGTTGCGAGATCAGACTGACAAACAGCACCACCGATCGGCGTGTGCACTTGTTATCCTGATCATGTCATATGACGTCCAGTCAGGAGAACACAACCACTCGCTTCTGGCGAGTGTCCCCATAGAAACCCGCTTCCTATGGTGGCACTCATGTGGGCTCCCTCCTGAGTCGCTCTGCCTGTGTCTATAGACACAGACAGCTGGGCTTGACCCCGCCCCCTGACTGACTTTGAATGATAGCAGTGGAAGCCAATGGCTCCTGCTGCCTCAACAAAGCCTGTGAGACCAGGAAGTGAGGGGAGAGAGCTGATCAATGAAGGACCGGGGGGGGGGGTGGGGTGGGGTGGTGCAATAAATACATTAAGGTAAAAAATGTTTAGGCTTTATAATCATGTTAAAACTGCAGTAATTTAAAATAACATATGTATATGTTCCAGCCTATGGGAAACATCTGAGTGTTTTATTTTTTTATTTTAAATCTGATATAAGTAACTGGATATTCAATAAAGAAAAATAAAAAATAAAATAAAACAGACAGTATTTGGGGAGGAATGGGCAGCAGCCAGTCAGAACAGCTGTTACACTTACCACTGAATGTAGTCATGATTCTCCTCTAGTATGTCATACCGATCCTTCCAATTCCTAAGCAGGTCCTCTATGTACAAACCTGAGTGTGAAACAAATTAAAAGTAATTCAAGTGTGAATGAAAAATGATGATGCTGTCCAAAGCAACCAATTATTAGACCATAGCTGTCCTTTCTATTGGAGCTCAGAGAATGAAAGCAATCTGATTGGCTGGTATGGGGAGCACCTGACTACAAAAATGGGCCACATTAACCTTTCCTGTCCCCTCTCCTGAGATATGTTTGGTATTTGTCCACACCTAAGGACACCCTGGTATTAAACATTTCCAAAGGAGTTGTAAAGGAAAAAAATGTTTTTGCCTAAAATTAATGGGGCAGATTCACGTACATCGGCGCATATTTGCGTCGGGCGTAGCGTATCTAAGATACACTACGCCGCCATAACTTACTTTTTTTTTTGGAATCCTCAAAGAATTCGCGCCGTAAGTTACGGCGGCGTAGTGTATCTTTGGCGGCGTAAGGGCGTGGAATTCAAATGGATGTGATGGGGGCGTGTTTTATGTAAATACGTTGTGACCCGACGTAAACAACGTTTTTTTTGAACAGCGCATTCGCCGTCCGTGGGGGTATCCCAGTGCGCATGCTCGAAATTAAACCGGAACAAGCCAATGTTTACGAAGGTGACGTCATTCTATGCAAATCCCTATTCGCGAAACGACTTACGCAAACAACGTATAAAATTCAAAAGGCGACGCGGGAACGACGGTCATACTTATCATTGAGTACGCCTCATAATAGCAGGGGTAACTATACGCCGGAAAAAGCCGAACGCAAACGACGTAAAAAAATGCGCCGGACGTACTGTACGTTCGTGGATCGCCGTAACTAGCTAATTTGCATACTCGACGCGGAATTCGACAGAAACGCCACCTAGCGGCCGCCGAAAAAATGCACCTAAGATCCGACGGCGTACTAAGACGTACGCCTGTCGGATCGCTCCCAGATGCTCGTTCATGTAAGAACTACATTTCCCAGTTTGCATTGCGGCACGCCCAGTAATTCACACCTCCTTGAAGTCTCTAGGGCCTCGTACACACGACCGAACATGTCCGCTGAAACTGGTCCGTCGGACCAGTTTCCGTGGACATGTCCGACCGTGTGTAGGGCCGACCGGACAGTTTTCCGGCCTAGCGGACAGGTTTCCAGCGGACAAATGTTTCTTAGAAACATGTCCGCTGGAAGCCTGTCCGTCGGACATGTCCGCTGGCCCGAGAACCCGTGCATGGCGTCGAAGTGATTCGACGCATGCGTGGAAGCATTGAACTTCCGGGTTCGCGCACGTCGCCGCGTCATCGTCGCCGCCACGTCACCGCGTTATATGGGCGCAAGTTCTTTATGAATAAAGAACTTGCGCCCAAAGTTAGATACGCGGAGGTATCTGAATCCAGCCCCCAGTGTGCATGAGGCCAGTGATATAGAAACAGAGAGGTTCCCCACTCTTTACCAAACAAATACATTTTTGACTGCAGTTGTACTGTTTCCTCACCACTTCAAAAAGTTAATAACCTTCAAAAAGTTTTACTTTGAACTTTATACAACATGCTGAAAAAAGAGCTAAAAAGCAGTTAAACAAGCTTTATTTATGTACAAAACTATAAAGTTATCTCACAAAATGATCTCCCCTTCCGTACTAACCATTTGGCCTGAACTGCATCTGGTTTTTGTAAAACATCAGATTGGGCATCTCATCCTGCATGAAAAGGTCAGAAAAGACATTTAATAATGTAGAAATAGCACCAAAAACACAGAAACAATAGTGCGCATTTGCTTTTCTTTCTTTTTTTTGTCCTACCTAAAACACACCGACACTAACTGACACTGATGCTAATTAAAAAAAAATCCTGCCCAAAATATACTAACCCTGACCTACTTGACCCAAACACTAACCCTGGCACTGACTTAGATCAAACCTTGATCTAGGTATTTTTTTTCTTTCTTTTTTTTTTCACAAACACTTTTTTTTGACTTTCTGCATCTGTATAGAGAAAAACAAAAGGGCTTCCCTGTGACTGATTCCCAGTGCCAATCAGAGGCTACCACAGCAATCAGGTGACCTGGAAAACGGGAGATCTGGGTCCCGATCGTAAGTACAGGGCCCTTGGTGAAACCCCAGTCTCTGTGCTGGGAGTGCACTGTGCGGTGCGCTCCCAGCACAAAGGGAAATTAATTGGCTCCTGTTAATTGGTCCGACTATGTGAATGTATGAATGTGAGTAAGATTGTAAGCTCCTTGGGGGCAGGGACTGATGTCAATGTACAATGTACCGTATATACTTGAGTATAATCCGACCCGAATATAAGCTGAGGCACCTACTTGTACCACAAAAAACTGGGGAAACGTATTGACTCGAGTATAAGTCTAGGGTGTCCATCTGCATACCTCACTGTGCCTTACTGTGTCCATGCCTCACTGTGCCCATGCCTCACTGTGCCCATGCCTCACTGTGCCCATGCCTCACTGTGCCCATGACTAGACTGACGTTTAACATGGGAGTCTATAGAAGGGGTGCCTGGATTTGAAAAATTGGTGCTCCCCAGCCGTAGGTCTCCCAGACAACAAACTTTGCACACTTGTAGAGGAGAAATGGGGCTACATGTGTGCTAAGTTCCTGGGTCCAGGGGACCTACGACCGGCCGGTACCGGGTCCCCAAATTCACCGGAGAAATTACCGTTTAACATGGGAGTCTATGTAAGGGGTGCCGGCTTTGAAAAATCGGTGCTCCACGGACGTAGGTCTCCCGGACAACAAACTTTGCACATTTGTAGAGGAAGAGTGGGGCTACATATGTGCCAAGTTTGGGGTCCAGGGGACCTATGGTCCAAAGTCTGGAAGATCAGGGACAAGCAAAAAGGTGACTCGAGTATAAGCCGAGGGGGGCATTTTCAGCACAAAAAAATGTACTGAAAAACTCGGCTTGTGAAAAAATCCCAGTGCGCATGCTCAAAATTCCGACGCAAATCGTCATTGCTTTCGACGTGAACGTAAATTACGTACAGCCCTATTCACAAACGACTTACGCAAACGACGTAATAAATTCAAATTTCGAATCGGGAATGACGTCCATACTTAACATTGGCTGCGCCACCTAATAGCAGGAGCAACGTTACGCCGAAAAAGCCTTACGCAAACGACGTAAAAAACTACCGCCGGGCGCACGTACGTTCGTGAATCGACGTAACTAGGTAATTTGCATATTCTACGCCGAAAACAACGGAAGCGCCCCTAGTGGTCAACGTAATATTGCACACAATTATACGGCGCCGCATTCAAGTTACGTCGGCGGAGGAAGCCTATTTTTTAGACGTATCTGCCTTTGAGAATTGGCGCAACGATACGCCGACGCAGATTTGAAATTACTATGCTGAATCTAGCCCGGTATGTGTATAGCGGTGCATAAATTGAGAGCGCTTTGTAAGTACCTGTAATAAATAAATAAGATGCTAGAATATAAACAGATTGTATTAAGTTCTTATTTGTAAAAGGATTACACATTGGTGTCTAGATTTGCATAAGCTATTTTTGCTTACAATACAATAAAATGAATAAAAAATAGATGGGAGGGTTGAAGAAGACATTTCAAACACAAACCCGAATACATTATTTTCCACAACAAACTCTTTTATAGCCTAACTCGACTTTAAACCTATTTTACATTCAATTTTGCAGTTGTCCCCTGCAGTGCCTCTTCTTTGCCACAAAATGCCAGCAGTCTTTTGGGTTGAATGACATCATTCAACCCACTTCCTGTGAGCCCAGGCCATCATGGACAAGCTCCGTGGGCTCACAGTATTTCTGAACAGTACAGAATTTACACATTATGTTACGATCGCTGTGCTGCATAGGAATAGGCACAACTCCCCACTGTCCTTGAGGGAGACGATGGGGGCTTCAATGGAGAGTGGGAGTAAAAATATAGAGCTGGGCTTAAACTGTTCAGCTACCAGCCAGTGCAATATAAAAAGGAAGGTTTGGACTACAGGAATGATGTTGTGAAATGAAACTGACTGGTCACTAGACGGTTCGTTTCGTTCCAAATGAAAATTTGGAAACATTTTCAATATTTGGATGTATCCTAATCTCCCAAATAGAATTTAAACAAATCCGAAATAACGAAATTCGAATTTGAATTGTTTTTTAATAGTTTTTTCATTTCCAGTTTTCGAATTTGAAAAGTTTCGAATTCAAATAGTTTTCCAATTTCCAAAGAGAATGAAATAGAATAGAAAATAAAGGAATAGAATAGAAAAAAATTTAAAATCTATTTTATAATATATTCTATTTCTTTATTTTTTATTTTCTATTCGAAATTGATTCGAAAACATTTCAAATCAATTTAAAAATGAATAAACAAAACGAATCCCGAAAACGAATTAACCACTTGGGATCCGCGCTATAGACGAAAGACGTCCACAGCGCGTCTTTGGACGTCCTTTTGTTTGCATTCCCCGCGCGCGCCGCTGGGGGCACGCAGCAGGGAAACACTGTGCCCGGCGCACCGCTCGGGATCCGATGCGTGTGCCTGGCGGCCGTGATGTCCACTAGGTACGCGCAATCAGCGGTGACACAGCAGGGATGTGGATCTCTGTGTGTAAACACAGAGCTCCATGTGCTGTCAGGGAGAGAGGAGACCGATCTGTGTCCCTTTACATAGGGACACAGCATCGGTTCACCTCCCTCAGTCAGTCCCCTCCCCCCACACAGTTAGAACACACCCAGGGAATACATTTAACCCCTTCCTCACCCCCTAGTGTTAACCCCTTCCCTGCCAGTCACATTTATACAGTAATTAGTGCATTTTTATAGCACTGATCGCTGTATAAATGTGAATGGTCCCAAAATGGTGTCAAAAGTGTCCGATATGTCCGCCGCAATATCGCAGGCCTTACAGAAAAATCGCAGATCGCCGCCATTACTAGTAAAAAAAAACAAAAAAACATAAATCTATCCCCTATTTTGTAGGCGCTATAACTTTTGCGCAAACTAATTAATATACGCTTATTGCGGATTTTTTAAACAAAAATATGTAGAAGAATACGTATCGGCCTAAACCGAGGGAAATTATTATTTTTTTTTTTAATTGGGATATTATTATAACAAAAAGTAAAAAATATTGTGGTTTTTTTTCAAAAATTTCTGTCTTTTTTTGTTTATAGCGCAAAAAATATAAATCGCAGAGATGATCAAATACCACCAAAAGAAAGCTCTATTTGTGGGAAAAAAATGATAAAAATATAATGTGGGTACAGTGTTGTATGACCGCGCAATTGTCATTCAAAATGCGTCAGCGCTGAAAGCTGAAAATTGTTCTGGGCACGAAGGGGGTTTAAGTGCCCAGTAATGAAGTGGTTAAACTAATTTAACGAAATAAATAGTCTACTAGTCGCTTATTGCAAAGTTATGAGAAGCAAAATAAAAATGAATGTTTTGTTTTAACTTAGCAGGTTTAGTCCCATACCCATCAATGTGGGGAGAAGATTTAAATAAGCTTACCGGGCTACTCTGGTAAGTGGAACCTAAAGGCTGGAATCCGTGTCTGTAGTCCTGCATATTCCGGGCAGCGTCAGAAAACATATACTATAAAGAAGAGAAAGAACACCTAAAGGGGTTACTTTACAATCAGTCTTTGGTGTTTGTAAACCTCAGACATGAAATATGAACAAAGCATATCCCTAGTGTGTACTTGTCTCAATCCAGAGCACTAAGTGTCATTTCTGTCTGCTGCCTCGTTCCTCTACTATCTGACTTCAGATAAGGTGACAGGGGAGGGACCGGCTCCAGCTGATTGACAGCCTCACCTCTGTTTCTGTGTGCAGGGAGGGGTTGTGTATCTTCAACCCAATCAGCTCTCAGAGTTCTCCTCACTGAGCACAGCAAAGTGTAACTTCAGCTCTCCGCCCCCTTTTTGTGAACTCTCAGACAAGTTTTAAAGATTCAGCACAGAACGGCTGTAGAAAAGAGAAGACTGCACATTAACCACTTCAGCCACTTCAGTAATGCATCCGCAGATGCTGCTAGAGTGCTGACTAGTGGCGGTAGAATTTTTTTTGGGGGGGGTGGCGGCAAACATAATACCAGAACCCCCCCCCTCCCATCGGTTGGTCGTCGGTAGCTCTTACCCCATGGACAGTGGCTTCCTCTACTCGACGGTTGCGGACTCCCTTTCCCCTGCTCTCTACGGGTCGTGACGGCGTCGGTAGCTACCGTTTCCTCCTTGGAGTCTTCTCTTTTCGGCCAATCAGAAAACATGTCTCACACCCGCTTCTGATTGGCTGGATTGAGGATCAGTGTTTCAACAGTGAATATTCATTTGCTGTTGTAACACATCTGGGTGGGCTCCATTCGCATTCTCTGCGACCTGAGCCCACCCTATTTTAAAGCCTATTAGAGCCTCTCTTCACAAAAAATTAAAAAAAGGTCTGTAATTCATGCGCCCGGTGCCCTGAAAGGGACCGGACGCATGAATAGGGGGTGGCCGCGGCGTGGAGAGAGGAGGCGGCACCCGGGCGCCCCTAAGGAACGGGCTGCCACTGGTGCTGAAAGGGGATGGAGCCCTTGCTGGCTCCTGCAAAGGTTCAAAGAAGGAAAGGGTGAGGCCACGCCTCCAACGCGTTTCACTCCACCCCCCGGGGCTTAGTCATGGGGAACAAGTCTTGTGTATAAGAAATGGGGAGTGTGTTTCTCACTGGAAGGGGAAGGTCCAGGCAGCAAGAAAAAAACATTATCGGAAGTTCTATCCGTTCTCAACTAAAGAGCGTCCAACGTTTAGTTGCTCCTACTTGCTAGACATTGTATTACCTGGTATTGTTTAGGCTTTCTTTCTTTCCGGTTTCTGGGTGTCTCTTGTGCCTAAGGGATGTAAAGGAACATATTAAAGAGGAACTGCAGTCTGCTCACATAACTTGTAATAAAAACATCTTTGCCATTCTGAAGCTTCCCTCCAACCACTTTGCATATTATTTTATATATACTGTGAATCTGTACTTCTGCAGAAATCTCCCTCCGCTGAGTCTGGCTGCATTCATTTTAACTGTGGGCAGCTGAAGCTGATTCCTGTTCACTTCCTGTATTTTCACAGACACACCTGCAGCTCTCATTGGCCCTCTTATTACTCATCCCCCCTCCCTTCCTGGCAAACTCTCACTAGAGTGAGAGAGAGAGAGAGAGAGAAAGAGCTGTGAATGATGTCATAAGCCTAATCTTTTTTTTTTTATAAAGCGTAACCATATGGAGATTTTTAAGTACCGAAGGCGCCAATTCATGAGTGCGTGCAATTTTAAATACCGTATTTATCGGCGTATAACACGCATCCTAACTTTAAGAGGGAAATTTCAGGAAAAAAACTTTCCACAGCTACCTGCGTATAACATGCAGGCACAGTTTACCCTCTATTTTCAGGGTAAAAAAGTGAGTGTTATACGCCAATAAATACAGAGGGGCAGATCCACAAAAGGATTACTCCGGCGTATCTACTGATACGCCGGCGTAATTATAAATTTCCTGCGTCGTATCTTTGTTTTGTATCCACAAAACAAGATACAACGGCATCTAGGTTCGATCCGACAGGCGTACGTCTTAGTACGCCGTCGGATCTAAGATGCAATTTTTCGGCGGCCGCTAGGTGGCGTTCCCGTCGAAATCTGCGTCGAGTATGCAAATTAGCTATTTACGGCGATCCACAAACGTACGTCGGCCCGGCGCATTTTTTTCCAACGTTTGCGTTTGGCTTTTTCCGGCGTATAGTTAAAGCTGCTATATGGTGGCGCACTCAATGTTAATTATGGCCGTCGTTCCCGCGTACAATTTTGATTTTTTTACGTCGTTTGCGTAAGTCGTTCGCGAATAGGAATTTGCGTAGAATGACGTCACCGTCGTAAGCATTGGCTTGTTCCGGTTAAATTTCGAGCATGCGCACTGGGATACCCCCAGGGACGGCGCATGCGCAGTTAAAAAACACTTTGTTTACGTCGGGTCACAACGTATTTACATAAAACACGCCCCCATTACATCCATTGGAATTCTGCGCCCTTACGCCGCAAGAGATACACTACGCCGCCGTAACTTACGGCGCAAATTCGTTGAGGATTCAAAGCAAAACAAAGTAAGTTACAGCGGCGTAGTGTATCTTGGATACGCTACGCCCGGCGCATTAATGCGCCGTTGTACGAGTATCTACCCCAGTTTATTATTATGTTATACTTGGAAAGGCTAATGCTATTTTGTAATTTTTTTTATCATAATAAGTTAATGTTTGGGGGTTCTGAGTAATTTTCTAGCAAAAGTAATGAGTGACTTTTACGTTACCTTGGGGTAGAGCACTTCTTTGCTACACACTGAAGACCTCTCTGTCGCTGCACTACTGTCATCTTCATCCTCCTCCTCCCAGGTGGAGTCGTAAGAAATGGTTGAAGCAGAGCCGCCCATTCTGTGAATTAAAACACATTTAACTTATTATGATAAAAAAAATTACAAAATAGCATTAGCCTTTCCAAGTATAACATAATAATAAAATATAAAAAATAAAATAAAATAAATAAAAATACATAATAAATAAAATAACAAAATAACATGAGCCTTTCTAAGTATAATATAATAATAAAATAACAAAACAAATAAATAATAAATTAATTAAATAACATTAGCCTTTCCAAGTATAACATAATAATAAAATAACAAAATAAATAAAAAATAAATAAAATAACAAGATAAATAAATAATAAATTAATTAAATAACATTAGCCTCTCCAAGTATAACATAATAATAAAATAACGAAATAAATAAATTAATTAAATAACATTAGCTTTTCCAAGTATAACATAATAATAAAATAACAAATTAAATAAATAAATAACAAAATAACATTAGCCTTTCCAAGTATAACATAATAATAAAATAATAAAATAACAAAATAAATAAATAAAATGACAAAATAACATTAGCATTTGCAAGTGTAACATAATGATAAAATAGCAAAATAAATAAATAAAATAAAGAATAAATAAATAAATAAAATAACAAAATAACATTAGCCTTTCCAAGTATAACATAATAATAAAATAACAAAATAAATAAATAATAAATAAACTTTGTTCCCCATTCTGATGCTCGGTTTGAGCTTTAGCAAGTCATCTTCGCCACAACTAGATGCCTAAACGCATTGATGTGTTGCCATGTGATTGACTGATTAGCAATTTGTGTTACCGAGCAATTGAACAGGTATACCTAATAAAGTGGCCGGTGAGCATATAAGCACGCTGGCTGCGTCTAGGGCAGGCTTAGGCAACATGGGGCAAGCCGTCCTATCTTAGATAGGTTTAAGTGTATCTCAGTTTGAGAATACACTTAAACTTAGGACAGCGCAAATTCCGAGTTAGGTCGGCGTATCTACTGATACGCCAGCCTAACTCCTACTGAATCTGGCCCAAAATCAGCCCCAAAGGGTGGCGCCATCCGAATGGAACTTCCCCTTTATAGTGCCGTCGTACGTGTTGTACGTCACCGCGCTTTGCTCAAGCATTTTTTTTTTCACGATCGTGTGTAGGCAAGGCAGGCTTGACAAGAATCACGTCGAGAAAAACGTAGTTTTTTTCCATGACATTAAAAACAGTCGTGTGTACGCGGCACTACAGGGGGGAGTCTGCATGTGATTGCTTACTAAGAGAAAATACAGACAATCCGACAAGACAGCTTGATAAATAAGGCTCGGATGTAAATATAAATAACACTCGACCCCTTGACGTTGTGTAGTAGCGGAAGAAGTTCAAGTAAAGCAGGTGGGAGGAGAGGTAGTGCGAGTCAGAAAGACCCCGGAAATAAACTCACCTGCAGTCCGGTGACACACCGCAAAAGTTATCACAAGTTCTCTTACTAAAACACAACCGACAAAGGCAGAGGAGGAGGTCAGGAGAACAGGGAGGGGTGGATGACACTTCCCCACTTTCACTTTCATTTCATTTCAAGCTTTTAACCCTTTCTTTCGCTAAAGGCGTTGTTTTGGGTGTTTTTTTGCATGTTAAAATGCAAATTTTTCACCTAAAAATGACTTAAAACTCACAAAACATGATATTTTTTCTAAAAGCAGCGACCCTGTATAATAAAATGGTGACAGTTGCCAATTTTTTATTTAACATGATACCGTATATACTCGAGTATAAGCCGAGGCACCTAATTTTACCACAAAAAACTGGGAAAACGTATTGACTCGAGTATAAGCCTAGAGTATCCATCTGCATGCCTCACTGTGCCCATGCCTCACTGTGCCCATGACTAGACTGATGTTTAACATGGGAGTCTATGGAAGGGGTACCCAGCTTTGAAAAATCGGTGCTCCCCAGCCGTAGGTTCCCCCAGACAACAAACTTTGCACACTTATAGAGGAGAAATGGGGCTACATGTGTGCCAAGTTCCGGGTCAAGGGGACCTACGACCGGCTGGTACCGGGTCCCCAAATTCACCGGAGAAATTACCGTTTAACATGGGAGTCTACGGAAGGGGTACCCAGCTTTGAAAAATCGGTGCTCCCCGGCCGTAGGTTTCCCAGACAACAATCTTTGCACACTTGTAGAGAGAAATAGGGCTACATATGTGCCAAGTTCCGGGTCGAGGGGACCTACGACCAGCTGGTACCGGGTCCCCAAATGCACCGGAGAAATTAGCGTTTAACATGGGAGTCTACGGAAGGGGTGCCCTGCTTTGAAAAATCGGTGCTCCCCGGCCGTAGGTTCCCTAGACAACAAACTTTGCACACTAATAGAGGAGAAATGGGGCTACCTGTGTGCCAAGTTCCGGGTCAAGGGGACCTACGACCGGCTGGTACCGGGTCCCCAAATTCACCGGAGAAATTAGCGTTTAACATGGGAGTCTATGGAAGGGGTGCCCGGCTTTGAAAAATCGGTGCTCCCCGGCCGTAGGTTTCCCAGACAACAATCTTTGCACACTTGTAGAGGAGAAATGGGGCTACATGTGTGCCAAGTTCCGGGTCAAGGGGACCTACGACCGGCTGGTACCGGGTCCCCAAATTCACCGGAGAAATTACCGTTTAACATGGGAGTCTACGGAAGGGGTGCCCTGCTTTGAAAAATTGGTGCTCCCCGGCCGTAGGTTTCCCAGACAACAAACTTTGCACACTTATAGAGGAGAAATAGGGCTACATGTGTGCCAAGTTTCGGGTCGAGGGGACCTAAGACCAGCTGGTACCGGGTCCCCAAATTCACCGGAGAAATTAGCGTTTAACATGGGAGTCTATGGAAGGGGTGCCCGGCTTCGAAAAATCGGTGCTCCCCGGCCGTAGGTTTCCCAGACAACAATCTTTGCACACTTGTAGAGGAGAAATGGGGCTACATGTGTGCCAATTTCCGGGTCAAGGGGACCTACGACTGGCTGGTACCGGGTCCCCAAATTCACCGGAGAAATTACCGTTTAACATGGGAGTCTATGGAAGGGGTACCCAGCTTTGAAAAATCGGTGCTCTCCAGCCGTAGGTTCCCCAGACAACAATCTTTGCACACTTGTAGAGAAGAAATGGGGCTATATATGTGCCAAGTTCCGGGTCGAGGGGACCTACGACCAGCTGGTACCGGGTCCCCAAATGCACCGGAGAAATTACCGTTTAACATGGGAGTCTACGGAAGGGGTGCCCTGCTTTGAAAAATCGGTGCTCCCCGGCCGTAGGTTCCCCAGACAACAAACTTTGCACACTTGTAGAGGAGAAATGGGGCTACATGTGTGCCAATTTCCGGGTCAAGGGGACCTACGACCGGCTGGTACCGGGTCCCCAAATTCACCGGAGAAATTACCGTTTAACATGGGAGTCTATGGAAGGGGTACCCAGCTTTGAAAAATCGGTGCTCTCCAGCCGTAGGTTCCCCAGACAACAATACGACCAGCTGGTACCGGGTCCCCAAATGCACCGGAGAAATTACCGTTTAACATGGGAGTCTACGGAAGGGGTGCCCTGCTTTGAAAAATCGGTGCTCCCCAGCCGTAGGTTCCCCAGACAACAAACTTTGCACACTTATAGGAGGAGAAATGGGGCTACCTGTGTGCCAAGTTCCGGGTCGAGAGAACCTACGACCGGCTAGTACCGGGTTCCCAAATTCACCGAAGAAATTACCAATTAACATGGGAGTCTATGGAAGGGGTGCCCGGCTTTGAAAAATTGGTGCTCCCCGGCCGTAGGTTCCCCAGACAACAAACTTTGCACACTTGTAGAGGAGAAATGGGGCTACATGTGTGCCAAGTTCCGGGTCTGCAACAAACGTTGCACACTTATAGAGGAAGAGTGGGTCTATATGTGCACCTATTAGCCCGGTGGCCAGGGGAGGAGGAGGGAGCCCCCGCGGTGACGTCCCGGCCGGACTCCCGGAAGTGGGAAAGAATACCTGTCTTCGACAGGTATCCTGTCCCCCCGAAAGGTGCCAATTGTGGCACCTGAAGGGGGGGGGGGGAATCCGATGAGCGGAAGTTCCACTTTAGGGTGGAACTCCGCTTTAAGTTAGTCGACTAAAATGTTTTAGTTGGTTTTAGCCAACGAAATTAAAGCAGGTATCTTGGGGCAGCAGCATTGTCATTCTAGGTGGTAGTGCAGATTTAAGCCCCGTACGCTGGGCGACATTGGCTGGTTCAATAAAAAAAACGTCTGACATTCTGCCTGTGTGTATGGCAGCTGGCTCAACAGAAGCTGGCCCGGTTAGCCTGCTTCTGTCGGACGAGCATGCTGTAAAACCAGTAGCTGACCGGCTCCCGATCAGCGCTCTCAGCTAATAGCAGAGAGCGCTGATCGGAGTGTTTTGGCGGGGGGGGGGGGGACTGTCCCTCTGTCAGAACACAACAGCTCAGCGGAGGAGATCACTGGACTAAGGTCAGACATTTTTTATTGTTCAGCCTGCTTGGTTGAATGGAAAAAACTCATAGGGGGTCATTTACTAGAGCGCTGCGGCGGTAATTACTGTGAATTAGCGCTAGAACGGTATTCACTATAGCGCTGGTAAAAAAATACTTCCAAAATCAAATTTAATATAGTTCCCTGAAAACAAATAGGGCCCAAACCCTTAAGCCTCATACACACGATCGGATTTTAATCGGAAAAAGCGTAGGATTTTTGTCCCAAGGGCAACAGCCTGTCATCACACAATTCCTGTTGGATAATCCGATCGTGTGTACGAGGCTTTATTCTGCTAAAACCTGTAGTAGTGCACATGTAAATAACGTTTAGAGCATGATACAATTGCCTAAATGGTACCGAAATATGTAGAATATTGTTTAACCACTCAAGACCCGGACCATTATGCAGCTTAAAGACCTGGCCCTTCTTTGCGATTCGGCACTGCGTCGCTTTAACTGACAATTGCACGGTCGTGCATCGTGGTTTCCAAACAAAATTGGCGTCCTTTTTTCCCCACAAATAGAGATATCTTTTGGTGGTATTTGATCACCTCTGCGGTTTTTATTTTTTGCGCTATAAACAAAAATAGAGCGACAATTTTGAAAAAAATTCAATATTTTTTAACTTTTAACTTTTTTTTCCTCAGTTTAGGCCTTACGTATTCTTCTACATATTTTTTGTTAAAAAAAATTGAAATAAGCGTTTATTGATTGGTTTGCGCAAAAGTTAGAGCGTTTACAAAATAGGGGATAGTTTTATGGCATTCTTATTAATATTTTTTTTCTTTTACTAGTAATGGCGGCGATCAGCGATTTTTATCGTGACTGCGACATTATGGCTGACACATTTTTGGGACCATTGTCATTTTTACAGCAATCAGCGCTATAAAAATGCACTGGTTACTGTGAAAATGACACTGGCAGTGAATGAGGTTAACCACTAGGTGGCGCTGTAGGGGTTAAGTGTTCCCTAAGGAGTGAGGGAACACTTAGGGGGGCGTGGCTTGCTGTGACACGTCACTGATCGTGTTCCCGATGATAGGGAACACAATCAGTGACAGTGTCACTAGGCAGAATGGGGAGATTTTGTGTTTACACTAACATCTCCCTGTTCTATCTCTCCGTGAGACGATCGCGGGTCCCCAGGACCTGCGGGCGTGCTCACGGAGATCGCGGTGTGCGCCCACAACAACCGCTTCTTAAAGGGGACTTGCAGGTACGTCCTTCTGCCTGCCCATGCCATGCTGCAGACGTATATCTGCGTGCGGCAGGCGGCAAGCCTTTAAAGAGCATTTTTGTTGGAGTGAAAATCGCCGCCATTATAGTCCAATGCAAGTTTTAGACATTGATTCTAATGGTACATTTGTAACTTCCCCAAACAAATCCTTTTAATGTTGAGATGAAATGTATCTTTCTCTGAAATAAATATTCCTTTGCACCATTGTTGCTTCTACCTAATCTATTTAGTTATTTTTACCCCTTTCCACCGAGCGTACACACATATGCGTCCTCGGTTTTCGGGGGTTATACCGGGATGATGCCCGCAGCTACTGTGAGGTGCCGCAATTCAGGACATAGTTCTCGGTTTACAGTTGATGATATGCATGTTTTACACATTTCTTATGTGAGGATTTAAAGAAAAAAAAAATATGTTATTAGCAGAGAGCACTATGACTTGCCTTTGTCATTTCATGGCCACGTGACTGAATGAGATCCTGGGAGGTCTGAGCTGCCCAGGGGGGCACTAGGAGGAGGATTTGTGTTCCAGAGGTAACTGGAAAGATATAACACCTGGCGTGAGTGCCTCTGTAGGATCTACATAGGGCTAACCCAGGGATCCTCAAACTACGGCCCTCCAGCTGTTGCGGAACTACACATCCCATGAGCCATTGTAAAACTCTGACATTCACAGACATGACTAGGCATGATGGGAATTGTAGTTCCTGAACAACTGGAGGGCCGTAGTTTGAAGACCCATGGGCTAACCCAAGGGGAAGTCTGTGTAATCCAGGAACACCAGGAGGAGGATTAGTTTTCCCCGATGTACCCTGAGAGATCAAATACCAGACGTGTATGACTCTGGAGTGGGTTCAACTTTTGGAGGTGAGCAGGCATTCCAACTAGAGGTGGTGGTCACTGAATATTAAGAACCGTCACTTAAAGTTGCACAACGGTGGAATCTTATAATATGTGGACTTGATTTATTGCGCTACGCTATATTTCATTTGCTTACCTTCAAGCTTGCCCTATGCAAATAAATTTTTTAGTCTCCCTCCTCCTGTAGATGTAATCCCGGTCTTTTTCACTGCATTAAGGTGAAAAAACACTTTGCAGTGACCGACCCCCAAGCCCCCCGTTTTACTTACCTGAGCCCCGAATTTTCCTCAGTGGGGACGTGCCGTCCCTCTCTCCACAGGGTCCTGGCTCTTGATTGGATAGATTGATAGCAGCGCAGCCATTGTCTCCCACTGCTGTCAATCAAATCCAATGACGAGGGAGCCAGGGCCGAGTCATACATTCAGTGGCTATGGACGCCGAATGAATGACTCGGGAGCACGCCTGCAAGGTAACCACCCGGGAGAGCGCTTCGTCAAGGTTATTATCTGATGCGGGGTGGGGGGGGAGAAGGGGAGCCGAGAGAGGTGCCGGGGGACCCCAGAAGAGAGTGTTCGGGGCCACTCTGTGCAAAATGAGCTGCACAGTGGAGGCAAGTATTATTAAAAAAAAAAAAAAAAGGAAGGAGAGATCCTTTACAATCACTTTAACTTGTACTACACGATCGCCATTACTTTAGCAATCTGAAATAATTGAAGTAATCACTGGTCTCCCATATAATAATCAGGTCAGCGCAAGCCACCTAAATGCAAAAAAACAAACACACACGCCATCAACAATGTGGGTGCGGCGCCATTGATTTTTTTTTTTAGCCTCTCATGGAACTTACCCTGGTGACACTCACAGGGCAGCTACTGCCATTTACAGCGCAGGGTATAAAACAGATCATAGAAACTCAGGTATCAAGGCCTGATAACAAGATCTAAGCACCACATCCCAAAAGGAGTATGAATCCCAACATCATCAGACCTTTGCTGGCGATGCCAAAAAGAAAAGGGCACCCTCCTGCACATATTTTGGACTTGTCCCCAGATCGGTAGTTTCTGGGGAGAGGTCCGCCATATAACCCAAAAATTTACGGAACGCACAGTACCGGATGATCCGGCTTACTTCCTCCTGCATGCAACTGACACACCAGCACGCGCCTACAAAAAAAAAAAAAAGGAAGTGGTGAATCCCACTCAACTGGAAGTCCCCACACCCATCGACCTCTGGCTCAAAAAAGTAGATGACATCAGCCGGATGGAGGACCGGATCCTCACTAGTCAAAAAAGACTAGAAACCTCTTTCAAAACTTGGCAACTATGGAATATATTTAAATATTCAGATGAAGGACAAAACCGTAGAGCGAATGCAGTCCCTAGTCCTTAAATACTGGCGATATACATTAGGGCAAGTGTCTAAATGGGCAATTGCCTGAATCCATGTTCGCGTACACCACCCGCTCTTTTCTTTCTATTTCTCTACTCTTGGGCCTGTCCTAAATCTTCTATTCCTGCTGCTCTTTGTTTCCGATTGTGATCTCTCACAATAAAAAAGGGAAAACGAGAAGGGAAGCTGAGCCCGCAGGGTCAAGATACCTTGTCAAATCCCTTTTCAACATACCAAACCACACTGCAAACAGTCCGTATAGGGATTATGTCTATGTAGAGTTTTACACACAGACACCTGCGACTCCATTCCCATTAAGGGCCATGCCCAAACAGGGTAAAGATCAAACCCTACCTCACTATTTACAATGCTATGTGATCCATGCATATGTACCTCTACCTGTATGAATGAATGACTTGTATAGCGCTACACATGCGAACTGAATCGCCTCTAGGCGCTTTTTCCAGCCAGTGTCTGCTTGGCTGGTGCGGTCAATTTATCCCGTAGGATCTTATCAAATGTTAACTGAATGACTTTGCTGTTGTAGTCCCTGTGGACCAGTTTCTCTATTACAATATAAAAATAAAAAAAAGGAGTATGAAACCAAAATGATGCACCAGGATTTTTTAAGGCGCTATATAGTCAGACAAGGCAAAATTAGAAAGATATTTTATTTATACAGATTAAAAGATTGACATAAACACATTGGAAACATTAGTACTAACAAAATGTGGAGATACAATTATGTATCGCCTATACATCTCCATACAGTATATGCACCCTGTATTGTCCACTCATGTTTTACACATTCCCAGGTTCCCAAACATGGGTTCATCAAATGTTCCAGCCACCAGGGATAAAAGGCCGTTTTCTCAATCTTCTGCACAAAAATCTGCTTCCTTGAGAGGATATATGAACGAGATGTATAGGAATCAAAGTGCTGTATTCAGAGGCTAAAAAGGCTGCAGGGGACAAAAATGTGTTGGATGTCAAGGTGCCCCAAAACCAGGAAGGGGGCAACACACCCCACTATTTCACTATAAGATATCTGATGGATTTGTAAATGGGATCCAAGCCTCTTTATAACCTGCGGATATCCTCATCCATATTGTGCACAGGTTATTTTACATCTTATGTTGGGGAATTTATTAAATGCATTATAAAGGTTAAAAACCTTAAGGCTTTAGAGTCATTCCCTTGATTATTGGAACGTGGTTTGGTTATACGCTCAGCAGACGTGAGTTTGAGGCCCCAGGTTCTAGACTGGGGATAAACTGGGTGCTCCGCAAATCTCGGATGCCCATGGGTCACGTGTGCTCTGCCTATAAAACCATAGGATCTCCTAATAATATTCTCTCTAGATCACATCTTGGCAATGCTGTAATTATCCCAATTCTTCTAATGACTCTGTTTCTCTGTAAAGGGTGACGTTTCAATTGCTGTCATTCCTAATGTTTGTACCCCTTTAGAAATATTGAATAAAAATTATTGGAAAAACAAAAAGATTTTTTATATTTTTGGCTTGTCTGCTTTATAGCACCTAAAAAAATGTTTCAGATGAAGTACAACTTGAACCTTTTCCTGTAATAACAATAATAATAATAGAGGAACATGTAGGCGCGTCACAAAGCAACCCAACCAGTTTTCCCCTTTGGCCGGCAGTAAACTGGTCTCTCCAGTAATCAGACTGGTTGCGATTGCGCCATTTGCACCTTTATATGGGAAACAATCGTTTGTTTTTTCTTATCAAAAAAGGAAAAAACAGAAGCAACATAACAAATTTTTTTAAAGGGTTTTTTTTTTTTTTTTTTATAAATACAAATACTTTAAAAACATTAAAAACATGTAATAGTAGGATTGAAGTATAACTAAAGGCAATACTTGTTTTACTTTCCTTTTTTGTTTTTGTTTTGGATAGTCAGTTGTTAATGCTGTCTGTGCCCCAGTTGGGGGAAATTCGCCCTCTACGTTTGTCCTGTTCACCATTGTCATTGAAAGTGAAGGTAAAAGAAAACAAAAATAATCACAAAATTTTAGGTTGTCCCCAGAACAGGAATAGAGAAGAACCCTTCCAATGAGGACACTAGCTTTGGAAAAATTAAGAGATTCCCGTAATTTGTAGAGTTTTCCTCTCACTTCCCGTTTTGGCTATGGGACAAGAAATTAAGGTAAATCTCCCCAATGGGGCACACATGACAAAAGTAAACCGACAGGGGTTATAACCCTCCCTCGCTCTATCCAAAAAAAAAAAAAAAAAAAAGTTGCTTTAATAGGGGTGAAAGTTGTATTGCTGTAGTATAAAATGCCTAGTACCCGTTAACAGTCTGTCGCCTACGTGCGCCGCCTCTTGTTGGCATTAGGACTAGAAGGATTACTGCTGGCATTGAGAACTTTCTCTGTCTGACGGTTCCTCTTCCTCTTGTCACCTGCCTCTTTGGAGCCCGATTCGGACAGAGTTCTTTCCTTCTCCTTGACGCTTGGTTTTTCTGCACTTTTTCCTGAAGTTGTAAAAGAGTTAGTAAAAGCTGTGAGCAAGCAAAGACTGGATGCAACTATAGTAACAGATCGATATGTAGTTCATACATAAAATTCTGATGCCAGGTTTCTGGTAAACACTCCATACTGCAACCTGCACTCTACATTTCAATTTTAAAAAGTGGTAGTAAAGGCTTCATTTTTTTCTAGCATAATAAACATGCAATACTATTGCGTAGAGCGGTCCCGAACCTCCTCTTCTGGGGTTCCCTGCCAGTGCTCTCGGCTTCTCCTCTTGTGTGTGTGCCCCATAGCAAGCCGTGTACTATGTTCTGTGTACATGAAGCTATGACTAAGCACAGCTGAGTGTGAAACGCGTCAGTTTTTTTTATCCTGTACCCTGCTGTGGTTTGTACTTTTGTCATTTTGCACAATAAAGGCTTTTTATTGGAGTGTGGCTGTCCAGACCTTCCCTCTTCTAATTACTGTGTACATGTTCCTGAGTGATCCAGAGCCTTGCTGTGTGCGTCTATAAAACACATACATCGCAGCTCAGCCCTGCACCCCACTCCCTCCTCACAGGATTTGATTGACAGCAGCAAGAGCCAATGGCTCCCTATGCTTCCTCTGTATCCTGTTAGGAAAAAACAGGGACCAGTGCTGCTGCAGATGGGCACAGCACTGGATCAAGATAGGACTCAGGCAAGTGTATGAGGAGGTGGTGGGGTGGCGGCGATAGAACCATTGGAAATTTTTTTACCCTAATGCATTCCCTGCATTAGGATTAAAAAAAAGTCTTTGTCTTTAGAACCACTTGAAATGCAGATGTGATAAGAGCCTGATCACATAACCTGTCAAATGTCACATGACCGGCTTCCTTCTTCTGACCTTTCTTGTACTAAAAAGTACCAAAATACAAGATAAGATAACATGCATTCAAGATTCAAAAAGCCTCCTGGAGAAGAAAAAAAAAAGAAAAAAAAAAGAAGGAGGAAGCTTCTCACCTTCATCGGAGACGGAATTGACATCTACATCTTCCTTGCCTTCTTCTTTTCCGTCATCCTCTGTGGTTACTTTACCTGAAATATCAAATGTTTATTCAAAATGACAGAACTGGTAAATTCTCCCCTGACCCTGAGCAAAGAGACTTTTTTCAGAGTTATTTAGCTGTGATATAGAGAGAAGTGAGATGCGAGAAGTGTCTAGAGCAGCGTTTTTAAACCTTTTTTCAGCCAAGGCACCCTTCAGAATCGCAAACAATCCCAGGGCACATCAGTCTGCGAGCTTGTTCGCACCAGGAGATGCATCTGAGTGCATGCACATTTTTTTGCACCTTCCCTTCCCAGCATAATCCCACCAAATCCCCCTTCTCCTAGCACAACTATCCCTACCCAAATCGCCCTCACAGCACAACCCACCCACCCAAATCCCCTTCCTCCAAACACCTCTTCCAGCACAACCTGCCACAAACCCCCCCTCTTAGCACGACCCCCTCCAAACGCAACCCCCTGAACCAAATCAAATTTTGATTTGTGTTCTGTACTTATGCAAATTAAAACAAAGTTATTGAGCTGGAGTTTGTCTTTAGACGTCCCCCCCCCCCCCCCTACAATACAGTACAGTAGTTGAGAATGCTTAAAATATTGATTTCTTGTGACTCCTCATTTAACGACCGGGGGCTAGATTCAAGTAGCCCGCCGTAAGTTTGTGCGGGCATAGCGCATGTTATTTACGCTACCCCGCCGCAACTTACACGGGCAAGTGCAGTATTCACAGAGCACTTGCTCCGTAAGTTGCGGTGGCGTAGCGTAAATGGGGCCGGCGTAAGCGCGCCCAATTCAAATGAGTATGAGGGGGGCGTGTTTTATGCAAATGTGTGGTGACCCGACGTAATTGGCGTTTTTCCCGAATGGCGCATGCGCCGTCCGTGGAATTTCCCAGTGTGCATTGCTCCAAAGTACGCCTCAAGGACGTGATTGGTTTCGACGTGCACGTAAATTACGTCCAGCCCTATTCGCGAACGACTTACGCAAACGACGTAAAAAATTCAAAATTCAACGCGGGAACAACTTCCATACTTAAAGGGGTTTTCCACCCATTTTTTAAGTTTATTAAAGTTTATTAAAAGTGTAGCTGCTGGCTTTTAATAAACTGACACTTACCTGCTCCAGGAGGGAGGGGGTCCGCTCCTCCCCCCCCCCTCCCCGGCGGCTTCATTGTCACTGTGGGCACCCGGCCGTGACAGCTTTCGGCTTCACGGCCGGGCACCCACTGCGCATGCGCGCGCGGCGCTGTTTAATTGGACAGGCGAATGCCTGGGACCTGTCACGTGTCCCAGGCGATCGCCTACAGGGAGGGGCTGCCAAAAGGCGATATGACGTATCGCCTTTGCAGCCCCTCGGCGGAAGGAGGAAGTGGGACAGGAAGTCCCCTTCTCCTGAAGCCCCCACTCCCCCCCCCAAAAAAATTACATGCCAAATGTGGCATGTAAGGGGGAGAGGAGTGGGTTAAGAGGAAGTTCAATTTTTGGGTGGAACTCCTCTTTAACATTGCGTACGCCTCATAATAGCAGGAGCAACCTTACGCCAAAAAAGCCCAACGTAAACGACGTAAAAAAAAATAGCGCCGGGCGTACGTACATTTGTGAATCTGCGTATCTAGGTCATTTGCATATTCTACGCAGAAAACAACGGAAGCGCCACCTAGCGGCCAGCGTAAATATGCACCCTAAGATACGACGGTGTAAGACTTATGCCAGTCGGATCTTAGGCTAATGTCGGCGTATCTTGCTTTCTGAATACAGAAAAAAGATACGCCGGCGTAGCTTTGAATTTACGCGGCGTATCTATAGATGTCAATGCTGAATCTAGCCCCTGGTCGTTAAGTGAGGAGTACCTGTATTCGATCTCTCACTGTTAAAATAAACCTACCATTAAAATTATAGACTGATAATTTCTTTGTCAGTGGGCAAACATACAAAATCAGCAGGGGATCAAATACTTTTTTCCCCTCACTGGACATAACAACACTTTAACTGCATAATAATTCAGGAACAAGTAGGATCTCACCTTCCTTCACCTCCTGGATGATCTCTTCAGGAAGTATAAAGTTCTTCTCAGAGTTTGGGAACGGGAGGATCTCCGATTCGTGCTGAAAAACCAGATCAAAAATATTAATGAGTAATAAGGAGGAAAAGTTGGCATGTTTCAGTAATCAAAATATAAGAAACATCAAGAGCAAGGTAATCATCATACAGCATAAAAGCATGTTCTATGATGTACAGCAACAAAAGAACTCATCATACATGAGGCAGGCACTGCGACCCTGGTAATCCCGATGTTGGGCAAATGGCTACAAATCCGACTCAAGACGATGAACATGCTGGTGAATGCGTTTCATAAAAACAAATAATCATCTGGCTATTTTTGGCACCACAAGTACTCCAAAAGGTACCCAAATCCCCAACCTGACCCTTGAGGTAACACTTATTTACCAATTTGCCCGAGCTTGAAAATGTATCCGGACCTTTGAAAAAAAAAAAAAAAAAGTGATTGTAAAGCGTTTTTTTTTCTTTTCTCTCAAAAATGCCATACTTCCCTTCTTTGTGAAATGGTTTTTAAAAAGTATTTATTTTATTTTTAACCAAAAATACATAGAATGGATTAAGGTAAAAAAAAAAAAAATAAAAAAAAATAATATATATATATATATATATGAAAATAGGTGCAGGAACTCAACCACGACCCTGTTCAGATTTCAAAAACAGTAGAAGGGTCTTAAAGGGGCATTAAATACCAGAATTGCATTATACATACAGAGTGCAGAGTTCAGGGGGTTACACACAGAGTGCAGAGCTGTCACTTGTAAACACAGAAACCAGATTTCTGTGTTTACAAGCGATTGTGGTGAGCAGGCACCAAAGGGTCTGAGCCAGAGGTGGTGGAACTGAGTTCCCCCTGAAAAAAAGCCCTGTATATATTTAACCACTTCCATACCAGGCACTTACGCACCTTCCACCTTCCCGCCCAAGCCAATTTTCAGCTTTCAGCACTGTCGCACTTTGAATGGCAATTGCGCGGTCATGTTACATTGTACCCAAACAAAATTGGCGTCCTTTTTTCCCCACCAATAGAGCTTTCTTTTGGTGGTATTTGATCACCTCTGCAATTTTTTTTTTTTTTGCGCAACAACTAAAAAAAGACTGAAAATTTTGAAAAAAATTAAGTTTTTATTTTTTTCTGTTAATTTTTTTGTAAATAAGTAAGTTTTCTCTTTCAATTACGGGCACTTATGGGCACCGATGAGATGGCACGGATGGACATCGATGAGGTAGTACTGATGGGCACCGATGAGATGGCACTGATGGGCACTGATTGGCGGCGCTGGTATGCGGCACAGATGGGGACTGATAGGTGGGCATTTTTTTTTATTGCCCCTTTTTTTTTCTGCCCTTCCCTGGGGGTCCAGTGTGGCGATCCGAGGGGGGGCTGTGCTGATAAACAATCAGTGAGAACCCCCCCCCCTGTCAGGAGAGACACCGATCGGCTCTCCTCTACTCGCGTCTGTCAGACGCGAGTGAGGAAGAGCCATCAACGGCTCTTCCTGTTTCACATCGTGATCAGCCGTGATTGGACACGGCTGATCACGTGGTAAAGAGCCTCCGCCGGAGGCTCTTTACCGAGATCGGAGATGCAGGGTGTCAGACTGACACCCCGCATCACTGAACGCCGCACTCCCCCACGGGCGCGCGCGGCATGAAATCCTGCAGGACGTCAAGTCAGGATTTCAGAACCACTTCCCGGACGTCAATCTGTTATTGACCGGGCGGGAAGTGGAGAAAATATTATATATATATATATATATATATATATATATATATATTATATATATATATATATACACACACACACACACACACACACACACACATATATACACACACACACACACACACACACACACACACTACTTTCTGCTATATTACATATCCAATAAAAAAAAAATATCAAAATGTCTTCATGAATTTAGGCCATTATGCTACATATTTGCGGCAAAAAATAAAATAAAAAAATCCAATAAGCGTATATTGATTGGATTTACGCAACTGTTATAGCGTCTACAAACTATGGGATATATACTGGAATTTTTATACAAGTAATGGTGGCGATCAGCAACTTAAAGGGGGAGTCTGAGACCCCTGATCTAGGGCAATCGAAGGGTTAACTGTGTGCCTAGCCAGTGTTTGTGTTACTACGCGTGCTGCTTTTACTAGGGGGAAAAGAATGATTTGAGTTCCTGCTTTGCAGGGACACAAACTCTATCCCTTCCCCCGTCAGAACGGAACTCTACCTCGTTTACATAGGCAGAGCTCCGTTCCGAGTCTCTGCCAGACGACTGGCGGCAGACATTGAGTGCCCGACACCCACAGATCGGCTTCTGCTGTGAATGCTACAATGCAGAGCTGCACCAGATTTTGCACTCTCCAGTTTTAGTAAATGAACCCCATTGTCGTTTAGACAAGTACAGGTCCCTACAGCCATTCACACTTCTATGGCAGGCACCGTACACCCCTCCTGCACAGTTATTTACGTTACGCATATTTTATGCCTATATTACACATCTGTATGAGGCCTCACACTGGACACAGGTTGTTGAAAAACAAAATGAAAAGTTGGTCAAAGTAGAGCATTACCATTCCACAAAACAGGAGCATGTATGGCTCATTGAACCTCACCAAAAAAGGCGTCAGTCATTTGTAAGCCATAGGACTCATAGGACTTTTCCCAAGTATGGATACCGTATTTATCGGCGTACACCGCGCACTTTTTTGCCCTGAAAATCAGGGCAAAATCGTGGGTGCGCGATATACGCCGATACCCGCGCCGAGTTTGAATACTGCGCCGGCATATACCGAGCGCAGTACACTCGTGTATAGTCGGGCAGTCTCGGCTCCTCTCGCGCTCACGTCCTGGACGTACAGGACGTGAACGCGAGAGTAGCCGAGCCTGCCCGACTATACACGAGTGTACTGCGCTCGGTATATGCCGGCGCAGTATTCAAACTCGGCGTGGGAAAGTGGAAAACGAGCGGGGAGGACGCCGCAGAAGGATGCCGGACCCGACAAAAAGGACAACCCGAAAGCCGCAGACGGACGCCGGACCCGACGAGGCCGCCGATGGATGCCGCGCAAGACACCAAAACTGTAAGTACAAAGGGCCAGATTCACATAGAACTGCGGCGGCGTAACGTATCATAGCGTTACACCGCCGCAAGTTTTTATCGCAAGTGCCTGATTCACAGAGCACTTGCGATGAAAACTAGGCGGGCCAATTCAAATGGGCGTGTGCCATTTAAATTAGGCGCGCTCCCACGCCGGACCTACCGCGCATGCTCCGTTTCGCAAATCCCGTCTTGCTTTGTGCATCGTGACGTAATTTTTTCGAATGGCGACGCGCGTAGCGTACTTCCGTATTCCCCGACGTGTTACGCAAACGACGTTCATTTTTAAATTTCGACGCAGGAACGACGACCATACTTTAGACAGCAATACGTTTGCTGACTAAAGTTAGGGCACCTAACGGCGACGTAGCGAACGCGAAAATCCGTAGTGGATCTGCCGTAACTCCTAATTTGCATACCCGACGCTGGTTTACGACGCAAACTCCCCCCAGCGGCGGCCGCGGTACTGCATCCTAAGATCCGACAGTGTAAAACAATTACACCTGTCGGATCTTAGGGATATCTATGCGTAACTGGTTCTATGAATCAGTCGCAAAGATAGAAACAGAGATACGACGGCGTATCAGGAGATACGCCGTCGTATCCCCTTTGTGAATCAGGCCCAAAAATATTTTTTCCACAGGAATTTCGGGGCAACTTTAGGGGTGCGCGCTATACGCGGGAGCGCGCTATACCCCGATAAATACGGTAACTTCATTGAACAGCCATTATGGTCACATACCACGTTACCTTTCTAGACTGGGATAATGGGGTGGTGTGGCTGGAAGCACTCACCAAAGCCTGCATATCATACATGGTGCGGAGATGATCCCAGATGACTTTGGATGAAATCTGACGCCCGATATTCTGGCTGAACTTGTCCCGGATGCAGATCATGTGGAAGTGTCGGTTCACTCCTGTATTAGTACATAGCAATTACTGCATTGTTAACTCAGAACAAACAATCAGCTCAATGGTGCTCTCCTTCACTGCTACATTAACAACTCAAATTTAATTTTTTGGCGGGGGCAAATACATAAAAAAAAGCTTATCAAAAGGTTTAAAATAGAACTACAGCCTTCCATTAAAAAATAAATAAAATGCTGCAGAATTTAACTACATCTGCACATAACTTGCATTCGCACCTGATGCCGCGCACACACGGTCGTTTTTCGGCATGAAAAAAAACGACATTTTTCAGCATGTCCAAAAAACAAAGTTTTTCCCAACTTCATCATTAACCACTTCCATACCAGGCACTTACGCACCTTCCCGCCCAAGCCAATTTTCAGCTTTCAGCGCTGTCGCACTTTAAATGGCAATTGCGCGGTCGTGCGACGTGGCTCCCAAACAAAATTGGCGTCCTTTTTTCCCCACAAATAGAGCTTTCTTTTGGTGGTATTTGATCACCTCTGCGATTTTTTTTTTTGCGCAACAACTAAAAAAAATTACGTTTTTATTTTTTTCTGTTAATTTTTTTGTAATTAAGTACGTTTTCTCTTTCAATTACGGGCACTGATATGGCGGCACCGATGAGATGGCACTGATGGACATCGATGAGGTAGTACTGATGGGCACAGATGAGGTGGCACTGATTGGCGGCGCTGGTATGCGGCACTGATGGGTGGCACACATAGGCGGCACTGATGGGCACACATAGGCAGCACTGATGGGCACACATGGGCGGCACTGATGGGTGGCACACATGGGCACTGGGCATGGATGGGCACTGTGGAGTGGCACTGATGGACACTGTGGGGCGGCACTGATCTACCCATGTTGCCAGTCAGTGCCCATTTGTGGGCACTGATGGCATCTTTTTTATTTTTCAAAGCTCCCCCCCCCCCAAGACTTTTTTTTTTTTATTTGCCCTTCCCTGGTGTTCCAGTGTGGCGATCCGAGGGGGGGCTGCGCTGATAGATGAACAAAGCGCGGTGACGTACAACACGTACGACGGCACTCTGAAGGGGAAGTTCCATTCGCCTTTGGGCTGCTTTTAGCTGATTCCTTGTTAGTAAAAGACGATTCACGCTTTTCTGTCTGTTACAGTGTGATGAATGTGCTTACTCCATTATGAACGGTAGTTTTACCAGAACGAGCGCTCCCGTCTCATAACTTGCTTCTGGGCATGCGCGGGTTTAAAACGTTGTTTTAGCCCACACACGATCATTTTTTACAACCCGAAAAACGATATTTTCAGAAGCCGAAAGACGATGTGAAGCCCACACACGATCATTTTAACCACTTAAGCCCTGGACCTTTAGGCAGCTAAATGCCCAGGCCAGGTTTTGCGATTCGGCACTGCCTCGCTTTAACAGACAATTGCGCGGTCGTGCGACGTGGCTCCCAAACAAGGAAAGAAGGAAGGAAAAACGGGAGGGAAGGAAGGAAGGAAAAACGAGAGGGAAGGAAGGAAGGAAAAACGAGAGGGAAGGAAGGAAGGAAGGAAGGAAGGAAGGAAGGAAGGAAAAACGAGAGGGAAGGAAGGAAGGAAGGAAAAACGAGAGGGAAGGAAGGAAAAACGAGAGGGAAGGAAGGAAAAACGAGAGGGAAGGAAGGAAAAACGAGAGGGAAGGAAGGAAGGAAAAACGAGAGGGAAGGAAGGAAAAACGAGAGGGAAGGAAGGAAAAACGAGAGGGAAGGAAGGAAAAACGAGAGGGAAGGAAGGAAGGAAGGAAAAACGAGAGGGAAGGAAGGAAGGAAAAACGAGAGGGAAGGAAGGAAGGAAGGAAAAACGAGAGGGAAGGAAGGAAGGAAAAACGAGAGGGAAGGAAGGAAGGAAGGAAGGAAAAACTAGAGGGAGGGAAGGAAGGAAGGAAGGAAAAACGAGAGGGAGGGAAGGAAGGAAGGAAGGAAAAACGAGAGGGAAGGAAGGAAGGAAAGAAAACGAGAGGGAAGGAAGGAAGGAAGGAAGGAAAACGAGAGGGAAGGAAGGAAAACGAGAGGGAAGGAAGGAAAACGAGAGGGAAGGAAGGAAAACGAGAGGGAAGGAAGGAAAACGAGAGGGAAGGAAGGAAAACGAGAGGGAAGGAAGGAAAACGAGAGGGAAGGAAGGAAAACGAGAGGGAAGGAAGGAAACCGAGAGGGAAGGAAGGAAACCGAGAGGGAAGGAAGGAAACCGAGAGGGAAGGAAGGAAGGAAACCGAGAGGGAAGGAAGGAAGGAAACCGAGAGGGAAGGAAGGAAGGAAACCGAGAGGGAAGGAAGGAAGGAAACCGAGAGGGAAGGAAGGAAGGAAACCGAGAGGGAAGGAAGGAAGGAAAACGAGAGGGAAGGAAGGAAGGAAAACGGGAGGGAAGGAAGGAAACGGGACGGAAGGAAGGAAACGGGACGGAAGGAAGGAAACGGGACGGAAGGAAGGAAACGGGACGGAAGGAAGGAAACGGGACGGAAGGAAGGAAACGGGAGGGAAGGAAGGAAACGGGAGGGAAGGAAGGAAACGGGAGGGAAGGAAGGAAACGGGACGGAAGGAAGGAAACGGGACGGAAGGAAGGAAACGGGACGGAAGGAAGGAAACGGGACGGAAGGAAGGAAACGGGACGGAAGGAAGGAAACGGGAGGGAAGGAAGGAAACGGGAGGGAAGGAAGGAAACGGGAGGGAAGGAAGGAAGGAAAACGAGAGGGAGTTCTGAATGGCGCCTTGCGTAGTATTATGCGCCTCTGAAAATGTTGCACACATTAGTGCGTTGGCCCGCCCATTGGGATACAAGGACTGACCTATCAGGACGCACTGGCGCGGTGTGGGACTGACCTATCAGGACGCACTGGCGCGGTGTGGGACTGACCTATCAGGACGCACTGGCGCGGTGTACGCTGTGCTGGGATCGGGCCCTACATATTGGGGTAATGAATGTAAACAATGGGGGATGGGTATTAGAAGAATGATACAGAGAGGATAATATAAAGCCAGGACAAGCACTCCGTGCCTGGCTCTGGACACACACAGCCATGACAGAACATTTATATGAAGTATGTTTCAGGCACCGGGGTCTTCCTAATTCCTCGCCGCCTATTGTTCACACTTCCCCGGCTGGGCTTCTAGGCAAGCCCGAGGATGCGCTGCGGCCTTCACTCACCTACGGGCTTATGGCCGAGCATAGCATGGAAGAGGCAGACTTCCACCTCGGGGCTCCACAGCACCGGCTCCTCTGGTGGAGGTCCCGGCCTCTCCACCGCTGTTTCCCCCCCGGTCTCCGTCTCTCCCATCGCCGCCGCTACCGCCGGGAACACAGCGGAGCCCTGAATACCACTTATCGCTGCACCGGAGACACCTAGCGGCGGCATCTACTCACTGCATGGAACGTTTAAAAGCAGAGGACAGAGAGAATGTAGTACGGCGCCACCTAGTGGCTGGTTATTGGACAGCAATGTAAAGAGAACCTGTCATCATTTGTTTTTTCATCCAGGAGTCTCCAAACTTTTCAGTACAAGGGAGGGACACATCATATCTTACAAATATCTGTGGGCTGAAAAAACCCCAAAACAGTTTTATATATAAATGAAGTTTAATTAAATGAATATGTTTTACCCAGAGCTTTTTTTATAATAAGCATGATATGATTCAGAACAACAGAGAAAGAAATTCCAAATAAACTACCTATTAATAAAGATCAGACCAAAATAAATCCAGTCTGAACCTTCCTCATCAGAGCCCCCCTTACATCAGCATCTTCATCAGAGTCTTCCTTACTTTAGGGTTATCCAAGTCTTGCTTATATCCTCTCTTACATCAGAGTCCCCCTTACATCAGTGTCTCCCTTACATTAGGGTCCCCCTTACATCAGGGTCCCCATCAGAGTCCCCCTTACATCAGGGTCCCCCTTACATCAGGGTCCCTATCAGAGCCCCCCTTACATGAGGGTCCCAATCAGAGCCCCTTTTATATCAGGGTCCCCATCAGAGTCCTACCTTACATTAATGTACACATCAGAGTCCTCCCTTACATCAGTGTCCCCCATCAGAGTCCCCCTTACATCAGTGTCCCCATCAGAGTCCTTCCTTACATAAGGGTCCACATCAGAGTCCTTCCTTACATCAAGGTACCCACCAGAGTTCTCCCTTACATCAGTGTACCCATCAGAGTCCTCCCTTACATTAGGGTCCCCATCAGAGTCCCCCTTACATCAGTGTCCCCATCAGAGTCCACCTTACATAAGGGTCCCCATCAGAGTCCCCCTTACATCAGTGTCCCCATCAGAGTCCCCCTTACATAAGGGTCCACATCAGAGTCCTACCTTACATCAAGGTACCCATCAGAGTCCTCCCTTACATCAGGGTGCACATCAGAGTCCCCCTTACATCAGTGTCCCCCTTACATCAGTGTCCCCATCAGAGTCCCCCTTACATCAGGGTTCCCATCAGAGTCCTCCTACATCAGTGTCCCAATCACAGTCCCCCTTACATCAGGGTCGTCATCAGTGTCCCCATCAGAGTCCCCCTTACACCAGGGTCCCATCAGAGTCCCCCATTACATCAGGGTACCCATCAGAGTCCTCCCTTACATCAGGGTACCCATTAGAGTTCTCCCTTACATCGGCGTTATCTTTTACATCTTGGTTCCTTTTAGAGTCCCCCTTACATCTGGTCCACAGCTAGGGTCCATGTCTGCAGTCTCTGACCATCTCCTGTAGTATGTTCCCAGTGTCTAAATCTCCTGCAGCATATCTACAGTTTCTGACTGTTTTCTGGAGCATGTTTGCAATCTCTTGCCATCTCTTATAGTATATCTTCAGTCACTTACCATCTCTAGCATGTCTGCAGTCTTTCACCATCTCCTGTATCATGTCTGCAATCTCTAACCATCTCCTGTATCATGTCTGCAATCTCTAACCATCTCCTGTAGCATGTCTGCAGTCTCTGACCATCTCCTGTAGCATGTCTGCAGTCTCTGACCATCTCCTGTAGCATGTCTGCAGTCTCTGACCATCTCCTGTAGCATGTCTGCAGTCTCTGACTCTCTCCTGTAACATGCCTGCAATCTCTGACCATCTCCTGTAGTATGCTTGCAGTCTATGACCATCTATTGTAGTATGCCTGCAGTCTCTGACCATCTCCTGTATCATGTCTGCAGTTTCTGATCATCTCTTCTATCATGTCTGTAGTCTCTGACTATCTCCTTTATCATGTCTACAGTCTCTGACCATCTCCTGTTCTATGTCTTCAGTCTCTGACCATCTCTTGTATCATGTCTGCAGTCTCTGACCATCTCCTGTATCATGTCTACAGTCTCTGACCATCTCCTGTATCATGCCTGCAGTCTTTGACCATCTCCTGTTCTATGTCTGCAGTCTCTGACCATCTCTTGTATCATGTCTGCAGTCTCTAACCATCTCCTGTAGCATGCTGGTAGTCCTTGACAGCTTTTTGCAGCACTATAATCACTGAATAGTATGTGCAGTCCTTTGGCGATATCAGGGGCTGTTCTTGAGGCCCCTTTCATCTAGAACAGTGGTCTCCAAACTGCGGCCCTTTGCTTGCCTTTATCCGGCCCTTGAGTCATTACTTCCAAAGATACAAGACACTATTCTGCCAACTGACACCAGCAATGAAGCACAACATCCCCCCCTGACACCAATAATGGGACACTATTCCTCCCACTGATACTAATTGTAACGGAATGGCCCGTGACACGCAGAGTCACTAATGACTCTTGGGTCTAGGGTCACCCTGTGCCCCTTTTGGGCATAGGGTGACTGATAAATGATAATTCATGTTTTGCAGGATATCTTGGAATATTACAGTTTGGTTAATGCTGACCCCCAACCGGTCAATAAGAGTGTCTACTTCAATGTTTAATCTAGGCTGTTGAGATGCTAACTAAGTCTGCTACTGTAGTGATGAAAGCTGTGATTGCATTCTGTTGTGCTAATTAGGTCTGCTCCTAAGACATTCCATTGTGTGATGCTAATGACACTGTGTGAAAAGTCTATTGATGATAGATATGTGTTGTGAGTTAGCAGTCTAAAGGTCAGACGTCTGACTTAAGGAATGTGAATTATGAAGCAGGTGAGAACAGCTTGGCGGAGCCAGGCTGTCTGAATAATGTTTAGTAATTAGCCCATCTGAAGGTGTATTGAAGCCCCATTGTGTGATGCTGGGGGTGGAGAGTTTCATTGTCCCTGTAACTACTGAAGCATGCTTTGTAACTGTATAAAAACCTGAGAATTTTCCATTAAAGCGTTCATACATTTTGAAACCAGTAACAGAGCTTGTCGGTCTCGTTATTTCTGGGGAAATGGAATGGATCGTGTCTGTTGGATGGTTGGAGTGTCAGATAAGCTGTCGTGGTTGATGGAATGTGATATCGTAAACGGTGGTGATCGGATGATGGAGCATTATTGCTTTCCAATGATACCGATGATGGGGTATTATTCCTCCCCTCCCAATGTTACCAATAAAGGGGCACTGTTCCATCCAATTAAACCAATGATGGGGCTTCTGCTTCTCCCCCCAATACCAATTATGGTGATGTTTACTCCCACCGATGCCAAGAAAATTTACACTACCACTGGCCATAGTTCGGACTCCCTAAAGTCTCAAGGTCAATAAACTGGCCCTTTGTTTAGAAAGTTTGGAGACCCCTGATCTAGAAAGCTGACCCCTGTTTGTTTAATAGCTCCTGGGTAAGTTTCCCCTCCTATGAGGGAGGTTCCCTAAAACAAGCAGGGATCAGAAACCTCCAGAGCGGAGACACAGAGCAGTAAAACTCGACAGCTTCTAATCCTCGCCAGCCCTGAACAAAACCGACCAATCAGCACAATTTGGGCTTTAAATTGACTTCCATATTAATAGCATTTTCTGATGAGAGAACATTCTATTTATAATGATATACTGTATATGGGGCATCCTGTGTAACAGTAAGCTGGCCTGTCATTAGGATAAAACACACTGCCAGTGTTACATTCACAGATAGAACTTATGGCTTAGAATTAATTGAGACAGAACAGGCGGATTTATGTGGAAGTAATTTGCGTGGCTGGTCCTGTCAATCCGCAATCAATGTCTAGCTGGGTAGAGGGGACACACGCGGTGGGGTGGCGTGGAAGGGTGTAAGTCGAGGAAAAGCGAGTAATTAATTGTAATCAGCGCTAAGGTGACAGGGAGGGGCAGACCACTGGTAGCCGTTCCCCCCGGGATAGCAATTAAAGTAACACCTGCTTATGACGCAGCGAGAGGAGCCAAGCGTCCACAGATCGCCAGAATATGTGATTAGTTATTAACCACATCAATACCCAGCACTTTCACCCCCTTCCTTCCCAGGCCAATTTTCAGCTTTCAGCGCTCTCGCACTTTCAATGACAATTGCGCGGTCATGCAACGCTGTCAGGGATGGACTGGCCATTGGGACTACAGGGAGTTTCCCGGTGGGCCGATGGCTCAGTGGGCCGGCTTCAGTGACAGCGGACTGCCGCCCCCCTCCGCTCCTCTGTCTTTCCCTCCCTGGCCTGGGAGTTTCTCACTTCTGCTTAATCGTGTCCCATAAGGGGGGCACCAAACTGATTCTTTGCCCCGGGTGAAATAATGTCTAGCTTCCCCGCTGGTACTGCCTATAAGAGAACCAGTACCAGCCGTTCTACTCTAATAAAGTAGAACGGCTAGTGGCTAGTGAAGGGGGAGAGGGGGCTTGGATGGCCGGGGACTTGGTGCGGAAGTTGTCCGGCCGCCATGGGAGAGACCTGTCAAAGTGGGCCAGTCTGGATGAAGTCCAGGGCCAAAGTTCTGTCCCAGTCCAGCCCTGAACGCTGTACCCAAATGACATTTTTATCATTTTGTTCACACAAATAGAGCTTTGTTTTGGTGGTATTTATTCACGACTCCGTTTAAATTTTTTTGCATTATAAGCGAAAAAAAGAATGGAAATTTGGGAAATTTTTTTTCTTTCTATTTTAAAAGAAATCCAATAAAATCAAAATTTGTCATAAATTTAAGCCAAAATGTATTCTGCTACATGTCTTTGGTAAAAAAAAAAAAAAAATCAGTTAAAGAGTAAGTAAACCCTCAACCTTCTTTTTTTAAAAAAAAAAAACCTGCAAGAGAAAGTCATAGGGCCAGATCCACATAGCGAGTACGCCGGCGTATCTACTGATTCGCCGGCTTACTTTCAAATTTCCCGCGTCGTATCTTTAGTTTGAATCCTCAAACCAAGATACGACGGCTTCTGGGTTCGATCCGACAGGCGTACGGCTTCGTACGCCTTCGGATCTTAGATGCAATACTTTGGCGCCTGCTGGGGGGAGTTCGCGTCGTTTTCCGCGTCGGGTATGCAAATTAGCTTTTTCCGACGATCCACGAACGTACGCGCGGCCGTCGCATTCTCTTACGTCGTCTCTAGTCGGCTTTTTCCGGCGTATAGTTAAAGCTGCTATTTTGCGGCGTATAGATAGACTTGCCATATTAAGTATGGCCGTCGTTCCCGCGTCGAAATTTGAATTCTTTTTTTTTTTGCGTAAGTCGTCCGTGAATAGGGATGGACGTAAGTCACGTCTAAGTTCAAAAAATGACGTCGTTGCGACGTCATTTAGCGCAATGCACGGCGGGAAATTTAGAAACGGAGCATGCGCAGTTCATTCGGCGCGGGGACGCGCTTCATTTAAATGAATCACGCCCCCTAATCGCCGATTTGAATTCCGCCGCCAGAGATACACTACGCTGCCGTAACTTATGGCGCAAATTCGTTGTGGATTTGAAACAAAGCCAAGTAAGTTATGGCGGCGTAGCGTATGAGTGAGTGAGTGAGTGAGTAACTTGTATAGCGTTCTCCTTTCGATTTGTAGCGGGATTTAGGAATTTGGAGAAGGTTTTGGTTGGTTGACCAGAGCATGCGCTTGGTGACGTACGGTTTTAGATACGCTGTGCCGGTGCCGATCTATGTGGATCTGGCCCTATAACTTTTGCGCAAACCAATCAATATTCGTTTATTGCAATTATTTTTACCAAAGATATGTAAAAGAATACATATCGGGAGGAAAAAAAACGTTTTTTATATATTTTTGGGGGAAATTTATTATAGCAAAAAGTAAAAAATAGTGCTTTTTTTTCTAAATTGTCGCTCTATTTTTGTCTATAGTGCAGAAATTTAAAACCGCAGAGGTGATCAAATACCACCAAAAGAAAGCTCTATTTGTGGGAAAAAAAGGATGACAATTTTGTTTGGGAGCCACTTCGCACGACCGCGCAATTGTCAGTTAAAGCAACGCAGTGCCGAATCGCAAAAAAGTGGCCCGGTCATTTGGCAGCCAAATCCTCTGGGGTTTAAGTGGTTAGTTAAAGGTGTGAATAGGCAGAGTTCAGGGTGGACGGTGTTTGAACAGCCAGTGAACCAGGAACTGGCAGCAGATTCGTAATCAGGAACGAGAAGCAAAGGGATGTGCACCAAAGAAGGGGGTTTGCCTTACAAATGAGGGAGTGCAATGCAGGTGGGTCTAAAACTAAAAAAGTTAACCCACCTTTTTAAATTTAAACCATAGGGGCATTTTTTTTTTGGAAAAACAAATTTAATTTATGATACTCCGACTGATAATTTCCTAGGCGTTTGTCCATTGGAGCATACTGCCCTAATCATTCATGCCCCTAGGTGCACCGTCCAGCCCCGTCCAGCAGCAGCAGTAGCTGTCTGACTCTCATATATTGTAGAATTCAACAGGCTGCCTCCAGTAGGGATAGGTGGCACACCTGTGCCCTGCAGCTACAAACCAGAGACCCATGGAACGGGGCTCAACGCCCAGTGTGGGGCCATAACCTACTCTTCCATTTCAATGGCCCTCAGTGTCTGGTGAGCTTCAAACTGCCCCGTGCTGGCTACACACTCTGGACTTACAATTCTGTTTAATTCTGATCCCTTTCACGGTACTTCATCAGCTTTTCATAATATCACACATGCACATTGCATTTTTGAACAGTGCTTTGTGACGCACTATAACGCCTCGCGTCGCTCTGACTGCCACGCGTGAATTAAAAAAGACTGCAAAACATATAAATGTTTAATAACATGTAAAAAAAAGAACAAAAAATTGGCCCTAGAAGATTTTGGGAGACTTTGTGGTCTTTATTTGCATTACTGGGGTGTAAATGTTTTCCTATACCATTGTACCTCTCACCTAAACTGCTGGAGATGCAGACGAAGAGCTCCTCTGACCACTAGAGGGCACTGTGGTGTCAGATGTACATTAGAAAGGACTCTAGTGTATTCGGATGGCTCACAGACTGCATTCCACAGCACAGGGATATTTAATTAAAATGGATGGGCAAAAAGTCAGATAAAGGCTGTTAATTAGAAATTGTTATAATACAAGTGCAAGTACCAATATTTCTCTGAGGCCTGAAGTAAAACTGTGGGGGTGACTAATCTGCTTCAATTAGAAGGCCCTTCACAGCTCAAGAACGTTTAGAGCAAGATGGATGAATGAAGTTCCTTTCATTTACAGGCCCGTTTCACAATCATTTGAGGGAATTGTGCCATGATACTGGTAATAACGTGACTATACAAAGGCAAAAGACTTCCTAATAAGACTAAAAACTTTTGGCGTTGGTTACTTCGGATCATTCGTAACTTCGGATGCATTTGTATTTGTTCCGTTCCATTCGTTTAGATGCGACATGGGGATGCACAGGTTCTCCGTGGGGGTGCACGGATTGAAATGCAGTCTGTGGATTTGAGGCCGCACATGGATATCAAATTGGAAACAGCGGCTGTGTCCGTGCAGTCTCTGCGTCCCAATTGACATGAATGGTAATGCCTGCACAGGGATGCGCAGAACACCTGTATATAGAAGCAGCAGACTTATGAGTTCTCTCCACTCTGCTCTCTCCTCCTATCAAGCATACTCCTTCACTACAGCAAAACAAATGTGGATAAGAATGAACCCATAGTGAGGATTGTGCTGCTTGCTGACTCACCTGTTAAGTGTGGTCTATGCCAATGAGAGACTGAGTGAAAGAAAAAAGAAGCAGCTGGATGTACCAAATTGCAATAGTAGGTAAACATATGACTACACATATTGCTATTGTGGTGTAGGATTTGGGCCTGCTGTCCCTCCATCCTGGGCCTGCTGTCCCTCCATCCTGGGCCTGCTGTCCCTCCATCCTAGGCCTGCTGTTCCTCCATTCTAGGCCTGCTGTTCCTCCATTCTGGGCCTGCTGTCCCTCCATCTTGGGCCTGCTGTTCCTCCATTCTGGGCCTGCTGTTCCTCCATTCTGGGCCTCCTGTTCCTCCATTCTGGGCCTACTGTTCCTCCATCCTGGGCCTGCTGTCCCTCCATCCTGGGCCTGCTGTCCCTCCATCCTGGGCCTGCTGTTTCTCCATCCTGGGCCTGCTGTTTCTCCATTCTGGGCCTGCTGTTCCTCCATTCTGGGCCTGCTGTTCCTCCATCCTGGGCCTGCTGTTCCTCCATCCTGGGCCTGCTGTTCCTCCATCCTTGGCCTGCTGTTCCTCCATCCTGGGCCTGATGTTCCTCCATCCTGGGCCTGCTGTTCCTCCATCCTGGGCCTGCTGTCCCTCCATCCTGGGCCTGCTGTTCCTCCATCCTGGGCCTGCTTTTCCTCCATCCTGGGCCTGATGTTCCTCCATCTCTCTTTCTTTCCTTCTTTCTTTCTCTCTCCTTCCCTCCCTATTTCTTTTGTTCTTTCTTTCCTTCTTTCTTTCTCTCTCCCTTAGTTTCTCCCTCCATCCCTCGTTCATCTCAGACTCTAACCTCACCCCCTTTGAACCACGCCCAATTTTAGTTTAAACCACGCCCATTATATGCCGCATTTTTCTTTTCTCACTGTGTCCCGCCTTCAAATGAATGCCCGTGCCATTTTAATTCAATTTTCGTTAAAATCTAAATTTGATTACGCTGCGTGGTCATATCTTTGCCTACTTTTGCAGTTTGGCATAGCTCCCAACTGTCCCTGATTTGGAGCAATGTCCCTCTGTCCCTCTGTCCTCCTCATTTGTCCGTCATTTTGGTCTGATCTATATAGATGTATATAAAATGCACCTTTTATCTATCAACAAGTGTTTTTCAGCGCTAAACCTTTCCTCTGAATTCTAAATTGCTGCATTTGTAAGTTCCAAAAGCCAATATAAAAGAAAAGTAGTAGTAGTAAAAAAAAGCACCTGTGGGTTTAACCAATCTTGTTTTTTGTACAATTCTCCTTTAAGGGGGGCGTGGCCAGGGGTGTGTCCTATGCCTGCATACTTTTGCTGATAGGTGTCCCTCATCTCAAAAAATTGGGAGGTATGAGTTTGGTACATCCAGCTGCTTCTTCGTTCTTTCACTCCTTCAGTACAGCACAACTGATGGCCTCCTTGTGCTGCTTCCCCCGTCCCCATTCTGAGCTCTGCTGTACATGAGGCTGATACCAAGCCAAATTCAGATATTTATACCGCTTGCATTAAACAAAATATGTTTACTGATGGCTTAATGAATACAGAACTGTGATAATTTGTGTCATTTATATCAAGGTTTATAAAAAAAAAAAGAGAAAGTATTTCAAAGAGCGTTAAAAACTTAATTGCACATGTCTTCCTATTGCTTCTCCGGAGATAACAGGTAAAGCTGCTTATTTGCGCTTCTCATACCAAGTTTTCAGGATGTCACAAAAATAATAGCAGACGTTATCAAAGGCCCAAATTGATGTGTGGCGCTGCTCAGCTGTATACCTGAGTAAGACTTTTCATTTTTTCACCTAAACACAGAAAATGCTGAGCTCCGAGAAATTTTCTCCTTTCATCTCATCTGTTTGCCGTGACACCTTGTCATCTCACAACAAAATGCACAGTGTTTATAGAGCCGGAGAAAACCCCAGGCTTTGCTGTCTGAGCGCCTATTATGATGGATCAGAACAATCAGTAAACCTCACACGGTTACATCTGGTGTCTTTACAAAAGGTAAAGGAACTGCAAACCCATCACATTGCAAACCCAACACGATGAAAACCCATCACATTGCAAACCCAACACGATGAAAACCCAACTGCGATGCATTATAGAACAAACTGCATCAAAAAGTAGCAATTGTTTTTTAATTTTTTTGAAGCATGAATCCAGCTACAAGAAAAAATAAAAAGTAAACAAACCTTTGCTGCAATACTCTCCATCAACCTGGAGCTGTGCTCTTCAGTACCGTATTTTCCGGCGTATAAGACGACTTTTCAACCCCTGAAATTCTTCTTATAAGTCGGGGGTCGTCTTATACGCCGGTAACATGCAGACCGCGGCCGTCCATTTTTCAAAAGCCGCGTCTCCTCCTTCTGCTGTTCCGTGATAGGCGGAACACTGAGCTTCCCAGCAGAGCCTCTGTTAAGTGTTCCGCCTATCACGGATGCCCTCTTGTTCTCGGTCTCGGACGGGAGGGCATCCGTGATAGGCGGAACACTGAACACAGTGTCTCCTGGGAAGCTGAGTATTCCGCCTATCACGGAACAGCACGAGGAGGAGGCGCGGAGTTTTGAAAAATGGATGGCCGCAGTCTGAGATTCTGCATGTCAGGGATAATGGAGGCGCAGTGAGGCATGTAATGGAGGCACAGTGAGTCATGTAATGGAGGCACAGTGAGGCATGTAATGGAGGCACAGTCTGGCATGTAATGACACAGTGAGGCATGTAATGGTGGCACAGTCTGGCATGTAATGGAGGCACAGTGAGGCATGTAATGGAGGCACAGTGAGGCATGTAATGGTGGCACAGTCTGGCATGTAATGGAGGCACAGTGAGGCTTGTAATGGAGGCACAGTCTGGCATGTAATGACAATGTGAGGCATGTAATGGTGGCACAGTCTGGCATGTAATGGAGGCACAGTGAGGCATGTAATGGAGGCACAGTCTGGCATGTAATGGTGGCACAGTCTGGCATGTAATGGCACAGTCTGGCATGTAATGGCACAGTGAGGCATGTAATGGCACAGTGAGGCGAGGCATGACTAGTAGGAAGGGGGTCATCTTATACGGCGAGTATATCCCAAAACCAACATTTTAGCTGGAACATTAGGGGGTCGTCTTATACGCCCAGTCGTCTTATACGCCGGCAAATACGGTAACTCTTTTCCACCACTAGATGTAGCCAGTCTTCCCTGTGGAACGATGGCCAGCATCATTCATTCCACATCCTCTAAAGCAGGGGTCTCAAAACCTTTTCAAACCAAGGGCCAGTTTATTGTCCTTCAGACTTTAGGAGGGCCAGATTGCGGCCTGCGGGGCAGAACATTTCCTGAAGCTCAGCATCAGTGAGAATAAATATGGCCTCAAGGTTGGTGGTCAGTAGAAGGAATAGTAGTGCCCCTTATTAGTAAGAGGAGTAGTATCCCATCATTGGTATCAGTGGAAGAGAATAGTGCCCCCTTGTTGGCGTCAGTGGATGGAATAGTGCCCCAAGGGCCAGACAAAGGCTAGCAAAGGACCACATCTGGCCCCCGGGCTGCAGTTTGGAGACCCCTGCTCTAAAGCAAGGCTGTCATGGACCTGCCCCCCCTAAGGTTGCATTATAACACAGCCAGAGCTCCGAATACTACTGAACTGAATGGTGCTGACCATATAGGCATGTGCCAGGCATTGGTGTGGGCAGCCCATTTCATTAGGGTGCGCACCCCAGAGTACAAACACGCATGTGTGCTTGTCAGCAGTGCAGAGGGTGGTGTCAGTAAAGAAGAGATTGGTGTCAGTAGGGCAGTGGACGGTGTCAGTAGTATTTATATTTATTATTTCTGTTGACGTACAACACTACGATGAGCCGAGAAAATTAAGTTCAATGCTTCCAAAGCATGCGTCAAATTGTTTCCAAGCATGCGTTGGAATTGCTACAGACGAACGGAATTTGGGATTGGAATTTTTTTTTCGTCTGGAAATTTTAGAACCTGCTCTCAATCTTTTGTTGGTGGAAATTCCGACAGCAAAAGTCCGATGGAGCCTACACACGGTCGGAATTTCGGACCAAAAGCTCACATCGGACTTTTCTTGGCGAAATTTCCTATAGTGTGTACATTATTGGTATTGCCAAAGTGTTGATGTTTATTTAGGTGACCCGGTACCCAGTCAGGTGGTTCTACACCCCCCCCCCCCCCAGAGGTCTCCTTGGCATGTAGTGTAATGTAACAAAAATGGAAATTGAACCGCCACACCACTTCTAAGGCCGCGTACAGACGAGCATACATGTACGATGAAACCGGTCCGCCGGACCGTTTTCACCGTACATGTCTGCCCGGGGATTTCTGTATGGTGGCTGTATCATCATACAGAAATCTGCGCGTAAACAATACGCGTGGGCGGCCCTGCCAGTTCAATGCTTCATGTCGGAGATTTCTGTCTGGTGGTTGTACACACCATCAGACAGAAATGAGAGACAATCCGCGCGGACAGACAGCGCGGTGACGTGTCCGCGCCGTCGCCGCGACGATGACGCGGCGACGTGCGCGACGCAGGAAGGTGCGCGCGCACTGGTCCGCGAACCAGTTTCAGCAGACATGTTCGGTCGTCTGTACACCCGAGCGGACAGGATTCCAGCGTACATTTGCCCGCCGGGCCTTTTTTCCAGCGGGCAAATATTTCCAAACTTGTTTAGAAACAGCCCGCTGGAATCCTACCGTACATGTCCGAGCGGCCGCCATCCCTGGCATGCGTCGAATGACTTTGACGCATGCGTGGAAGCATTGACCTTCCTGCGTCGCGCACTTCGCCGCGTCATGGTCGCGGCGACGGCGCGGACACGTCACCGCGCTGTCTGTCCGCGCGGATTGTCTCTCATTTCTGTCTGATGGTGTGTACAACCATCAGACAGAAATCTCCGACCGGACATGTCCGATGAAAACGGTCCGGCGGACCGTTTTCAGCGGACTGTCCGGTCATGTGTACAAGGCCTTAGGGGGATAATCCAACAAATACCCAATGCATTTCAGGGGTTCAAAGACACCCCCCTTCATCAGGGTTCTTTGACATCCAAGCCAGCTGCTGACAAGGCCTGCTTAAAATCACACTTGCCCAAAAATGAACTGATATTTATATAGTGCCAACAATTTACACTGCGCTTTACATATTGTATATTTATATCAGCTCCAGCCATCAAGGAGCTTACAATCTAAGGTCCCTATCATATATATATATATATACACAGTGGAACCTTGGATTACGAGCATCCATTCCAGGAGAATGCTCGTAATCCAAAGCACTCGCATATCAAAGCGAGTTTCCCCATAGAAGTCAACGGAAATTAAAATAATTTATTTCGCGTTGAATTCTATGGCATGCAATACCACATGTGGCCAGAGGTGGGGGGCGCCGGAGAGCCTCAAAAATACTCGGAAAGGCTCTGGTGAACTCAGAAAACCTTGGAAAGGCTCGGCAAATGGAGTATTTCCGAGTTTTTGCAAGTATTTCCGAACGGCTCAGTTTGGCTCTGCTCGGCTCCGACGCTCCCCCACCTCTGGCCAAATGTGGTACTGCACACCGCTGTGGCTTGAATCCTGCTCGTATTGTGAGACAACACTCGCAAACCGAGACAGGATTTAAAAAAAAAAAATGCTCGTATTGCGAAACGCTCGTTAACCAAGTTACTCACAATCCAAAGTTTGTGTGTGTCCTCAGAGTGTGGGGGCAAAGCACACAATTACAAGGAAAACATGCAAACTCCATCCAGACATTGGGCCAGATTCACAGAACAGATACGACGGCTTTTTTCCTGATACACCGTCGTATCTGTTGTTCTATCTATGCGGCTGATTCATAGAATCAGTTCCGCATAGATAGCGATTAACTTACAGCGTCGGATCTTAGGATGCAGTACCTCGGCCGCCACTGGGTGGAGTTTGCGTCGTATTCCAGCGTCGGGTATGCAAATTAGCAGTTACGGCGATCCACGAAGGTTTTTCCCGTAGTTACGTCGGCGCACGTCTTAGTTTCCTGTCGCAAAGTTAGGGCTGCTATTAACATGGTGTAAAATTACTCCACCATGTTAAAGTATGCCCGTCGTTCCCGCGTCGCTTTTGAATTTTTTTTTTCCGGCGTAAGTACGTTACGCACGTCGCGATTCACAAACACGTCGCGCCGCCGTAATTTTGCGCAAAGCACGTTGGGAAAATTGCGAACGGAGCATGCGCAGTACGTCCGGCGCGGGAGCGCGCCTAATTTAAATGGTACCCGCCCCATTTGAATTGGGCGGGCTTGCGCCGGACGTGTTTACGATACACCACCGCAAGTTTACAGGTAAGTGCTTTGTGGATCGGACACTAACTCTGAAAACTTGCGGCGGTGTAACGTAAACGGGTTACGTTACACGGCCGCAATTCTATGTGAATCTGGCCCAGTGTCCTTGGCCAGGGTTCAAACCAAGGAGAACCACAGTGCTACAAGGCTGAAGGGCTAACCACTAATCCCCACAGAGCTAACCGCAAGATAACAATTTATTTTCTAAAAACCCAATGTAACCTCCAATGCCATGTAGTCATAGAGTGCTATGCTTTACTAAATGCTTGGCACACATAACTGTTTATATGTTCCAGCTAGTTTAGAAGGGAGATGCCTTTTAAACCAGTCAATCGCGATATGAAAATAAGATGAAAACCTTTGGCATTCCTCGCACTTCTCTCCACCTTATGGAGCTATAAATTCCTTCGGAGTGAATTGAAGCTGCTGGCAAAGACTCAGCGGTTCTGGGTTGCAGCCAGTTTCCTGGCATTTATGGCTGCAGATGCTCCAGTTATGGAATGTCCAATGGGTTGCAGCAGGAGGTCAGCCAGACCTTCGCACTGACATCTGCTCAGCAAACTTTCAGCCGGGCAGATGTGTACATCAGAGACCCAAGGAGATATCAGGCCTGTGCTAGAAGGAAGAGGTGACATGTAGAAATTTAGCACAGTGATGCCGCGTACACACGATCAGACATTCCGACAACAAAACCGTGGATGTTGGCTCAAACTTGTCTTGCATACACACGGTCACAAAAATGTTGTTGAAAATTGCAAACGTCAAAAACGCGGTGACGTACAACACTACGTAGAGCCAAGAAAAATTAAGTTCAATGATTCCGAGCATGCGTCGAATTGATTTCAAACATGCGTCAAATTTTTGTGCGTTGAATTGTGTACACACGGTCAGAATTTCCGACAACAACTTTTGTTGTTCGAAGGCTCAGGTAAGTAAACCGGGGGGCTGGGGGGCCGGCAAACATCAAATGTTTTTTCACCCTAATGCATAGGATGCTTTAAGGTGAAAAAACATGAACCTTTACAACCCCTTTAATGCTAACGTTAGCCGGCTTGCGGTGGGGCCCTTCTGTCAGTAGTGCTCGAAGGGTCGGTCCCTTTAAAAAATAAATGATACATAGCTGCTGGGTTGCTAAGTAATGAGCGATCTCTGTTGTGCCATGTGTAGCAAGGGATTAAGTGCTGTCCTCTCATCACGCCTGATAGGCATCAGGTTTCAATTCACGATCTTGGCAGTTCCAGAAGTCAAGTCCCGGAGGCTCAGTCTCTCGCCCCCGCGACCCGGTCCGAAGCTCCGTGACCGCGGCCGCGGGACCCGCGGACCCGATCGCCGCTGGAGTCCCGCGATCGGTCCCCGGAGCTGAACAACGAGGAGAGCTGTGTGTAAACACAGTTTCCCTGTTCTTCACTGTGGCGCTGTCATAGATCGTGTGTTCCCTGATATAGGGAAGCACGATCAATGACGTCACACGTCCAGCCCCACCCACCTCCAGTTAGAAACACATATGAGGTCACACTTAACCCCTTCAGAGCCCCCGAGTGGTTAACTCCCAAACTGCAATTGTCATTTTCACAGTAAACAATGCATTTTTATAGCATTTTTTGCTGTGAAAATGACAATTGTCCCAAAAATGTGTCAAAATTGTCCGATGTGTCCAACATAATGTCGCGGTCACGAAAAAAATCGCTGATCGCCGCCATTAGTAGTAAAACATATTTTTTTATAAAAATGCAATAAAACTGCCCCCTATTTTGTAAACGCTATAAATTTTGCGCAAACCAATCGATAAACGCTTATTGCGATTTTTTTTTAACCAAAAATAGGTAGAAGAATACGTATCGGCCTAAACTGAGGAATTTTTTTTTTTTATATATGTTTTTGGGGGATATTTATTATAGCAAAAAGAAAAAAATATTGCATTTTTTCCAAAATTTTCACTCTATTTTTGTTTATAGTACAAAAAATAAAAACCGCAAAGGTGATCAAATACCACCAAAAGAAAGCTCTATTTGTGGGGAAAAAGGACGCCAATTTTGTTTGGGAGCCACGTCGCACGACCGCGCAATTGTCAGTTAAAGCGGCGCAGTGCCGAATCGCAAAAACTGGTCAGGTCCCTTAGCTGCCTAAAGGTCCGGGTCTTAAGTGGTTAAGGTACCTGCTCAGCCTGCACTAGCTTAGGAGGAAGAGCAAGCAGCTGAAGACGTGGCTTTCACAAATACTTCTGGAACGATTCCGCACCAGTGACCCCATCTAATTACATCACATCACATTAATATTGCATCCACAACCCTGCTTAGCATTTGTAATGGTACCCAGGTCTTTTTTTTCTTTAATGTGGGGCTCAGCCACTCAGCTTGAGCCAATGGGAGCTGATGTGAGCCACGTATCTGCTGGGATGAGTCCAACCGATATATACAGCTGGGCACTTAACGCCTTCCATTCCTGCCACGTGGACATGTATTGTACAAGCTGGTGGTTGACCTCCGCTGGACTTTACAGAGTTAACGCGTGCATGGATGATAATATGTGGAGTGCATTGGAGGAAAAGCTCATTGTTCTACATTTTGCATGATATAAAACACATATGAACACCTTGCTATAAACAATGGGCTAGATTCAGTAAGACGTTACGTCGGCGTATCTGTTGATACGCCGCGTAACTTCTAGGATGCGCCGGCGTATCTTTTTTCTGTATTCAGAAAGCAAGATACGCCGGAATTTTGCTAAGATACGACTGACGTTAGTCTCTTACGCCGTCGTATCTTAGGGTGCATATTTACGCTAGGTGGCGCTTCCGTTGATTTCAGCGTAGAATATGCAAATGAGCAAGATACGGCAATTCAGAAACGTACGTGCGCCCGGCGGATTTTTTTTACGTCGTTTACGTAAGGCTTTTTCCGGCGTAAGGTTACCCCTGCTATATGAGGCGTATCCAATGTTAAGTATGGATGTCGGGACAGCGTCGAATTTTGCGTCGTTTACGTAAGTCGTTCGCGAATAGGGCTTTGCATAAATTACGTTCACGACGTGATTAAGAGCATGCGCACTGGGATACGTTCACGGACGGCGCATGCGCTGTTGGTTAGAGACGTCATTTACGTGGGGTCATGTTTTATTTACATAAAACACGCCCACCTCTTCACAATTCTAATTTGTCGCGCTTACGCCAGCAGATTTACGCTACGCCGCAGTAACTTAGGGCGCAGATTCTTTGTGAATCCAGCCCCTGCCTCACTAAGTTACGGCGGCGTAGCGTATTTGAGATGCGCTACGCCCGCACAAAGTTACAGTGGGCTATCTGAATCTAGCCCAATGAAGTCTTCCCTACCGCTTTACCACGCTATAACATATCATCCATCATGCCACAAATCCACCTGGTACCTAAGTGCCTTCTGCTGTTCTCTTCTCGCTGCCTGGTAAGCTGTGCTAAAATATTGAGTCGATGTTAAAGGTGTTTGCTTTGCAGCATTAATTAATTAGCTCCATCTGGCTTGATGTATGTAGAAAATCATTAGTCAGGACGGGAGCTGATAATGCTTTGCAATTGATAATGGTCTATGACAACTGGGTCCTGCAATGCAATAAATTAAAGGGTAGCTCCCTGCTAGACAGCTGAAGAACGTGTACCGGGGCTGTTTTACCTGCTTAAGGCCTAGTTTATACTTGTAAAGCGTTGAAATAGAACAGTTGAGGATCACTCAGGGCCGATCCTAAGCAGGGTGCGCAGGGGGCTCCGCACCCAGGCGCCGCAGAGGTGAGGGCGCCGAAGCTCCAGAGTGCTCCCCTCCCTCCTTCCAGGGATGGACTGGCCATTGGGACTACAGGGAGTTTCCCGGTGGGCTGATGGCTTCAGTGACAGCAGACTGCTGCCTCCCTCCGCTCCTCTGTCTCTCCCTTCCCGCGGCGCTCACCTGGGGGGGAACAGAGAAGCAGGGGGAGGACCAGAGGAGCAGGGGGGACGACAGAGGAGCATGGGGGAGGGGACAGACAGCTGACTCAACAGCTATGGCCTGGGAGTTTCTCACTTCTGCCTAATCTTGTCCCATAAGGGGGGGCAACAAACTGATTCTTTGCCCCGGGTGAAATAATGTCTAGCTTCCCCACTGGTACTGCCTATAAGAGTACCAGAACCAGCTGTTCTACTCTAATAAAGTAGAATGGCTAGTGAAGGGGGAGAGGGGGCTTGGGTGGCCGGGGGGGGGGGGTGCGGGAGTTGTCCGGCCGCCATGGGAGAGACCTGTCAAAGTGGGCCAGTCTGGAGGAAGTCCAGGGCCAACTTTTTGTCCCAGTCCAGCCCTGCCTCCTTCTCGTCTGTGTCCAGAGGCGGAGCGCATGTAGCGGGTGCTGTGGTTCCCCATTCCGCTTGCTCTCTCCGCTGGCAACTGACAAGAGCGCATACCTCCCGCCGTCCCCGGAATTCGTACGTTCCGGTACTAGGCTCCACTAATTATTCTGTCCGGTGCGCGTGGAGCAGCCTGTCTGCCCCGCCCCCTCTGCGTGTGCCGGCTCTTCTCCCATAGGCGGTGTGATGAGAGGCTTCAGGGTTGGCCGGAGCTGCTGCCAATCATCCCGTGCACTCCCAGAAATGCTCTCCGAGTGCCACCCTCCTAGTAATGTCTGGGGGGCTCTTTCTAACAGAAGCCCTCTCTGTGTGCATTAGAGAGACCCCCCTCCAGGTCCCATTAGTGCACAAATGTTCTTTATTGTTAAAAGGCAATGGGAGGATCCCAGGGTAATGAAGACTTCTTGGGGGAGCATCTCTGTGTTTGAGTCGTAGCCATAGAACCATTTGCAAAGGGGAGGAGTTAGTAAGATGATCACGCCCATGTGGGGGGCGCTAGAAATACTTCTGCACCCAGGCCTCTGTGACCCTAGGATCGGCCCTGGGATCACTTCAAGGCTGGGTTCACACCACATGTTATTCCCATAGGAATGCGATGCAATTTGAGCCCGTCATTCTGTATGGCACCTTACTTTTTTTGCCGCACTGGAATCAGATCGCATGGGTGTTCATACCCATCCAATCCGATTCTAGCAAAGCACTGAGTCCTGCGACCAGCTTTTTGGGATGTCGTTAACTTTTAACCGCTTCAGCCCCGGGAAGTATTTACCCCCTTCCTGACCAGAGTAAGTTGCTTTCTAGCAGGACTAAATGTAGTGTGGGGGAATCCGATAATAATAATAATTAAATTAATAAAATAAAAAAGTAATTAAAAAGTAAAAAATAAGAAAAATAATAAGAAAATTATACAAGAATAAAAGAAAGTAAACGACAGGCGACAAATAAATAAAAATACAAGTGATAAAAAAGTAAAAAAAAAAAAAGAAACAAAAATTATTTGAACTAACCGTGCCGCCACTGTCATCCGGTTGCTATTCTCCATTGATTTGGGGGGGGGGGTAGTTTGGTTGGCGGGAAGGGGGTGCATTGCGGAACCTGGCCTTAGGCAGCAGGGAGAGCAAATCCGGCCCTGCTCACAGTTGGCTATTCTCATTCAAAACCCCCATTTGGCTGTCAAATTACAAAACAAAAAAACGGTGGAAGTATCACCTACTGAATGCCTGTCAGCCACTCCTGTATCGCTCTTTGAAAAGCAATCTACTGCAGATCGCTTTTAAGAGACACAAGTGCCTTGAAAGGGAAACTGTAGCGTGGGTGAGCGGTGGCAGCTCCTGTCACATTGTGCAAGTATACCACACGCTCGCTTGCACATTACGGCAGACTTATCTCTGCATTTTTCCTGTCTTGTCCTGCAGCGTTGATGACTCTGTGATCCCCAATCACTGAAGCCTTTTCTGTCTCTTCTTCCGCATCTCATCTCATTGGCCATTGGGCAGCCAGCCACTCATGATGCAACTCTTGCACATTTGCCCTGGAGTTATATAGCTTCATTCTCGCCTTCGTACAGCCTTATCTATGAGTTGCCAGGAATGGACCCGGGGTGTACACTGCGCAAAAATAAATAAATGGTAGCTTTGATTAAAAAATGTGTAAACTGGTGCAGATTGGTACAAATTAGGGTTGTCCCGATACCACTTTTTTAGGACCGAGTACAAGTACCGATACTTTTTTTCAAGTAGTCGCCGATACCGAATACCGATACTTTTTTTAAATGTGTCCCCAAATGCAGCCATGTCCCCCCCATATGCAGCCATGTCCCCCACATATGCAGCCATGTCCCCCACATATGCAGCCATGTCCCTCTAGCCATGTCCCTCACATATGCAGCCATGTCCCTCTAGCCATGTCCCTCACATATGCAGCAATGTCCCTCTAGCCATGTCCCTCACATATGCAGCCATGTCCCTCACATATGCAGCAATGTCCCTCTAGCCATGTCCCTCACATATGCAGCAATGTCCCTCACATATGCGGCAATGTCCCTCTAGCCATGTCCCTCACATATGCAGCAATGTTCCTCTAGCCATGTCCCTCGATGCGGCGGCACGATGCGGCAGGAGCGGCGGGGGGGGGGGGAAGGGGGGGAAGTATTCTATTTAGGTATCGGGGGTATTTGGGCGAGTACGAGTACTCCCGCAAATACTCGGTATCGGTCCCGATACCGATACTGGTATCGGTATCTGGACAACCCTAGTACAAATCCTCTTGAGAATGATCTACCCCTGCTGTGCTATATGCCTGCAGAAATCTAAAGACTCAGGCACTGTAATTGTGATGCTAGTCTATATATATATATATATATATACCGTATTTGCCGGCGTATAAGACGACCCCCTAATTTTCCAGCTAAAATGCTGGTTTTGGGATATACTTACTGTATAAGACGACCCCTCACTGTGCCATTATACATGTCTCACTGTGCCATTATACATGCCTCACTGTGCCAGTATGCCTGCCTCACTGTGCCATTATGCCTGCCTCACTGTGCCAGTATGCCTGCCTCACTGTGCCATTATGCCTGCCCCACTGTGCCATTATGCCTGCCCCACTGTGCCATTATGCCTGCCTCACTGTGCCAGTATGCCTGCCTCAACGATCTCCCTACCTTCTCCTGTTTGCAGAGTTTCTCAGGCTGCAGGCGTCCATTATTCAAAAGCTGCGCCTCCTTCTCAGGCTGTTCCGTGATAGGCGGAACACTAATTTTCCCAGCAGAGCCTCTGTTCAGTGTTCCGCCTATCACGGATGTCCTCTCGTCCGAGGATGAGAAGGCATCCGTGATAGGCGGAACACTGAACAGAGGCTCTGCTGGGAAAATTAGTTTTTCCAGAAGCCTATCACGGAACAGTCAGAGGAGGAGGCGCGGCTTTTGAATAATGGATGGCCGCCGTCTGACAGACAGGTACCCGGCGTATAAGACGACCCCCGACTTTTGGGACATGATTTTAGATGCAAAAAGTCATCTTATACGCTGGAAAATATGGTATATATATATATATATATATATATATATATGCAAAAAAGTGCGGGACTGGCCCCACCAGATCCAGCCTAAATCACCGGACTTTAGAGGCTCAACATAGGAGACAAAATTTATAAAAATTGTATCTTTATTTGTACACATTAAAAACAAATTAGTAAAAACATGGATATCTGCCTTCAAATAATCAACAGAATAATATTGCAAAAAACTCTACTTAGGTACCCGGAAAATGCTATTATGTAAATAAGTTTAAGGGTAGTATAGCAACAATATAAAAACGATATGCTTCCGGGAACCAGGTCAACGTTTCACCAATTACAAGGCTTCTTCAGGACCCAATATGGCAAGCTAGAGCAACAATTACCAAGTTCACGGACAACGGACCAAAATCCACGGAAAAGTCCGATGGAAGTCCAATCCGATCGTGTGTACAAGGCTTTAACTTGTAACCTTACATTCTGAGACCTATAGAAGGCGGGATATGGAATTTGGGAACATTTACCCTGCAATATCTCAGGTTCCAATGCAGGGCCATTCAGAAGATAACCACTACAACAACTGTGCCTAACCAATACTGCAACCGGCTGAATACTACAATGAATATTCCAGACACTATGGGCCAGATTCACGTAGAAGTGCGGCGGCGTAACGTATCGTAGATACGTTACACCGCCGCAAGTTTTCATCGCAAGTGCCTGATTCACAAAGCACTTGCAATGAAAACCTACGCTGGCGGCCTTCGGCATAAGCCCGCGTAATTCAAAGGGGCTTTCTGCCATTTAAATTAGGCGCGCTCCCGCTGCGGAACCTACTGCGCATGCTCCGTTCTGAAATTCCCGTCGTGCTTTGCGCGAACTGATGTCATTTTTTCGAACGGGGACGTGCGTAGCGTACTTCCGTATTCCCGGATGTCTTACGCAAACGACGTGAATTTTTAAATTTCGACGCGGGAACGACGGCCATACTTTATACAGCACATACGTGTGCTGTGTAAAGTTGCGGCACCCAAAACGACGACTAAATTTGCGACTGGAAACTAGACTAGCAGCGACGTAGCGAACGCGAAAAACCGTTGTGGATCGCCGTAACTCCTAATTTGCATACCCGATGCTGGTTTACGACGCAAACTCCCCCCAGCAGCGGCCGCGGTACTGCATCCTAAGATCCGACAGTGTAAAACAATTACACCTGTCGGATCTTAGGGCTATCTATGCGTAACTGATTCTATGAATCAGTCGCATAGATACTCTGAGAGATACGACGGAGTATCTCCTTTGTGAATCTGGGCCTAAGCTGGTGGTGGGCCGTGTCCCCATTGTCAGCTTAAATGCAACATTTTCACATTTGCCAGAAATATACCTTAAACTCGCTTGGATAGCGGTAATCTAAGACACAAGAATTTGAGCTCTCATGAGGTGTCTTTGAAGACGGATTCCATTTATGTCACTTCAGTGCATAGGGAAACAGCCCAAAACAATTAAGTCATCATTGTCATCATGCTATGCTCAGGTAGTGTAAAGTATAATTTCCCTTGTGACGTCCTTGCCTCCTTACCCTCCGATTCCTCGTCGGCGTTAAACACGGCTTCATTTGTAGTGACATTCTCAAGGTCATACTGTACTAGTCCATTAAGCAACATTTATATTTTTGCACTTGACATCTGTCGCCAGCCTGGCAGTGGCTCTCGTACATGTCTATATAATGAATGTGTTTTTTTTTTCTGAATTTATTGAATCTGGTGGTGCAGAAAGTAGATTACCTGAATTCATATGCACTGATTGTCTTCTTTGATGGAACCGGACAAGTTCTTGATGTTCTTGGCAAAAGTGTTTTTAATTTCTTAAACTTATTTCCGGTGGAAAAAAAATGACGCGAGGGCAGTGGTGCGCAACAAATGGTGGGAGCCAAAGCATTTCCCATAATGTTAAATGGAGGTTATAGCAGAACATCATTTATTTAGTTTAAGTGCTCAATATCCTGTAACCATGCAGAAGGGAGCTTCTGTATTTAATCTTGCAACTTTTCAAGAAATCAAATACTTTGCCCGTTTCGGACAAAGTGACAGGTTCTCTTGTATGAAGAACCTTCACTTTATTTGCTGATACTCACCCTCGTCACTCTTCTCAGCAAGTCCATAAGATACCTGGATAAATACTCAGTACTTCTGAGTATGAAGGAGCATGTGACCTTCTCCCTGGAAGCAGTGCTCAGGCCTGAGCAGTCAATCACTAGACATGAACATTCTCACCTGATGAGCAAGAGGAGAAATAAGTTGTGTAAGCTCCTCGTGACCAGCCCAGGGACCCTGTGACTAAGCCCCAGTGGGGTGAGCGAAATCCAGGGTGTTTTGTTTGGTGAAGACCTGTAGGCTGAGGCCTCTTCTCATCATTTTATTAATCCGGACTGGTCAAGTGTAGCGGCGATCCTTTTCTTTTAACATTTACTAGACCTTTGTCAGGGAAGAAACTGGGATCAACCCTGTCAGTTTTGCCGTTTCCCTGCACGCATGCGCGTCGGAACGGCGCACACTGCCCAACAGAACGGCGTGAGCGCAGGCGCACTGGTGCATGCATAACATGAGACCAACAAGCAAATCGCTGGTTTATCTTTCAGCTTCCTGTGTACTTGTTCCTGCCTTCTGATTACCTGTTGTGACCCGGGTTCTCCATTGACTTAGACCCGGTTCACACTGGGGCGACTCGTCAGGCGACGCAGCCGCCTGACAAGTCGCGTCCCATTCTAGTGAATAGAACCGTTCTAATAGGAGCGACACAAGTCGCTCCGACTTAGAAAAAGGTTCTTGTACTACTTCGGGGGCGACCTGCATTGACTTCTATACAGAAGTCATTTTGCAAGTCGCCTTAGATATCGTCTTCATGTCGCCCGGCCGAGTCGCCCCCGAAGTCGTGCCGCCCCTGTGTAAACCGGCTCTTACTCTGATCTCCTCCTGGACCTGACCCTTGGCTCGCTTTATGGACTCTGCTTTGTGCCTTCGGTGTTTGACCCTTAGCCTGTTCACGGATTTGCTTTCAGTCTCCTGTGTCTTGACCCTGGGCCTGCATACGGACTTATCTCCTGTGTGTGACTGTCAGGCTAGGAGCAGATAACAGTTCAGGTGTGCTAACTATGCAAACAGTTCAAGAACAAGCACATACCATGAGCAGGTCTGAGATGAGCAGGTCAGCTGGGACTTGTAGTTCACCGCTGCAGATGAAGGTGGGTGTTTATCTGGTGTTTGTAGTTCACCGCTGCAGATGGATGTTGCTCGTGTTTGTAGTTCACCGCTGCAGATGGATGTACTACAGGAGAATCAGGCAAAGCGTAGTCTAGGCAAGCTGGGTCATACACAGGTAGATCAGAGTTCAAACGGTACCGAATCAGAAGCGAACAAACAGGGTCAAACACAAAATATACAGAGCAGAAAGTCAGGCTGGATCACACAGTGGCAAACAAAGGTAACTCTATCACGAGCACTGATTGGATGATGATACAGGTGATTTAAAGGTGAGCTGGCCAATCACTGTTGTTTCCCAGGCAAAGGCTGTGTCAGGCGAGCTGTGCTGGGTCCTAAAGGGATCCTAGTACTGTCAGTGACCCTCGGCATGTTCTGGACACTGCTTTCCTGTTACCCTGTTGGGTCAGTACCTTCCAGTTCCTTTATGGCTAACAGCCCCTCGGTGATCCTCAGGCAAGACCTGCCCAGCCTGCTGGTGGCTTGTGCCTCTGTACGCGATTCACCCTCTGTACCATCTCCAGGGTGTGGCATGCGCTTAGTCGCAAGTGTGAACCGCTCTCTGCATCTCTGACCGAATTTACATAGGAATCTTGGATCCAATGGAGGAAAGGAATGGTGGGGGATAGAATAAGCATTTCTTAAAATTGGAGACGCAGGCAGCAATCGATAAGATGTTTGCGATGGCCAGTTGGAGGCTGCTCTGGTAAGCACACAGCTTGGCTAGTGAGTAGCTCAGTGGTGGTGCAAGAACTGGTGCTGGTGCGCAGAGAAGAGAGGCCATTTCGTCTGTGTAACGGTCACCACCGTTTACGATATTCCCATTCCATCAACCCACGACAGCTTATCTGACACTCCACAATCTAGCAGACACGATCCATCCCATTTCCCAGAATAACCGAGACACAAGCTCGAGCTCTGGTTTCAAAATGTATGAACGCTTTTAATGGTATCTTAGCTTTCTTATATACAGTACAGCATGTTAAAGTTAATCACAGGGACAAAGAACTCTCCACCCACACATCACACAATGGGGCTTCAATCACATTATTTTAGATAATGACATCCAGTTGAGCTAATCATTAGTCATCCCCCAGATGTCCCGTCTCCGCAATTAGAGGAGGTAATTACTACAGCTTGACAAGTCACATTCCTTTACTAAATATAATTTACATGCTAATTCCCTACCCCTGAAAGGAGACATCTGACCCTTCAGACTTAGTTAGCATCACACAATGGAATGTCTAGGAGCAGCCCCAATTAACACCTAAAAAGCATGTGTCCTCACATTGAATGAAAACACTCCACTGACCTGGTGGGGTCAGAATAACCACTTGTAATATCTCAAGATATCCTGCAATATGACTTATCAGTTATCAGTCACATCTCATGTAATTTATAATTAATATTTCTCAGTCACCCTATGCCCAAAAGAGGCACAGGATGACCCTAGACCCAAGACTTATTAGTGACGCTGGCACAGGAGTACCCCTCATCCTTCAAAAGTCTCTGGGTGTCATGGGTCATTCTGTTACAGTCTGCACACCACAAATAAAGTTAAAGTATGGACAAGCAACAGAATGCCCAAGGCCTGCATATCTCAAAGACTGGTCCTTGTGATAGCTGTAACAAAGGCAAGCTGGGAGTTCAACAGAGAACATCACATCTCTGGAATCTTCGATAGAAGCCAGTTCATGATTCACCCTTCCATTGTCCACCTGTATCTCAAATACAGTTAAAAGTTTTGGACATTGACTTAGTCTTTCAAAAAAATAATAATAGTGTCCTTTTTAACTCTCCGGTGTCCTTTGTCCCCTGGTGAAACCAATGCTTTTATTTCCTTCATGTATTTGTGTAGCGTTACGCCTTCTCATTGTGTGGACTGATATACAGCATTCTCGAAATCTGACCTTTAGAATGTGAAGAGTCAATAGCAATTCACAGGGCGTCTAACTCAATTTAAGGGTCAGTTCCAGGACTGAATGATGGCACAGCCAGGTACTGAAATTACCCGTGTGGTTTTCTCTTAAGGAAAAGTAGGGAATAGTATAAAGAAATATGACAAAATAAAAGCCACGGAAATCAATTTATGAGCAGAATAAGAAATACCAGATTTTTTTTCTTGAGAACGAAGTCAAGGCTGTCATCCCTTCTTAGTATGCAATGCATGGTTGCTAGAAGATCCTCTACAGTCTGATAGACTGAAGAAACAAAGGGCATATCATTATTCTACCCATGCAATAAGGTGTTTGGTAGGACACAAAGTCACTGGAGATGGTTCAAAAGTGATTAAAATTTACTGAAGCTTGCCGTTCAGTATAAAATCCAGGTTTAAAAACAGTTTGCGAATAGTTCTCAATAAGTAACATGACATTTTTAGTTTTCAATCTCAAGTTTGTTTCTAGTGTGCCCAAAGAGCCCCAAAACCAGTGATAACAATTCCAACCATAGTTTGTGCTCTGACTTGCCTGCCTTTCTACTGGCCACCTTTCTTTTTTTAATTGACAATTTTTATTAAGTTTTAAAAAGTTTCAATACGCTTAGACGCTCACTTCACAGTGGGCATTTGGCGCCTAATTAAGCTCAAAAATCAATCAATCAAAAAGAAAAATACGAAACAAAAATACAAGAAGGGGTAGTACCATGTTTCCCCGAAAATAAGCCCCGGGTCTTATATTCATTTTGGCAACAAAAAACCCAGTAGGGCTAATTTTCGGGGTAGGTCTTAATATATTCGCTCTCTCCATGCCTGTCAAGAATCCCCAGTTTGAACAAACTTAAAATGCCCAAATGGTTTCTTTTACAATAGCACACAATACAGAATGTGTGTGCCCCTGCAATCCAATAGTGCTAAACACATCAGCCTTCCTCCACCTATCCCAGCCACCAGCGAGGGACCCCAGCCCCCCTCCCTCTGCAATGCTCGAAGCAGGGAAGAGGGCACACCAGCATGTGAGGGGTAAAAAAACTGCAAACCTGTAAATACCTTGTGGAGACCGGAGTACCCATGCTGCATACCACACACATGTTGATTGCAGAGGCTCTGCACCATAGATTCAGTGACCCGCCGAAGCTCTGTGAAGAGAGGGGGACCAAGCTCCCTGCAGATGGGCAGGAGAAGAGACCGGAGTATCCATGCTGCATACCGCACACGTCGATTGCAGAGGCTCCACACCGTACAGTACTTTCAGTGACCCACCAAAGCTCTGTGAAGGGAGAGGGGGCCCAAGATCCCACGCAGACAGGCGGGAGAAGAGGAGACCAGCGGGGAGATCAGCTGAGCGCGCTCTGTATCAAAGGCACCTGACACCGCTAGAGGCACACTGCCGTAACAGGTATATACCGCGTTCCCTCAAAAATCACACAATCACCTCGAACTAGGGCTAATTTTCGGGGTAGGGCTTATATTGCAGCCCTCCTGGAAAATAGCGATATCTCTTATTTTCGGGGTAGGTCTTATTTTTGGGGAAACACGGTAGAGTAAAAGAAATACAGAAGGGGAGAGGAATGGAAAATAATAAAAGCATCTATAGGTAGCGTACAATTATTAAACATGAAGCCTGGCCGGTTGACCCTACGAGATCGAGGCACAGCTCTAGAGGAGTGTAAGCCCAAATTAATAACAGTGCCTATAGACCTATGTGCAGGTCCCGGTCATCCAATTAAGCATACCATGAGGAAGGAAATGTTTCTGTAAATGCGTAGTCTGTATATTGAAAACACACAGAGAAAAAAAAAGGGGGGGGGATAGTGGAAAAAAGAGAGAGAGAGAGGAGAAAAAGTGCTAAGGAGAGTAATTCCAACCAACCAGGCTCGCCACCCGAGGATCCTGCGCAGATGTAGATCCCACGATAGGGAAGAGATAGGAGACCCAGGCAGTCAAGGGGGTTCCACCGAAGTTACCATCCCTCCCATATTGCTGAATGTCTGGCCATACGATTTTCTAAGGCGGGCTGACATGTAGCTAGATTCAGGATGGCGAGCGCATAGTTGCGGCGGCGTAGCGTATTGCATTTACACTACACCGCTGTAAGTTAGCGAGGCAAGAACATGATTCACAAAGTACTTGCCTGCTAAGTTACGGCGGCGTAGCGTAAATCGGGCGGGCGTAAGGGCGGTTAATTCAAATTCGGCTGAGGGGGCGTGTTTTATGTTATGTTAATGGGGCTTGACCTGACGTGATTGACGTATTTTACGAACGACGCATGCGCCGTCCACCTACATATCCCAGTGTGCATTGCGGCAAAGTACGCCACACGGTCCTATTGATTTCGACGTGGACGTAAAACCCTATTCACGGACGACTTACGCAAACAACGTAAAATTTACAAATTTCGACGCGGGAACGGCGGCCATACTTAACATACTATTCAAGCTATTTGATGGAATAACTTTAGGCCTGATAATGCGTTACGTAAACGGCGTATCTGTACTGCGTCGGCCGGGCGTATGTTCGTGAATAGGCGTATCTAGTGATTTACATATTCTACGCCGACCGCAATGGAAGCGCCACCTAGCGGTCAGCCTAAATATTGCACCCTAAGATAGGACGGCGCAAGCCGTCGTATCTTAGATAGGTTTAAGTGTATCTCTGTTTGAGAATACACTTAAACTTAGGACAGCGCAAATTCTGAGTTAGGTCGGCGTATCTACTGATACGCTGGCCTAACTCTTACTGAATCCAGCTAATAGACTACATGAGCTCTACGTCTTTGATCCTGACGTAAAGGTCTGAAAGTGTTGGGGAGTGACGGTTTTTCCAGTGTAACGCCACCAAGAGCCTTGCCGCCGTGAGAATGTGTGTGGCAAGTTTTCTTGCTAGTTTGGGAAGATTTGCAGGGGTGCGCGTGCAAAGGGTGACGTCCTCCCGGATTTTCAGGTCCGCGCTGTAGCCGTCATTCAACTATAGCGCGGGCCTCTAGTGGTTAAAGTATAACTAAAGGCCAAATTTTTTTTTAGGTTTTGATAGAAGAGAGGGGCATTAGAATACTTGTCAGTTTGTATTGCTGTCTGTGCCCCCGATAGGGAGATTCCCCCTCTCTATTTGTCCTGTTTACCATTATCATTGAAAGTAAAAGAAAATCCCACATTTTGGGTTGTCCCCAAAAAAGTAATAGAGGGGAACCTTCCAATGGGGACACTAGTTCTGGTGACCTGGGGCCCAAGAGATTTCCTTAATTTGCACGGATTTCCTCTCACTTCCTGTTTTGGCTATGGGACAGGAAGTGAAAGTAAATCTCCCTATTGGGACAAAGAGGGCAAAAATAGCATTCACACATGGGCGTTTTGATTTGCCGTGATTCTGCACGCGATATCAAAACGCCTAGGTGAGAATGACAAATCGCACAACGCATATTTCAGATGCATAAATCTATCCATTGCATATAGGGGGTGGCGTGGAGAGACGGGGTGGCGCCCAGCGCTCCTAATGGACGAGTCCAGGAACTATTGGGTAGATTCAGGTACAGTGACCTAACTTTGCGGCGGCGTAGCTTAAGGAATTTAAGCTACGCCGCCGTAAGTTAGCGAGGCAAGTACATGATTCTCAATGTACTTGCTTGCTAATATACGGCGGCGTAGCTTAAATCGGGCGGGCGTAAGGGTGGCGGATTCAAATTTCTTGGAGGGGGCGTGTTGTATGGTAATGAGGCTTGACATCAAGTTTTTGACGTTTTTTAAACACTGCGCATGCGCCGGGCGACTACATTTCCCAGTGTGCATTGCGGTTACGTATGCCGCACGGGCCTATTGATTTCGACGTGGACGTAAACCCCGATTCGCGGACGACTTACGCAAACAACTTTAAAAATTCGAACCTCGCGGCGGGAACGGCGGCCATACTTTAACATTGTTATTCAACCTAATAGGTGGAATAACTTTAGGCCTCCTAAGGCCTTACGGAAATGGCGTAAATCGACTGCCGCGGCCGGGCGTACGTTCGGGAATCGGCGTAACAACTAATTTACATAATCTACGCCGACCGCAATGGAAGCGCCACCTAGCGGCAAACCGAAAAATTGCAATCTAAGACAGGACGGCGCAAGCCGTCGTATCTTAGATATGTTTAAGCGTATCTCTGTTTGAGCATACGCTTAAACATACATCGGCGTAGATTCTGAGTTAGGCCGGCTTATCTACTGATAAGTCGGCCTAACTCTTACTGAATCTACCTATATTTCTGTACATAGGAAGTAAGTTGTAATGTTCTTGGGCCAGATTCACGTAGATCAGCGGATCTATAGATCTGCTCGATCTACGTGATTTAAGATCCGCTCCCGCAAGTTTGAGAGGCAAGTGGCTAAGTCACAAACCTCCAAACTTGCGGCGGCGCATCCTAAATCCCCCGGCGGAATTAAAATTCCGCAGCTAGGGGGAGTGTACTATTTAAATCAGGCGCGTTCCCGCGCCGATTTAAATACGCATGCGCCGTCCGGGGAATTTCCCGGCGTGCATTGCTCCCACTGACGTCACTAGGACGTCAGTGGTTTCGACGTGAGCGTGACTTGCGACGCGCGTGTTTGTGAATCGGCGTACGCAAACGACGTTAGAAAATTCAAATTCGAAGCGGGAACGCCGGCTATACTTAACATTGGCTGCGCCTGATAAAAGCAGGGGTAAGTATACGACGGGAAAGCCGCTACGGAAACGTTGTAAGAAGACTGCGTCGGGTCCGTGTACGTTCGTGAATTTGCGTATCTCGCTGATTTACATATTATTCAAGGTAAATCAGCGGGAACGCCCCTGGCGCCATTTTTAAATCGAAAATAAGATCCGACAGTGTAACACTGTCGGATCTTAGCCATATCTATGCGTAACTGATTCTATGAATCAGGCGCATAGATAGGACCAGTGTAAGTCAGAGATACGATGGTGTATCTGTAGATACACCGTCGTATCTCTTTGTGAATCTGGCCCCTTGTGTCCAGATGCAAGTTGGAAATGCGTGTTGCTTGGCTGTGCAGGAATAGGAGAACCAGTTGCCAGCAGCCCCTGCGGGGGGTAGTGCTACACCTGTCCAGTGGCGTCTCCAGCTTTCATATTTAGGGGGGGCACATGGGGGGACAGGGACAAAAGTAGGGTGGCCAACTATAAAAATGCAATTATATATATATATATATCCTGGGGCCCTTTACTACGATCCCACTATGGGCCCTTTCATATGTTCTGCAGTGAGCTCCCTTCCTACTATACTGGGGCCCCCCAGGGTGGCAGAAAACAAGAGATATATGTCACCGGCACACCAAGAAAATATAAGGGTCCAAAGCAGTGGGAGAACTATCATTGTTGCAAAGGTTGTCTTGCCACCGGGCCCTGGGGTTCTGCCACAGTGGGGATCCCCAGCTGTCCTGTCCCTGCTATTTACAGCGCTGGTCTGGCATCTGTCTCCTTGGCAGCGGCGGCAGTCTATTAGGACCTAGTGCTGGTGACATTATGGGTGCATGCAGGGGAAGGCTGGCACTATTGGTTATAGAGAGCCGAGCCCCCAGTTGGTCACCTAGCAGCAGTAATGCTGTATAACCTTCTCTGTTGACATGCTGATCGGCATGTGATCCAGGTGATGCTCCCAGTCAGATCTAATAAACACAGTATTTATTAGCATCAAGAGTACAACCACATATATATATATAATCAAACGTATGTTCCGCAGCCATGTGGGCTCTATGCCTGTAAAGTGTGGGCTTTGATCAATAAAATCACTGATATTTATGACTAGGATTTGACTAAGAGCATCACCTGGATTGCATCCCGATCAGCTTGTCAGAGAAGGGTCCACTGCTGCTAAGCAACCTGCAGGGAGCTCAACTGTCTGCAACCAATAGAGATGGGCTCGGGTGTGTTTGAAATCCCACATGCCCGATCACGCCAGGAAGCCGACACTCCACAGTGCTAATCAATGTATGGGCTGCCTAAGAGCTAAGACCAGCCATAGACAGTTTAAATCTCAGCTGGTTCAGCAGAAACTGGCTGAGATTTGAACCATTAATGAGCAGATTCTCTTATAATTATCACTAGTGGTTGCTGTATAGTCACTGGTGATAATCACTGTTTGTCGGGAGAATATAATTGCTGGGCAGGAGGGGTATTCCCCTGTCACCACTGTCTGTTGATGGGGGAATCATGCAAGTTTCTTTCCTGCAATCTGTGGATGCAGGAAAGAAATTTGCACTGTATATTATCTGCCTAACTGAAAGTGAAAGTAAATTGTGAATGTTTTGAAAGAACAGGAGAGGGGGAGGGAGACAGATGGAGGGGAGAGAGAAGGGATGGAGATAATGTAGTTCAGTGATTACAGTGTACTACGGTCCAGGCTAGAATATCTGGTTGTGTGAGCGCTCGCATTATGCAGTGATGGCGAGCAGAGGGAGGGGGAGGAATCCCCCGCAGAGCTGACTGGGGACGCTCTCCCTCTCGGGGAGCAAAATACAAAAATTGCAAAAAAAAAAAAAAAAAAAATTTTTTTTTTTGGGGGGGGCACATGGTGGGGCACAGCATGATGTTGGGGGGGTCAGGGCCCCCTCTGCCCCCCCCCTAGGGACGCCCCTGCACCTGTCCTAATGCATTAAGCCCTGAAATGCAATGTCCAGAAAGAATTCAAATACCCAGCTTGTGTAGAGAGCGCATACCAGCCCCAGAATGTGAGCAAAGTGCAATTTATATCAGCTCGTTTATCCAATTTGGGAATGTTTAATCTGAGACATCTCCACCTTTCATTTCAACCTATTTTAATTTTTAATTTATAAGTACCACTGATACATTTTTTTTTTATTAAAAAGTATGTGCAATGTAAACCAGATAAAAAAAAAAAAAACATAATTAATCACGATTTCTATTTCTCATGATAAGGATGATGAATGAATGTGTTACTAACAGACCGGAATAGGAAAAATACAATCATTTCTCAAACAAGGTGAGTCAGATTCAGTCTAATGTTTATTAATATATCTACATGATTCACATATTTGAGAAGAGTTGAAAGAAATACCGAGCTCTTTCACAGATGCTGAGATTTAATGATTACAAATAATCAAACCTGAGAAAGTTATTACTCACCTATGATGTTTCCCTATACTTGCGCAGGCTCTTGAAGTAACTGATGTGCCAGATAATAAACCTTCTCATTTCTCTGGGGCCCACTGATGATACAATGCATGGTTCTATGCTGCATAATCAGGGCCGTCTTTAAGGCAGGGCAAAAGGGGCAGCTGCCCTGGGCCCTGTCATTGTTTTGGGGCCCAAAGGAGCTGCCTCATACTTGACAACTAACCCAGGTTATATTCCCTTGTCCCTTGAAGTTTTAGTCCTGTGCTGTGTCCTGATATCTCAGTGTGAAGTTATAATAATAATAATCACATGGCACGCTCAGGGACCTCCTCTGCCAGATCCGCCAGCAGCTCCCGTACACACTGTAGCAGGCACTCGGATGGTCTTGGTCGGCTCCGGAACAGAACATGCCCAGCGTCACAGATACTGTATATTTGTACCCATTTTTTACTGGCTGCCGGTAAACATACTGATGGTTGGCAACACTGATGGCAGGTGAGGCTCTGACTACACGTCCCTGGTGGGAGCCGATCATCGGGTACCACGGACTTGATGTCCACTGGCACCCGCTGATCATTCGGTATAGAGGCAAAACGGCAGTCTGTCTATGTAAACAAAGCAGATTGCTGTTTGGTCAGTAGAGAAGGCATGGATCCTGTGTTCCTGCAAAGCAGGGAATAGGATCCATGTTTTCACATAGTAAAAGCACCTCCCCCACTGTACAAAAAAAACTGGTTAGGCACACAGTTAACGCCCCTGATGTTCACCCCTTCCCAGCCAGTGTCATTAGTACAGTGACAGTCAGTGGCGGCTGGCGCTCAACATTTTTGGGGGGGCGCAAATTGAAAAATAAAAAAAAATAAAAACATCAATTGCAGCTTCACTGTGCCCATCAAACGCAGCCCCTGTGCCCATCAAACGCAGCCACTGTGCCCATCAAATGCTGCCACTCTGCCCGCCGGCTGCCCAGACCTTACCTTGTCTCGGGTGGGCAGTGGGTGACGGCAGCAGGCGACAAAAAAACTGGTTAGGCACAAAGTTAACCCTTTGATCGCCCCCGATGTTCACCTCTTCCCAGCCAGGGGTGCAAACTGAAAAATTCTGAAAAAAACCATCAATTGCAGCCTCTCTGTGCCCATCAAACGCAGCCACTGTACCCAATGCTGCCACTGTGCCCATCAAACGCAGGCACTGTACCCAATGCTGCCACTGTGCCCATCAAACGCAGGCACTGTGCCCAAATGCTGCCACTGTGCCCATCAAACGCAGCCACTGTGCCATCAAACGCTGCCACTGTGCCCCGAGTGCTGCCACTGTGTACCGAGTGCTGCCACTGTGGCCCCCGCCTGCCCGGCCCTTACCTTGTCCGCTCGTCCTCTCATGTGATTGGACACCTAGGCATCCAATCACAGCACCTGTCTTTTCAGCCAATCAGGTGACAGGTAACACAGACCCAGTGCACCTGATTGGCTGAGAGGCAGGTCAGTGTTAGCAATAGCGAACACACAACGTTGCGCCCGCTTTTCAAATTTTTTTACGTCTATTAGAGCCAATTGCTCTAAACAGGTGCTTCCAAAAACCACCCCGCAGCTGTAATTCAGGCAAGCGGCGCTCAAAAAGGGGCCGTCACCTGAATAGGGGGTGTCAGCTGCGACCATAGATAGATTCATGCAATGCATGAAAATATCTATGGTAATTAGAGCGGTGGCAGAAAAGGGGGGCGGCGCCGGATCACCGCCATTACTAGTAAAAAAAAAAAATCCATAAATATATCCCATAGTTTGTAGACGCTATAACTTTTGTGCAAATCAATCAATATACGCTTATTGGGATTATTTTAACCAAAAACATGTAGCAGAATACATATTGATGAAGACATTTTTTTTTTTTTTAATTATTGAATGTGTTTACAGAAAGTAAAACTTTTTTTATTTTTTTTCCAAAATGGTCAGTCTTTTTTAGTTTATAGCATAAAAAAATAAAAAAACGCAGAGGTGATCAAATAGAACCAAAAGAAAGCTCTATTTGTGTGGAGAAAAAAAAAATCTATTTTATTTGGGTACAGTGTCACATGACCGCGCAATTGTCAGTTAAAGTAACGCAGTGCCGTATCATGAAGGGGGGTAAATCTTCCAGAGGTTAAGTGGTTAACTAAGCAGATTATAAGGCCCCGTTCACACATGGGTGATTGCGATCGCAGGCGGAATTGCCGCGATTCTGCCTACAATCCCAAAACGCTCTGCAAAACTGACAATCTGCACCGCACTTGTTCACGTGCCATTAATTTTCAATTCTACCTAAACGCGGGTGTGATTGTCGCGCGATATATCACGGCAAACCGCATTGCACGAAACTTGTCGCCCAAAAGACGCCCTGCGACAATTGCATCAGAATTGCTTCCCCACGTTTAGGTGCGCTTGCGATCACAAACGCTCAGGTGTGAACGGCGCATAGCCATCGTTCCCACTAGTGCGACTTTTCATGCGATTCAACAGTTCAAAAGCTGCATGACAAGTTGCACCCTATTTGTGCCTATGAAAGCATTCTAATTGGTGCGACTTCGACTTGAAAAAGATTCCTGCACTTTTTTTGGGTGATTTCACGTGCAACCTGCATAAAATCACACAGATGTCGATAAGCTGCACATGAAATCGCACTGACTGGCAGCTTTGAAATTGCACTGAAATAGCTGCATTTAGAGTGAACCGGGGCTAAGGGATGCTGCGTTTGCCCCCAGGAACATGTACCTGCAAAAACAAGTCAGCAAGCCCAAGTGGTGGCTGGTGCTCAACATTTTTGGGGGGCGAAAGCAAACTTAAAAAAAACAAAAAAAAACATAAATTGCAGCCTCACTGTGCCCATCAAACGCAGCTACTGTACCATCAAGCACAGCCACTGTACCCATAAATTGCCGCCACTGTGCCATAAAACGCAGCCACTGTGCCCATCAATTGCCTCCAGTGTGCCCCATCAGATTCTGCCAGTGTGCCCATCAATTGCCGCTACTGTGCCCCATCAAATGCTGCCAGTGTGCCCATCAATTGCTGCTACTGTGCCTCATCAAATGCTGTCAGTGTGCCCATCAACTGCTGCTACTGTGCCCCATCAAATGCTGCCAGTGTGCCCATCAATTGCCACTACTGTGCCCCATAAGATGCTGCCAGTGTGCCCATCAATTGCCACTACTCTGCCCCATCAGATGCTGCCCGGTCAGTGGCAGTCTCCTGCACGTCCTCCATGTCTTCTTCCGTCCTCTCTTTGGCGTCCAATCACAGCGCCTGACGTTTCAGCCAATCAGGTGACCGGTAACAGACTTGGCAACCTGATTGGCTGAGAGGCAGTTCAATGTTACCAAAGTGAATTCCTTCACAGGCAGGCGGCGAGCAGTGTTCTCCGTTCCTTCTTCTCTTCTTGCCCGCTCGTCCTTTCCTGTGATTGGATGCCTAGGCGTCCAATCACAGCGCCTGTCCTTTCAGTCAATCGCTGAGAGGCGGGTCAGTGTTAGCAAAGCGGAATTCCTTCCCTTTGCTAACACACAGCTGAGTGAACAGTGAACGCCCGGCATGGTGCCCACTGTTCACAATTTTGGGCGCCTATGGCTCTAATCAGGTGCTTCCAAATGGTAGAGCGGGCTGGGAGCTGCGGTGGCTCAACGCGATTGGCACTGCGCTGACAAGCCATTCACCTCTGCAGCTAGGGGTTCGGATCCCGGTCTCGGCTACATGTGAATTGAGTTTGGTGGTCTCAGCCCGGCTCCCGGTGGGTGTGCGAGGTAAGCCTGCGATTAGCACGCCCACCCCCTCCCACAAAAACCACCACACTTACACACACTCGAAATTGGGTTAACATGCACGCACTTTGACCACGAGGTCTCTAAAAAGAGAGGTGAAGGACTAACGGGGCTGGTTGAGCAGGCTAGATCCTCTCACTCCCTCTGCCCCGTTGGGCTTCAAAGCGGAGCAGGTAGGGCGGGCTGTGTGGGAGGACCCCCTCACACACCCGCCATTGCCACCCGGGGCATGGAGAAAGGTGGCAGATTGCCTCTGGGGGAGGCCTGCCTACTCCCAACTCCTGCAGTCCGGCTCCTCTCTCGAGTACACGCACAAAATACACTTTAAAAAAAATAATAATAAAATGGTAGAGGGGAGAGAGGGGGCGGCGCTCCTGCGCCCTTTATGGACGCACCGCCACTGGCAAGCCCCCACATTCCGATCCTGACGGCTTCCCTTTAACTGAGAGTGGAAACGTTTTCATTCAGAAAGAGAGAGAGGTGTAACAATTGCTGTACAGGAACACGTATACAACCTCCGTACTGAGAAATATGCCATGCCTCTGCTCTGCCAGACACACCGCTGCGCTGTTTCCTATCGTGATTCATTATTTCCATTCACTTGGGTAATTAGAACAAATAATTAACAGATTTGGCAGACTGGGTCTACGTGCGTTGTTTAAACTGTTACATTAATATCAATTTGCACGAGGCGAGCGCTATTTCTGTCTAGATAGCATTAGAGAGACCCGGGAAGGGGCACATTAGCTGCACCCCTGTGCCCTCCTGTGTCATGGGTAGGTTTGGTGCTTCTCTATGGGTCACTTGTTGGCAGAGAACGTTTTATCATCCCTATGGTAGTGTCAGTGTGCAGGAGCTGCAATGCAGTCACAGTATACAGGTTTGTACAATAGGCGAATGATTTTCAGTCGCCCTGGATACCGCCAGTGTTTTTTTTTCCCCCCCAAACCGCTTTATCTCTCTTAACCACTTCAGCCCTGGAAGATTTTAATACCTTCATGACCAGGCCATTTTTTGCTATTCGGCACTACGCTACTTTAACCACTTAACACCGCTATAAGTCGGCAGAATGGCACGGCTAAGCAAAGCAACGTACCCAGGGCCGCTGATGGGGGAGACCACCAGTCCTCCTGTAGGGGGCCCGGGCACACAAGGGGGCCCAAACAGCATGAGGAATGGGTGTGTTCGGCTTTCAGCTGCTGCAGGGCGAGACACAGGGCATCGTTCCTGTAATTGCTTCCCCCCGCACAATCCCCCTCCTTGTTCTGCCTACTTCTGATCCCCCCCATGTGCAGCCCTCTGTCACTGCGCTGCCCCCCCACCCCCTCCTGTGGCACTGTTGGCTTCCCTGTCCTGTAAAAAAAATGATTGTAAATGAAAAAATAAAAATTATACAAAAAAAAAAAAAAGATTTAACTGCTTCCCGACCAGCCGCCGTAAAACTGGTCGGCTCGGCTGCGCGAGATCACGTAATATTACGTCATCTCGCGAATCAGCCTATAGGGGCACGTGCGCTTTCTCGCCCCCTAGTGTTAGCCCCTTCCCTGCCAGTGGCATTTTTAAAGTAATCGATGCATTTTTATAGCACTGATCGCTTCAAAAAATGCCAATGGTCCCAAAAATGTGTCAAAAGTGTCCGAAGTGTCCACCATAAGGTCGCAGTACCAACAAAAATCGCTGATCGCCGCCATTACTAGTAAAAAAAAAAAAAAAAGATAAAAATGGCATAAAACTATCCCCTATTTTGTAGACGCTATAACTTTTGCGCAAACCAATCAATAAACGCTTATTGCGATTTTTTTTTTACGAAAAATATGTAGAAGAATACGTATCGGCCTAAACTGAGGGAAATTTTTTTTTTTTTATATATTTTTGGGGATATTTATTACAGCAAAAAGTAAAAAATATTCATTTTTTTCAAAATTTTCGCTCTATTTTTGTTTATAGCGCAAAAAATAAAAAACGCAGAGGTGATCAAATACCACCAAAAGAAAGCTCTATTTGTGGGAAAAAAAGGACGCCAATTTTGTTTGGGAGCCACGTCGCACGACCGCGCAATTGTCAGTTAAAGCGACACAGTGCCGAATCGCAAAAAGTGCTCTGGTCAGGAAGGGGGGTAAAATCTTCCGGGGCTGGTAATTGCGCGGTCATGCATCGCTGTACGCAAATGGAATTTATATATATTTTTTTCACACAAATAGAGCTTTCTTTTGGTGTTATTTTAATCACCACTGTATTTTTTTTATTTTTGTGATATAAATAAAAGAAAAAAATAAAAGTTTTCTAAAAAACAATGTCTTTGACTTTCTGCTATAAAACATATCCCATAAAATAAAAAATTAAATCATAAATTTAGCCCAAAATGTATTATGCTCTATGTCTTTGGTAAAAAAAAAAAATCCCAATAAGTATATATTGATTGGTTTGCGTGGATGTTTGCCACCACTGAGCGGAGACCATAGACCAGTGATGGTGAACCTCGGCACCCAAGATGTTTTTGAACTACATTTCCCATGATGCTCCACTACACTGCAGAGTGCATGAGCATCATGGGAAATGTAGTTCCAAAACATCTGGTGTGCCAAGGTTCACCATCACTGCTATAGAGTGTGATCTTTGTGTCCTCGGCCGGTAATAGAACCGTTCTGTCGTCATGGTAGCCTGGAAACAAGCATTTCCAGCAATGGCGGTCTCCATGTTTACCTCAGGAAAGCTTCTTGGGAAAACAACACCCCCTGGTCACCGTGGTCTTCTGGGGCCACGGACAGATAATCAGGAAAAAATACAATATAGGGGCTTTCGCTTTAAGTATAACTAAAGTTTTGGATAGAATGGAGAGAGATTAGAACCCCTGTCAGGTTTTTATTGCCCTCAGTGTCTCCAATAGGGAGATTTCCCCCTCTCTCTGTCCTGTTTATTGATATCACTGAAAGTGAAACTAAAAGAAAATCCCACGTTTTTGGTTGTCACCTGAACAGGAATTAGAAGGCAAATCTTCCAATTGGGGACACTAGTTTTGGTGACACACATAGATATGCTCACTTTGGAGGGGTTTCCAGTCACTTCCTGTTTTAGCTATGCGACAGGAAGCGAAGGGAAATTTCCCCAATGGGAAACAGGTGACAGAAAAAGCTAATTAAAAAAATAACAGGGGTTATAATCCTCCCTTATAATGTCTTTAGTTCAGCTTTGATAACAAGTACAATTCTTGTTTTTCATAGCAACCAAAGAGCTGCAGCGTAAACAGGGATTTGGATAGGTTGCTAGAGGCAACAGGGAGGGACTGACCACATTTGGTCGCCTCAGGCGCACAGCCCCGCCCACGAGCCGTCAATCATTTTAAACAGCTCCGCCCCCGCCATTTTACCTCCTCTCACATGCAGAGCTCGCATTGCTGGCCCCGCCTACCTTCATGAGTCCTGTGTCGTCGGCCACGCCTACCCACTCTCTGCCTGCTGGGACCGCCTAGAAGACAAAACTGAACGTAACCCTGCAGCTGCTGGCCCCGCCCACCACCCCTACGGAGCCTATACCAAACGCTGCCCTGTAACTGCTGACCACACCTACCTTCCTATGCGCTTATAATGAACGCGGCTCTCAGTTACTGACCACAGATACCCCTTAGGAGCTTATACCGAAGCGGCCCCGTAGCTGCTGACCACGCCTACCTGCCTAGACACATATTGAACGCTGCTCTTTGCTGTTGGCCCCGCCTACCCGTGAAAGGGGCGGTGCTATCTCCTGTGAGCGCGTCTTACCTCAGGAAGAATAAAGCGGACCTGTCTCCGACTGACTCACATTAGGAGGTATATTTTGGTCAGAATTTGAGGAGAGAGAGGGGACGTCACCCCCATTCATTCTTAAGGAGGGACCCCAGACAGAACGTGTGGGGACGTATTAGACCCTCTGACAGGATTTTATTACTTCCTGTGTCCCCATTTGGGGAGGATTTCTCCTCACTTCCGGCCCCTTCTTCCACCTGTGACAGGAAGTGAGGGGGAGATATCAGGTGGGGGACACAGACAATGAAACACAAAAACACCTGACAGGCCAACCCCCCCCCCCCCCCTCCCCCGCTCTCCTCAAAACTAAAAAAAGTTGTCTGGAGTTCCGCTTTAATATTTCTCCACTTACTTGGATTATTTTTGGAGGGAAAAGTGGAGGAAATGATGAGAAGTGTAGAGGTAGTGTTGTTTCCATGGTGTTCTCTGGTTGCCGGGGGAAGTCGTAAGGCAGCGGCGGCTTGAAAACCAAACTGTCTGGAGGTGCGATTTATAGGGGAACTCCGCCTTTATTACATTGTTACACCTCGAGAGCGCCTTCTCATAGGCCAGAGGTCTCCAAACTGCGCCCTGGGGGCCAGGTGCGGCCCTTTGCTTTTATTCGGCCCTTGGGGCACTATTCCCCCCACTGACACCAATTATGGGGCCGCTATTCCTCCCACTGACACCAATGATGGGGCACTATTCCTCCCACTGACACCAATGATGGGGCACTATTCCTCCCACTGACACCAATGATGGGGTACTATTCCTCCCACTGACACCAATGATGGGACACTATTCCTCCCACTGACACCAATGATGGGACACTATTCCTCCCACTGACACCAATGACGGGGCACTATTCCTCCCACTGACACCAATGATGGGACACTATTCCTCCCACTGACACCAATGATGGGACACTATTCCTCCCACTGACACCAATGACGGGGCACTATTCCTCCCACTGACACCAATGACGGGGCACTATTCCTCCCACTGACACCAATGACGGGGCACTATTCTTCCCACTGACACCAATGATGGGGCACTATTCCTCCCACTGACACCAATGATGGGACACTATTCTTCCCACTGACACCAATGATGGGACACTATTCCTCCCACTGACACCAATGACGGGACACTATTCCTCCCACTGACACCAATGATGGGACACTATTCCTCCCACTGACACCAATGATGGGACACTATTCCTCCCACTGACACCAATGATGGGGCACTATTCCTCCCACTGACACCAATGATGGGGTACTATTCCTCCCACTGACACCAATGATGGGACACTATTCCTCCCACTGACACCAATGATGGGACACTATTCCTCCCACTGACACCAATGACGGGGCACTATTCCTCCCACTGACACCAATGATGGGACACTATTCCTCCCACTGACACCAATGATGGGACACTATTCCTCCCACTGACACCAATGACGGGGCACTATTCCTCCCACTGACACCAATGACGGGGCACTATTCCTCCCACTGACACCAATGACGGGGCACTATTCTTCCCACTGACACCAATGATGGGGCACTATTCCTCCCACTGACACCAATGATGGGACACTATTCTTCCCACTGACACCAATGATGGGACACTATTCCTCCCACTGACACCAATGACGGGACACTATTCCTCCCACTGACACCAATGATGGGACACTATTCCTCCCACTGACACCAATGACGGGGCACTATTCCTCCCACTGACACCAATGATGGGACACTATTCCTCCCACTGACACCAATGATGGGACACTATTCCTCCCACTGACACCAATGACGGGGCACTATTCCTCCCACTGACACCAATGATGGGACACTATTCCTCCCACTGACACCAATGACGGGGCACTATTCCTCCCACTGACACCAATGACGGGGCACTATTCCTCCCACTGAGACCAATGACGGGGCACTATTCTTCCCACTGACACCAATGATGGGGCACTATTCCTCCCACTGACACCAATGATGGGACACTATTCTTCCCACTGACACCAATGATGGGGCACTATTCCTCCCACTGACACCAATGATGGGGCACTATTCCTCCCACTGACACCAATGATGGGACACTATTCCTCCCACTGACACCAATGACGGGGCACTATTCTTCCCACTGACACCAATGACGGGGCACTATTCCTCCCACTGACACCAATGATGTGGCACTATTCCTCCCACTGACACCAATGACTGGGCACTATTCCTCCCACTGACACCAATGATGGGACATTATTCTTCCCACTGATACCAATGATGGGGCACTATTCCTCCCAATACTTTTGGAAATGTAGTGTATTAGCTGGATTCAGGTAGGCGGGCGCAGCGTTAGGCAGGCGTAGCGTATGGCATTTACACTACGCCGCCGTAAGTCAGAGAGGCAAGTGCTGTATTCACAAAGCACTTGCCTCCTAAGTTATGGCGGCGTAGTGTGAATGGGCCGGCATAAGCGCGCCTAATTCAAATGAGGATGAGGGGGCGTGTTTTATGTAAATTACTTGTGACCCAACGTGATTGACGTTTTTTACGAACGGCGCATGCGCCGTCCGTGTACATATCCCAGTGTGCATTGCTCCAAAGTACGCCGCAAGGACGTATTGGTTTCGACGTGGACGTAAATTACGTACAGCCCTATTCACGGACGACTTACGCAAACAACGTAAAATTTTCAAATTTCGAAGCGGGAACGACGGCCATACTTACCATTGGCTAGGCCAGCTATTTGATGGAATAACTTTACGCTGGAAAACGCCTTACGTAAACGTCGTATCTGTACTGCGATGGGCGCACGTACGTTAGTGAATAGGCGTATCTAGTCATTTACATATTCTACGTCGAACTCAATGGAAGCGCCACCTAGCGGCCAGCCTACATATTGCACCCTAAGATAGGACGGCGCAGGCTGTCGTATCTTAGCTAGGTTTAAGTGTATCTCAGTTTGAGCATACACTTAAACTTACGACGGCGCAGATTCAGAGTTACGTCGGCGTATCTACTGATACGCCGGCGTAAATCTTTCTGAATCTAGCTATATGTCTGTTTACATCCACCTACATCCCATCTGGAAGAAATAAGTGGTAGTGGATTTGTTCCCCCTCTGATCGGATTGGATGGCAGTCGGGTGTAAATGGACATGTGATTTGCTTACATCTGCCGCTCCACAGAGGAGAGAGGGGTCTGTGTCTGTGTCCGCTCTGCATTAGCAGGGAATCAGAGGACGGATCCCCTACTGAGGAAACAGGATCTGGCCCATGTGTGTGTGTGGGGGGGGGGGAGATTAATGCTAAGGGTATTCTTTTTTTCCAGCTTTAAGACCCCTTTCACACTGAGGCAATTTTCAGGCGTTTTAACCACCGACCAGCCGCTGCAGTACTGCGGAAGCATGGCTCGGCTGGGCGAAACTACAATATGTTACGTCGCTTCGCCCTGTGGCCTCTAGGGGCGCGCTCGCCTCCTGAGGCACGCGCCTGCTGCTCACCTTCGGAGCCGATGTGAGTGCCCGGAGGGCGTGATGACCGCCGGGCACCCGCGATCGCTCGTGACACAGTGAGAACCGGGAGCTGTGTGCGGGGAGAAATGTCAGTCCCATCCCCCCCTTCAGTTAGAACATGCAGAGGGAACACAATTAACCCCTTGATTTTTTTACTAGAAATGGTGGCGATCTGCGATTTTTATCGGGACTGCGACATTGTGGCGGACACATCGGACACTTTTGACACCATTTTGGGAACATTTATACAGCGATCAGAGCTATAAATATGCACTGATTATTTTATAAATGTCACTGGCAGACTAGGGGTTAACACTAGGGGGCGATCAAGGGGTTAACTGTGTTCCCTAGTGTGTGTTCTAACTGTGGGGGGAGGAGACTAATGAGGGGAGGAGACTGATCGCTGTTCCTATATACAAGAAACAAACGATCAGTTCTCCTCTCTCCTGACAGGACATGGAGCTGTGTATTTACATACACAGCTCCACGTCCCTGCTTTGTGATGAGCAATCGCAAGTGCCTGGCAATCTGGCGGCATTTTACAGGGCAAACTAGCGGTTTTTAAGGGGGCAAACTGGTGGCAATTGATGGGCACAGTGGCGACAATTGATGGGCACAGTGGCGACAATTAATGGCATAGCACAGTGGCGAAAATTGATGGGCACAGTGACGACAATTGATGGGCACAGTGGCGACAATTGATGGGCACAGTGGTGACAATTGATGGCATGGCACAGTGGCAACAATTGATGACGCAGAGGCTGCGTTTGATGGCATGGCACAGTGGTGACAATTGATGGGCACAGTGGTGATAATTGATGGGCACAGTGGCTGCGTTTGATGGCACAGTGGCGACAATTGATGGGCACAATTGATGGCATGGCACAGTGGCAACAATTGATGGCAAAGTGGCTGCGTTTGATGGCATGGCACAGTGGTGATAATTGATGGCACAGTGGCTGCGTTTGATGGCATGGCACAGTGGCAACAATTGATGGCACAGTGGCGACAATTGATGGGCACAGTGGCTGCGTTTGATGGGCACAGTGGCGACAATTGATGACAAAGTGGCTGCGTTTGATGGCATGGCACAGTGGTGATAATTGATGGCACAGTGGTGATAATTGATGACACAGTGGCTGCGTTTGATGGCATGGCACAGTGGCAACAATTGATGGCACAGTGGCGACAATTGATGGGCACAGTGGCTGCGTTTGATGGGCACAGTGGTGACAATTGATGGGAACAGTGGCTGCGTTTGATGGGCACAGTGGTGACAATTGATGGGAACAGTGGCTGCGTTTGATGGCACAGTGGCGACAATTGATGGGCACAGTGGCTGCGTTTGATATGCACAGTGGCGACAATTGATGGGCACAGTGGCTGCGTTTGATATGCACAGTGGCTGCGTTTGATGGGCACAGTGAGGCTGCAATTGATGTTTGTTTGTTTTTTTTGTTTGTTTGCGCCCCCCAATAAAAGTAGATTTTTTTTAGCACCAGCCGCCACTGGACAGAGGGTTCCTGCGGGCGTCATATGACAATGGAGCGGTAAAAAAAAAAAGCACCCTGCTAACGGGCGAAAAGCATCGCTTAAACAGCGCTAAAGCGCCGCTAAAACGAGGCCCCAATGTGAAAGTAGCTTAACAATTCCCCCTCCCCCCACAAATGTTGGTCCCCACACCATGACAGTATTGGAATATATCAGTTCCCTCCACAGGGATTTGATGTTTTTTGATCTCCATAGCAGTACGTTGTGCTCCTGATGAATCTTCCATGAAACGGGAACATTGCTTTGCAGATTGCAGTGACATTTATTAGACACAAATATCACACATACATATTTATTGACATCCGCTTGGAGGCCCGGAATGTCTGGGACATAAATACAATGACAAGAAAATCATTAAAGTGCCGGTGGTTCAAACCCTACACCGCAAGCAAGAAGAGGTCACACAGACTGAACGCCACACCGCATCACAAATGTCACTTGTGTACAAATATACAACCCGACGGGGAGGGGGGGGGGGACAGAAAGATACAGACAATCGTGGAGGCATGAATGTAGAGTCTCTGTGTGGATAACATGCAGGACCCGTACAATTTTCAGCAGTCATATCAACTCTGTATTGGTAATATAGCTCATTAGTTATAAATCTCACTTTTTTTACAGACACATGAAACCCACCCTGCCGGGTTTGCTACATTGGAACGAGATGCGAAGAGTCTCAGGACCACCCAGACAGGTAACATCTCTTTCTTACGCAATGCTCGTGTACCAGCTTTGGTGCGGATAAGGGGCCAGGCCAATCAAAATTGATCTTTATAACCTGACGCCAACATAGTTTTTTTTTCTTTTTTTTAATAAAGAAGGAAGCAAGGGTCATCACAGAACATTGACATGACATAACATGCTTGTCATAACACATTATCCAGACATTTTGAAAAAAAAGTGATTGGTGTATCCTCTATTGGATCCGGCACCTCATAGAGTAATAGTATAGGGTTGTGAAAAAATGGAAGGGATTATAACGGTGCCTTAAACAAGTCACAAAAAATTGTAGTCAAAATTCAAAAATAAATACAGACATTGTGGGCCAGATTCATAAAGAGTTACGACGGGCGTATCAGTAGATACGCCGTCGTAAGTCCGAATCCGCGCGGTCGCAACTTTAAGCGTATGCTCAAAGCTGAGATACGCTTAAATGTTGCTAAGATACGACCGACGTAATGCCGCGTACACACGGTCGTTTTTATGTGATGAAAAAAAATGACGTTTTTAAAAACGTCACTTTAATTGACCGTGTGTGGGGGAAAACGTCGTTTTATGTCTTCTAAAAAACGACCAAAACAAATTGAAGCATGCTTCAATTTTATGTGTCGTTTTTCAAAACGTCAACTTTTACTTCACAGAAATTGACCGTGTGTAGCAAAAACGTTGTTTAAAAAGACGTTTTTTCACCCGCGCATGCCTAGAAGCTACTTATGAAGCGAGCTTCAATGGAAAAATGTGGTGGAACGTAACCTCACTTTGCAAGAACATTGTGAGAAAAACAATGGTGTGTAGGCAACTTCGTCTTTGAAAATTGAAGTTTCAAAAACTTCGTTTTTTACTTCACAGAAAATGTCGTTTTTTTTCATCACATAAAGTGATGGTGTGTATGCGGCATAAGTCTCCTACGCCGTCGTATCTTAACTGCATATTTACGCTGGCCGCTAGGGGCGTGTACGCTGATTTACGCCTAGAATATGTAAATCAGCTAGATACGCCTATTCACGAACGTACGCCCGGCCGTCGCAGTAAAGAAATACGCCGTTTACGTAAGGGGTTTTCAGGCGTAAAGATAAACCACCAAAAACATGGCGCAGCCTATGTTAAGTATGGACGTCGGAACCGCGTCGAATTTTTAAAATTTTACGTCGTTTGCGTAACTCGTCCGTGAATGGGGCCGGCCGTAATTTACGTTCACGTCGAAAGCATGACGATTTGCCGACGTCATTTGGAGCATGCGCACTGGGATACGTCCACGGACGGCGCATGCGCCGTTCGATCGAAACGTCATTTACGTGGGGTCACAGTTAATATACATAAAACACGCCTATAGCTTCAACATTTGAATTAGGCGGGCTTACGCCGGCCCTAATACGCCACGCCGCCGTAACTTCGGTGGCAAAATCTTTGAAAATACCAAACTAGCCTCTCAAAGTTACGGCGGCGTAGCGTATAGGAGATACGTTACGCCCGCATAAAGGTACGTGATTCTCCCCTTTTATTGTTAGTATAAATGGTTTAAAAACATAGAAAATAAACTAGAATTGACATAAATTGTTACAGTATCCCGACATTTTTCGGCAAATCGTTGCCTTCCTCAGGGGTATGAGTCAATCAGTATATTTGTATGTATTTTTTCAATAGATTGTACAAAATATACTGATTGACTCATACCCCTGAGGAAGGCAACGATTTGCCGAAACATGTCGGGATACTGTAACAATTTATGTCAATTCTAGTTTTCTTTCTATGTTTTTAAACCATTTATACTATCAATAAAATGTCTGTATTTGTTTTTGGATTTTGACTACAGTTTTTTGTGACTTGTTTAAGGCACCGTTACAATCCCTTCCATTTTTTCACAACCCTATAACATTATCCAGACAGTATACATTTCTACTTCTCTCTGCTCTTATATTTTATTTTTCATTTCAATTGGGAAATTTTCTAGAAGTCAGAGGGGGAAATTTTCTAGAAGTCAGAGGGGGAAATTTTCTAAAACTGGTGCACACAGAATCTGGTGCAGCTGTGCACAGTAACCAATCAGCTTCTAAAGCCCCGTACACGCGATGCGATTGTTGGAAGGAATCGTCTGTTGACAGACTGTTGTCCTAAAATCTTACCGTTAAGCCTCGTACACACACGATCAGATTTCCATCGGAACAAATCCGTGGAATTTTGTGCGAAGGGCGTCGGCCGTGAACTTGTTCTGCTTACAGACGGCAGAACTTTTTCAGCCAACATACACAAAACTACGTGTTTTTTCAGCAAAGTTAGCGCCACCCTTTGGGCAACTTCTGCTAATGTTGTCTTATGGTTAGCAGTGGTTCGGAAGCATGCGTGTTTGTACTTTGGTCTTTTTTTACCGACAGACTTGTGTACACGCGATCGGATAATCCGACAGCACACGTTTGTTGTCCGAAAATTTGAAAGCGCGCTATCCAACATTTGTTGTCGGACAAAATGTAAATATGTAGCGCTAAATTGATAAGAAGACACTGATGGTCTAAGACATAGGTCTTCAAACTGCGGCCCTCCAGTTGTTCAGGAACTACAATTCCCATCATGCCTAGTCATGTCTGTGAATGTCAGAGTTTTGCAATCCCTCATGGGACGTGTAGTTCTGCAACAGCTGGAGGGCCGTAGTTTGAAGATCCCTGGTCTAAGATAAACACCAGATGAACAGTGTACTTGAATATAAGTCCATGTGCATAAATAGAACTTGATAGATGGATGGGACTGAGTGAGAAAAGGTTCCAAACCCACGGTGATTCTTAATGAACTTAAACGTGCAGTGTCACTACCCGCCACCAGATGGGGAGGCTTACCAGATATATTGAACTCTAATAAGCCTACGCTCAAAGGGTCAATAGAGCTGAATGTGTGTAGATGAAAGGAACATCAGCAAAGGCCGCAGTTGGTAATCAACAGGATGCAATGAAGTCTTCACTTGAAGGAGGATGGGGAAGGTATCAACAACTTGGAGATGACTCATAGAAGATCAAACCGTACCCAGTGTACATGGGGTAGAGTCCCGACGCGTTTCGCAAAACCTTGCATCGTCTGGACCACAGACGATGCAAGATTTTGCGAAACCCGTCGAGACTCTACTGCTGCCATGCACATTTCTACATTGATGTCCTGTTTTATTCAACCAACTGTAAGTGTTTTTAACCGTTATTAAACATCCCATGTTTTACGGAATCACACTATGTGCCTTTCATTTCCTCCATGTACACTGGGTACGGTTTGATCTTCTATGAGTCATCTCCAAGTTGTTGATACCTTCCCTATCCTCCTTCAAGTGAAGACTTCATTGCATCCTGTTGATTACCAACTGCAGCCTTTGCTGATGTTCCTTTTTTTTACTGTTGGACAGTGAAAGTAATATTTACAGTAGCGACTTGCTTTTTTGTACTATAAAAAGGGCTAATTTTTAGTTTTTTTAACCCCATTATGTTATTGGCCGATTAATCGATTATGAAAACTGTAATAGATTAATTTCATAATCGATTAGTTGTTTCGGCCCTAGTAACCAGGACAAATAGAGAGGGTGGAACAGGGGCGCAGACAGCAATAAAAACTGACTTTAAGCTTTAACATTAAAATCTGGAAGCTGATTGGTTGCTAGGCACAGCGACACTAGAATCTGTGTGAACTAGTTGTAGTAAATCTCCCTCAGAATGTTAAACCTTTCACATTTCTGATTGGTTGCTATGGATTTCTGCAAACCACTCCCCTTTGCACTGTTAATAAAGTAGAGTTCCAGCTTAAAGAGTAAGGCCCCTTTCACACATGCAGACCGTTCAGGTCTGTCTGTCAGTTTTTTAGGCGGACCTGAACGGACTTCGGTCCCACTCTATGGCGGGACGGAAGTCAGCGGTGACATGTCCACTGACATCCGATCCGCTCCGATTCGATCCACTAAATGCAGACAGATGGAATCCCTATTTTCCATACGTCTGGCTGATCGGATCGGATCAAAAGGGACAGGCGGATCCGTTTTTATCTGATCCCCCATAGCGAAGAGTGGAGCTCTGACAGGTCTGTCTCTCCACAGTGAGCAGAGATGGACCTGTCATCCGCCGGCTCAGCTAAGATCAGCGGAGCGATCCCCTACTGAGCAAACGGAGTCCGTCAAAAATGGACATTATGTGTGAAAGAGCCCTAACTCAACTTTTGTTGAGAAAAAAACATTTTGTGATCCATGTACATTGCAGGGATTTTAACTAGGCTTGTCCCGATACCGATACTAGTATCGGTATCGGGATGGATACTGAGCATTTGCGCGAGTACTTGTACTCGTGCAAATGCTCCCGATGCCTGACCCGATACTTTTTTTTCCCCCCAGAGCTGGTGGAGAGGGGGTGGACTGCGGGTGGAGAGGGGGTGAAGAGGGGGCGGAGAGCGGAGCAGAGCAGTCCTCGTATGGAGGAGAGGAGAGCTGCTGCTGCTGCCGCCTAGTCCCCTAAGACAAAGCCAAGTCCCTCCCCGCTGCTGCCGACATCTAGTTAATTTGCGCATTTGAATAGCTGTGTGTTCCCCGCCGCGCCTCATGTATAGACACTCCCCCTTGCCAGAAACTTTGATAGACAGATCACCCGTCCCAGGATTGGACGGGTAATCTGTCTATCAAAGTGCCCGAGCAAGGGGGAGTGTCTATACATGACGAGGCGCGGCAGGGAACACACAGCTATTCAAATGAAAGCTGTTATGTTCCCCCAGCGCTGATCAACTAGATGTCAGGTTGGCTTTCTATTAGGGGAAACAAGGCTGCATTAGGGACATGGCTGCATTAGGGACATGGCTGCATTAGGGACATGACTGCATCAGGGACATGGCTGCATCAGGGACATGGCTGCATCTAGGCACAAGGCTGCATTAGGGACATGGCTGCATCTAGGGACAATGCTGCATTAGGGACATGGCTGCATCTAGGGACATGGCTGCATTAGGGACATGGCTGCATTAGGGACATGGCTGCATCTAGGGACATGGCTGCATCAGAGACATGGCTGCATCAGGGACATGGCTGCATCTAGGGACATGGCTGCATTAGGGACATGGCTGCATTAGGGACATGGCTGCATTAGGGACATCACTGCATTAGGGACATGGCTGCATCAGGGACATGGCTGCATCAGGGACATGGCTGCATCAGGGACATGGCTGCATCTAGGGACATGGCTGCATTAGGGACATGGCTGCATTAGGGACATGGCTGCATCAGGGACATGGCTGCATCAGGGACAAGGCTGCATCAGGGACATGGCGGCATCAGGGACATGGCTGCATCAGGGACATGGCTGCATTAGGGACATGGCTGCATTCGGGACATGGCGGCATCAGGGACATGGCTGCATTAGGGACATGGCTGCATTAGGGACATGGCTGAATTTAGGGACATGGCTGAATTTAGGGACATGGCTGCATTTGGGGACACAAGGCTGCATTTGGGGACACATGGCTGCATTTAAAAAAAAGTATCGGTAATCGGTATCGGAGAGTACATGAAAAAAAGTATCGGTACTTGTACTCGGTCCTAAAAAAGTGGTATCGGGACAACCCTAATTTTACCAAACTTTGTTGCAGATTCCTACCTTTTGTTATTGTGGAGGTGGACGGAGACTTCAGATAAGATGTGGTGCGGGGTCCCCATCTGCTGGTCTTGTCATGATTTGTAAAACCCAGAGACATTAAAAGTGTCAGTGTTGCCGATAACTACTAGTTTCCAGCCTCCATTTCACTAAATGGATGTTTTTCTTTCCTCGACTTTAAATACCTCCTTTTGTACGATCCAAATAAAGCGTGATTAATCAATATTCAGCGTTTTCAAAAGATTATGTGCTACCGTTATTAAAAAGCACTGGGGAGAAGGAGCAAGTGCTATAAATTCAGAATCACAGTGAGCAATCATATCTATAATGTACATTTTTCTGCATCTGGTCAAGCGCAGAAATGGTGTAGACCTGTATTAGTTTCCTTTAGTCTGCTAGATCTGATTTCAAGGGATTCTAGGAAAAACTAAATGGACTTTTTATATATATTGGCACAGTTGTAGTGTTTGCCTGAGGCTGAGTTTTGAAAGGTCAGTCTTCTCATACGTGGCTGTCGCCTTCCCTTATCTCTTAGGCCCCTTTCACACTGGGGCAGGAGGTGCGCTGACAGTATAGCGGCGCTATACCGTCAGAATTGCCACGGTATTCAGCCGCTAGCCCCGGCTAGTGGCCAAAAAAGGGTTAATACCGCCGGCAATGCGCCTCTGCAGAGGCGCATTGCCGGAGGTATTACCATGGTTTCCCATTGCTTTTAAAGGGAAGGAGCGGTGGATGAGCGGTAAACACACCGCTTCTTCACTGCTCCAAAGATGCTGCTAGCAGGACTTTTGGAGCGGTCCTGCTGGCGCACCGCTCCAGTGTGAAAGCCCTCTGGCTTTCACACTGAGCCTGCAGGGCAGGAGTTTTTCAGGCGGTATTTAGGCACTATTTTTAGCGCTAAAACACCTGAAAAACTCCTTAGTGGGGCCGCATTATCGCTAAAGCACCGCCCGTTTTAGCGGAGCTTTTTGGGCCACCAGCGGGTGTGCTTTTAACTTGAAAGAAGGGGTTAAATGTGCCCATGTTGCGGCGCTTCCGAATCGCTTTTGAAGTGCTGCCTATTAATTTCAATGGGAGTGAATGGCACTAAATACAGCGCTCCCAACCCGCCTCAAAGATGTCGCTTGAAGGACTTTTCCTAACGTCCCGCAAGTGCACCGCCCCAGTCTGTTACTGTGCTGGGAGTGCGCAGGGAATGTGCCATCCATATATATATCGTTTAAAGGATTTTTGCAACTTAAAGCGGAGCTCCACCCTAAAGTGGAACTCACGCTAATCGGAACCTGCCCCCCCTTCCGGTGTCACATTTGACACCTTTCAGGGGGGAGGGGGGTGCAGATACCTGTCTAAAGACAGGTATTTGCACCCACTTCCGGCCACTCAGTCTCGGGTTTTCTGCGGGCAGTTTTCTCCTTCCGCCCTCCCCCCCGTTGTGCTCTGGGAACACTCGGCTCCCAGAGCACAGCGGGAACCAATCAGCGGCGCAGCGCAACTCGCGCATGCGCCGTAGGGAACCGGGTAGTGAAGCCGGAGCGCTTCACTTCCTGGTTCCCTCACTGAGGATGGCGGGGGGAGCAGCAGGGTGACAAGCGTTCGCTCGTCCTCTGCTGTGGACGGCGCTGGACCCCAGGACAGGTAAGTGTCCTAACATTAAAAGTCAGCAGCTGCAGTATTTGTAGGTGCTGGCTTTTAATATTTTTTTTTACTGGCACATCCGCTTTAAATGTTATGGTCATTTTTTTTTTTTTTTTCTCTTACGTTCATTGATGGACACATCTCCTTGAATCTTGACCATAGGGGTTATATCGCCACCTACAGGAGTAGGACACTAGGCAAATGTAATGGTATATATCCCCCCCCCCCCCCCCCCCGCCCTTGTATCAGAGCCTGGTGTACATAAATAGACATTCAATAAGGCAGCTCAAAGCATAGAGACTACTTGCAACCAATCAGATGTTAGTTTATTGACAGATAGGAGGTTATTTTTGATTGGACACAACCATTTGACTTTGCACAGCCCTATTGAATTAAGCCATTGGTATACATCCCTCCCAACATTTTTAGATGGGAAATAGGGATGCCTACTAACAAATGTATGTAGGCATAGGCCACACACCCTGCCACACCCCCTTAAAGGAGAATTAATCCCAAAAAAGGTTAAATAAATCCACATGGGCTTTTTCTTTTTTACCCACTACTATTCCTTTATATTGGCTTTGAAAATTTGCAAATGCAGCAATTTAGAAATTGGATGAAAGGTTTAGCGCTGGGAAACACTTTTTGAAAGATAAAAAAAATCTTTTTTTATATACAACTTTATAGATCAGACCAAAATGAGGGACAAATGAGGGGGAAAGAGGGGCAATGCTCCAAATCAGGGACAGTCCCTCGAAATCAGGGACAGTCGTGAGCTATGGGCATATGAGAAGGGAAGTGTATTCGTTTCCTGTAGCAACCAATCCAATTCTTATGCCCTGTACACACGATCGTAATTTCCGATGGGATAAAATCCGATGGAATTTTCCGTCGGAATTCCGTTCAAGCTGTCTTGCATTCACACTCTCAGACCAAATTCCAACTGTCCAAAACGCGGTGATGTAAAACACTACGACAAGCCGAGAAAAATGAAGTTCAATGCTTCCGAGCATGCGCCGACTTGATTCTGAGCATGCGTGTTTTTTTTTTTTTTCCTGTCGGAGTTCCAAACAGACGATCGGAATTTCCGATAGGATTTTTTTCCACCGGAAAAAAATAAAACATGTTCTACTTCTAAACTCCGACGGAAAAAAGTCTGATGGGGCCCACGCGCGGTCGGAATATCCGATCTGACTTTTTTCATCGGAAATTCCGATCGTGTGCACAAGGCATCAGTGTTTTATTTTCTAGCCTGCTCAGAAGAATGACATCTGCGGTTTTTCCTCGTTGCTCACACAATGCGGCTTTCTGTTTTATATCTTTTGAAGCTTGAGGCCTCTGCCATTACCTGTGATGTAGAAACCCACAACAACCAATCAAAGTTTACATTCTCTTCACCCCCCATGAAACTAAAAAGCTGCCTTTTTGGTCAGATAATACATCTTACAGCACAGCATCGCTCTTTGCTTTGTAAATGCGTTTTTACAAAAAAAAGGGAGGAAAAGAACAAAACGATTTCACATTGTGTTAGCAACCAATCAGATTCAAGCTGTCATTGTTCACAGGCGTCCTTGAAGAATCCTGGAATTGGGTACGTTGATAAAAGCTGCACAGAAGTTTATATGTAGACACTCCTTTCCAAAGGTGACATCTTTTTTTTTTTTTTCTTTTAATGCTACTTTTTTCTGATGCTGATGTAAAAGTTTCTATAAATCCATCACAGTGTCAAACAATACTGGATATATCAAACCTAAAGCACACCAGTAATTTAGTAGTAAAGCTAAGGCTGATGTCACACAGGCAAACTTGATACAGGCGACAGATCCCCGGTGTCAGGACTGATTGCCAGCCTCTACGCCAATGCTGCCTTCCTAGCGGGCCCAAGCAAGAAAATGTCGCTCACTCGCTGCTTCATCACTAACAAGGGATCTGCAGCAGTGTACAGGGCCAGCAAGGGAGCAATCATATATAATGGGAAGGCTCTCCCATGACTTTGCCGCTGACGATGTATCACCAGCAGTAGAATTGCTTATGTGAAATCAGTCCAGTGTTGTGAAGGAGGAAGGTAGGGGGTAAATACTGTTTTTTTTTTTTTTGTCAAGTGGGGGTTTCTTTTAGATGTTTTGGCCCGGATTCACAAAGGACTTATGACGGCGTATCTCCACGTACGCCGTCATAAGTCCGAATGTGCGCCGTCGTATCTTCGCGCCTGATTCATAGAATCAGATACGCCTCACGGTTGCCAAGATACGAGCGGCGTAAGTCTCCTACGCTGTCGTATGTTGGGGTGCATATTTACGCTGGCCGCTAGGGGCGCTTCCGTATATTTCCGCGTCGAATATGCAAATGAGCTAGATACGCCGATTGACGAACGTACTTGCGCCCGTCGTATTAAGATACGCTGCTTACGTAAGGTGTCCGAACGGCGTAACTTTACCCCTCATAAAGCAGGGGTAAGTCATGTTAGGTATGGACGTCGGAAACGTCGTATTTTACGCAGTTTGCGTAAGTCGTACGTGAATGGGCGTAAGTTACGTTCACGTCGACTAAGCATTGAGCCGGCGTAATTTAGGGAGAAAATTCCACGTGATACTGAGCATGCGCGCGCATGCGCCGTTCGTTAGGTGCGTCATTTACGTGGGGTCGCGATTCATTACCATACAACACGCCCCCTACCAGCTTAGTTTGAATTAGGCGGGCTTACGCCGGCCCATTTACGCTACGCCGCCGTAACTTAGGGCGCAAGTTCTTTGTAAATACGGTACTCGCCTCTCTAAGTTACGGCGGCGTAGCGTATCTAGGATAGGCTACGCCCGCACAAAGATACGCCCTCCTACGTGAATCTTGCCCTCTATGTTTAAGGCTGGGTTCACACCTATGCAAATTGGATATGGGTTTCCCCACATCTAATTCGCATAGCAGGAGAATGTGACCGGTTCTCTATGTGCGCCTAGGAGCGCTCCTAAGGGGGCGTGTTCAGCGCAGTATAAATCCTATATTATCATCATCATCATCTCCGGGGTGGCTGAGGTGCGTCTTTGGCTCAGTTTCAGGGCCGAATTCAGGCAAAGATTCTGCCCTGATTCATCCCTGAAATGGAGAACAGGGACGCATAGCGTTGCCGTGCAATCCACGGCCGGTTTAAGTGTGAGCCGCGCCTCAAGCTAAGCTAGTAAAAAAAAAACTGGTGAGTGCAACAATGTATTAATTACAAAGTACAAGTCTGTATACTTTTGTACAGCAGCACTCAGATTGGGAGAGGGAGGGGTATTGGTAGGAGCCAGTGAAAGGCCAAACATCAATCATTTTTTTTTTATTCAACCACTTGGTTGAATAAAAAATAAATAAATACTAGATTCCCCCATCTAATCATTTGAGTGGATGTGGGAATCACTCCTGCTGTGCTATTGTGTTCTGACAGAAAGGAAACCTTCCCGCCATCAGAATGCACTGATCAGTGATGCCGGCAATAGCCATCAGCAGTGATCATTCGGGAAAAACCCAACATTCTGGTTGATTGGTAGACCAATTTCTGTACAACCAGCCCACCCATATGGACTCAGAGTTTCTCAGATTTCAAAACTTTGGCAGGTTTCTATAAATGTATATGAATGGTTTATTTATCTTCTTGCCTAGAATTTACCTGTAACAGGCTCCACTTTCATTTGGTATCTCAGAATGTCACTGTCGCACCTATTTTTTTATTTCCTTACCTTCTAACTGTTGCCATATGACATAGGAGACTAAATCCTCGTACACATGATACGATTGTTGGCCAACTGAGCGTCTGATTTTTGTCAAAAGGGCGTGTGCCAGGATCTTGTCTTGCGTACTAACGTTACACAATTGTGGTGCCACAAACACCAACGTAGTTACTTACTACGAGGAATTTCAGCTCTTGAGCGCCACTCTGTTCTGCTAATTTTGTGTTTGGTGAGCATGGATTCCAAGCATGCCTGTTTGTGCTTTCGACTTTTGCGTGACGGATTTGTGTACTGACCATACGAAAATCAGACGTGCAAAAGTTGGGCAGCAGTTGTCAAAAGGAACGTACTAACGGTAGGATTTTAGGACAACAGTCTGTCAACAGACAATCCACTTCCAACAATCGTATTGTGTGTACGAGGCTTAGACTTAGTTGGGATGAGAGCCACTACTTAAAACGTAATGAAACGAAAAATCAGACGTGCAGCCGTTGTCCGCCGAAAATTTACTAGCCTATCATCCAACATTTGTTGGCCTGAAAGTTGGGCAACAATTGTCAAAAGGAGCGTACTAACGTTAAGATTTTAGGACAACAGTAGGTCAACAGACAACCCACTTCCAACAATCGTATTGTGTGTACGAGGCTTAGACTCAGTTGGAATGAGAGCCACTACTTCAAACGGAACTAAACCTATTGATTTAACTGTATGTCAAAACAGTTACATTCAAGGCATACTGCCAATGATAACTGTCACATTTGCTTATGCGTTTAACGGAACTGTCAAGCCATCAAATGGCTTGTGTCAGAAATGATCAAATGTGCTGCACATAAAACAGAAGCTAAGATGGGAGGTATCGCTGCTGTAGAGGATAGGTGATTTAGTTTATTGGCTACAGAAGGTAAATCCTAAAATCAGCCTTCCAAAATACTCTAAAACTGTCATAATTAAGAGCAGGAAACTGTAGCCTACCTTCCCTACCAACCTCCTTTACAACGCATAATTATCTCCAAAACCACAGGTGACTCTGAAAGAAACACTAACAAGGTCTTAGAAGTTCTCAATTTTGCTTCCCCTTGTGGAGGCGTGGTATCAGTTCATCATTTGGAGCATCTATCATCTTTACACTGTCCCCAAAAAAATCACTGTAAACAACAATAAATAATAAGAATAAAGTCATAAAAGTTGTAAAATCCTTCTTTGAAAGAACCAGTGCAATGCTTGTCTACTAAACGTCTCTGCTTAGAATTACTGTCCATGGGTGACAAGCCATCCTTAACGCAATGATAGGTTTTCATTATATGGACCTCACCACCAGGTGGACCTTTGGAACACCAGGTGGACTTTCAGCCTATCAAGAACTCATTTGGAATACAGTCATTTTGGGAGAAACAGAATTATCTTCCCGCTATGTAGATGTTTGGAGACCGTATTCTGGCAAGTATGGGCCAAAAAAGGAATGAAAGAAGGAGGACGCTGTGAAGCTCATGTTGAATAACACACACACAGACAAGTCTTGGAAGTGCTGGATGACTTATCTCATTGTTTTCAGTATGGAGTTTCCCTGGTGACTTGGGTGGAAAATGTATGGTTGGTGCTGGAGATGCTGTTGGACTTCCTGGAAAAACCCGGGTGCTGTTTCTTTCTTCTCCATGGTGGGCATAAAAAACTTAGAGTGGAGACAAAGATCTGCCGAAAGTTTGCCGACACCAGATTATAAAGGATCGGGTTGACGGTGGAGCTGACGTAGAAGAGGACGTTGGTTAGCATGTAGAAGTAGTGGTAGAAATCATTGAGTTCGCTGCGGAAGAATAAAACAAAGAGGCAAGTTAAGTACCTAAAAAATATCTGCAAAAGAAGAAGACATCAATGTTTTCAATTTCAAAGTCCCCTATGCCACTGTTCTCTGCTTGCTGCACAGATTCCACAGTCCAGGTCCTCTTTAAAGTGGAGTTCCACCCATAAATATAACATTACATCAGTAGTTTTAAAAAAATGTCATTAGTCCTTTACGATTTTTTTTTTTTTTTAGATGCCTTCAAAGTGTTGTTGCTAGGCACAATAGTTAATCTTCCCACTTCCTGGTGCTTAATGCTTCCTAGGTGCTTAATGCTTCCTAACCTACACCGCACAGACTCCTGGGAATGTAGTGGGTGTAACTTTCCAGGAGTCGGTGCATTCCCCAGTCTCAAAGAATCATGTGACTTGGACAGCACAGGTGCTAAAACCTGATCTGACACTGCTTGTGCAGCACTGAGCATGTGCGAGATTTGCAAGGCTGAAATCCAGGAAGTCATACAGTCTGGCTTCATGATGCCCACACTTAAGATGGCCCCAGTCAATTTCTATCTTATAAAGTGTCTAAATGCTGTAACAACCTAACAAAACGGACCTTAGTTTACAGACTAACTTTACTAGAATACATTAAGCTTGTGTATTACAGGGGTATTTATATTTAAAAAGTGAAATTGTGGCCGGAACTCCGCTTTAAAGCTCAATTCCATGATTCACCACCTTTTTCCCTATAGTGCCCCATCATTGGTGTCAGTGGGAGGAATAGTGCCATATCATTGGTGTCAGTGGGAGGAATAGTGTCCCATCATTGGTGTCAGTGGGAGGAATGGTGTCCCATCATTGGTGCCAATGGGATGAATAGTGCCCCATCATTGGTATTAGCGGGAGGAATGCTGCCCTATCATTGGTGTTTGTGTCAGTGGGAGGAATAATGGAGAAAAGTATACCGCTCTAAAAACAATCAATCCCCATTGCTTCCGTCCCAACAAACCAAGAGGGTGCTGGCTGTGCTCAATTACCATGAGATGAAAGAAAAATTCTGGATCGCCACACTCCTCAAAACACGATGTCTTTATTCAAAACATGAAAAAACAACAAAAATTCAAATGGAAAAAACAGCCAAAATCCATGCAGTCAACCAAGAAGTGGATTAGGAAAAAAGAGCTAGCATGTTTCGCATCCTGTGATGCTTACTCGTAGCTGAGAGGAATAATGGCCCATTGTTTGTGCCAGTGGCAGAAACTATGGAGAATAGTGCCTTTTACCATTGGGAAAAACAGTGCTGAATAAAGATAAGCAAAGGGCCACATCTGGCCCCCGGGCCGCAATTTGGAGACCAGTGTTCTAGAGGGAACACAAAAAGCATTTTTTTTCCACCTTCCACCATCCTTATCCTTCCTCTCAACTTTACGACTGGTGTCCGCAGCTGCTTCCTTCTGCAGTGCCACTCCATCAGTTTGCAGGCAGTCCCAACATCATCCTGTGCAATGCTGGACCTTGAAGTTCTGCATTGTAAGTGAAGACACCGAGATCCCACCCACAACCAGGAGCAGAATAGAGAAGAGTAGAGCAGCAATTGCTGGGGGAGCGAACGATTAGGTATGTAAAACAACTGCCCCCCCCCCCCTCCAGACCAAAACAAGCTTTTAACCCTTGAAATGCAAGGGGAGCCCTACTGCAAGGGTAACTTTTGATTGTACTTGGAATTTAGCTTTAATAATACTTGAAGTACTTCCCAAATTCTTTACTTACTCTGTCCAGAGCTCCTCCGGGATGTAACAAAACATCAGTCGCCGCACGTGATATGGGAGCCAGCAGACAACAAACGCTATGACTACCACGCCTGTAAAGAGAGAAGGACATGGTGATATGGAAGTAGTAAAAAAATATACTGCGCTTGTTTGAAACGATAGAGTGAAAAAGCTGCAACTAAAAGATGTTATACTACATTAAACAAATTATAAACAAAGAAAAAGTCGCGCTAATATGGCCTAATTGGCGCTGTGTACTGAAACAGCTACCTAAAGGTTAAATTAAACAACAAATTAGTGACTGTTAGTGAATAAACTGGTCAGTAATCAAAATGTGATACATTCAATGCATAATATACATGTGAAAATCAGTGAACAATCGCAACTGAGCCGTGATCCAATATAGAGTCCACCATATAGGAAATAAAGTTCATAAAAAAAGTCTCCCAAGTGAGTAGGTCATCAAAACATCCCAGGAAAAAAGGTGATGAGAAAGGCACTTCCACCAAGGTCACAAACTGCCTCTTACCGAATTTAAATGATCTCTAAATTATAGGAGATCAAATACAGCATAAACGATGATATCCTTGAAAGGTTTATGCAGCTCAGAATGATCAGGATGGTGGATGGTCTCAATCGGTATGCCAACACGGGATGTATATGGAAAGGAAGAGGGAATCACATAGTGTAAAATCCTCAAGTTTAATATGTATTAAAAGGAATTGCACTTACATCAAGTCAGTAGATATAAAGCATCCAGTAAAATCAGCCGGCCGGCTCTCAAAAACAAACAGCCGTATTTTCCGGGTCAGATCACAAAGCGCGGTGACGTCAGAACGTCACCTCCCTACGTTTCGTCTCGAAGGGAACCACGTCCCCTTCGAGACGAAACGTAGGGAGGCGACGAGCTGGAGGAAATAAGGCAAGTGTTTGCAATGATTTCTGGAACGATTGGGGAGCTATTAATATGTTTTAGGGACTATTTAATGTGATTCATTTTAGCTTGCAACAAAAAAAAAATTATGCCTGGAACCCCGCTTTAAGGGTAAGTTCACCTTTTACGCACAATTCCCAAAAAGATGCCCATCTCTCCAGCTGCTGACACCACTGTCCTCCACAATTGATCTTGCAGATGGCAGGACGGACCCAGCACCATATGTGTGGTCCCGGAAATCCATGAACCATAAGTGTGGCCTCCCCCTCCACCTGCACATGCGCTGTCCACTTGCTCTCGCAGCTAAGCATAGCCCATAGTTCACTAGCGCTGGGTGCGTCCTGCCATCTGCAGGATGACTTGGGGAGGACAATGGTGTCAGCAGCTGAAGAAGTGGCCATTTTTTTAGGGAAACTGAACACTGCATTTTAATATGTTGAAGACACTGTGGTGCATTTTTTGGGAAATGTGTGTAAAGGTGAACTTATCCTTTAATAATTAACAGTAACCGAGGGACAGCTGGAAGTTGATAGGTCAATGTCCCATATCGAAAATTCTTAGGTGTGAGGTGTGAGGGAAAATCAATAGGACATATTCTTCCTAATATATCGGTCTGATTCTACTTAATGAAGCCTCATTAGAGGTTACTTTATTATTCTCTGTTATACATTTCTGTATTTCACTAATCCTCTGTCTGGGAATGCATCCAGCATATTCATAAAGACATTCAATATTGTCTGTTATGCTAAACACTAAGGCTACCGGGCTTAGCTCATCTTGCAGAAACCAAAATGCACACTTAAAAAAAGATCCAAAAGGTTGCTAAGTCTAAATTACAAGGAAAGGCAATTTAGGGTTTTTTGTCTAAGGCTCCATTCTCAGGCGGCTTCGGCGTTCGGCATAGCCGACAATGTGTAAATCACCCCTCCAGCGAAAACCGCGGTAAAAAAACGCTGCGTTTTGTCGTGGCAAATCGCGGTACAAAACGCTGCGTTAAGGTGTGAATGCAGCCTTAATATCCAAGGTCATTTCCATGTTAGGACTCATTCAGACAGGCATGTTGGTTTATGCAGGAACTTGCTGGCAACAAGATTCTCTGTAAAAAGTTGTCCGTTGTAACGTTGTAATGTTTGTGCATTTGATCTCTCCGTTGATCCCCGCTGAGCCGGCGGATGACAGGGCGGTCCCCGCACACTGTGCAGGGACCGCCCTGTCTTTTCTCCGCTCTCCCCTATGGGGGGAATCGGATGAACACGGACCGTCTGTCCGTGTTCACCCGATCTGATCCGCCAGACGGATGGAAAAGTCGGGTTTTCCTCCGTCACACTTTGGCGGATTGGAGCGGGTCGGATGTCAGCGGGCATGTCGCGACTGACATCCGCGGCTCCATAGAGGAGCACGGAGCGCCCGTTTAGGTCCGCCAAAAAAACTGTCAGTGAAAGAGCCCTAATTCATATGTGTTCGGGTTTAAAGGGACGAGGTGGCCACCCTAGGGTACAACATAAAATACGGCCCCAGTACAGCCCTGGACACAGCTTTGTTCTGATTTTTTATGCTGATAAATGCAGCGTAACATTATGCTGCCAGATGTTTCTGTGTGAGTAGGCCCATAATAAGCCCTACTTTTTTGCTGAGTACATATGAGAACCAAACTATACTCTGTATTTGTTCACATCATCTTTAAAAGTCTGTGTGACCGAGCACTTAAATCGATATTTCCATTTTTTGTGTTTGTTACAAAATGCATTCACATACTGGATCCTTAAAGTTCTCAAGCTGTCCAGTGGTGAGATGTCCCAATTTCTGAGAGAATTCTAATTCCCCCCCATGAATTGGAATGCCGTCCCATTCCTTCTTTTAATTGTGCAATAAATGTATGTCCTCGCCTTCACTTCTAACAATTGCCTTTCTCCATTTATGGATCTGCATTCTGTCTGCCTCATTGCACCAAATCTTCACTGAATTGCAGCTGGCAACATAAACAGGCCAGCAGCTACAGACTCTGCATGCTATCTGCTCTTGCCAGGTCCTCTGATCTAGTGAGAGGGATGGGACTCAATCTTCCTCCAGCAGTTTGTGGACAGTTGGATGCTCCATGGCCTGTCTGCACAATGTCATCCAGGGAAATTCTGCTCACTAATCCATGCACCGCTTCTTCTTGGTAGACTTGGGAACTTCAGTTTAAAAAAACAACTGGTTAAGGCCCCTTTCACACGGGGCGGATCAGTAATGATCCGCCCCGTGATCCTCCGCTTGCTCAGCGGGGATCGCTCCGTTGTCCCCGCTGAGCCGGCGGATTACAGGGCGGTCCCCGCACTGTCTTTTCTCCGCTCTTCCCTATGGGGGGATCGGATGAACACAGACCGTCTGTCCGTGTTCATCCGATCCGCCAGACGGATGGAAAAGTAGGTTTTTCCTCCGTCACACTTTGGCGGATCGGAGCGGGTCCATAGAGGAGCACGGAGCGCCCGTTCAGGTCCGCCTAAAAAACTGTCAGGCGGACCTGAACGGTCTGCCCGTGTGAAAGAGCCCTTACTGGGTACTTAAAGCGGAGTTCCACCCAAAAGTGGAACTTCCGCTTAATCCACTCCTTGCTCAATTACATGCCACATTTGGCATGTAATTTTTTTGGGGGGGGGGGGGGGAGTGGGGGCTTCAGGAGGAGTGGGACATCCTGTCCCACTTCCTCCTTCCGCCCAGGGACCGCTAAGGCGATACGCCATAACGCCTTTTGTTGGCCCCTCCCTGTAGGCGATCGCCTGGGACACGTGACAGGTCCCAGGCGATCGTCTAGTCAATCACAATGCGCAGCGCCGCTCGCGCATGCGCAGTAAGTGACTGGCCGAGAAGTCGAAAGCTGCCACGACCGGGTGCCCACACTAACAATGAGGACGCCGGCCGGAAAGGGGGGGAGAGGAGCGGAGCTCCGGCTGGCGTGTCGCTGGACCATGGAGCAGGTGAGTGTATGTTTATTAAAAGCCAGCAACTACACTTTTTGTAGCTGCTGACTTTTAATAAACATTAAAAACGCCTGGAACTCCCCTTTAAATGGGTTGTAAAGGTACAATTTTCTCCCCCTAAATAGCTTCCTTTACCTTAGTGCAGTCCTCCTTCACTTACCTCATCCTTCCATTTTGCTTTTAAATGTCCTTATTTCTTCTGAGAAATCCTCACTTCCTGTTCTTCTGTCTGTAACTCCACACAGTAATGGGAGGCTTTCTCCCTGGTGTGGAGTGTCGTGCTCCCCCCTTCCCTTGGACTACAGGAGAGCCAGGACGCCCACTAACACACAGCTCCTTTCTCTATCTGCAACGTAGAGAGCGTCCTGACTCTCCCGTAGTCCAAGGGAGGGGGCGAGCACGACAGTCCTGCCGCATCTTTGGAGCGGTGTGTCTACCGATCCTCCACCGCTGCTGCCTATTGAAATCAATGGGACAGCGCGGCTATACCGCCCGCAATGCGCTGCTTCAGCAGCGCATTTCAGGCGGTTTTAACCCTTTTTCGGCCGCTAGCGGGGGGGTAAATGCGCCCTGCTAGCTCCCGAAATGCGCCACAAATCCGCCCATAGCTTCGGCGGTAAAAATAGCGGCATTTTACCGCCAACGCTATGGGCGGCACGGTGTAAAAGGGCTCTTAGACGTGCCTCTCTTCTCTTTTATACCCTGTAAAAAAAATGCTTTGATATACAAGTGCTTTGGATTACAAGCATGTTTCTGGAATGAATTATGCTCGCAAACCAAGGTTTTACTGTACTTAATTTAAAAACAATTTTTTTTCCAGTAAGTGGGGCAGCCCCGGTGTTGAGGTGACAACTCGGGAGCACAATTGGGAGACAGGGACAGAGCATGGTCACCCTATAACAGGAAGTACCTGAACAAGGACCTTTATGGCAGGATCACCAAGAAAACGTCAGATTTTAAAATATTGAAAATACCCTTTTGAAATGACATTGTGTTAAAGTGTATATGAGTTTTTACTGATTGGGCTTACACTTATACTATTAGGTGGTTAACACAGTCTAGTGGGGAATACAGCGCCGTCTCTCCATGTTAGGCTTTAGCGGCTGTATTTACAAGTTGGCTGCTGACTGTAGCGGATCGAATCCCGGGAGATACATCGCTCTCCATTCCTCGTTATTGCAGAAACAGCTTTGTTGCCGCAACAAATGTGATTATGTAGTTTGCCTCTCTACAGCACCACCTGGAACAATGTAATCCAATCCCAAGACCAGCTGCAACTCACACGCCATCTGTTGTTCCATTTAATGCAGAAACAGCAACCTGTGTTTAGCTTGATTTGTAACAGAGGATAACACGGGGGCTTACTTTGTTTTTCTCCTGTAAATACACCTGCTGAAACACTGCCAGAAATGGCTACACAGCCTAACAGCGGGATATGTATTTTCTCAAGCTGCCTATTAGATGTTTGCATGTGCCAAAAAACACCCGCGGCCATTCACACTGCAAAGTTGTGTCAATTTTTGGAATTTCTCAGTTGTGGCTTTCACATTAACCAGGGAGCAGTGGCAGGACAAGGTCGTCCAGAGCCCAGGGCAAAGATGTCTCTGCACCCCCAGTATGGGCAGGAGGTCGCCGGGGGAGTGTACGGTAGCAGAAGAAACCGCCCCAAGCTGTCAGTGCACCTGTATGCAGAAGCAACTGTGTTTACAGGCTACAGGAGAACTGCACTGACAGGAGGGAGAGAGAGAGAGAGAGAGAGAGCGCACAGCCTGCCTCCTCCTGGCTCTTTGCTCCACTCTTGAAATTTTTGTGCTCAGCTGAGGGCCAAGCTCTCTCTCCCCTCCTGGCAGTGCCACCCGGTGGGAGGAGAGAGAACACATCCTACGCCGCTTTCCGCCTCTCTCCTCGCCATTCCCAGTGCAGGGTTGAACAGGAGTAGTGATGCTGCTGTCAATACTCCTGTCAGCCTTGTAACACAAGAAAGGCACCCCCATCCCTACAGTTAACCATTGCCCCGGGCAGCAGTGCTCCCGCCCACCCCTTGCTTCGGCCCTGCCAGGGAACATCAGATACGCTGGGGCTAGGAGGGGTAAAGGAATGGGGAGAACATCTGTTTCTCATTTTGAGTAAGGAAAATACTGCTGTTTTGTTACTTGAATACTAAAACACACATACACACACATATATATTTATCGCAACTAGAAAGAAAATAAAAATAATAAAGAAGAAAAGAAAAAAACAATATTTGAGTGGTTAAAAGAGAGAGATAACATAGACATAATATAGTCATTTTATCAACTCCATCACACTACATTGAGCTTTACTATCACTATAACTATACCTTACAGCAAGATTAGACTGGTTGTAAGAGTCTGGTATTAACATTTGGAAGGCCAGTAAAATCTAAAAAGGTGTATGGGGATTAAAGGACAGGACAAAATTAAGGATCTTGCGACATTTAAGTGGAGTTCCAACCACAATTAGCATTTTTTAAATGTATGGCCCTTCATCCTGCGTTTTTATAATATAAATCTGGTCACTTACTATTTTACAATCCGCCATCGACCTGCATAGATATTCAAAAAAGATAGTTTATAAAACTATATCTACACCGTTGTCATTTTGCTTGTGGGCATTGTGAAGCCTACAGGCACTTACTTCCTGGAAGTCTTGGATGGGGAGTGATAATTGGACAGCGCACTGCATCCTGGGAAATGATGACACACATTTCCCAGGAGCATTAGGGAGGGAAATGATGTCAGAATCCTAGGTGGTTTCAAAGGCAGATTTCGTGGGACCGCATAGCAACAGGCATTTCCAGATGAGTAAAAAAAAAAAAATTTTTTTTTTTCTTTTTTAGTCGTAAGCTACAGTTTAAAGCAAAATTGTTTTTTTTTGATGGAACCTCCACTTTAAAGAATGCACAATAATAATACATATCAGGATTGTAACTGTGAAATGAGGAATGTACGCCTAAGAAAGCCCAAATTAATGGCAAGAAATACCATTTATAATAATCTGCGCTCACATTTAATGTAATTCCATTATATCTCATTCGTTTATGGGGCTCTACTTTGCCAACTAGGTTTCTAAAGCTACATTTTAATATGCCTCAGTGATAGCCAGGGGCTGTTGTCCGCCATTCACCCATCGCCCACTGATTATAGGCTTTCATGTTTGCAAAAGTGTACATTCACCAACAAAAGCTCCCTCATTTGTTCCTAGAGATTCATTGTATACAGCTTAAGTCTATTAAACTGCATAATCAATTCTTTTTAATATTCCCTGAGCCTTTAAGGCCTGGCTCTCCTCGCAGCCAATTTGTTGCTCTTTTTGTTGCGACTCTAGATAAATTATTTTTAAACGGGAAACAATTAGCTTGAGGGCAATAAAACCCAAACCCCATAAATTCTGCAAGAATTCTAAGGATGTAAAGAAAAGAGCCAGATTTACCAAGTGGATCAGGATGTTGTAGCATCTTGCCCTGTTTTCTGGCACAATAAAGGAATTATTTTCCCATCTTACATCAGGTTGTACAAGCTGACTCCTTCCTTCTCGGCAGTCCCCAAGCCAGACGCTCCAGTCTGTGACTTATAGACTGCAGTGCAATCCCCAACTGGGCTCTCGTTATTACACGGAGATGGAGAGATGAGGAAAGTCAAGACGCCTCTCTTCCCTCTTCATTTCATTGATCTTCATCATTTTTCATATCACGGAGGGTAACTGAAAATTCAATTTTCTCATCATCCAGTGAGTCTACCAGTAAATACCTTAGTTCAGTAATATGATTTAAATACAGCACAGACTAGTCAAACCACTGCTTGGCCTGGAGTAATATTTACTTGATCTTTGACAGGAACCGTGGCAGAGTTATTATTTATGTATAGCAATTGTTTAAATCTGTGCTTAAAGGGCATTAGGCCTAAGGCTAAAATTTCAGGCATAAGCAGACACCAGTGGGCTGAATCAGCTACCGCCTACTGTTACTGCTCACGTTGCGAGATCGCTCCATTGTAGTTTCTGAATTTAAAAGTACTTGAGGTAGATTCAAGTAGCTGTGCCTAAACTTGCGGCGGCGTAGCTTAGTGTGTTTAGGCTACGCCGCCGTAAGTTAGCTAGGCAAGTACATGATTCACAATGTACTTACCTGCTAAGTTACGGCGGCGTAGCCTAAAGCGGGCGGGCATAAGGGCGCCTAATTCAAATGTGTGTAAGGGGGGCGTGTTGTATGTTAATTGTGCTTGACCTTACGTTTTTCACGTTATTTGTTAACTGCGCATGCGCCGGGCGCCTACATTTCCCAGTGTGCATTGCGGCTAAGTACGCCGTACGGGCCTATTGTAAACGACGTAAATCACTATTCGCGGACGACTTACGCAAACAACGTAAAAATTTCGAATCTCGAAGCGGGAACGGCGGCCATACTTTAACATTGCTATTCCATCTAATAGATGGAATAACTTTAGGCCTGATAATGGCTTACGGAAACGGCGTAAATGTACTGCGGCAGCCGGGCGTACGTTCGTGAATCGGCGTATCTACTAATTTACATATTCTACGCCGACCGCAATGGAAGCGCCACCTAGCGGTCATCCGAAATATTGCAATCTAAGATAGGATGGCGCAAGCCGTCCTATCTTAGATATGTTTAAGTGTATCTCTGTTTGAGCATACACTTAAACATAAGTCGGCGTAGATTCTGAGTTAGGTCGGCTTATCTAATGATAAGCCGGCCTAACTCTTACTGAATCTACCTACTTGAGTATATACGGGTATAAGCCAACTTTTTCAGCACATTTTTTATGCTGAAAAGGCCCCCCTCGGCTTATACTCAGTGACAGTCTCCCGCTGTGTCATGCAGTCTTACCTGTTCGGCGGCCATCCACTGTAACAAAGCCCCACCTCCTCCTCGTCCGTGATAGCTGGAACACTGAACACTCATACAATGCTGGGAAACTGAATCAGTGTTCCGTCTATCACGGACGAGGAGGAGACGGGGCTTTGTTACAGTGGACGTCCGCCGAACAATTAAGACTGCATGACACAGCTGGAGACTGTAATCAAAGGTACATGAGGCTGCAGATGGGCACAGTGAGGCTGCAGATGGGCACAGTGGGGCTGCAGATGGGCACAGCGAGGCTGTGGTATTTTTTTTTTTATGTCACCCGATATTAATTAATAGCAATTTAATTTCAGTAAAAACACATTAAAAGTAAATTTTTGGGGGCACAAAAACACAATAAATTATCAAATTATTGATAAAATATAAAAGCACCGATTACATAGATACCCAACATGTCAAACCTCAAACATTTCAGTTCTCTATATTTATATTTTCCATAGGCGATGCTTTAAAAGCCCCCTATAGGTCATCAGTTTAGAGTTACAGGTCTGGTGCTAGAATTATTGCTCTTATTCCGGCGTGCTGCGGCGATATGTAACATGTGTATCGCAATCAACGTTTTCAGGCGTAGGCGCTCCGCCGCGTGCGTTTACGTTTGTATGTGCGTATATGTGGAGGTGGGGGCCTCAATTTTTTTGGGGGGAGAGGGGGGGGGGATTTTATGTGCTTGAGTGTAACTTTAATGGTTTACAATTAAAAACATTTTTTTTCCATCACAAGTCCCCTATGTGATGATTGTTAGGTGACACGTTCTCTTTAATGAGACACGCAGGGCCTAAAAGACCCTGCATGTCTCCCCTGCGCTTCACTGAATATAATGGCATCATAAGTCACTTCCCGGGTCAACAACTAGAAGGGGAGGACGTGTGTCCGCTCTCCTCCCTCCCCTTTACCCAGCGGCACCCACTAGGCTGGGTCCTGGGCCCGCAGATGGCCATGCGGATCTTGGGATACATAGTGGGGGGGGGGAAGCGTGCGGGGTGTGGGGAGCATTTGGGCAGCAGCCCAGGGGGCAGGACAAAGCTTCTTATCGCCATGGAGTTTGTCAAGCCCGGGTTTGTATGACACACAGGCCTAGGCTGCAGAAAGCACTTTAGCGGAGTGATTAACGACATATATATATATATATATATATATATACACACACAGGTATACTGCATAAGACTACCTTCAAATGACATTCCTATCTATGCAGCAGCATCTCAGTATGAAAAGAATATTACCAGCTATGCCTGGATCCTTCTCGCTGCTTTATCACTACAAGGAAATGTCATTTTTTCTGGCTCAGTACCACATAACACGTGAGCAGGGTATAAAGTCTGATGGCGTAGAGATATATCAGTAGCGGCCAGCTGAAGCGTGTCCTAATAATAAATGTCGCTGACAAATAATAGCTCTCAGCAGAAAACATAAGGAAAGAAGTCATCTGTGGAAACATAAAAAACTTCATTAAATGTTTTTGTAATGGGCTGTTGAGGATCTGCAGAGACCCCGTACATGCATGCTGTATTGCACGTTGGACATCCTCTTAGGCCCCGTACACACGAGGAGACATGTCCGATGAAAACGGTCCGCGGAAGACACCGACGTTCTCAAACACGGAAGTGCAATGCTTCCACGCATGCGTCGAATCAATTTGACGCATGCGCGGGATTTCGGGACGCTGGTTACACATCATAACCAGCGGACATGTCCGATTAGGTGTACTAACCATCGGACATGTCCGACGGACATGTTTCCAGCGGACAAGTTTCTTAGCTTGCTAAGAAACTTTTGTCCGCTGGAAACCTGTCCCGTACACACGGTTGGACATGTCCGCTGAAACTGGTCCGCGGACCAGTTTCAGCGGACATGTTCGACCGTGTGTACGCGGCCTTAGACTTGACTCACCTGAGCACAGGAACTATCAGAAAGTTCTACTAGTTTATGGACTGCTCTGGTGCTTTTCTCAGCAGAAAACCTCTTTAGGGCCCTTTCCCACGTAGAGATCCCATGAGGATCTGTACCTTTCTTATCCGCTTGCTCAGCGGGGATCACTCTGTTGATCCCCGCTGAGCTGGCAGATGACAGGGCGGTCCCTGCACTCTGTCAGTGTGAGGCGAGGAGAGCCGATAAACGGCACTTTAGTGTTTACATGTGAACGGCTGTGATTGAACACAGCCGATCACATGGGTAAAGAGCCGCGTCATGGGTTCTTTACAGAGATCGGGGTGTGCGAGAGCGGTGACACTGGGGCAATGTCATATGACGTCAACAAAGACTGAGAGGGGATCCCGCTCGCCATAATTTTACTAAACTGCGGGTGGGAGGAGTTTAAATGGTTATCACTTCTGCCTAGCAGCACTAGGGTCGTCGGTCCGAATCTCAACCACGGCACTACCTGCCTGGAGTTTTCATGTTCTCCCTGTGCCTGCGTGGGTTTCCTCCGGAGACTCTGGTTTCCTCCCATCATCCAAAGACATGCTGGTAGGTAATTTTGCTCTAGTATGTGTATGTATGAATGCAATTTAGGGACCTTAGACTGTAAGCTCCTTGAGGGCAGGGACTGATGTAAATATATAATAAATATGAAGGACTGCATAAATTGATGGTGCTATAAAAGTACCTGAAATAAATAAACTAGGGCTGTTACTGATTACAATTTTCGTGTTTGATTTTTTTTTTAAATCGATTAACCGACTAATTTCGATTAATTATAATGCACATACATTTTTCGGATATCCACCATATATAGTCCCGACTGTAATATCCACAGACATCTCCCCCACTGTAACATACACAGACATCTCCCCACTGTAATATCCACAGACATCTCCCCCACTGTAATATCCACAGACATCTCCCCCACTGTAATATCCACAGACATCTCCCCCACTGTAATATCCACAGACATCTCCCCCACTGTAATATCCACAGACATCTCCCCCACTGTAACATCCACAGACATCTCCCCCACTGTAATATCCACAGACATCTCCCCCACTACTGTAATATCCACAGCCATCTCCCCCACTGTAATATCCACAGACATCTCCCCCACTGTAATATCCACAGACATCTCCCCCACTGTAATATCCACAGACATCTCCCCCACTGTAATATCCACAGACATCTCCCCACTGTAATATCCACAGACCTCTCCCCCACTGTAATATCCACAGACATCTCCCCACTGTAATATCCACAGACATCTCCCCCAGTGTAATATCCACAGACATCTCCCCAACTCTAATCCACAAACATATCCCCCACTACTGTAATATCCACAGACCCCCCCCCCCCACTGTAATATCCACAGACATCTCCCCCACTGTAAAATCCACAGACATCTCCCCCACTACTGTAATATCCACAGACACCCCCCCCCCACTGTAATATCCACAGACATCTCCCCCACTGTAATATCCACAGACATCTCCCCCACTACTGTAATATCCACAGACCCCCCCCCCCCACTGTAATATCCACAGACATCTCCCCCACTGTAAAATCCACAGACATCTCCCCCACTACTGTAATATCCACAGCCATCTCCCCCACTGTAATATCCACAGACATCTCCCCCACTACTGTAATATCCACAAACATCCCTCCCCCACTGTAATATCCACAGACATCTCCCCCACTACTGTAATATCCACAGACATCCCTCCCCCACTGTAAAATCCACAGACATCTCCCCCACTACTGTAATATCCACAGACATCCCTCCCCCACTGTAATATCCACAGACATCTCCCCCACTGTAATATCCACAGACATCTCCCCCACTGTAATATCCACAGACATCTCCCCCACTGTAACATACACAGACATCTCCCCACTGTAATTCACAGACATCTCCCCCACTGTAATATCCACAGACATCTCCCCCACTGTAATATCCACAGACATCTCCCCCACTGTAATATCCACAGACATCTCCCCACTGTAATATCCACAGACATCTCCCCCACTGTAATATCCACAGACATCTCCCCCACTGTAATATCCACAGACATCTCCCCCACTGTAATATCCACAGACATCTCCCCACTGTAATATCCACAGACATCTCCCCACTGTAATATCCACAGACATCTTCCTCACTGTATAGGAAGATTAGTGCTTGCTTAGTATTACCAGAGAAGCTGGCCGAACACGAGCAGTTGAGGCCGGGGTGACGACATCAGCGCACCGCTCTAGGCTCACCTAGGCCGCCGCCTGATGGACCAAGATGACCGCCACTCCGGGAGCTAGGCCTAAGCAGTGGCCTTTCCTATGGCCGAGGCAGCAGCGGATCACGTGGTGTGCCGATCCGCATATGGTGACCCGCTCAGATCACGGATCATTTACGATCGGTTGCACCACTATTACCAATAAAAAGAATTTTGATCGATCAAAAAAAATTAAGATTAATCAAGGAACAGCCCTAAAATAAACTATTAATTAAAATCCTCATCCCTGCGTGTGGTATATCGATTGAATGGGTGGTCAACTATAAATTGGTTATTCCTAACGGGAAAGAAATGTATTATTTACCGATGCATGTATGGCCACCAATATGTGCTGTAATCAGTATCTAGACCGTGGTTCACCATCCATCACTAGATTTGAAATGTTAAAAATGATTTGATTTTTTTTTTCCTTCCATGTGACATGAACATGTAATTGTCACTTCATATACAGTATATCTAAGCTTGTCATCTTCAGTGTACTAAACTCCCCAGAGAAAAATGGAGATAAAACAAAACAGATTCTTACTATCTTATAAATTATATAAATTATGTCAAAGTATTGCCGCAGGAAAGCTGACAATATATTTACAAAATAAAGGCGCTATCAATAAACCCTAATGCACAAAAATAAAAGTTTAAATGGCATTGAAATACTATAGACAAACAGGATATCATTGATGGAACAGGGAGGGAATGGGATTCTGAACAGGAATCTATCTATTTGCCTCTCTCTCTCTTTTTGCACTGTTATGTCAGAGCTCATTAAACACGCTTCATATTAGCATGTTAATGAGACACGGCAATGCAATCTAATGAAGAGTGTATAAAGTAACAATGGGCTCCATTTTTCCTACATCTCTCGAGTTTGTCTGTCCTGAGAAATCTACTTCATTGACTTTAGAGCTTTTGTCTGGAATAATTTAATTCCAAAAACAATACAGGTCGTCTGATGTGTAGCTAATGCTTCTTCCTTTTTGTGAAGACAGAACAGCACACTTCAGAATAAAAAATGGATTTGCAGTCAGAGAACAGAAAAGGTTGACACACACGGGAAGAAAACAGGAATTGGAATGTCATGATGCCAAGAAAACCTTTTCTTCCATATTGTTCAATATGTAAAGCTGAACTAGATTTACTAAAACTGGAGGACAGAGAATCTGGTGCAGCTGTTCATCGTAACCAGCTTTTAAGGCTGGCCATACATTATACAATTTTCTTCTATAGATTGCTTTTAGATTTACCAAAACCATATAATATGAGGTCAAATGTAAGCACTTGCAATGTGTGTGTAATCAGGCAGGCCCTTGTACTACATAGTTTAAGGTAAATCTAAAGAAAATTGTATGCTGTATGGCCAGCTTTACTTCAGCTTGTTCAATGTCCAAATCATTTGGTGGAGGGGGGATTATGGTGTGGGGTTGTTTTTCAGGGGTTGGCCCCTTAGTTCCAGTGATGGGAACTCTTAAGGCGTCAGCATACCAAGACATTTTGGACAATTTTATGCTTCCAACTTTGTGGTAAACAGTTTCGGGATGGCCCCTTCCTGTTCCAACATGACTGCACACCAGTGCACAAAGCAAGGTCCAAAAAGACATGGATGAGATAGTTTGGGGTGGAGGAACTTAAGTGGCCTATGTAGAGTCCCGACCTCAACCCGACAGAACACCTTTGGGATGAATTAGAGCAGAGACTGCGAGCCAGGCCTTCCTCGTCTACATCAGTGCCTGACCTCATAAATGCACTTCTGGAAGAATGGTCAAACTTTCCCATAGACAGAAGAGTTGAAGCTGTTATAGCTCCAAAGGGTGGGTCAACTCAATATTGAACCCTACGGGCTAAAGCCTCGTACACACACTTAGATTTTCGGAACGACCGAATGCCCAATTTTTGGAGCATGCTAGTCTCATGTCAAAAGTGAAGAGGTTACTTACAACATGAACATTTTTCATACGACAGAATACAATGTCAGAAGTGGTTGAAACAGAATAGTAACAAGATAAAGATCTAAATGAGGGGTAGGGTATGGGTCATGGGAGGGGCAGGGAAGGGTACAGGGTGGGGGGATCGGAATTGTAATAATGCTATATTTAAAGCTGCATTTATGAAGACATTTTTTTGTATGTTGGCATTTTGATAAAATAAACAAATAATAAAAAAAAATAAAAAAGAAGTGACGTTGGTGCGATCCACCAACCAAAATCTACTCCAGATACCCAAAGCCAGATACAAGTCCAAAGTGGAAAGAAGATTCGCAGTCCAAGGACCTAGACTGTGGAACGCTCTACCAACCAGCATCCGATTGGAGGTGAACCACTTGGCCTTCAGAAGAAAGATCAAAACCCATCTCTTCTGAGGGCAAAAAGTTCACTTCGGGAATGGATACTAAGCGCCCAGAGGCGATTCGGTTCGCATGTGTTGCGCTATATAAGTTTTTCACTCACGTAATGTGCTGAATCGTTGTTTTATGTATTTTTTCGTTTCTGAGCATGCCTAGTCTTGCTCTTACAATTTTTTTCGGACCAAAAGCATACTGATGAAATGAAAATCAGATGTTGAGTTCACATCTGACAAAAATGTTATACTCAGCACATCCAGCTTTTGTCCGACGAAGAAGTGAAATCGGCTGTCGAAAGCACCGTACTAACGATCCGAAAATCGGCAGTCAGCTCGTCGTATGAATTTTCCCATCTGATTTTCGTATGGGACCTTAAGACTAGGATGCCATTAAAGTTCCTGTGTGTGTAAAGGCAGGTGTCCCAATACTTTTGGTAATAAAGTGTAGTTATACTGTCCATTTGCCATCTCAGAAAGTCTTGAAGTGTGCACCAATGAGAGTGAACATCCTACTAAAACGTGGCACCCCCTGGGAAAACACAGTTCCCACTGTCCCTGATTTTGGGGATCTATATAGTTGTATATAAAATGCACTATTTATCTTTCAAAAAGTGTTTCCCAGTGCTAAACCTTTCATCCAGTTTCTACATTTCTGCATTTCAAAAGCCAATATAAAAGGAATAGTAGTGGTTAAAAAAAGCACTTTAAAGCGGAGTTACACCTAAAAATGGAACTTCCGCTTTCCCGGTTCCTCCCCCCCTCCGGTGTCACATTTGGAACCTTTCAGGTGGGAGGGGGGGCAGGTACCTGTCTAATTCCGGGCATAGCCACCCGCGGGTATCTACGCCCCTTCCGGCGCCTTCCCCCCCCGCTGTCTTCTGGGAGACACACGGGGGAATGCGCAGAGCGAGTCGCGCATGCGCAGTAGGGAACCAGGAAGTGAAGCCTCAAGGCTTCACTTCCTGATTCCCCTACCGAAGATGGCGGCGGCAGCACCCGAGAGCCGAGGGAGAGATCGGCTTCGGGTGCCGACATCACGGGCGCCCTGGACTGGTAAGTGCCCTTATTTTAAAAGTCAGCAGCTGCAGTATTTGTAGCTGCTAACTTTTATAAAAAAAAATCGAAGGACCTCCACTTTAACTACCGTATTTATCGGCGTATACGCGCACTTTTTTGCCCTGAAAATCAGGGCAAAATCGTGGGTGCGCGGTATACGCCGATACCCGCTTTCCCGCGCCGAGTTTGAATACTGCGCCGACATATACCGAGCGCAGTACACTCGGGTATAGTCGGGCAGTCTCGGCTCCTTCCGCGCTCACGTCCCCGGACGTACAGGACGTCAGCGCGAGAGTTGCCGACAATACACGAGTGTACTGCACTCTGTATATGTCGGCGCAGTATTCAAACTCGGCGCGGGAAACGAGCGGGGAGGACGCCACAGAAGGGCGCCGGACCCGACGAAGAGGACACCCGAAGCCGCAGACGGACGCTGGACCCGACGAAGAGGACACCCGAAGCCGCAGAAGGACGCCGGACCCGACGAAGAGGACACCCGAAGCCGCAGAAGGACGCCGGACCCGACGAAGAGGACACCCGAAGCCGCAGACGGACCCGAAAAGGCCGCCGATGGACGCCGCGCAAGACACCAAAACTGTAAGTACAAAAAAAACTTTTTTCCACAGGATTCGGGGCAACTTTAGGGGTGCGCGGTATACGCGGGAGCGCGCTATACTGCAATAAATACGGTAATCATTTACAGGGGGCGTGTGCTTTTGCTAATAGGTGTCCCTCATTCCTGTCACAAAAAGTTTGGAGGTATGACCAAAAACCAAAGAGGAACAAACATCTACTGCAGCTTCCTGGTTACACTTCTCCGGCTCACCTACTCTCGCCCTACATGCCAGTCACCTATCACATTTGTCATGCTCCCTTAAAAAAACAAACACCCACATTATGCTTTTTGTATGGGAAGCTTAGTTGTGTGTCTCATTAGCTACAAACAGCGTCACTTTCATCAGTCTTAGTTTGTTGTAGAAAAGCTCCATTGGCAGCAGTGACTGGGAAGTACGGCTCTTTGAAGTGTCCTTGGCAGAAGATGCTTCCAAATGCTTTAAACTTGCTGTCAAAAACAAGGGAATCTACCTCAGATCTCGGCGATTATCTCTCCACCTCAATTGACAGGCGCTGCCACCTTACTTCAATATTAATGCTTTTGCTGCTTATTTGTAAGCTTCGGATAATGTTGACTTTAACGAGACAAGCAATGCTGGCTGTTATAATAATGGGTATTTGCAATAACAGTCGTTATACTTACTTATATGTACTGGAAAAAATTACATGGCTGAAAATAATGGTGGTTATGACAGATAATACAGATGGGGGTGAATTCATGGCATGGATTGGGGAGTGGGTGTGATCAGATCAAGGAATTTTTTCACCTGCTGTAGCAAATTGGATCATACTCTGCTGGTTTTTTTTGCCTTCCTCTAAATCAACTGTATAGAATTGCGTATATGGGATTGTACGATATATATATATATATATATATATATATATATATATATATATATATATATATATATATATAGTTGACCTGGATGGATTTGTTTCTTTTTTCAACCTGACTAACTGTAAATATGTAACTATGTATTAGAGAATGCCCTTAAAGTTGGAGTAAACTTCCTTGTATAATTTTTTCCTATAATAGGGCTTACCTATAGGTTCAGTAAATATGGCCTAAGCATGCACCGTTTAGGAGATATTTACTTTTTTTTTTTTTTAAAGTGTATTTTTGTGCGTGTACTCGAGAGAGGAGCCGGACTGCAGGAGTTGGGAGTAGGCAGGCCTCCCCCAGAGGCAATCTGCCACCTTTCTCCATGCCCCGGGTGGCAATGGCGGGTGTGTGAGGGGGTCCTCCCACACAGCCCGCCCTACCTGCTCCGCTTTGAAGCCCAACGGGGCAGAGGGACTCCCTATAAGGTAGTGAGAGGATCTAGCCCGCTCAACCAGCCCCGTTAGTCCTTCGCCTCTCTTTTTAGAGACCGCGTGGTCAAAGTGCGTGCATGTTAACCCAATTTCGAGTGCGTGTAAGTGTGGTGGTTTTTGTGGGAGGGGGGTGGGTGTACTAAGCGCAGGCTTACCTTGCATAGCACACCCACCGGGAGCCGGGCTGAGACCACCAAACTCAATTCACATGTAGCTGAGACCGGGATCCAAACCCCTAGCTGCAGAGGTGAATGGCTTGTCAGCGCAGTGCCAATCGCGTTGAGCCACCGCAGCTCCCCTGTAGGAGATATTTATTTTAGATGCAGCCGGTGACATCACTGGCGCATTCACTCTGAAGGAACAGCATGCCCCTGCCGTTCCGTCAGAGCTGTGCTGTAAACAGTGACTCGTGCATGTGCGGGAGTGATGTCATTGTCGGCTTTACCATTCATATCCTTGAAGCCTGAGAAGATAAAAGCGCCTTCAGCGGTGACAGCGCGCTGCTGGATTGCTTTGTTTTTCAGGTAAGTCTGTCATAATGTGCTACAAAACATAAATGTAGCGCTAAGTTACAAACAATGATGAATGTACTATATAACTGGTACATATGATAAATCTGTGAATCCGTGTAATATAAAACGTGCAAACGCAGGGCAAGGTTCATAAAGGAGTTACGTCGGCGTATCTCCAGATACGCCGTTGTAACTCCGGATGCGGACCGTCACATCTTGGCGCCTGATTCATAGAATCAGATACGCCTCAATGTTGCCTAGATACGAGCGGCGTAAGTCTCTTACGCCGTCGTATCTTAGGGTGCATATTTACGCTGGCCGCTAGGTGGAGCTTCCATTGATTTCCGCGTAGAATATGCAAATGAGCTAGATAAGCCGATTCAGAAACGTACGTGCCGAACTATTAAGAGTGAGTGTGTCTAGGCATGTACCGATAAACAGACATCAAAGATGAAAACGGGACGCGTTTCACACTTTTTCGTAAGCGCCTAAGCCTTACGATTAAGGGTTTTATGCTTAACGCATGAATGGTACTTCTTTGATGTATGTTTATCTTGCATGCCTTTACATCTTCACACTAAATCTTGCAATCGAGATATCCTTCTTTCAAGGGGATAAAGTGGTTTAATTTTACAAGAATTTTTTCGAACATACCAGAACCAGGTAAGGTCTGAGAGCCGTGAACCTTAAAACGTGCGGTATGTAAAGCGGGCTCACTTTGTTACTCTGCTTTCTCCCTCTCCCAATCTGAGCAGTGTTTTACAGGGACTACAAGCTACATTTTGAGACTTAAAGCGTAGTTCCGCCAATTTTTTTTTAAGTCAGCAGCTACAAATACTGCAGCCGCTGACTTTTAAAATAAGGACACTTACCTGTCCAGGGCGCCCGCGATTTTGGCACCCGAAGCCGATCTGTCCCTCGTCTCTCGGGTGCTGCTGCCGCCATCTTCGGTAAGGGAATCAGGAAATGAAGCCTTGTGGCTTCACAGCCTATTTCCCTACTGCGCATGCGTGATTCCACTGGTCCTATGCTGTCTTCTGGGATCTGTGTGTCTCCCAGAAGACAGCGGGGGGGGGGGGCGCCGGACGTGGCGTAGATAGCCGTGGGTGGTTCGGTTATCTATGCCCGGAAGTGGGAGAAAAATACCTGTATTAGATAGGTATCTGCTCCCCCCTACCCCCTGAAAGGTGCCAAATGGGGGGGGGGGGGTATTCCGAAAAGCGTAAGTTAAATTTTTCGGTGGAATTCCGGTTTTAAACCACTTGCATTAAATATATATTTAATTATGTATTAAAGAATACAGAGTCACATTCATTTGTATATTTAATATATGCCCCGTTGTTACTTTTAATACTTCAGTACTTCCAGCTCCCATACTATACTATACTGGCTCCCTGTTGAATGGGTTGTTTTGGCTTCCTTCAGCTCAGATGACACAGTGTGTATTGGCTAGTGTGATCCTAAACCTCGGTGTTGTAGGCAGCCTTGGGATCACAGCAGAAAGGATCATTCATTTTTTAAGGCTGGGTTCACACTATTGCAAATTGGATGCTAGTTCGTCCGCATCCGATTCTCATGTCAGGAGACTGTGACCGGCTATCAATGGACCTGGTTAACACAGCTCCAGGACAGATGCGGAGCGAATTAAACAGGGCTCCTGTGCGTCTTCTGGTCCATTTCAGGTCCGAATTCAACCTAAAATCCGGACTTCAATCAGATCTGAAACTGAACAGGGACGCGCCGGACCCCTACTGTGAGCCGCTCCGCACAAAAGTGTGAACCGAGCCTTAGGCCCCTTTCACATGTATGGATCCTGTGAGGATCCGTACATGTGTATCCGCTTGCTCAGCGGGGATCAGTCCGTTGATCCCCGCTGAGCCGGCAGATGCGAGTTTTACAACTTAGACACGAGTTTCACAACTCACATTTGGCGCTCTATAAGCATTTATTCCAATCCAATCCAAGGCGGTCCCTGCACATTGTGCAGGGACCGCCCTGTCAGATCTCCGCTCTCCCCTATGGGGGGGATAGGATGAACACAAACCGTCTATCCATGTTCACCCGATCCGATTCACCCGATCCGCTCTGCAGACGGATAGAAAAATAGGATTTTCCTTCGTCTGTAGAATCGAATAATGGTGGACACCGATGAGATCGGGTGTCAGCAGATGTTCATCCCCTGACACCCGCTATCTCGTAGGGATTAATGTATGTCCCTTTTTCATCCGTAAACGGATGGATGGAAAAGCGGAGATACGGTCCGCAGGTGTGAAAGGGGCCTAAATCCAACCCCAAAACACAGCTTCGCTTATTGCCCAGGTGTAGTTGCTGTGGAACACTCTGTCTAGTTGGAAAAAAAATTAAATCTTGACTTTTTCCAGTGTATACCAATCTCAGTTACTTGCTCTCTGCTATCAGCATGAAACATTACCACCTTCTCATTAAATAACCATCATTTTTTAACACAGTACCCGCAGAACATTTAATCCAATGAATTATTTCATATCTGTTACCACTCTGTGGGAATGGGAGAACACAGGGCTTCGTGTATGATGTAGAGTTACAGGGGAAAAAAGTTCTGTGGTTGTTGCTAAATATTTATATCAGCATATCTAGGGCAGAACATCTGCATGCTAATTTTCTAATAGTTTAAAATTTATATGAAAAAAAAAGACATATTTCTCTTTTGAAGTGTATCATTTCTCAGTCAGTTTGAAACAAGTTATGACAAATTCTTACTTTACCAAAAAAATATAAATTTTTGGAGCTACTGCCTTCCATAAAAACAATTGACCTGCTTGAGCGTCGCCTCTCTACTGGGTACGTGACAATTTTCTGGAGTGCCAGAGAGCGGCGAAAACGTCTGAAAAGGCCCGAGTACACTTCGGCTTGTTTCCTGGGCCCCGTACCTCAAGCCAAATGAGGTACTGCAGGCCTATTTTTGGCTCTGCTCGGCTTCTGTGCCTCTGTACCTCAGGCCAAATGAGGTACTACAGGCCTATTTAGCTTGAATTCTGCTTGTGTTGCGAGTGTTGACTTGCAACACAAGCAGAATTCAAGCTAAATAGGCCTGTAGTACCTCATTTGGCCTGAGGTACAGAGGCACAGAAGCCGAGCAGAGCCGAAAATAGGCCTGCAGTCAGAATTAAAAAAAATAAGTTGCTCGCAAATCAAAACGCTCTCAAACCAAGTTACTCTTAAACCGAGGTTCCACTGTATTCGACTTGGGAATACCTGACAAGACAGATAAAACATTGCTGGTGATACCCCATACAGACAAAGGTAGCACGTGCTTTACAAGTCGCAGAAGAATGATTTTTGAAAGTGTGAGAGCAGGATAATGGAAAAAAAGACTTAAGAAGTGGATGTTTCTTTTTGAAAAAAAAAAAGACAAAAGTCTCAAAGTTCAACACAATATGTTTTTTGTTCCGATCATCCACCGCCACTCAATCTCCAGTCTTGTGCTCTCTGGTCTGTAGCATCTAATAGCCTGTAAAGTATATAATAATAAGGTGTAGGGATCCGTTTATGATATCATGAGATAAAACCTCCCAGTTATCCTCTGGCACAGCATGAGGGATTTATAAATCCTGCTTGACCTATTAAATCTATAAAGCTGTTGAGAATTTCGTTTGCCGGTTGCTATGAAGTTGCCGCTAGCGAGTAAATCTTCTATAGACGGAGACAGGAGGAGGCCAGCCGCTGTTGGGTGACGTCTGAGCTTTTATTGTCAGAAAGAAAGAACCTTGCACACTATTTTTTTTTTTTTTACTCCAGTCTGATTCAAGTGGCTAAGTGGCTTTTCTTAATGTATATAAAATCCTATCCATCCCCTGTAGCCTAGGATTGGATTATCTCAATCTTGAGATTCAGAAAGGGAAATTGAGTAAAACATAATTACTGCTCAGGCTATACTAGATCAGAGGACTATAATCCTAATGACCAGGGTGCCGGGTAGAATGGCACAGAATGCTCAATTATATAGGTAGCCCTATTTATTTAAAGGAAAACTTCAATTTTCTTTACTCAGTAATCCCTTTGTCCCCTTTTCTCTAACCTAACCAACCCTCCATCAATTCATACTTGCCTCAAAATGACGGCCGCAGTTCCGCTATTTTACTCAACCCAACGGACCCTCTCCGTCCACAGATGCCTACCTACCTGGATCTGACAGTGGCAGGTTCTGGTGTTTGTTTACACTCAGCGCTACAAGTCTTCACTGTCCTGCCCATGCCTGTACATTACTGTCGCATAGACTTCTTTGGGATTATCTAACTTTGTTTCTGACCTCAGCACATAGCCCCATAGAAGCCTATGGGGCTGTAAGGCACAGATGCTGCCATGACAGTGCTGACTTGTGGCGATGAATGTAAACAAACACTGGAGGCAGTGACAGTCAGATTCAGGTAAACCTGCATCCGTTAAAATGGAGGGGGGTAGTGAGGGAGAATGGACCACTGCAGCTTCTAACAGGGTGGCAGGGTTAGCGGGGTCAGGGTTCAACCACCAGACAGCTGAGACTAACTGTGTAGCCAGATAGTATTTGTAGCAGTCTGGAAAGGCCAGGCCCCCTTGTGAGGTGGACAGTTTATATCTAGGAGATTGAGGACCCCCAAAAGAAGGAGGACATAATTTGGTTAAGGCGCGTGAAGAATGATTTAGGGAGCCAGCATGGGGAATGGTAAAACAGGTGGGTAAGTCTAGGGAGGGCTTTTATTTTCAAGAGGTTTATGTGCCAAAGTAAGGACAATAGTAGTATCTCTTATGCTTTCAGTCAAACTTTAACATTCTGCAGTACTGGGGAAAGATTAAAAGCGTGGAAATCTTGAGGCCTGATGGGAAATTACCACCCCAGAGTATTTATAGTGGTCAACCCATTGTAATTGTAGGGCAGTAGGGGCTGTGGCTTGGGCAGAAGGGTCTATAGGCAACAAGAGGGTTTTGGTCCAATTGACCTTCAGGCCAGAAACAGGGTAGAAAGAGTTTAGGACCTGAAGGGCACCTTGTAAGAAGGGACCTGCATTGTTAAGAAAGTGGAGCATATCGTCAACATACAGGGCTACCCTTTCAGCCAACCAATGTGTAGACCTTTGATATGCAAGGAAGTAAGCAGGGCTTCTGCAATGGCCTTGATGGCTATGGCAGACAAGGCTGGAGAGAGGGGCAGCCCTGCTGGGTACCCCTGGCCAAGGAAAAGGAATTTGACAGACCAGCGCCCAGTCTAATGGAGGCAGAGGTATTGCGGTAGAGCACATTCAACCAATCAATAAAGATCAAATGAAAATCCCATCCTGTGGAGACAGAAAGGGCCTCTCAATAGTATCAATGTTGAGAGAGGCCACCACTCGTGTGCCCATATTTGTATGTTGGTGTATAACCTGTGTAATTAATGTCGGTAGCCTTACATGGCATAAACCCCGTTTGGTCAGAATCTACGACAGAAGACAACATATGGTGTAGGCGTGACGTGAATAATTTTGTTAAGATTTTAAACTCATTGTTTAGCAAGGCAATGGGCCTGTAGGAGCCACAAGAAGCATCACTGATCCGCCCCGTGTGAAAGGGGCCTTACTCTTTTAGCTCCGTACAGAAAGCAGTGAGTCTGTAGAAGGAGCCGGACTCTACTTCTCATTCCTGCTCAAGATATTAATTTTTTTCAATTTAGCTCGGCAAATTAACAGCCAGTGTGATTTCACTGATTTAATAATATTTGTTAGGGTAATTTCCCAGACTCCTCTGTTTTAAGTGTTCTCTGAGGACTCTACTTAATAGTTATGGGGTGATTTCTCACCTTTCATTATACCTAATGTGAACAAACTCTTTCCTTAAAATTCAGCCCTCTAAGTATGTCTCCCTGGAACAAATGATTCAGACACACTTGACCTCAAGAGCTTACACTTACTCATCAATTAATGTTCTTCTGTTCCGGATGAGTCTTCTGTATCAGAAATAGCATCTAATCATCGAGCTCAGAGAAACCTTTGTAGCCTATGCCATTACCTGATGATTGCCTATTGCCATAGGATATATTTAGCCTTTGATTAACTCCGTCGTGACCAAAGGCTATTTGTGTTGTTATGAGTAGAGAAGTAACTCCTGTTACATATACAGCGAGCCTTCAAAAAAATCATGCAAAGCACAATGTGACCTGAGCCATAAGCAACTTTTTCTTTAACCACTTAAGGACCGCCTCCTGCACATTTACGTCGGCAGAATGGTATGGCTGGGCACAAGCACGTACAGGTAATTCCTGTGCTAGTGCCCAGCCGTGGGTCGCAGGCGCGCCCGCGACCCGGTCCGAAGCTCTGGGACCCGCGGACCTGATCGCCGCTGGAGCCCCGCGATCGGTCCCCGGAGCTGAAGAACGGTGAGAGCTGAGTGTAAACACAGCTTCCCCGTTATTCACTGTGGCGGCGTCATCGATCGTGTGATCCCTTTTATAGGGATACACAATCAATGACGTCACACCTACAGCCACACCCCCCTACAGTTAGAAACACATATTAGGTCATACATAACCCCTTCAACGCCCCCTTGTGGTTAACTCCCAAACTGCAATTGTCATTTTCACAGTAAACAATGCATTTTAAATGCATTTTTTGCTGTGAAAATGACAGTGGTCCCAAAAATGTGTCAAAATTGTCCGAAGTGTCCGCCATAATGTCGCAGTCATGAAAAAAAAACACTGATCGCCGCCATTAGTAGTAAAAAAAAAAAATTAATAAAAATGCAATAAAACTATCCCCTATTTTGTAAACGCTATAAATTTTGCGCAAACCAACCGATAAACGCATATTGCGATTTTTTTTTTTACCAAGAATAGGTAGAAGAATACGTATCGGCCTAAACTGAGGAAAAAAATGTTTTTTTATATATTTTTTGGGGATATTTATTATAGCAAAAAGTAAAAAATATTGCATTTTTTTCAAAATTGTCGCTCTATTTTTGTTTATAGCGCAAAAACTAAAAACCGCAGAGGTGATCAAATACCACCAAAAGAAAGCTGTATTTGTGGGAAAAAAAGGGCGCCAATTTTGTTTGGGAGCCACGTCGCACGACCGCGCAATTGTCTGTTAAAGCGACACAGTGCCGAATCGCAAAACCTGGCCGGGTCCTTTAGCTGCCTAAAGGTCTGGGTCTTAAGTGGTTAAATGGCAGATACAGTGTTTTTTGGTCAAGTTTTAATTTCGATTTTTGTTAAAAGATTTTTCTAAGCAGGTGTTTTTTTTTTAGATTTGTTAATTTGTGGAAAGGATGTGGAATTCCCTTCCACAGACGGTGGTTTTAGGGGGGAGCACCGATAATTTAAAAAAACTATTAGATAAGCATCTGAACGACCACAACATACAGGGATTTACAATGTAATACTGACATATAATCACACACATAGGTTGGACTCGATGGACTTTTTTCAACCTCACCTACTATGTAACTATGTAAAAATAAGACATTAAACGTAGTGTGAATACATAAAAGATGTTGGACATTCAGGGTGACCTGACTAAAGGCTCGTACACACTATAAGAAAATCGGGCGAACATTTTGGTCCAAAGAATTTTCGTACGATTTTCGTATACGATTTTCGTGTGTATGCAACTTTTGACAGCTGATTTAGAATTTTCTTACGAAAATTCCCGAAAAGGACAAGCTCCAAAAATTGTCTCGTATGGGAACAGAACGAACGATTTTTGTTTAACCACTTAAGACCCGGACCAAAATGCAGCTATAACTTACAATTGCGCGACGTGGCTCCCAAACAAAATTATTTTTTTCCCACAAATAGAGCTTACTTTTGGTGGTATTTGATCACCTCTGCGGTTTTTATTTTTTTGCGCTATAAACAAAAATAGAGCGACAATTTTGAAAAATTTTGCTATAATAAATATCCCCCAAAAATCTATATAAAATGTTTTTTTTCCCTCAGTTTAGGCCGATACGTATTCTTCTACCTATTTTTGGGAAAAAAAATCACAATAAGCGTTTATCGGTTGGTTTGCGCAAAATTTATAGCGTTTACAAAATAGGGGATAGTTTTATTGCATTTTTATTATTTTTTTTTCTACTAATGGCAGCGATTGTTTTCATGACTGCGACATTATGGCAGACACTTCGGACAATTTTGACACATTTTTGGGACCATTGTCATTTTCACAGCAAAAAATGCATTTAAAATGCATTGTTTATTGTGAAAATGACAATTGCAGTTTGGGAGTTAACCACAAGGGGCGCTGATGTGGTTATGTGTGACCTGAAGTGTGTTTACAACTGTAGGGGGGTGTGGCTGTATGTGTGACGTCATCGATTGTGTCCCCCTATAAAAGGGATGACACGATCGATGCAGTGAAGAACGGGGAAGCTGTGTTTACACACAGCTGTCCCCGTTCTTCAGCTCCGGGGACTGATCGCGGGACTCCAGCGGCTATCGGGTCCGGTGGTCCCGGTCATGGAGCTTGGTACTTGTAATCGGTCTTTAAAAAGTAGTATCGATCTAACCCTAATATATATATATATATATATATATCGTATTTATCGGGGTATTACGCGCTCCGGCGTATGGCGCGCACTCCTAAAGTGGACCCGACATTCCTGCGTCCATCGGCGGCCTCGTCGGGTCCGGCGCCCGTCTGCGGCTTCGGGTGTCCTCTTCGTCGGGTCCAGTGTCCTTCTGCAGCGTCCTCCCCGCTCGATCTTCGCTTTCCCGCACCGAGTTTGAATACTGCGCCGGCATATACCGAGCGCAGTACACTCGTGTATAGTCGGGCAGGCTCGGCTACTCTCGCGCTCACGTCCTGTACGTCCAGGAGACGAGTGTACTGCGCTCGGTATATGCCGGCGCAGTATTCAAACTCGGCGCGGGTATCGGCGTATATCGCGCACCCACGATTTTGCCCTGATTTTCAGGGCAAAAAAGTGCGCGGTATACGCCGATTATTACGGTACATATTCTCTGATTCTTCGTTTCATTGCAAGAAAAGCTTTTGGGCCCATTCAGGCTATGTGTTGTTACATTGCATTATCATGCATTAGGACAAACTGCATTAAAACAGGCCATTCATTTTGAAGATTAAATGGCACTGCAATGCATTGCTAATTGTGTATTCAAGCACAGCATGGTAAAATGCGCATTATATCTGGATGCAGTATGAATGGGCCATAAAACAAAATTGTGCCACATCCAATGGCCTTTGTCTGGAAGATTCTGGAGCACAATCCCCCTGTGTGTAAATTTTGAGTATTTTTATCTCCAATGTCCATAACTGTCGAATTCTTTCGGCCTTTGCTGTGAGGTCTGAAAATAAAATTGTGGATTCTACAACTGCTGTTTTGCTTTCCACATCCTCTGATACAACAGTATGTAGAATGTAGAAATTATAGCAATTTCTTGAATTGTTTCATAAAGTTATTTTTAAGCTGAAGTGTCTTTATGGGACCGGAATGGCCCTAATACTTAAACCCTTCATTATTATTGTTTTAAATGTCACCATTAAAAAAATATATATATTATTTCAGCTCTTTGTTCTGGGTGACCTCTAAGTGCTTTGCTGGCCACAGCTTCATCGCTGCAGTAAGCAACTGTATAAATATACTTCCAGACAGAGCACACTGGTTTATACAATGCGCCTGATGCATCGCCTTAGGTGCACAGGAAGAAATCAGTTCAACATCTGTTACATTCTCCTTCAATCCTGTACCGCACAGTGTAGATTCTGCTTCCTGCGAGGCACAAATTTAAGATGAGGTGACTGGAATTGGAACGATGCTGAGATAATTAAATTATATAATACAGTGGGGATCGAATGTTTGGGCACCCCAGGTAAAAATTTGTATTAATGTGCATAAAGAAGCCAAGGAAAAATCTCCAAAAGGCATCAAATTACAGATTAGACATTCTTATAATATGTCAAAAAAAGTTAGATTTTATTTCCATCATTTACACTTTCAAAATTACAAAAAAACAAAAAAATGGTGTCTGCAAAAGTTTGGGCACCCTGCAGAATTTATAGCATGCACTGCCAGTGTCATGGATTGTTCTAAATCATCGTCTGGGAAGACCAGGTGATGTCAATCTCAAAGGTTTTAAATGCCCAGACTCATCTGACCTTGCCCCAACAATCAACACCATGGGTTCTTCTAAGCAGTTGTCTATAAAACTGAAAATATTTGACGCTCACAAAGCTGGAGAAGGCTATAAGAAGATAGCAAAGTGTTTTCAGATGTCAATATCCTCTGTTCGGAATGTAATTAAAAAATGGCAGTAATCAGGAACAGTGGAAGTTAAAGCAAGATCTGGAAGACCAAAAAAAATATCAGACAAAACAGCTTGCAGGATTGTGAGAAAAGCCATTCAAAACTCACGTTTGACTGCAGGATCCCTCCAGAAAGATCTGGCAGACACTGGAGTTGTGGTACACTATTCCACTATAAAGAGATACTTGTACAAATATGGTCTTCATGGAAAAGTCATCAGAAGAAAACCTATTTTACGTCCTCACCACAAAAATCAGCGTTTGAACTTTGCAAATTAACATATAGACAAGCCTGATGCATTTTGGAAACAATTTCTGTGGACCGATGAGGTTAAAATAGAACTTTTTGTCCGGAATGAGCAAAGGTACGTTTGGAGAAGAAAGGGCACAGAATTTAATGAAAAGAACCTCTGTCCAACTGTTAAGCATGGGGGTGGATCAATCATGCTTTGGGGTTGTATTGCAGCCAGTGGCACAGGGAACTTTTCACGAGTAGAAGGAACAATGGATTCAATAAAATTTCAGCAAATTTTGGATGGTAACTTGATGCCATCTGTGAAAAAGCTGAAGTTAAAGAGAGGATGGCTTCTACAAATGGATAATGATCCTAAACACACCTCAAAATCCACGGGGGATTACATCAAGAGGCGTAAACTGAAGGTTTTGCCATGGCCTTCACAATCTCCTGACCTCAACATAATTGAAAATCTATGGATAGACCTTGAAAGAGCAGTGCGTGACAGACAGCCCAGAAATATCAAAGAAGTGTAAGGCCCCATACACACCATAGAATCCATCCGCAGATAAATCCCAGCAAATGGGTTTCAGCGGATAGATCCTATGGTGTGTACACGCCAGCGGATCTTTATCCGCGGATATATCTCCCCTGGGATGGATTCCAGCAGATCGGATATTCGCTGACATGCAGAACAAATCCATCTGCTGGAATCCATCCCAACAGATGGATCTGCTGGTCTGTACAGACTCACCGAATCCATCCGTCCGAAGGGATCCCCCGCATGCGTCGCAATGATTCAACGCATGCGTGGAATTCCTTATATGACAGCGTCGCGCACGTCGCCGCGTCATAATCGCGGCGACGGCGCGACACGTCATCGCCAGAGGATTTCGGCGCGGATTTCAATGCGATGGTGAGTACACTCCATCGCATTAAAATCTGCTGAAATCCTCGAGAGGATTTATCCGCGGAAACGGTCCGCTGGACCGTATCCGCGGATAAATACTCCCGTGTGTATGGGGCCTAAGACTTTTGTAAGGAAGAATGGGCAAAGATACCTCAAACAAGAATTGAAAGACTCTTGACTGGCTACAAAAAGCGTTTACAAGCTGTGATACTTGCCAAAGGGGGCAGTACAAGATATTAACTCTGCAGGGTGCCCAAACTTTTGCAGACGCCATTTTTTTGTTTTCTGTAACTTTGAAAGTGTAAATGATGAAAATAAAATCAAACTTTTTTTGACATATTATAAGAATGTCTAATCTGTAATTTGATGCCTTTTGGAGATTTTTACATCTTTCCTTGGCTTCGTTATGCACATTATTACTAATTTTTACCTGGGGTGCCCAAACTTTCGATCCCCACTGTATACATTGATCAGCCGTAACATTATGACCACTGACAGGTAAAGTGAATAACAATGACAATGGTATGTGAAAGTGGGTGCGATATATTAGGCAGCAAGTGAACATTTTGTCCCTGAAGATGATGTGCTGAAAGCAGAAACAATTCACAAGTGTTATGCCGCGTATTTTCCGTCGGAATTCCGATGAAGCTGACTTTCATCAGTCTTGCATACACATTATCAGACTAAATTCCGACCTTCCAAATCGCGGTGACGTAAAACAGTACGACGAGCCGAGAAAAATTAAGTTCAATGCTTCGGAGCATGCGTCGACTTGATTCTGAGTATGCATGGATTTTTCTCCGATGGAATTTCACACAGACTATCGGAATTTCCTATCGTGTTTTTTTTTCCATTGGAAAAATTTAAAACATGTTCTATTTTTTTTTTTAAAAGTCCGATGGGGCCCACACACGATCGTTTTTTCTGATGAAAAAAGTCCATCTGACTTTTTTCTTGTACAAAGAGTTTTATTGAAAAAGCACATCAACAAACAAAAAAGAATACAAAAGAAAAAAGCAGTGGTGGACACACCATAAGCTATCATATATCAGAAAAGATAGTCCGTAAACCTGAGATCAATCCAGCTCCTAGGGATCCAAAAGCGAATCCAGAAGGCCGGCAATAGAATGTCCTCAACTCAAGTGGCCTGCTAAATTGACCAAATGCTGGCTTAGGTAACATACCGGTTAACACACCGGGGTAAATGTAGAACTTAAAAGCAAAGCCATCTGACTTTTTTCATTGGAAAAAATGATCGTGTGTACACGGCTTAAGGATTTGAGTAACTTTGGCAAGGGCCAAATTGTAATGTCTGGACAACTGGGTCAGAGCAGCTCCAACACTGCAACTCCTTTGGGATGTTCCTGGTTTGCAGTGGTCAGGACCGACCAAAAGTGGTCCAAGGAAAGAAAACCGGTGAACTGACGTCAGGTTCATGGGTGGACAGGGCTCACTGATGCATGTGTAGAGCGAAGGCTGTGCCGTGTAGTCTAATCATATAGAAGAGGCTTAGATTGCTGAAAACAACCACTTTTACTTACAGGTAATCCTAGATTGAAGCCTCGTATACACGACCTAGGAACTTGACGGGCGAAACACATCGTTTTCCTCGTCTAGTTCCTTGTCAGGCTGTCGAGGTACTTGACAAGGCAAGTTTCTCCATTCCCGTCGAGGAAATAGAGAACTTGCTCTCTTTTTGGCTCGTCGAGTTTCTCGACAGTTTCCTCAACGAAAATGTACACACGACCGGTTTCCTCGGCAAAAAAATATCTCCCAGCAAGTTTCTTGCTGTTTTTTGCCAAGAAACAAGGTCGTGTGTACGAGGCCTAAGGCTTACCTGAAGGTGCTGGATATATCTCCTAAACCTCCATGGTTCAGGAGGTATTTACAATAGAACCATGTGCCGATGTCTATGCCACTTTAGAAACGGTGGTCGTGCTGTTTCTAAAGGAGGTCATGCCGCGACTGGCGGCTCCCGCGACTCCAGACAGTCACAGAGCCGGAGTTTGCGGTCCTGAAAGGAAGAGGGGTGAAGATGGACACTCGCTGCTACTGGGGACAGCGGTGACATCGCAGGCTTTGGTTTCAGATAAGTGACACATAATGGGTTTTGCATTGCATAATAGCCCATTATGCTTTACCTTTGCAGGGAAATAAAGAGGAAGTAAAACCCATCAGGGTTTACTTCCTCTTTATTGTTGTGTATGGGGCTGTGTAGCTGCAGACTGGTAAGGGTGCCCATGCTGACCAGTGTGCACAGCCAAAAGCGTATCAGAACTGGACCACGGAGCAATGGAAGAAGGTGTCTTTGAGTTGTTGGCTTGACCTCCAAATTCTCCAGATCTCAATCCAATTTAGCATCTGTTTGATGTACTGAAAAAACAAGTCCAATCCATAGAGGCCCCACCTTGCAACTTACAAGTTTTAAAGGATCTGCTACTGACGGCTTGGTGCCACATACCACAGCATACCTTCAGAGGTCTAGGGGACCTACTTAATATTATAATATATATATATATATATATATATATATATATATATATATATATATATTTGTAGTCATATTATGGTGGGTGGCCATAATGTTATGGCTGATCAGTGTATGTATGTGGTATATTAGTCCGCTCCTATCGATCCTTCTCTTCCCATTAGCCTTTTCTCTCTCTCCATCCTCCACTATTCTCCTTCCTTCTATTTATTTCTGTCCTTTTCTCTGTCTCTCTATTTTCTCTCTCTCCCCCTCTCTCTCTCTTGTTGTCACATTTTCGATCTCTCTCTTAAGATAAACACAAAAATAATATTAGTGTAAGACAAATGTAAGGTCAAATGTTCCTGCTGTGAAATTAAAGGGCAGCCACCGAATTCCAGTAGGAACAATTGTGAAAGAGTGCATTGCACTTTAATTGGAAATCCTGGAATTAAAAAAAACTCTGATCTTTCTGCAAGAACGACAGTGACATTTCCCAAGGGCTTGTCCACTGATGTTATGATGTTAACGCTTTTACCTCCTGTGCTTTTCCTGGGAAAACTATTTTCAGCTTTAATATATATATATATATATATATATATAGATATACTGTAATCATTATTCCTGCTATGCTAAGGGGATTTTGACTAGGGGTGCTCAGGGAAATCATCTTATCACATCAGATGGCCATAAGCTGATAATCACGAGGCTTCCCAGTTAATTTGTATTTTGCACAGGGAGACTGACACTGTTAGTTTGCTACGTAAAGCCCTAACCAAAGGTCATATTACCTCTCCCTATAACTCTGAAGCCTTGTACACACGATCGGATTTTCCGGAGACAAAGCTTTCCGGAAGTCAAACTTGTGTCCGAAGGGCGTTGGCCAAGAACTTGTCTTGCACACAAACGGCACACAATTGTCGACCAACAAACAGGAACGTAGTTACGAATTACGTGTTTTTTCAGCTTTTTAGCTGCGTCTGGGTCTGCCCTTCTCAGTATTCACCACCCCCCCGAAGGGGTCCCCTCTTTCATTAAGTTCACACCATCCATGATACATTGGTGCAATACTCAATTTATTGACAAGTTCTGATCACCCTGTACGCCAATGTGCTTATAGGGCCCCAACATAGCCAACAGATGATTCGTCACAAAGACTTGCCCAAGTAATTTTATCCAGAGGGCAGTTCTATGTTTAACTCTGAGGTTCATCTTGCAGGCCTAAGCCTAGCCCCTTTGTTTAAGAGCTCTCAAGTGGCATAATTGTTCTACGGTTGTTTACTCTTGTTTGGCCACTTGGGACATTTTTCCTCATAAGAAGAGCTACTGTTTATGCCCTTGGGGGTCACCGTGTAAGCTGGAGTTTGTATATTTTACTAAAGTATTTGGGGAGTTAAGTTCTACCTCTAACCCTGTGTTCATGCTGATTGACCTAAAGTGCCTATATATCATTTTATATTTCTATGTCTTTAACCTGTCAATACAGCCATCTTTTATAGAGTTGTGAGTCTAATTCTTGTGTGCCTGCTGAGATGAACAGAAAGGTATCCTGGTGGTGTCAGTTAGGGTGAGGCTTCACACAGGGCTAGACCAAGAGCAAAGGACCCAAATTACCAGCGGCTCCGGCAATCTGTAAGGTGAACTTACACAGGTTCCCCTACTCGCCCCCGCTGACCTGGACCCCGACAGTCTCCCGTCCTGACGTGGATAAACCGGGGATCAGAATGGGAGATTCCCGCAGTCCAGGACCGCGGGACCGGGGGGGGGGGGGGGGCTGATGGGGGTGAGGTGGGGGTCCTGTGTAAGTTCACCATACAGGTTTTTCTGTAAACTTTCACTACTTGATAATGGTAAACAGGAGAAATAGAGAAGGTGAATCTTCCTAATGGGGACACAAACAGGTTCTAATCTCTCTCCATTCCACTCCACTGTCCAAAAAAAATAAAATATATTATCGTTGGTTATACTTTAATTATAGTCTACCAGTAGATTAAACAGTGGGGCCACCACGAACCACACAAGAAGCCATTTTGTGACTTACCAGCATTTAACCAACGTAATCAATAATCCTTTTACAAAATAACCATTTATTAGGCCTGTAACACCAGAGGATTGAATCGGTGGTACAGGTGGAGCAACAGCTGGGCACTGCTGCTCCTGGAGCTGTGAATTACAGACCATCACTGATCCCTGGAAGATGTTCTCTACAGAAGAAAGATGCGTCACTTCTTTTGGCTGACATTCCAGACTTGTCATTTTAAACCTTTTCAGTGGTGATCTGCAGATTCTATAAACACGCAGCTTCTGCTCCACCGCTGTTTACAGAAGAGCAGACTTGAGCAGGAATGTAAGAACGCTTCTATCTCCGAGAATTTAATTTAAAGCAAATGCCAAGGAAGGATAAGGTCTACAAGGAAAACAGTTGTGACTTATCCAGCACAAACATGAGAAGAGATCACTGCAATCGAATGCTGCCTAAGACGAGATATTTACACAAACTAACAAAGGCCAATGCAAACTATTGCATATGTTTTAAAGCTAAAGAGCTGGTATACTGTAACAAAAACAAAAAAACAAAGCAACAAGCTCTGACGGCCCTTGAGATATTCCCTTACCGATATATCTTAAATATTTTTTAAAACATTTTGGCTGGAATCCCAAGTAACGGCTTTTTGTGAATTGGGGACTTTGAGCTAATGAAAAATGTAGTTATATTATTACATTACATTAAAAATCATGTAGTTCTTTTAGTCATTTTATGTCATTTTTGAGACCTCCTGAGAGCCGGGTCACACTGGGGCAGCGCGACTTGCCGAACGACTCGGCAAGGCGATCTGCCCACGACTTCAGAGGCGACTTGCAAAATTAATTCTGTAGTGCAGGAACCTTTTTCTAAGTCGGAGCGACTTGAGTCGCTCCTATTACAATGGTTCTATTGTACAGAACGAAGCGCGACTTGTCAGGCGGCTAAGTCGCCAGACGAGTCGTGCCTGTGTGAACCGGCTCTGACTGTCTCTATTTCGGCAAAACAGCTCAGATTTCAACACAAATGGTGTGGCTTTGATGCTCGACTTGGCCAGACATTAAAGGTGCCTTGAATAGGTGCTACAGTGTAAAAAATCTAGAAAACTGTTGTAATAATGGGATATGTAATAACTGGACTCAAAGCATATGCTTGGGCTAAAGGAAGTTCCACAAAAAACAATAAAGTCCAGAAAGAAGCCAAGTTTATTGAAGTAATCAGATAGACCTTACACAGGGTGACCACCTTTTCCAAACTACCACTCAGGGACACCCTCCCTTCCCAAAAATCAGATTGTGCTGTAACGAATCACAACACAGTGATTAGACACAAGAGGCAGGATTTATGATTTCTCCAATCACAAACAGGTGGCGGGATTGTGCTCCTCCAGGCATTCCCGGCCAGGACAAGTACTGTCAGTGAGTAAAGCGGTGATGTGGCAGCCTTTTTTGGGGGCATCAGATTGGCCCGGGGGTAGGGTGGCTGTGTCAGTTTCATTCCGGGACACTGTATTGTCCTGGAATGAATGTGCCTGGGACAGACCTGCAAAATGACTGACTGTCCCGGGCAATCTGGGACACGTGGTCACCCTAACCTTACATGGTGCCGAGCAGTAATCCCAGGTGTTAATGGAAAGTTAGAAGGCAATGGGGGCCCTATTGTGGCTGGCAGCCATCTATGTTTGACTGGAGATTGGCACACTACATCTGCTCTCAGCCTGCTAACTTTTCATCACTGCTTGAGATAACTGCTTGGCACCATGTAAGATCTATCTGATTACTTCAATAAACTTGGCATCTTTCTTGGACTTTGTTTTTTTGTGGAACTTCCTTTAGTCCGAAACTGTATGCATGTGCTTTGAGTCCAGCTATTACATTTTCTAATAAACAGTTTTCTGTTTTTTTTTACACTAGAGTGTCTGTCAGTGTTCTTTCTTGCCACTTAACAAAAGGGCTATGGGCTTTGATGCTCATCTAACAACGTAAATGTCTTTGATGTTTGGCCTAAAAAATGGCCATGGCTTTGATGCTTGATTTAAAGGCTGGCTCCAGCCAGAATTTTAATTTCAATTTCAAATAGATTGGGGAAAAGTTAGAACTTTTGTTCAGTATTCAATGTTGTCTGTATCCTCACTGGGGAGACACTCTCAAATTTATACAGCTCTCGGTGTTCCCATAAAGGAAAGTTAATTTGCCTTATTTACACTTGTCACCTGGACAGGAATTGAGGGGACATTTTCTCCAAAGGGGCACAAATTGCATTAAAATTACACGTGGCAGACATGCCCCAAGGTCCGTCAATTTTGGATAAGAGCGCATACCTTGATTTATTCAGTTGCCATGATAAATGTTGGTAAAGACCCCAAGGTGACATTACTTAACAAACCCATAGAAGGAGTTCCCAGGCACACTTAGACCTTGATTTTTTTTTTATATGTTTTTGGCATCCGAAATCGCAGTTGGAAAGGTCTGTTGATAGACCTGGCGGTGATAAAAAACAAACTGACCTGGATTGTGGTCAATGAAAAGCTGGTTAGCATTATGAAAGGTACTACCTCAAGGCCGGTTGCGCCCTTGGACGGGGTCTGACTCTTCCCCTCTCTACTTTTCTTCTGCCTTCTTTCCTCCCTTCTCTTAGTACTCATGTTTAGCTTGGGTGGTAGTTAGGTATCTCAGTCTCCACTCATTATGATCTTGTATATATTTCCTGTTAATCTAGAGTGGACGCTATGGTGGGGCCAGAGGGGGCCATGCCCTCCCAACATTATACTGGAGGCCACTCCAATTTAAAAAAAATGGACATGGGAATGCAGGGGACAGGTATGGACTGAACCGCCGTGTTGCTGACTCCGACTCCTCCTCCACCTCCTGAGTCTACTCCTGGCCACTGGTTGCTAGAGCAGCCTCGCATCTAGTAACCAGTGACGTCAGAGCCGGGATTGATAGTTCTCTCCCCTCCTTCCTCTCTCGCACGGAATGAAGGTAGCATTGGAGTGTGCCACTAGTGGGCACAATATAATACAATTCAAATGAATTGACCTTCATATTGTTTTCTATTTTTCATATTTATACTGCATATTACCTGAGCCTTATTGGTCTGTCTGTCCAGATCTTATGCTCTACCAGCGTTGCAGGACTACTAGACTTTTCAGAATGTCCAACTTTGTTATTACGGATGTAAATTTGAAACAGAAAATCTTGGCAGACATTCTAGACCTTCCTCCCTTTACTAGAAAATGTTATCTCTGCCTTTATTCCCATTGGGTAGATTTCCTTTCACTTCCTGTTCTATCAGATATCCCTCAAATGGTGAGATTTTTCCCTGACTTCCTATTCTGTCTGAGATAATCCTATAGAAGTCTATAGGGCTGTAATGCACACATGCGGCTTGAACGTAAACAAAACACTGGAGGCTGCAGCTATTGGATGGAGGTAAGTATACATCTATGGAGGCGAATGCTTTGTTTTAACCACTTCCCGACGGCCGTACGACTTTATACGGCCGCAGGGTGGTTCTAATTCTCTGAGCCGCCGTCTTTTTATGGCCTCCGCTCCTCCTGGCCACTGGGGGGCGCGCGAGCCCGCCGGCGGCGCGTGCGCGTGCCCGCCGCATAACTGGGATGCCGTTACGCGAGCCTGGCGGCCGCGATGTCCGCCGGGCTCCTGTGATCGGCGGTTACAGAGACAAGGACGTGGATCTGTGTGTGTAAACACACAGATCAACATCCTGTCAGGGAGAGAGGAGACCGATCTGTGTCTCTTGTACATAGGGACACAGATCGGTCACCTCCCCCAGTCAGTCCCCCTCCCCCACAGTTAGTAACACTAGGCAGGGTACACATTTAACCCCTCCCTCACCCCCTAGTGTTAACCCCTTCAATGCCAGTCACATTTATACAGTAATTAGTGCATATTTATCGCACTGATCGCAGTATAAATGTGAATGGTGCCAAAAATGTGTCAAGAGTGTCCGATGTGTCTGCCATAATGTCGCAGTACCGATAAAAATCGCAGATCGCCGCCATTACTAGTAGAAAAAAAAAATAATAATAATTCTGTCCCCTATTTTGTAGGCGCTATAACTTTTGCGCAAACCAGTCGCTTATTGCGATTTTTTTTACCAAAAATATGTAGAATACGTATCGGCCTAGACTGAGAAAAAAAAATGTAAAAAAAAATTTAGCTATTTATTATAGCAACAAGTAAAACATATTATTTTTTTTTTCAAAATTGTCGCTTTATTTTTGTTTATAGCGCAAAAAATAAAAACCGCAGCCACGTCGCACGACTGTGCAATTTTCAGTTAAAGCGACGCAGTGCCGAATCGCAAAAAGTCCTCTGGTCAGGAAGGGGGTATATGTGCCCAGTAAGCAAGTGGTTAAAGTGCACTTATCTTTTCATGCAATAAACAAAAGCACATTTCGCATTGTGTTGGTTTTGTTACCTAAATTGTCTCAAATCCACTCCCGCTGTGCTTTTTGCAGGCTGTCCTTCTATTTAAAGTGGATAAATCATTTATTCTTTCAGTAAAATCAATAAAATATTCATGTGTATACACTCCCTTCACACATGACCTGAGGGTACTGCACAACATTCTCTTCCTCTTATAATTTTTTTTGGGGGAAGAGTGCAGCTGTCAGGGCCGATATCACAGGTCGCAGGATCTGAAGCGCGCTGGGCTGCAAGACAGCCTCATTTATCATTTACAAAGCTCTAAATCCGCCAAAGTCGGGTGTCGGTATTACTGGTGACTATGTTGCAATCTGTGTACTGATATTGTTACGTATACTGTCCTGGGATTTTGTGAAATGTTGTAATCCTTAAATTTAAGCAAATCTCCGATCATGTGTCAGGGGACTGCCAACAGAAACATTTTAGAGGTTCTCAGGAAACATTCCACCTTTCTTAATACAAGAAAGCAAGCAAAGTCCTTTCTTGTATTAAAGGGGTGGTTCACCCTAAAAACTACTTTTTCTTATTACACTGGCCCCCCACATTACAATACGATTAAGCCTATTATCATTTTTTTGATGCTGTACATACCTTCGTACAGCTATTCACCCGCAAATCTTTCTCCTTTTGACTTGTATCTGGTTTTGGGGATTTGGAGTAAATTTAGGTTGGAGGATCGCAGAGCGCGATTGGGGTTGTAGGCTTTTATTTTTTCGCATAAGTATTGGGGGGCATTTCCCCAAATACATTTATGCGTTAGACAGAGTGCTTTGAAAGTGATTCTGTCTTTCACTGGTAGCCAGTGAAGGCTTCTCAGTGATGGTGAGATTGATTCCCATGTTTTTTTCCCAGTCACAAGACGCGCGGCTGTATTCTGAACGACCTGCAGGCGAGTGATTTGGGAGTCCGAGGTAGAGGGCATTTGCATAGTCCAGCCTGGAGTTAACAATTGTTCCCACCATGACCGCTACGTCTCCTTTTGGAATAAATGGAATTAGTCTGCGTAATAGGAGTAGCAGATGGTGCGATCCGCTGACTACTGACCCTATTTGTGCATCCATTGTCATGTAGGTGTCGAAGAGGACTCCGAGACTTTTGACTTTGGTGCTAGGAGTGATGATTTTTCCTAGAATGGGCGGAGGTGTCCAGGTTGTTGGTAGTTGATTCTTCCGATTGGCGTGAAACAGGAGAAGTTCTGTTTTCGAACCGTTGAGTTTGAGATAACTCTTTGTCATCCAGTTCTATATCAAAGAGAAACATTTCTCTAGATTGAGATGATGATCCTTTTTGTTGCAGATACAAAAATACAGTTGTGTGTCATCCGCATAAGAGTGGTAGAGCAGCTTTTGGCTGCTGATGATTTCAAAAAGAGGGCGGAGATAGATATTAAACAGCACCGGCGACAGAGGGGATCCTTGAGGGACTCCGCATGACACCGTGCGTTTTTCAGAGGTGAACGGTCCCAGTTTCACTACTTGTGATCGGTTTTCCAAAAAGGAGGAGAACCAGGCTAAGTCACATTCCGCGACTTTGGCTACTTCAGCTAGCCGAGTCAGCAATAGTTTGTGGTCTACCGTGTCAAAAGCTGCGCTAAGGTCCAACAGTACTAGAAGAGAAGGTTCTCCTTCGTCTGCGGCCTCAAGAGCATCATCCCATATTTTGAGCAATGCTGTTTCCGTCCCGTACCCTGGGACGTAGGGTGTGTCCTGTAAAAGCACAGGACACACCCCCTGCCACACCCCCTTCAAGGAGAATGATACACAAAATTAATTAGTTAAACCCACAAGTGCTTTTTTTTTTTTTACCACTACTATTCTTTATATTGGCTTTTGAAATTTCCAAATGCAGCAATTTAATAATTGGATGAAAGGTTTAGCACTGGGGAAAAACGCATTGAAAGATAAAAAGTTTATTTTATATGCAAACCATACAAATCAGACCAAAATGAGGGACAGATAAGTAGTCCCAGTGAGCAGTACAGACAGAACGAGGTCACTGCCAGAACTCATCTTCAGGGAACTGCCCATGCACCTGAACACAGCGCTAGTGAGTGCTGCCATACTGCATTATGCATCCCTTGAGCATGGTACCGCCACCTAGCCCTATGGAAAGATTCAGGCCTGGCCCGGACAATTGTGTGCCCTTCTAGCTGTTGGGTCTAAGTGTACGGATACACATGGGTTTTCCTTGCTGCTTGTGTCAAGAATGAACAGAACAATGAAAAGTGACATCTCCATCTACGACACCATCATCCTTCACTGAACATCATAAGGAAATGTTCTGACACAGACCAGGGGGCACTCCACCAAAAAAAGGGAAACAAATTAAATCGTAAGAAGTTGCAAAGTTAATTCTCCTCTGTTGCAATTATACCACAGACTGTTTTTAAAACATCTTTTCCTCTTCGCCTTCACTATCTGATCAGCATTGCAAACCGCTTTTTGATAGAAGACTCGGTCTGTGAAAGTCGCTGCATTTGTAATCAGAGAGCAGTACAAAGCCTAAACTTCCTTTGTGGCACAATGCAGAATTAATGAGGAAAGGGGACAGAATCCTCACTGGCGGTTGACAAATGTCTTTGTGTTGCATTTGTTTATATAGATTTATAGCCTTTTTAGGATAGAAATTGTTTTGTTTGCCTGGAATTATGATGCACTATTTCCCTGTAGATAAAGAAGTATATGGCGTGTTAGTTTATCTCTAGTTAAGCAGGCAGTTTTTCTTTTGGGTTTACAGAAAGACTCTAAATACCATCATTTTATCTTCTCTTTTTATTTCCTTGATGTAAATATTTTTAGTACTATAAAAAGAGACAGATGATATACATTATTTACAAAGTTAATATACTAAACAACCTTTCCAAAATAACGTGCCAGAAAATGGAAAGTATGTTTCAGAGGGAATCTGTCTACTTTGCTGTGAGCAGTTTACTAATTACAGTAAAACCTTGGATTGCAAGCATAATTCGTTCTGGAAACATGCTTGTAATCCAAAGCACTTGTATATCAAGTTGAATTTCCCCATAAGAAATAATGGAAACTCAGATGATTCGTTCCCCAACCTTCAGTTTATAGTCCATATAATAAAGATTATAGCAAAAAAATAGCGGCGCTTTACTGCCGACGCCCGGGCGCTGTGAGTGTGAAAAGACAAACTCCCCCAACCCTCCTGTAATTACCTCCATGAGTGCAGTGGTCCAGGGATTAGAAAACCTTGCTTTTCTCCTTATTCTCCGTTCAGGGCTTCCAGGACAGATGAGAGAGATTCTGATTGGTCATTGCCAACACAGAGCATCCATCCCGGAAGCACTGCACATTAAAGAGAAAAAAGAAAGGGAGTTTTAAATCCCTGGACCACTGCACAGGCTGCGTGGACACTGACAGCTCAGCACCCATGGAGGTAAGTACAGCAGGGACCGGGGGTGAAGGTAGAGAGGGCGTACGGTGTTAGGGCCAGTTCACACCAGATGCAGTTCCATTTTTTTCTGCACTAAAAATGCATGCACATTGTTTTCCATGTATTCTAATGGCTCTAGTTCACACTGTGCAGTCAGTTTCCAGTGCAGAAACTGTCCGGAAACTGACTGCATGGCGTGAACTAGAGCCATTGGAATACATGGAAAACACTGTGCCTGCATTTTGTGCAGACGAAAAAGTGCACGAAACTGAACGGCACTGTGTCTGGTGTGAACTAGCACTTAGTTTTCATTTATTTTATTTTTTTAAAAGGTGAGTTAACCCTTTAAGAACACCTATAATATGTAAGTATAAAAGCATTCACTTCTGATCTCCCCTTCAATACTTTCTAAAGCCAGCCATACATGGATCATCATGGATTCATGTATGGGCAACCTGGTTATACAGAAGTTGATCCAACTTCTGTACAACCACCCTGTTGGGTTTTTTTTCTGATCGTTCAGTGCCACCAGCTATAGCCGTCAGCACTAAGAAGTGTATAATGATGGCAGACAAGGCTATCAGAACTAGACATGTGCATTCGTTTTCATCTGATTCGTCTGAATTTCGGGTATTTTCGTTATCGTTTTAACAAAACGAAAACTAACGTGCAGAATCCGAAATCCTTAAGATCTGACATAAAAAAATGCTTTATTTTCGTTTTCGTTGCTACAACAGTTCGATATAGATAGGAGATTCAACATAATGCTGACAAATTCAATCTGTGTCTATCGAACCTGTGGTCGAATGTGCCTAACCTTAAAGGGTCACTAAAGGCAGAATTTTTTTTTTTTTTTAATAACAAACATGTTATACTTATCTCCACTGTGCAGCTCGTTTTGCACAGAGTGTCCCCTAATCCAGTCTTCTGGGGTCCCTCGGCGACTGTCTCAGCTCCTCCTCGCAAAAGCTTTCTACCTTCATGCGAGCGAGCGAGCATGGTGTTAAGCTTTTGCGAGCGCGCTCCCGTGATACAGCGGCGGGCATAGCCGCCGACTTTATCACTCGGCCCTGCCCCCCAGCGCGCCGCATCATCCACTGTGATTGACAGCAGCGCCAACCAATGGCTGCGCAGCCTAGCCAATCAACGGCCAGGCTGGGAACCAAAGACCATCACATGGACGCGCGCGGGACTTTCGAGGGGTCAGGTAAGTAAAACGGGGGTTCGGGGGGGGGGGGCGCTACCATCGGATGTTTTTCCACCTTAAAGCGGGGGTTCACCCTAAAAAAAAATTCTAACATTACATTCAGCTAACTACCGACATTGACTGTATGCAGATCTTTTTTTTTTTTTTCTGTACATGCCTCGTATAGCTATTTTCTTAGCCGGCTTCCGGGTAGTGAATCCCGCGGGAGTGGGCGTTCCTATGCAGCAGTTAGTGATTGACGTGATGACAAAATCTACCCCCCCCGTCGCATAAGGACCATCACGAGTTGCCGAAAGACGTGGAACGTCGAGTCGGCGCTATACGGCGCCTGCGCACCGTCGTTTGGCTTCTTTCGGCAACCCGTGACGCTCCTTATGCGACGGGTGGGGGAGTTTCTGTCATCACGTCAATCACTAACTTCTGCATAGGAACTCTAACTCTATTAGTCCAAGATTATTCTACATAGAGAGGAAAGATTCAACATTATAGAGACAGTGTTGGGGTAGATCATTCGACATAAACATTGAAGATTCGAGGAAGCAGAGAAAACATACAAACGTCAAATCTGTCATTGAAGGCTTATGGTGCCTGTCGAAAGTTCTAAGAAGATTCGACAAGCAGCTAAACTGTACAACACCGCAATAGTACATTTGAATTTGAATGTTGATTGACTAGTAATAATAATTTATAAATCTAATTATTACTAGTGTCATACAACATTAGAATTCTTCTATAGCTTGTAGGCGGAACATTCGACCGGAAATGTACGATGGTGGCGTCATACAGTTTTAGCTGCTCCATCGAATCATCTTAGAACATACGACAGACACCATCAAGCCTCGTACACACGACCGAGGAACTCGACGGGCGAAACACATCGTTTTGCTTGTCGAGTTCCTTGTTAGGCTGTCGAGGATCTCGGCGAGTCAAATTTCTCCATTCCCGTCGAGGAAAAAGAAGACATGCTCTCTTTTTGGCTCGACGAGATCCTCGACAGTTTCCTTGTCGAAAAGTGTACACACAACCAGTTTCCTCTGCAAAAAAAAAAAAAATCAGCAAGTTTCTTGCTGGTTTTTGCCGAGAAACTCGGTCGTGTGTATGAGGCTTAAGCCTTCTATTGACAGATTCAACCTTAATTAATTTTCGGACAAAAACATTTTTTAATGAAACAAAATAAATGAAAAGGAATTCAGTAAGTAACTAAATAAATACATTTTTCGGAGGAAAACTAAATTCCGAAAACAAAATATTTCAGTGTGCACATGTCTAATCAGAACACAATAACTCAGCGGGAGTGATTCCCCCATTGACATCGAATGTGTGGGTGGGGGAATCGAGTCATCTCATTGAGTTAATAAATAATGTGCTGCCTAAGTCACTGGGGTTGATTTACTAAAGGCAAATAGACTGTGCACTTTGCAAAGTGCAGTAGCACTCTGCAAGTGCAGTTTCTCCAGAGTTTAGTAAATGAGGTAAAGCTTCACTTTGCAAAGAATACCCAATCACATACATGGAAAAGAAGGGTTTTGGGACTTTAAAATATCCAATCACATACAAGGACATTTTAAAAAAAACAGCATTTTTGCTTGCACATGATTGGATAATGGGAGTCCACATAGCTTCTGATCATTTGCTAAGCTCTGGAGCAACTGCTCTTGCATAGTCCACCATCTATTTGCCTTTAGCAAATCAACCCCACTGACTGTAGATTAGAAATTCTAACTTCACTAAAGCCCCATACACACTATCAGTTTTCCTGCAGGTTTTTCTCTTCGGGTTTACCAAAACCATCTAATATGAGGTCAAACCTTAAGGCCCCGTACACACGGTCGGACCAAACCGATGAGACTGGCCCGTCGGACCGTTTTTCATCGGTTCACCTCTGAAGTGGCCGTACGGCCTGATATGTGTACACACCATCAGTCCAAAATCCGATCGGGTCAGAACGCGATGACGTCAAACACACGACGTGCTGAATAAAACGAAGTTCAATGCTTCCAAGCATGCGTCGACTTGATTCTGAGCATGCGCAGGTTTTGAACCGATGCTTTTCTGTACTAACCATCGTTTTGGTCCGATGGGGCAGCGGTCCATCGGTTTGGTTTTGAAGCATGTTTAGAAATTTTGGACCGAAGGAAACCAGACCGATAGCCTATACACACGGTCGGTTTGGTCCGATGAAAATGAACTTCGGTTCATTCTCATCGGACCAAACCGACCGTGTGTACGGGGCCTAAGAGTTTCAATTCATATGCAATCAGGCAGGCCCTTGCACTACATGGTTTTGGTAAACCTGAAGAGAAAAACCTGCAGGAAAACTGATAGTGTGTACGGGTTTCTGATCTGAATGCTTGTAGAGGTTAAATTCCCTTGTAATTGTAATTTTGTTGAAACCTCAATAAGAAAAAGACAGACTTACGAAGGACTCGGACCCCGTGCTTTAGGGACTGGATACGGCTGGGTTCCATGGACATACTGAGGACCGTCTGCTGTCCACCGATGGTGCACACTTGGTTTTCCTGGTGAGCCTGTTTGACCATAATGATCAGCTGGTTGGCTATGATGGTGTTGAGAACGGTGATTACAATCATGGGAAAGATGAAGGAAAGGAAAGCATTGACCTAAAAGATATGAAAGAGAGAAGTGGTCAAACGGCTGCTAGGAACACAGACCAAGAATTTAGTTAATGTGGAGCGTAACATTGGCAACCAGAAAATGCAACTCAAATACACATCTTTTTTTTAGATGTGCTTTCTCTCTCCTAGAACAGAACACGAGTGGTAATGACTTGTCCTATCTCAGTATGCTATATATACAGCACAGACCTATAGTGACTTATTAGTATAGAACGTGCTTACCCGAAAAAAAAAAGTAGCTTGCAACTAGCTTTACCACGGGAGGGCAACCAGCTTTACTACGGGAGGGCTTGTGCAACACATTGCCGGGTTAGTAGTACAAGGTATTATAATAATGATCTCCTCCATTGTGGTTTTGTATCTGTAGCAGGTTAGGACTTGCATATGTGACTTGGAAAACTGAGATCTAACATACAGTTCTCTTTTGACAGAAAGACCAGGGTGGTGGGAGAAAAGAAGAACTGAACAGCTTCCCAGGTGCACACCACTTATCTAAATACGCAGTGCAGTCTGATGATATACGGTAATTAAAAACATTTTCCTAATCTGATTTCTTTGAATTGCTGTACTGGTATTGAGCCAGGGTTTATATCTAGAACTTTATTAGGCAAATAATATAGACTGTATATGTAAGGTCCTTATTCCTCCAAAAATGTCCATGCTTTTTTTTAGCTCTTTTTATGAAGAATTTCAAAAACAATAATTATATTACACAAATTGCATCACTCATACTAAACTGCAAGATCAGTCGGCTTGTCAGATAGACTAGTCACATGACACTCTTAGACACGACCAATTACTGCTCCTCGCTTTTTTTCAATGAAAATATAAAAGTACGAAAGGTTTTTGAAGACCCCTCGTGTGATTTTATATATATATACACACGCACACTTTTAATTTTTTTACACATTTAAAGGTGAACTCGTTGGTAAGCTTAAAAAGGGACAATTTATTAAAGTGGATGTAAACCCTCACATATACCCCGTGAAGTGAACATCCTTTGTTTCAAATATTTTATTGAATTTTATAATTATCAACAAAATTCCATTAACAGAGCATATACAATAATATAATAGAAATAGATATTCCATTAACAGAACATGTACAATAGTATAGTTAGTATAGTAGAAAAAGGCGTAATCATTCAGGAAAGTAACTCTAATAAAAGTAAATGAAAATAGATAACCTAGCAGATTGTAGGATAAGATTATGTAACATGATGTGTCATAATCATAGCTTTATGGCAGCTATTTGACGACAAGTGATTAAGAAATGAAGTTGATTGAAAAGAGAAGGAGGAAAGCTTGCAATCTATTGGGTTGTTAGTGAGTATCTCAAAGTGTATCTAAAGCCCCGTACACACGATCCGAAAATCGTACGAAAAATTCCGCTTTCAAAGCGATTGTACGATAATCGGATCGCTAGTACAGAGCTTCCGAGAGCCGATCAGGACAGTTCATCCGATTTTATTCTATCCGACATGCACAGAATTTTTTTTCATACGATGCCAGATTGTACGATTTTCGTTTAATCAGTACAGCTGTCGTTCGAAAATGCAATACAAATGCATTACAACACATTTTTATTCTGTCGTACGAGAATTTTCGTGAGTTTAGTAAACTCATCAGATTCGACGTGAGATTAGCATACAAAAAAAAAACGGACGATCATTCGTCTGATAATCGGATCGTGTGTACCGGGCATAAAGCTTTTGTTTTGAGTAGGGCGAGAAAGGATTTTTATTGCTTTCTATGTCTCCAGTAGGCTAGGTTCACACTGCTGAGAATTCAAAATCGCAGTAAAATCGCGAATTTGCTGCGATTTTGCCACGATTCGTGGCCGCGATTTCAGGGAATGCCAGTCTATAGAGCTGAATTTGCATCCCACACGGATCAAACTCGCACAGGACCCTTTTTTCCGCAGCTTATATTCGCAACGCATTGATGTGAACGGCACTAATGTTTAATTATGTCATTTAAATAGAATAGAATTCGCAGCAGTGTGAACCGAGCCTAAGGGAGATTTTCCCTCCTTAACTATCCTGGTGACCATTGCCAGCAAGTGAAATGATATCTCCCCATTGGGACACAGGTAGCAAAACGAAAAAGAAAAAAAGAAAAACGTTTGTTTTAGAGATGTTTTAATTGGACGAGGGCACTGTAGGTATAGTTTTAACAGAGCAGGTGTCTCTAGCAATGCACAAAGTTGTGTTGATTATACAGAACTGAGCAAAGCTTGAGGAACACTTTATTACACTATAGAAGATGATTATGGAAAGTGAAGGAGCTTATAGTCACAACAGTTTGCATGTTCTCCATGTGTTTGCATCGGTTTCCTCCGGGTACTCTGTGGTTTTCTCCCACACGCCAAAGACATGCTGGTAGGTTAATTGGATAGATCCTGTCTAAACTGGCTCTTGTATCTATGAAGGTGAGTTAGGGACCGTACACACAATCAGATTTTCCAACGGGAATTTAGTGATGGCAGGCTTCTGTCGGAAAATCCGGCCTTTTGTATGCTCCATCGGACAATTGTCGGATTTTCCGACAACAAATGTTGGATAGCATGCTTTAAAATTTTCTGACAACAAATGTGTGCTGTTGGATTATCCGATCGTGTGTACAGAGGTCCTTTGGAAAAAAAATCCAAAGTACAAACACGCATGCTCAGAAGCAATGCTAACCATAACACAACATTAGCAGAAGTTGCCCAAAGGGTGGCGCTAAGGAGCTGAAAAAACGCGTTGCTTCGCGTTTGTTGGCCGACAATTCTTTGCTGTTTGTATGCAACACAAGTTTATTGCCAACGCCCTTTGGACAAAAGTCCTACGATTTGTCCGCGGAAAATCTGATCATGTGTATGAGGCTTTAGTAAGCTCCTCGACGGAAGGGACTGATGTGAATGTATAATATATATGACGGCGCTATATAAGTACCTGTAATACATAATAAAGATGGAGGAACCGGTTCATGCTGAAAGTGGTTTGGGGGTCCCAAAGTAATAATCCTGCCTGGTACCCTGTGTCGTCTTAATCCGTCTCTGTCTGGGACAGTGGTTCTCAACTCCCGTCCTCAGGACCTACTACTGTAACAGGCCAGGTTTGCAAGATAACTGAAATACATCACAGGTGATATAATTTGCTGCGAAGTGATTGCAGTATTCTAGTCCGCATCTCCCCAAGGTAATACTTAAAGTCTGGCCTGTTAGTGGGTACTGAGGACAGGAGTTGAGAACCACTGGACTAGAGGGGGCACTGACAAATGTGTATACGAGAATACAACAAACCAAGTATGACAAATATATGTTGGCACCATTTTGTAGCAGTGACAAAGAGAGGAAGTGTACCAGGAAATTAATGTTATGCCACAACAGAGATAAATTGTGGCTATTTCTATGCAGAATCCTTTTTTTCGGTTAATTAATGATAGAAATAGTGAACGATTTATCATAGAACTCTGGTTTACCTCCAAAGGGCCATTAGCAGTCAAGACGTGTATAACTCTACTCGAGACAAGACTTGACTTTACTGCTAATTGCCACCAGGTTAATTGGTTTAAATAAATGTTAATTGAATATGATGGAGATTTTGCCTGCACGTGTCCTTGAGGGCCAGACTTTGTAATCTCTGATTTGTATAATTTACTGGAGGGTGGGCACTAGGGATAGCATTAAAATCAAATTCTAAATTCAACCTTTCAAGTGTTATTCAACCTGTTTTAATCTGTGTGAGTTTTTATCCGTATTATCTTGGACAATGGACAATATAATAAATCAGCTATGAAAACTATATTTATGACCACAACATGCCAGATCTCAACGTTTCCCAGTACTTTGTGTTACCTTGGAGCAGTGTTTTTCAACTCCAGTCCTCAAGGTGCCCCGACAGGTCATGTTTTCAGGATTTCCCTCAGATGAATCGGCTGTGGTAATTACTAAGGGCTCTTTCACACGGGTGGCCCGTTCAGGTCCGCCTGACAGTTTTTTAGGCGGACCTGAACGGGCGCTCCGTGATCCTCTATGGAGCCGCGGATGTCAGCGGTGACATGCCCGCTGACATCCGACCTGCTCCGATCCGCCAAAGTGTAAAGGAGGAAAAACCTACTTTTTCCATCCGTCTGGCGGATTGGATCGGGTGAACATGGACAAGACGGTCCGTGTTCATCCGATCCCCCCATAGGAGAGAGCAGAAAAAAAACAGGGCGGTCCCTGCACAGTGTGCGGGGTCCGCCATGTCATCCGCCGGCTCAGCTGGGATCAACGGAGCGAAAGGGGCTTAAAGCCTTGTACACACGACCGAGAAACTCGACGGGCGAAACACATGGTTTTGCTCGTTGACTTCCTTGTTAGGCTGTCGAGCCAAATTTCTCCATTCCCATCTAGGAAAAAGAAGACATGCTCTCTTTTTGGCTCGACGAGATCCTCGACAGTATCCTCGTCGAAAAGTGTACACATGACCGGTTTCTTCGGCAAAAAAAAACTTGGTCGTGTGTACGAGGCTTAAGCTATAGCTATAACCATGTGATAGCACACAGTGGGGTTGATTTACTAAAGGCAAATATACTGTTAACTGCAAGTGCACTTGGAAGTGCAGTCGCTTTAGATCTGAGGGGAAGATCTGAAATGAGGGGAAGTTCTGCTGATTTTATCATCCAATCTTATACAAGAAAAATTCTGTTTTTTATTTCTATTGCATGTCCCCCTCAGATCTATAGCAACTGCACTTCCAAGTGCACTTGCACTGCAAAGTGGATTTGCCTTTAGTAAATAAACCCCAGTGCCTGCTAAACATTCAACCTCTATATTACCCTGCCTTGACATTCTCCTGTAAAAAAGCTTCACATAGTTTTCAATTCATCGGCCCACTGGCTGTTCCACGCCTGGGGCAGCAGAGCAAGCCAAAGAATCAAATTTCACCACCACGATTCACAGTTGAGCTGAGGTATTGGTGTTTTTCTATTCTGTGCTTCCAAGTGCACTTGTAGTGCAAAGTGGATTTGCCTTTAGTAAATAAACCCCAGTTCCGGCTAAACATTCAACCTCTATATTACCCTCCCCTGACATTCTCCTGTAAAACGTATTCATACAGGCCCGGATTCTTAAAGCACTTACGCCAACGTATCTTTATATACGCCGCGTAAGTGCACTGATGCGCCGTCGTATCTATGCGCCTGATTCTTAAAGCTAGATACACCTGAATTGTGGCTTCATCCGACCGACGTAAGTTTCCTACGCCGTCAGAGACTGGGCGCATATTTACGCTGGCCGCAAGGGGCCATTGATTTACGCATCGAATATGCAAATGACAGAGATACGCCGATTCACGAACGTACTTACGCCGTCGCTGTAATCTACACCGTTTACGTAAGGCGTACGTCCGGCGTAAAGTTATTCCACATAAAGCAGGTGTAAGTCATGTTAGGGTATGGACCAGGGAACAGCCGTCGTATTTTGCATTGTTTACGTAAGTCGTATGTGAATGGGGCTGGGCGTAGGTTATGTTTACGTCGTAGGCATTGAGCCGTCGTATCTTAGGGAGTATATGCAACGTGATTCTGAGCATGCGCCGTTCGTTCGGCCCTTCATTTGCATGGGGTCACGATTCATTTTAATAGATCACGCCCACTTCTTTCCTACTTTGAATTAGGCAAGCTTACGCCGGCCAATTTACGTTACGCCGGCGCAACAAAGGGAGCAAGTGCTTTGTGAATACTGTTCCTGCCTCTCTATGTTACGTCGGCGTAGCGCATATGAGATGCGCTACGCCGCTCTAAAGATGCGCCGATCTACGTGAATCTAGCCCATAGTTTTCAATTCATTGACCCACTAGCTGTGCAAGGCCTGGGGCAGCAGAGCAAGTCAAAGAATCAATTTTCACCACCACGCTTCACAGTTGAGCTGAGGTATTGTTTTTTTTCTCTTCTGTGCTTTTTTCTGCGCCAAATAAAGAGTTGTCCACAGAACAATGTCCCAGAGGCATTTTGTAACATACAGTGAGTTTTTGCAGCAATGTTTGTCTTTGTCGTGTTTTACTTAGAGTGGACACACAAGCACAGGCTTTGGTATGCACAAGATGTTTCTAGAGTTTCCTTGCTGTTACCCCAAGGTTCTTCTTTTTGGGTCTGGTGAAGTTGCTATTGATTTGAGCAGCTCTTGGGATGAGCACACATGATGTGATCTGTAGTGTAAGCATCCTATAAATGAGCAAAATATTTGCTGTCCACTTATTTAGCATCGACTCTCTTTTTCTTATCTTTCTTACAGTTCTGTATTTTATTGAAGGTCAGGTTAGGTCATATTCATTTTTTTTCGGATAGGTTTTTGCTTTTCCTACCTTTTTTATCAGCACAGGAAATCCTGTCTCCAGAACACTTTGATTTATCTTTTGATCGTAAATAAACACCTAAACATGAGCCGATCAATAGAGGCAGCTGGATGGGGGGGCTGCAATCTTCAGTTTGTGTTTCGGAGGATAAAACCTTTTCCCTGCTGGCTGCCTTCCGCCTGTGATTTCTGGCTTTTTACTAACTAAGGTTTGGTGTTCAGCAGAGGAACAGATAAAACATTTCTACCCTGTGATTAAAATTTGGAGACGGAACACTGGCGAGCCAAAACCTCCTCATTTCGAGGGAAGGCAACACGGTGTGTCTCTGGAATGATTAATCAGTGTTATTTTGCTGTTATACAACCCCCGTGCCCCCCGCCACTATAATACACGCTTCACCTGTCCATCATTTCCTCACCCGCTAGCTGGGCTTGTAATCTGCATTGGCTCTTGTTATTTATTGAATATATGCAACGTGCACACACACTGGCTCCCTAATGACAGCTAGAATTAATTCCATCTAACAACATACAGACCTGACTGCTAATTTTCTGTTGTGTTTTTAAAGTTTATTTTCAAAGCCTAACTCTGGCTAAAAGTTTTGTTTAAAGGGGTTGTAAAGATACAATTTATTTTTTCCTAAATAGCTTCCTTTACCTTAGTGCAGTCCTCCTTCACTCACCTCATCCTTCCATTTTGCTTTTAAATTAAGGGGACCAGATTTTTAAAAATGAAATCCGGCGACATATTTTTTCTTTACTAGTAATGGCAACAATCAGCGACTCCCTGCCCGTCGCCGCCCGCCTCACAGCCTCTCAAGTCTTAGACCCGGTTCACACTGGGGCGACTCGTCAGGCGACACAGTCGCCTGACAAGTCGTGTCCCATTCTAGTGAATAGAACCGTTCTAATAGGAGCGACGCAAGTCGCTCCGACTTAGAAAAAGGTTCTTGTACTACTTCGGGGGCGACTCGGGGCGACCTGCATTGACTTGTATACAGAAGTCATTTTGCAAGTCGCCTTAGGCCGGGTACTAACGAACAAACATGTACGATGAAACCGGTCCGTCGGACCGTTTTCACCGTACATGTCTGCCAGAGGGCTTCTGTACGATGGCTGTACTAACCATCGTACAGAAGTCCGCGCGTAAACAATACGCGGAGCGTGTCCGCGTCGTCGCCGCGACGATGACGCGGCGATGATGCGGCGACGTGGGCGGGCCTGCCATTTAAAGGCTTCCACGCATGCGTCAAAGTCATTCGACGCATGCGAGGGACGGCGGGCGCTCGGACATGTACGGTAGGTCTGTACTGACGACCGTACATGTCCGAGCGGGCAGGATTCCAGCGGACGGTTTTAAAAGACGTCCAGGAATATTTGTCTGCTGGGAAAAGGCCCGGCGGGCAAATGTTTGCTGGAATTCGGCCCGCTCGCGCCTACACACGACCGAACATGTATGCTGAAACTGGTCCGCGGACCAGTTTCAGCATACATGTTTGGTCGTGTGTACGGGGCCTAAGATGTCTTCTTCATGTCGCCTGGCCGAGTCGCCCCCGAAGTCGTGCCGCCCCTGTGTGAACCGGCTCTCACTCTCTGGGCCCCCCGGCTACTACTGGATGGGGAGCTGAGGAAGATCACTCTGCCAGGGAAGGCAAGGAGATAGGCAGGTGGCTGGCCAGGATTTGAGCCAAGGCAGAAGAACATGGGAGCGGAGCTGAATGGGCATGCGCCCGAAACTGAAGAAATATTCCCTCCACTCCGACCAGCACATGATCATCAGAAGGGGGCTCAGATAATGGGAAAAATACAACCCCCCCTATGCTAATAGGCACAGCAGAGCGGGGGGGGTGTAGTTCTATTTTTTTTATTTTAATTCTGCACTGATTGTCTTTGAAATTGCCCCTGCCCCCTTTTAAATCCAATCTGGGGACAAAACCAGGGACAGACTTGGTCCGGGGACAGTGTCCTCAATCAGGGGACTGTCCCCTGAAACTGGGGATGTCTGGTCACCCTATTTTAAATGTCCTTATTTCTTCTGAGAAACCCTCACTTCCTGTTCTTCTGTCTGTAACTCCACACAGTAATGCAAGGCTTTCTCCCTGGTGTAGGGTGACCAGACATCCCCAGTTTCAGGGGACAGTCCCCAGATTGAGGACACTGTCCCCGGTTTTGTCCCCGGATTGGATTTGAATAGGGGCTGGGGCAATTTCAAAGACAGTCAGTGCAGAATAAAAAATAAAAAAAATAAGAATTACACACTCCCGCTCCGCCGCTCCTACTAGCTTAGGGGGCGTATTTTTTCCCATTAACTGTGCCCCTTTCTGATGATCATGTGCTGGTCGGAGTGGAGGGAATGTTTCTTCAGTTTTCGGGTGCATGCCCATTCAGCTTCGCTCGCATGTTCTTCTGCCTTGGCTCAAGTCCCGGCCAGCCGCCTGTCTGCTTATCTCCTTCCCTTCTCCGGCAGAGTAATCTTCCTCCGCTCCCCACCCAATAGTAGCCGGGGCCCGGAGAGTAAGACTTGACAGGCTGTGAGGCGGGCGGCGACGGGCAGAGAGTCGCTGATTTCTGCCATTACTAGTAAAAAAAAAAATATGTCCCCAGATTTCATTAAAAAAATCTGGTCACCTTACCCTGGTGTGGAGTGTCGTGCTCGCCCGACTCCTACAGGAGAGTCAGGACGCTCTCTACGTTGCAGATAGAGAAAGGAGCTGTGTGTTAGTGGGCGTCCTGACTCTCCAATAGTCCAAGGGAGGGGGCGAGCACGACACTCCACACCAGGGAGAAAGCCTTGCATTACTGTGTGGAGTTACAGACAGAAGAACAGGAAGTGAGGATTTCTTAGAAGAAATAAGGACATTTAAAAGCAAAATGGAAGGATGAGGTAAGTGAAGGAGGACTGCACTAAGGTAAAGGAAGCTATTTAGGAAAAAAAAAATTGTACCTTTACAACCCCTACAAGTTTTGGATCAAACTGGGAAGGGTTGGAACTTTTTTTCAGCCTGTGTCCCTGTTGGGGAGAATATTCCTCCTGTTTCTCTCCCACCCTCCTAAGCAAGGTCGTCAAAAACACAAAAACAAATCATTACGTAGCAGTTCTGGGGCAGTAAAGACCCACAGATGAGCCACACTTTTACCACCCCCCGCCTCAACGACCACACCTATTAGCTGCAGGGGTTTACACATGCTGCGACACACTGCTTCATGGCTACGGCAGGAATTATACCCTCTCGCTTCTGGCATTGAGGCAAGTATCCCGCCCTGCAAGCGTGCACTAGTGCAGGGACCAAAGGGTTAAAGCAGGTGGTTAGGAGGCGATGTATAACACCTTCTCACCACCTGTCAAATGCTCACTGAAGAGCAATCCAAACGCAGACCACTCTTGAAAGACCAAAGCATGTGTGAGCAAGCCCTAAGGCCTCATTCACAGTAGTGGTTAGGGGGCGTTAAAACTCTGCAATTCGAGTCCAGCCCTCAACTGCTACCCCATTTAGCTGCAGAGACAGTGGCAGCGGGTGTACACACGACCCATTCAAGTGAAAAGGCCCTCTCTGCAAGTGCTCTGTAACCGCATGCTATGCAGAGTTTAGGGCACATGTGTCAAACACAAGGCAGCAACCCCCTTTGTCCCACCTTGTCTCAGCAGCCGACAGAGACGAAGGTCCCAGGTTTCATCAGACTCTGGTCTTCCCCCAGACCGTGCACTTTCTGCTTCTTGACTTTGCATGATGGAGGGGCTCTTGATATCTGATGTAAGGCTTGTTTGGCTGTACTTCTCCTGTGGATCACAGCAGTGCAGTCCGTTCTGCACTCCTGTGACCCCTTTTCAGCAGAGAGCCGGCTGAAGCCCGCTGTCGGCTGAAGCCCGCTGTCGGCTGAAGCCCGCTGTCGGCTGAAACCCACTTTCGGCTGAAACCCACTGTCCCACTGTCGGCTGACGTCACAGAGCCGGTCCAGGCTTGGGAAAGATTGAATATTAAATGATAAATTCCAATGCGCTACTGTGAGTAAACAGAATAATGAAAAAATAGTGTGCAGATAGTACCTGGGGCAGCTATATTTAAAAGTGTTCAATAACACAAAAAGGAAAAAACAAGCTATATAGGTGATAAGCGCTCCAGGTATGTGATGAATCACAACACAGTGTATAAATAGATGAATGAAACACAATCAAATAAAAGGGGGGGGTGAGTGACCAAACTCAAAATGTGCAGTGCGTGTCAAAAAATACACAGAAAAAATCTGTGTTAGGACACCGTGAAAACCTTTTGGGGGTGTCGCGTCCCCTGTAGGTTAAAAATCACTAAAATGTGCACACATATAAAAATAAATAATATATAAAAGGTATTAGATATATAATATACAAATTGTAATGTCTAATATATGTGAATAGAGATCTGTGATAAACAACAATAGTGATGATGATAAGACAGTCTATTGATGAGGGTAATGGGATGTTCACATGTGAAGATTCCTGTATGTAAGGCAGTGATTAGGAAATCCTTATTGGTGTTGTAGTGCCCTTACCATGAAGGTGCTATATGTGCGCATATAGGGATATCCCTCCGGGTCTCCGATCACCTTTCTCCTGGGATCACTCAGTGCAGGTAATTCCAACTGCTGTGTGCCATGAAGGTGTTTATATGTACACATATAATGCTGGTCCTCCGGATCTCCAATTCCTTTTCTCCTGGGATCACTCAGTTGGTTCCAGCTGCTGTATAACTCCCAAAGGGGTCCAAGTAGTAATGGTCCAATAAGTAGAGCAATGGGATAGGGAGAAAAAAGATAGCCTCCGATTGTGTAGTGGGTTTAGGGATCCAAAAGTATTTATTTAAAACATAAAAAGCAGGTGATACAAAAGGTAACACAGAAGGCGTTTTGTATTGCCAAGCAGCGTTGATATACAAAGTGCAGACGTGGCGTTTGAAATTACCGCCTTACGTCCTATGGTCTCCGGCTTGTGTGAGTGTTTTCCTCGGTCTCGGCTTGCGACTCCCTACGGCGTTACGTCACGCACCTCATCCCCTGATGAAGTCACGAGGTGCGTGACGTAACGCCGTAGGGAGTCGCAAGCCGAGACCGAGGAAAACACTCACACAAGCCGGAGACCATAGGACATAAGGCGGTAATTTCAAACGCCACGTCTGCACTTTGTATATCAACGCTGCTTGGCAATACAAAACGCCTTCTGTGTTACCTTTTGTATCACCTGCTTTTTATGTTTTAAATAAATACTTTTGGATCCCTAAACCCACTACACAATCGGAGGCTATCTTTTTTCTCCCTATCCCATTGCTCTACTTATTGGACCATTACTACTTGGACCCCTTTGGGAGTTATACAGCAGCTGGAACCAACTGAGTGATCCCAGGAGAAAAGGAATTGGAGATCCGGAGGACCAGCATTATATGTGTACATATAAACACCTTCATGGCACACAGCAGTTGGAATTACCTGCACTGAGTGATCCCAGGAGAAAGGTGATCGGAGACCCGGAGGGATATCCCTATATGCGCACATATAGCACCTTCATGGTAAGGGCACTACAACACCAATAAGGATTCCCTAATCACTGCCTTACATACAGGAATCTTCACATGTGAACATCCCATTACCCTCATCAATAGACTGTCTTATCATCATCACTATTGTTGTTTATCACAGATCTCTATTCACATATATTAGACATTACAATTTGTATATTATATATCTAATACCTTTTATATATTATTTATTTTTATATGTGTGCACATTTTAGTGATTTTTAACCTACAGGGGACGCGACACCCCCAAAAGGTTTTCACGGTGTCCTAACACAGATTTTTTCTGTGTATTTTTTGACACGCACTGCACATTTTGAGTTTGGTCACTCACCCCCCCCCTTTTATTTGATTGTGTTTCATTCATCTATTTATACACTGTGTTGTGATTCATCACATACCTGGAGCGCTTATCACCTATATAGCTTGGGAAAGATTGAGTCTGGATCTGCCCACATGCCTGGACCGGCACCTGGCTCAGCCTCTCGGCGAGCCGCTGAGAGGCTGAGCTGGACAATTCTGCTCCCTTCACAGCTCAGCACTCCAGTGAGCACTGGGGGGGGGGGCGCAAAGCAGAGAGCGGTGACTGACAGTCACCGCTCTCTGCTCAAGGAACTCTGAAAACCGAGCGATCGGCAGTGTTTGATCCCTCAATTCTCAGTGTTGGAGCCAGCAGGGAACGATGGTGCATCCACCTAGGTGAGTATGATTCAGAAAAAAAAAAAAATCCCATACTTCTCTTTTAAAGCAGACGGTGAGGAGGCGATACAATGCCTCGTCGCTGACTGTCAAATGCTCTCTGAAGTGTGAACTAGCCCTAAAATAACTTCTTTTGGTAGTATACAGAATGTAAATGTAAACTATTCACAAAGCTAAGCACTGTTACTGTTGCACAATAGCCAAGTTCAGTTTCCTCTAACTTTGTACACAATTCTTGGAACTTTAGACTGCGAGCTGCCCCTGTCCCTTGTGCTGAATCTGCAGTAGATTGATCTGTAGCACAGGGTAGCAGTTAGCTGCTAAACACACATATTTATTAAGAAAAGAGGCAGGCAAATGTCAGATTTAATGCAGTGTTTGCACTTGCTGCAGATCCTCCATGTCTCCATGCAGATGTTTGTATTTATTTATAGACACTTAACCATATGTACAGCACTTTGTATTCAATGCAGGCATAAGAAGTAATTATACACATCATTTAAGGGGGATTTTAGAGCACTCTGTGGGATCATACAGCCATTTACATAGGTCATGCTGATGTAGATATATAGGTAATTAAAGTGGATCTATCACTGCAAACAGAATTTAATATACTGTATATAGACGTGCTACAATACTGAAGAGTGAGAAACAATAAAACATTTTATATAGACATGTGCGTTCCCGTTTGTAACGAATGGATTTTCGTACAAATTTGTTAGTATTCGTACATTCGGATCAATTCGAACATCCGAAAAGCTGAAAGAACCAAAATACGAAAATTACGGAATTACGAATAAGCAAAATAACGATCAAGCGAAAATACGAACGTATAATTGGACAATCTTACTAAATTACGAAACACCGAAAAAGCAAAAGAATGAAAATTACATCTATAACGAACGATTTGCATTCCGTATTTTAAATCCTTTGACCCAGATTCTCAAAAGAGATACGACAGCGCATCTCCAGATACGCTGTCGTATCTCTGCCTAGCGCCGTCGTATCTATGCGACTGATTCTTAGAATCAGTTACGCATAGATATTCATTAGATCCGACAGGCGCAAGTCTCTTACGGCATCGGATCTTAACTGCAATTTTTTTTTTGCCCGCTAGGTGGAGCTTCTGTCGATTTCCCCGTTGAGTATGCAAATTAGCTAGATACGCGAATTCCCGAACGTACGCGCGGCCGACGCAGTAAAGTTACGACGTTTACGTTAGGCTTTTCCCGGCGTAAAGTTGCCCCTGGGTCTATGAGGCGCAGCCAATGTTAAGTATGGCCGTCGTTCCCGCGTCGAAAATTAAAAAATTTACGTTGTTTGCGCAAGTCGTCCGTGATTGGGGCTGGACATCATTTACGTCCACGTCAAAACCAATACGTCCTTGCGGCGTATTAGGAGCAATGCACACTGAGAGATTTCCATGGACGGCGCATGCGCCGTTTGTGAAAAACGTCAATCACGTCGGGTCACAGTTGATTAACATAAAACACGCCCCTCCCCTCCACATTTGAATTAGGCGGGCTTATGCCGGCCGATTTACGCTACGCCGCCGCAACTTACGGAGCAAGTGCTTTGAGAATACAGCACTTGCCCATGTAAGTTGCGGCGGCGTAACGTAAATCAGATACGTTACGCCGCCGCGAAGATACGCCAGTCTACGAGATTCTGGCCCTTTGTCTGTTCGTATTTTCATTCGTATGTTCGTATTTTCCTTTTGTGTGTTTTGTAAATCTGTTTCTTTGTCTGTTTGTAAATTTGTGTACTTGTATCGTTCTTTCAAATGGGCACAAGAGTCACATTGTACAGTGTAAAGCCTCGTACACACGATCGGACTTCAAACAAACTTTTCTGTGGATTTTTGTCTGAAGGGAGTTGGCCGGACTTTTGAAACCGAAAAAGTTTGTCCGATAGAGCGTACACACGGTCGGATTTTTTGGAAAACACTAATTTTGAAGTTTGTTGGCAAAAAGTCCAACCGTGGGTAGGGGGCATATTAAGAAAGAATATCTTAATATGGATTAGCCGCGTGTTGCTATGTATTTACGAAAGTACAAAATTACGAATCCATTAAACGAAAATTATTATCTAACAAAATTATGAATTTCGAATCAACGAAAAGAAATTAGACAGAATTACAAATCATTCAGTATAAACGTAAATAAAACTGTTACTAAAATACGAACTGGTCCGAATAGGAAAACTTGCGTCTTACAAAATACGAACGGGTCAGAATAGGAAAACTTGAGTCTTACGAAATTACGAATCTACGGAACGAGACTAAATGAAAAAAAAAAATACACAACTATTTTCTATTTTTTTGTTGTGCACATGTCTAATTTTATACTCTTTGCTCCGTGTTTATATAGCGTAGAGATATTGAAGTCCAAAGATCCATTTGCAGTGATCCCTGTACCCCAAAAAAGCTTAGGTATGGACACAGTGTGGCATGGGCACAGTGAGGCATGCACATGGACACAGTGAGGTATGCACATGGGCACAGTGAGGCATGCACATGGGCACAGTGAGGCATGCACATGGACACAGTGAGGCATGCACATGGACACAGTGAGGTATGCAGATGGACACCCTAGGCTTATACTTGAGTCAATACGTTTTCCCAGTCTTTTGTGGTAAAATTAGGTACCTCGGCTTATATTCAGGTCAGCTTATACTTGAGTATATACAGTATATAGTTTTTCTGTATTTAAGTGTACATTTTTTTAATTTTTGATAGTGTGTCTTTAAAGAGGAAGTAAACTGCTGGCCTTTTTTTTCCTGACCTGCAAAGTAAAGGCATAATGTGCTAGTATGCAAATGAAGCCCTCCACCGATGCGTTGTCACCTCTGGAGGCCACATCCATTTTCACCCGTCTTCCTTCCGGGTCCACAGACTCCAGCTGTGTGACTGACCAGAGCCTTGTAATGTGCAGGAGCTGCCGTTCAAGGCACAGGGCTCTGAAGGAACGTCATGGGTGGCCGTTCCTTCAGAGCGCATGCGTCAATGATGTCATCGGCTACACAGGGCCGCCATCAGGGGGGTACAGGCAGTACACCTGTAAGGGGCCCGGAGGTCCCCAGGGCCCTGGATGGAAACTCCCCTTTTTTTTTATTCTTTTTTTTTTTTTTTTATATATATATATTTGTTTTTATTTATTTTTTATTAAAGGGCCCAGAGGTCCCGGGTGGCTACCCCCTTTTTTATATATATATTTTTCTTTATTTCTTCTTTCTCAATTTGCAGCAGCACCCCCCCCAAGCCCATGCCTGAAGCTGTGTAAGGGGCCCCATAATTCCTGATGGCGGCCCTGCGGCTACATACCCAGTAAATATCTCCTAAATGGCACACGTTTAGGAGATATTTACAGTACCTATAGGTAAGCCTTATTAAAGGCTTACCTATAGGTACAATAGATGGGAATTTAGAACCACTTTAACTTATTTTGGCAGCTCGGGAAGGTTATGCCAAGTGTGGGTATGCTCATTTAGTATTACAAAGAGCAAAGACAAGGCATGTCAGTTGGAGTTTGTAGAATTTTCGGTCTTTTAAATAATATCCATGAGATCAATCTGGACCTTCAGTAATTCCTGAGTGCACGGATTATATGAAAAAGATAGATTACTTGGATGAGTGTACGCAGCCAGCGGCATTCCTAATGACATTTCAATGCGTAGATGTTCCCTTGCCTTTATAAATGGGTTTCATTATTGCAGCATTTTAGCAAGCATCTTTCTTCTAGCGATGTGACGCCATAAACAAAGCAACCCCACTACGTACACCCGTCGTACATACTGTATGGTGCCCACTGATATTTACTGAGCTTAGATTCAGTACGACTTTCATGAGAGAAAAGAGCCTTATAAAACTTGCCCAGACTAAGTTTTGTTGTGTGTTAAAAGAGCCACCTAACAGTTTATTCTATCTCTTGGGGAATTTATTGGTGACTTCCCAGGCCTTAGCTCATTTGGCTGCACTTCTGTGGACCCCGTCGCGGGACCCTTGCTACTGATCCAGACCCTTTATTCCCATTGCAGGGCCCTTTATTGTGGTCCCACAGCAGGACCATTTTACGTGTTCTGCAGAGGTTTCCTTCCTGCATGGCTGCCTACCTTTCCAAAACAAGTCAGGTACACTTTTTCAGCCATTGCAGGGAGAGAATGTTTCTTATAATTAGGGGTGGGACATGTGGAAAATGTGCGTGGTTCTGCATTAATCATGAATCTAATGCCATACTCCTTTGCACATCTCTACACCCCCCAGAATGTCTCTGTACGCCTCAGCAAGCCTCTATACCCCCTGCACATCTCTGTACCTCCAAAATAACCCCAGTACTCATAGCACAACTCAGCGCACTTTTGTACCCCTTTGCACATCGCTGGATCTCCTACAAATACCTCTGCAGCTCCCAGCATCCTCCATATCCCCCGCACACCCTTAAACGCCCTTTCACATGGGGCAGACCCGTCGGCGGAATCTGCTTGCTTAGTGAGGGATCTCTCCGCTAATTACTGCTGAGCAAACGCATATGTCTGTGTCTGACAGAGCGGACATGGACACAGCCTGCTGCTCTCTATGGGTCTGTTGGATGGAAACTGACCGCCTGTCCATTACCATCCAACTGTCATCTAGTCCGATGCGTGAAACAGATGGGGAATGGATCTCCTATTTGTCTGTTTTCAGTGGATCGGATGGTGGCGGGTGTCAGTGGACAGAGATCTGCTAACATCCACCGCTCCAGAGCAATAGATGGTCCATTTGGGTCTGCTTGAATAACGGACACTGGTGGACCTGATCAGTCCGCCAGAGTGAAAGGAGCCTAACACATCTGTGCTCTGTACCCACTCCGCCTCCAACCGCCTGGCACATCTCTGTTTTATTTTAAATTAAATTGACCTATTTTCATATATTTGCAGGGCTTTTTTTCAGCGGGAACGCAGTTCCGGCACCTCCTGGACCGACTGTATGTAATGGCAAGGGGTGCTGGGGTGTGCTGCAGGGTGTTGATGCTCACTGCTGGGGATCCATTTTTGCTGGGAGGTCTATTGTTGCTGGTGGGGAACCTATTGTTGCTGGGGGGGAGGTCTTATGTTGCTGGGGTGTCAGTTGCTGAAAGAGATCTACTGTTGGAAGAGGGGTCTATTGTTGATGGCAACCAGAGAGTCTATTAATGCTGGCTGTGCGGAGATCTGTTGGGGGAAAATTTGTTGTGGGTGGTCCATTGTTGTTAGGGGGATCTATTGTTGCTGGCTGCAGGGGATCTATTTTACTGTTTTTCTTGATATCATTACCAAATTCCATACAAATTACTTAGCACCACAAAATGATACTTGGTTCTATATTGCCTAATAGGGGCGGTACTGGGAGGTGGGTAGGGGTGAGGAAAGGGGTGACTTGCAAAGGGGGAGTTCCTTATATTTTTTCATTATTTTTTCATTATTTTTTCATTATCAGTATTTTTCTAATATTCATATGTATAATTCAATTAAATTTAGTTTAATATATATGTATTTTTTAATAATGGAAGCATGCGTAAAGAGACTAATAAACTAAAGGGTTTTTTAATGTTTTATTATCTTATTAATGATTTATAAATTATGAAGGATGCATTAACTTAGGGCAAGTGCACATTCAGTTTATAATAGTGAATCAACAATATTCTCTCACTATTTAAAGCGGGAGTTCACCCAATTCCTTTTTTTTTTTTTCCCCTTAGATTCCTGCTCGTTTTGTCTAGGGGAATCGGCTATTTGTTTTAAAATATGATCCGTACTTACCCGTTTTCGAGATGCATCTTCTTCCGTCGCTTCCGGGTATGGGTCTTCGGGAGCGGGCGTTCCTTCTTGATTGACAGTCTTCCTAGAGGCTTCCGACGGTCGCATCCATCGCGTCACTCGTAGCCGAAAGAAGCCGAACGTCGGTGCGGCTCTATACTGTGCCTGCGCACCGACGTTCGGCTTCTTTCGGAAAATCGTGACGCGATGGATGCGACCGTCGGAAGCCTCTCGGAAGACTGTCAATCAAGAAGGAACGCCCAGTCCCGCAGCCCATACCCGGAAGCGGCGGAGAAGATGCATCTTGTAAACGGGTAAGTACGGATCATATTTTAAAACAAATAGCCGATTCCCCTAGACAAAACGAGCATGAAGCGAAGAGGAAAATGTGTAAGGTATGGGTGAACCTCCGCTTTAACAAGACAGGTGACCTCTCATTAAAATTAATAGAAAAGAAGTTTAACCTTAAACTACATAGAGGGTTCTTTACTGTAAGAGCGTCAAGGATGTGGAATTCCCTTCCACAGGCGGTGGTCTCAGCGGGGGGGCATCAATAGTTTTCAAGAAACTATTAGATAAGCACCTGAACGACCACAACATACAGAGATTTATAATAATAATCACACACATAGGTTGGACTTGTGTCTTTTTTCAACCTCACCTACTATGTAACTATGTAATAGGTGGAGACAAAATGCAGTATGGGGTGAGTAGGAAGAGTAAAAGATGGGCATAGAATACCACTAGCCAAAATGGCGGAAAGCGAACTTCCGGTTCCGCGGAAAGCCGATTGGTTAATTAATATGGAAAAAGGGCATAAAGATCATAAGCAATATGGCGCCACAAGCTTCCCGAAGAAGCACGATTGGATCTGAAACGCGTAGATACTTCTGGGTAATGCCAACATTACTTCCTATCCCTAAAATTCACAAAATCGAGGCTTGTAACGCACGTCGGTCCCTGGAGACGGAATGGCGAGCACAAGCTCTAAAAAGAACACTGGAACAGTGTGCACGCTTGCGCTGACAGGCTCAGACCTACGGGTTTTTGTCACCGAAGGACTTCAAATGGGACACATTACAGTTCTTAGACCTGTACAAGATGGATTCTGACTTGCTTCAAGGAGCTCCTAGCACTTTGTTTCTTTGTATTAAGCCTCGTACACACGACCGAGAAACTCGACGGGCCAAACACATCGTTTTCCTGGTCGAGTTTCTTGTTAGGCTGTCGAGAAACTCGACAAGCCAAGTTTCTCCATTCCCGTCAAGGAAATAGAGAACATGCTCTCTTTTTGGCTCGTCGAGTTTCTCGACAGTTTCCTCGACGAAAATGTACACACGACCGGTTTCCTCGGCAAAAAAATATCCCCCAGCAATTTCTTGCTGTTTTTTGCCGAGAAATTCGGTCGTGTGTACGAGGCCTTATTTTATAAACCTGAAATATATTTTCTGCTCTTTCAAACACTCTGAGGAAGAAAGCCTGGTGTTCTTTCACACCAGTAAGACAGGTTTCTATCACACTACCTCCAGCTGTCAGGCTGACTGATTGAATGTCAATACAGCGAGGTCGTGCCAGTCACCCACCATAAATTGAAGCCATTTGAAGCCATTTGCACCTGAAAATGAAACGTGTCCCAATTAGACTGACCTGCCTGTCCCCTCCCTACGAAACAGTTTCCAGTGGGTAGTGAAATTGTAATTACATTGGTAAAGATCCAAATTGAATTGATTTTATACAATGAGATTTGGGAATCAAAGCGTTTTGTTTCATTATACACTGCAATCCGGCATTATGCATTTGCACATCATTAAAGAAGAAAGCCTGGGCAGGAATGAAAATGAATTAATAAAGAAGCCCATAAAAAATAGCTGATTACCTTCTGTTTGCAGTTTATATTTAGACAGAAGAGTTAAAGGGGTGTTCCAGTCATTTTTTATGTTTATTAAAAGTCAGCAGCTACAAAAAGTGTAGCTGCTGGCTTTTAATAAACATACACTCACCTGCTCCACGTTCCAGCGCCGCGCCGGCCGGGGCTCCGCTCCTCCCCCCCCCTCTCGGGCCGGTGTCTATATTCCAAGTGTGGGCACCTGGCCCCACTGCCCATGCGCGAGCGTCACTGCGCATGCACGAGCGGCGCTGCGCCATTCAATTGGACAGACGATCGCCTGGGACCTGTCATGTTCCAGGCGATCGCCTACCGGGAGGGGCTGCAGAAAGGCGATTAGACTATTCGCCTTAGCAGCCCCTCGGCGGAAGGAGGAAGTGGGACAGGAAGTCCCACTCCTCCTGAAGCCCCCACTCCCCCCCAAAAAAATGACATGCCAAATGTGGCATGTAAGGGGGCGAGGAGTGGATTAAGCGGAAGTTCCACTTTTGGGTGGATCTCCGCTTTAATGATCCACATTAGATTTCTGTGTACTATAAACCCAGAGACCCTGAGCACAAGCACTATATGGCTATACTGCATCCAAGTCCACACTAGATATTTCACTATATGGCCAAAAGTGACTACCACACCAATATATGAGCTTGTTGGATATCCCATTCCAAAACCATGGACACAGGGCTGGTGCAAAGATTTTTGACACCCTAGGCCAGGAGTGCCCAACCTTTTGAAGAGTGAGGGCCACTTAAGCAACTTGGTAACCAGTCGGGGGGCCACAATGAGCGGGGCGGGTGGATGACAGGTCACGGGTACTCTATAGGCCCTCTGATCCGCCCAGATGAAAGGGGACAAATTACCTTCTGTTTTTCAAATTGGAGGTAGCCGAGCGTAAACGGACATCTGTCGCTCTATAGAGGTGAATTGAGGGCCCCATTTGGTCGGGCTGATTGTGTGAAAAGGGTCTAAGACTGCTTTCACACTGATGTTCTGTGGTTTACCCACACCCCGGGTGCAGCGTAGTGCACCTGTGTCTATCCTGCGGGTTAGCTGAACTTTGCCATAGACTCTGCCTGTGCAAAAGCCGATAGCAGATAGAGAAAGGAGCTGTGTGTTAGTGGGCGTCCTGACTCTCCTGTAGTCCAAGGGAGGGGATGAGCACGACACTCCACACCAGGGAGAAAGCCTCGCATTACTGTGTGGAGTTACAGACAGAAGAACAGGAAGTTGCGGATTTCTCAGAAGAAATAAGGACATTTAAAAGCAAAATGGAAGGATGAGGTAAGTGAAGGAGGACTGCACTAAGGTAAAGGAAGTTATTTAGGGAAAAAAATTGTACCTTTACAACACCTTTAACAATCCCCTTTACTGGACGTCAATAATTTCGAGAGTTGTCACATACTTTTTGCACTTAAGTGTGGGTGTGTTAAGGTGTCCACAAACTTTTGGCAGTATAAGATCTCAGCCATGTATATGTAAAAAGGTGTTAGGCAAATACCCTCTTGCCAGATTTTTAGTGTTGTAGTTTACAAACTTTGAACTCACTGGTGGACAAGCCTTGGGTCATTTAACATCATACCCCACTGGAACATTAACAGTACAAACAGAGGAGTCTAAAAAACAGAGTGACTACCTGTGCTTTTGTTTGAAGTCCACAATCATCATTCAGTTTGGCAATTTAAAGATGGTTACTCTGTTTTTCAGACTCCTCTGTTCGTACTATGCTCAATGCTCCAATGTGGTATGTTGCTAAATGACCCAACGCTTGTCCACCAATGAGTTCAAAGTTTGTAAACTACAACATTTAATAGCACCCCAACCGTGGTACAGAATCTCGCTGCAATTGCAGCAAAACGTGACCTAAAAAAATCACATGAAGCTTGTTGCTGAAAAAGAAGCAGGTGCTTCTTTAGGGACACAAACCCATTGAAGGGAGTGGAAGTGGAATCGTGAAACTCACCCGCACAACACAAAGTGTGATTGGGGCCTAAACACTGGACACAAAAAATGTACTTTTTTCATCTGAGAAACCGATCGTGTGTGGGCCCCATCTGACTTTTTTCCATCGGTTTCCGTTGAAAAAAAAAAATAGTAAATTCCGATTGTCTGCGTAGAACTCCATTGGAGAAAAATCCATGCATGCTTCGAATCAAGTCGACGCATGCTCGGAAGCATTAAACTTCATTTTTTTCGGCTCGTCGTAGTGTTTTATGTCACGGCGTTTTTGGCACGGTAGGAATTTAGTCTGAGGCCTCGTACACACGACCGAGGAACTCGAAGGGCGAAACACATCGTTTTGCTCGTCGAGTTTCCTTGGTAGGCTGTCGAGGAACTCGACACCCTAATTTTCTCCATTCCCGTCAAGGAAATAGAGAACATGCTCTCTTTCTGGCTCGTCAAGTTTCTCGACAGTTTCCTCGACGAAAATGTACACACGACCGGTTTCCTCGGCAAAAAAATATCTCCCAGCAAGTTTCTTGCTGGTTTTTGACGAGAAACTCGGTCGTGTGTACGAGGCCTGATAGTGTGTATGCAAGACTGATGAAAGTCAGCTTCATCGGAATTCCGACGAAAAATTCCATCGGATTTTATTCCATCAGAAATCCGATCATGTGTATGCGGCATTAAGGTTTTTCACCGATCCAGCGATTTGCACAAACTCAGTGGCTCCAGCAACTTCGCTCTCCTCATTGGACAGATTGATAGCAGGGGGAGCCATTTGCTCCCGCTGCTGTCAGTCAAAAGCTGAGAAGCATCTTTCCGTGGGGGCACCTGATGCAGAGGAGGGGCTTAGAGCACCGGCGGGGGACCCCAGAATAAGAAGACTGAGGCTGCTCTGTGCAAAACGATTGCACAGAGCAGGTAAGTATAGACATCTTTGTTATTTTTATATTTTTAAAAGCGAGGGATTACAAAAATAGGCTATAACAAAAATAGGCTATAAATTAAATTTGGTTCCACCAAATGCCTTGTAAAAGTAGTTGTGACATCATCACTTGTCTGTGCAGAGAGTAGACCCTGTGGGAGGGGCCAGGAAGGTCCCACCCACTACAGGCTGCCAACAGAAAACTACAGGAGGGGGCGGAGACAAGACCAGTCAACCTGCTGAAGGAGAGAGAGCAGCAGTGAGCGGTCCTTATTACACAGATGGAAACTTTTACACTGGATTACTGCACAGATTTAGAAGAAATACACAATGCACTCCACGATTTGAATAAAAATAAACGTCTCTTGTATTTAGACAATATTTGTTTATTCGGGATTTCAGCTTTAACCATTATGGTCTCACTAAGGATAACATGAGCTGTCAGTGAGTACTTAGGGAGCACAACAACATCACAGAACTAATGTCAGTAACGGCTAGTAAACTCATTACAGAAAACCACAGGCCTTCCAGTTAGCGGGTTGTTATTGAATCCCCTTGTATATGATTGTATCACTCACATAACTAATTACAACCAGCTCCCTGGTCGGCAGTTATTACAACTGAACCCACGACTGCTCTACAAATCTTATTTCATATCATCCTGCAGATGACAGTATCATGTGTTAGGAGTCAGCTGTTGTCAGACTGATTTTAATCTAACAGAAACCTGATTCACCCAAACAGGTCACTCAGCAACATCTTCCAGACAACGAAACATGACAAGGTCCTCCCAAAGTCACATCCCCGGCATTAACTTCCCGTCTCCGCTGACAGTGTGTGCATGTCATTCTGACATTTTATATAAACTGCCAACAGTAATGTGGCTTGAATGCTTTTCTTCAAATCCATCCCTGTTATTTTTATTCTCTGCAGAAGTAAAAGATTTGAGGGAAAATAAAATCGCTTCGTAAGAGTTAGGGGGGGAAAGGGCAGAGTGAACAATAAATACCTGAAATCACCAACAAGAGCATGGCTTTGTTTACAAAGAACTCTACCCAAAGCGGTCATAAGACACCACTGAGAGAGGAATAGAGGCCGCTGCCCTCTCCTTCTGAAATTGCTGGTTTTACAGCCCTCATGCCGTGTACACACGACCGTTTTTCATGGCGAGAAAAATGCCGTTTTTTTAATTGGTCATTAAAAACGATCGTGTGTAGGCTCCATAACATTTTTCTCGACATAGAATGCATTAAGGTGAAAAAACATGAGGGTTTACAACCCCTTTAAGAATGCTTAAAATATTGATTACTTGTGGCTCCTTGTTTAACGACCAATTCATTTAACGACCTGGTCATTAAGTGTGGAGAGCCTGTATACTCAAAAGAAGCACTGGGAACTTCTAGACTTTGAAGTGTAGTCAGATGAAGGAAAACTGCAAACAAACTCAATAGCACTGGTGAGACGGCTCCCGCACAGTAATGCCCTGTACACACGATCGGTTCGTCTGATGAAAACAAACCGATGGATCGTTTTCATCAGACGAACCGATTGTGTGTGGGGCCCATCGTTTAAAAAAAAAATTAGAACCTGTTTTAAATTTTTCTTATGGTTAAAAAAACGATCGTCTGTGGGGAAATCCATCAGTCAAAAATCCACGCATGCTCAGAATCAAGTCGACGCATGCTCGGAAGCATTGAACTTCATTTTTCTTAGCACGTCGTGTTTTACTTCACTGCGTTGGACACGATCGGATTTTTAACCAATGGTGTGTAGGCAAGACTGATGAAAGTCAGCTTCATCGGATATCTGATGAAAAAATCCATCAGTCTGTTTTCATCAGACGAACCAATCGTGTGTACAGAGCATAAGGCTTCCTTCGATGGGCACCCATTATTAGCTTAAACCATAGAAATACAGACCAAAATGCCAAACCAAAACTGGATAAAAGAATTCAAGATAATTGTTATCATTGGTAAAAAAAAGGACATAAAAACAGTCAACAAGTTGTAGGGACAACACTTCATCAGGGCTCAACACAGGATAAAACTTGGATGAAACCAGTGACTTAAAAGATCTACTGTATATTAGAACATGTATTGAACCTCCTATGGAAAATACTGAAGACAGAGGATCAGTATGACAACCTTGAAAACAGCAGCACCAGCTAAAAGTTTCCTTTATAAAAATCTTGAAGCAACAAGTTCACAGACACATGACATGAATTCCAGGCTTGATCAGTATAAATCTCAGAAATTTGGCATGTCCCCCCAACCCCCCTCCATTTAAATAAAGTTGTGAGCTTGGCAGAGCCAAGTTTACAAATGTATGTGGTACTCTAGAGGGTTTTCTTTCAAATAGAAGTATGGGATTTAAAAAAAAAAATTGAATCATACTTACCTAGGTGGATGCAGCGCTGGTCCTTCACTGCATCTGTCCCCTGTCGGCTCTAAGATTGAGAACCGAGCAATCAAACTCCGCCGATCGCTCAAGTCTCATGCCTTGTACACATGCCCGGGATTTCCGACTGGAAAACTGCTATAAGAGCTTTTGGCCAGGAATCACGGCCGTGTGTATGCTCCCTCGCAGTTTTTCCGACGGGAAAACTGCCAAACCCGCCGGCAAAAAAAAGAGAGCCAGCTCTCTTTTTTCCCGTCGGGATTCCGGACTGACTTTTTCCCGTTAGAAATCCTGAGCGTGTGTATGGGGCTTTAGAGCTTTCCAAACAGAGAGCTGGTGACTGTCAGTCACCGCTGTATGCTCTGACCCTCCTGTGCTCACTGGAGCGTTGGGCTGTGGAGGGATCAGGAGCGGCCAGTTTAGGCTCTCAGTGGCTCACTGTGAGGCTGAGCCAGGTGGCGGTCCAGGCATCTAGGAGGTTCCCAACCATATATGGTCACGATCTTTCCCCAGCCTGGAGCGGCTCTGTGACGCTGTCTGCTGAAAAAATGTCACAGGAGTGCAGAATGAACTGCACTCTTATGATCCACAGAAGTACAGCCAACCGAGCTTTGGCTGTACTTCTCCTTTAAGGCCTCATTCACACGGAGCATACTACAGCAGACGAGGGACGTGTTTACCTGCACAGGAATGCACAGATGTTAAATGTATCTCTGTGCAGGCAGTCCCATTCTAGTCAGTTGGGAAGCAGCGACTGCACAGACACAGTTGCTGCTCCCAATTTGACACCTGTGCAGGTGCAGAGCCCTGACGCTTCGTGTGAACAAGGACTTACCCTGAGAGTGATTGGTTTGCTCCAGCATCTTCAACCTCCTTTTAAAGTCTGTTCTGCACTTTTTATGTTTTTCTCTTTTTCAGGCTTGTAGCTGGCCAAATGCTGAAGCTAGGTGGCTTACACCCTTGTATTAACCACTTCAATACCAGCCCATAGACATATGACGTCCACAGAGGGGATCTCCCATCCCGGGTGGACGTTATATGACGTCCTGGGCTTTGTGGGGGGATATCTGAATGATGCCTGCAGCTAGAGGCATCATTCAGATATCCTTCTCTTTTGCCGGCGATTCCATCCGGTGCTTCTCCGGGCTCTCCCGTGTCATCGGGGGCCCGGAGAAAGAATCGTCTGGCGCTGGCAGGAAGCATAGAGATGACTGGTGACCAGAGGGTCACCAGTCATCTCTATGACCGCCGGAGGACCCGGGCGCGATGTGATGACGTCACGCCTGGGTCCCGTAAGTAAACAAAGCCGCGATTGCGGCTACTAAGCAACAGTAATCATGAGATCGGTGAATTTTTTTTCACCGATCTCATTCTTTCCAGCCTGGAGGAGAGATGCAGGGTCTTATTGACCCCGCATCTCTCCATAAAGAGGACCTGTCACACACATTCCTATTACAAGGGATGTTTACATTCCTTGTAATAGGAATAAAAGTGATAATAAAAAAATAAAAAAAGTGTAAAAAAATAAATAAATATGTTAAAAAAAAAAAAAAATTAAAACGCCCCTGTCCCCGGTAGCTCACGTGCAGAAGCGAACGCACACGCAAGTCCCGCCAACGTATTTAAACGCTGTTTAAACCACATATGTGAGATATCGCCGCGTGCGTTAAGAGTGCCAGCAACAATTCTAGCACTAGATCTCCTCTGTAAATCTAAACTGGTAACCTGTAAAAAAAATTCAAAGCGTTGCCTATGGAGATTTTTAAGTACCGAAGTTTGGCGCCATTCCATGAGTGTGCGCAATTTTAAAGCGTGACATGTTAGGTATCTATTTACTCGGTGTAACATTATCTTTCATATTTTACAAAAAAATTGGGCTAACTTTACTGTTTTGTTATTTTTTTAATTCATCAAAAAAAATAATCAAAAAAAAAGGCGTTTGAAAAATTATTGCGCAAATACCGCGCAAGATAAAACGTTGCAATGACCGTCGTTTTATTTCCTAGGGTGTCTGCTAAAAAAACATATATAATGTTTGGGGGTTCTGCGTAATTTTCTAGCAAAAAAAATTATGATTTGTACATGTAGGAGAGAAGTGCCAGAATAGGTGCGGTATGGAGGTGTGTATAAAAGCCCGGTATTGAAGTGGTTAAGACATGGCTGAATGGGTGTTTGTACATTCTCCCTGCATTTGTGTGCATTTCCACCCCGGTGCATATCAGTAGATTAAGTGGTGACTACCTAGAGTTGTCCTATTTTGAATTTACTGAAGGAAGTGCATTGAAGAAAGACTTGGCAATCTACTACCACTTCTGTGCCATGCCAAGAAAACATAATTGGATAATCACAGTAAGACACCTTTCCAGAGTCAGCGCAGACCACTGGTAGCATACAGATGTCTGTAATACAAGGTACATGTGATATTTTTTTTACCGCAAGTGTCCACCAATTCTCCTTAGTTTTGAAAAACAAATAAAAATGAGACCTCTTCTTGTTCTGCTCTTGAATGAGCTTTGTGGCCAATCAGCTTTTTATATTAGAGGGGCGGGGTACAAACATGTAGTTTAGAGATGAGGTAGTGGTGGACATAGGTGAGCATAGGTGAGTATTCCAACCTGATGTCTATGATGCGAGTGCTAGGTTATTTCTGAAAGTCCACATGAAATTTATTTGTCACATTAGTTGTTTAAAGTGGAGTTCCACCCAAAAATGGAACTTCCACTTTTTGGAACACTCCCCCCTCCAGTGTCACATTTGGCACATTTCAGGGGGGAGGGGGGAGCGGATACCTGTCTAATACAGGTATTTGCTCCCACTTTCTGGCACAGATCACCTTGATGATCTACGCTACTTACGGCGCCTACTCTGTGCCCCCGCTGTCTTCTGGGAGACACACAGCTCCCAGAACACAGCGGGGACCAGTGAAGACGTGCAGCACGATTTGCGCATTGCGCAGTAGGGAACCGGGAAGTGAAGCCGCAACGCTTCATTTCCTGATTCCTTCATGAGGATGGTGGTGGGGGCAGCCGAGAGCCAAGCGATTGCTCGGCCTCGGCTGCCGACATCGCGGGCACCATGGACAGGTAAGTGTCCATATATTAAAAGTCAGCAGCTGCTGTATTTGTAGCTGCTGGCTCTTAATATTTGGACCTCCGCTTTAAGGAATAGCCAACTAAATTTGGAAGTCCCAAGAGCCCCTTCCTCTGGGCTTAAAGCGGAGTTCCACCCAAAAATGGAACTTCCACTTTAAGTGATGGTGACCCCCTGACATGCCACATTCGGCATGTCATTTTTTTTGGGGGGGGGGGAGTGGATACCCTCTATTAGAGGCATCCAGCTCCCACTTTCTCCCGGGGGTCCGTGCAATCTTCTGGGACACGTCCCAGAAGATTGCCCGGCCAATCACATCCACAGTCAGAATGCCGATGCCGCGGAGAGGAGCAGTGCTTCGTTTGCCTACATCGCTAGACCATGGGTAGCTGCTGACTTTTATATGGGTGGAACTCCGCTTTAATAATGCTGGACTAGACAAAGGAGGGCTCAAAAAATTTCAAGAATTCTATAGCCAGATTCAGAAAGACTGGCTTAAGTTTGTGCGGGCGTAGCGTATCTCAGATACACTACGCCGCCGTAAATTAGAGCAGCAGGTCCTGTATTCACAAAGAAGTTGCGCTCTAACTTACGGCGGCGTAGTGTAACTGGGCCGGCGTAAGCCCGCCTAATTCAAATGTGGAAGATGTGGGCGTGTTGTATGTAAATTCATTGTGACCCCACGTAAATGACGTTTTTTACTAACGGTGCATGCGCCGTCCGTGGACGTATCCCAGTGCGCATGCTCCAAATTACACCGCAAAGACTCATTGGTTTCAACGTGAACGTAACTTACACCCAGCCCCATTCACGGACGACTTACGCAAACGACGTAAAATGTGAAAAAATTTGACGCGGTCCCGACGTCCATACTTAACATTGGCTGCGCCATCTTTTTGGTGGTTTATCTTTGCGCCTGAAAACGCCTTACGTAAACAGCGTATCTTTACTGCGATGGCCGTGCGTACGTTCGTGAATAGGCGTATCTCGCTGATTTACATATTCTCTAGGCGTAAATCAGCGTACACGCCCCTAGCGGCCAGCGTAAATAGGCAGCTAAGATACGACGGCGTAGGAGGTCGTATCTTAGCAACATTTAAGCGTATCTCAGTTTGAGCATACGCTTAATGTTACGACGGCGCGGATGCGGAGTTACGACGGCGTATCTACTGATACGCCGTCGTAACTGTACCTGAATCCGGCTACTAGAGTTTAAATTTTGAAAACAGCATAGGGTCTTCTCTGGTCACTGTTTCAGAGGCTTCTAAACCATCGACTGAAACAAAGCTTATGCTGTTTAAAAAAAAAATAACTCCAGGGACAAATAAACAGCTAGAACATCAATATACTCCAAGTTTGTCAGACAGGTAAACTTCTGAACCTTTCAAAAAAAAAAACGCTTGTCATGTGTCTCCGATATAAAACATAATACAGATGCATCAGTTATGTTTACCATAGTAAAGAGAGCGTACTGTAGCTTATTACAGTTACTGCAATATAAAAGAGGATTATATATCCAATACATAGAGCAATAATTTTCTGCAGAGTTAAATTGACTTGTATGGAGAATATCATTGAAACTAGAAAGTAATTACAATATTATGATTCTCCCAGGACGGAGCACAAAGTGCTGATTTAGATGTACAACGCAGTTCTGGAACCGCACACAGTATTAAAGATTCACAATTAAGTTTCAATTTATTTTTATGTTTCTGTTGAATGGGGTTTATTCATGAATATTTTATAGGAAACAGTTTGCATCTGTCTTAAGACATACAACAATACCAGTCTCAAGATTAAAAATGAGTATTTCACAAATGATGAAGTCTTATCCAAATCCAACACCAATGTAAGGCTTATGTGAATTCTGCAATTAGACTATCACATCACATGCAAGTCTCTGGGCCAGATCCACGTACCTCCGCGTAAATATAAGCGGGCGTAGCGTATCTCAGATACACTACGCCGTCGTAACTTAGTGCGGAGGTTCCTTATCCACAAAGAATTTGCGCCGTAAGTTACGGCGGCGTAGTGTAAATGTGTCGGCGTAAGGGTGCAGAATTCAAATGACAAAGATGTGGGCGTGTTTTATGTTAATTCCACTTGACCCCACGTAAATGACTTTTTTTTGAACGGCGCATGCGCCGTCCGTGGGGGTATCCCAGTGCACATGCTCAAAATCACGTTGCAAATAGTCAATGCTTTCGACGTGAACGTAATTTACGCAAAGCCCTATTCGCGAATGTTTTACGTAAACAACGGAAAATTTGACACTGGCCCGACGTCCATACTTAACATTGCGTACGCCTCATAGACCCAGGGGTAACGTTACGCCGAAAAAAGCCTTACGTAAACGACGTAAAAAAATGCGCCGGCCGAACGTACGTTCTGAGAATCTGCGTATCTAGCTAATTTGCATACTCTACGCGGAAATCAACGGAAGCGCCACCTAGCGGCCAGCGTAAATATGCACCTAAGATCCGACAGCGTGCTAAGACGTACGTCAGTCGGATCTAGCCCACATTCAGGCGTATCTTGTTTTGTGGATACAAAACAAAGATACGCCGGAGCATCCTAGAAGTTACGCGGCGTATCAATAGATACGCCGACATAACTTCTTGGTGGATCTGGCCCTCTATATGCAGAACTTTGGTACACATGTATGCAAATTGGATGCTCCTTTAACCGGATTTCTATGGAGTCGATCTGGGTCGGCCGCAGTCCATTTTTAACCTCTTGACGACAGCGTCACAAGGATATACGTCGGCAGAATGGCACGGCTGGGCACAGGTACAGGTACGTCCCTTTGAATTTGCAGCCTTGAGGGCGTGTGCGCACGTCGCATGCCGCAATAGCGTGCCCGCGGGTCCTGCGAACTCAATGTTTACCCGCGACTGTGAGACCAAAAGGCAGAACGGGGAGATGTAAACAAGGCATCTCCTCGTTCTGCCTAGTGACACAACACTGATCATCTGCTCCCTCTCATCAGGAGCAGTGATCAATGACATGTCACAATAAGCCACGCAATGTCCCCGTCTTCCTCGCGAGTAGCAAGCGGCCATTCTTCACCCCTCTTCCTTCCGGGGCCGCAAACTCCGGCGTGCAGGAGCCTCCACTCACAGCATGAACTGAGTTAGAAAGGGCACAACTCTGGCGCATGCGCAGAACAAATCGCCGTGTGGCGATTTGCAAATATCTCCTAGACCGTGCAGGTCTGGGAGATATTTTAAGCACCTACAGGTAAGCCTTAATCTAGGTTTACCTGTAGGTTAAAATGGTTGTAAAGGGTTTACAACCACTTTAACTCCTTCCTAGCCCCCTAGTGGTTAACTCCTTCACTGCCAGTCACATCAATACAGTAATCAGTGCAGTTTTATAGCACTGATCGCAGTATAAATGTGAATGGTCCCAAAATAGCGTCAAAAGTGTCTGATGTGTCCGCCATAATGTCGCAGTCATGAGAAAAATCACTGCCATTACTAGTAAAAAAAAAAATTATTAATAAAAATGCCATAAAACTTTCCCATATTTTGTAGACGCAAACCAATCAATATAAGCTTATTGCGTTTTTTTTTTTTTACCAAAAATATGTAGAAGAGTAAGTATCGGCCAAAACTGAGGAAAATTTTTTTTTTTATTCTTTTGGGGGATATTTATTATAGGAAAAAAATATAAAGGCCCGGATTCACAGACATCGCGCATATTTATGCCGCCGTAGCGTATCTTTTGTATGCTACGCCGACGCAGCGCAGAGAGGCAAGCACCGAATTCACAAAGCACTTGCTCTTAAACCTGTGCTGGGTTTCTAAGGCGTAAGCCGGCGTAGGTGGAAGTGGGCGTGAGACATGCAAATGAGGCGTGACCCCATGCAAATGATGGGCCGAGTGCCAGACAGATACATCTCCCGTGGACGCATCCCAGTGCGTATGCTCACAACCACGTCGGAAAAACTGCCTAAGATACGCCGGATCACTGCCTACGGCGTGAATGTAACCTATGCCCAGCCATAATCACGTCCATCGTAAACTATGTAAAATACAACGGCTTATGTTCCCTGGTCCATACCTTTGCATGGGTTGCGCCTCATATATGGGGAATAACTTTACACCGGACGTACGACTTACGCAAACCGAGTATATTATGCGCCGGGCTCAAGTACGTTCGTGGATCGGCGTATCTCCCTCATTTGCATATGTGAATAGAAAATCAATGGGAGCGCCACATGCGTCCAGCGTAAATATGCGCCCACAATACGCCGGCGTAGGCAAGTTACATCGGTCAGATGAAGCCTATTTTTTAGGTGTATCTTAGTTTGTGGGTCGGCGCATAGATACAACGGCGCACATTTGTACTTACGACGGCGTATCTTGAGATACGTCAGCGCAAGTGCTTTGTGAATCCGGGCCATCGTTTTTTTTTTCGAAATTGTCGCTCTATTTTTGTTAATAGCCCAAAAAAATAAAAACCGCAGAGGTGATCAAATACCACCAAAAGAAAGCTCTATTTGTGGGGAAAAAAGGACGCCAATTTTGTTTGGGACTGAAGTGGTTAAAAATAGTCCTGTACGTTTTTCAGTCCGGTTCAGGTGCAAACCTAACCTACAGTAGTTATGGCTGAAAACTTAGGGCCAGATTCACAAAAAACTCCGGCGGCGTAACATATCGTCTTTACGTTACACCGCCGCAAGTTTTCAGCGTAAGTGCCTGATTCTCAAAGCACTTACCTGTAAACTTACGGCGGTGTAACGTAAAGGCGTCCGGCGCAAGCCCGCCTAATTCAAATGGGGTGTGTACCATTTAAATTAGGCGCGCTCCCGCGCCGGACGTACTGCGCATGCTCCGTTTTGAAATTCCCGCCGTGCTTTGCGCGAAGTGACGTCATTTTTTTGAACGGCGACGTGCGTAACGTACATTCGTATTCCCGGACGTCTTACGCCAAAAAAAAAAAAATTGGAAATTCGACCCGGGAACGACGGCCATACTTTAACATGGCTCGTCTAAAGTTAAGCCATGTTAAAGCAGGCTTAACTTTGCGACGGGAAAAAATTACTAGCGACGACGTAACGAATGAGAAAACCTTCGTGGATCGCCGTAAAACCTCATTTGCATACCCGACGCTGGAATACAACGCGAAATCCCCCCAGCGGCCGAAGTATTGCATCCTAAGATCCGACGGTGTAAGTCAATTACACCTGTCGGATCTTAGGGCTATCTATGCGTAACTGATTCTATGAATCAGTCGCATAGATACTCTCAGAGATACAACGGTGTATCAGGAGATGCGCCGTTGTATCTCCTCTGTGAATCTGGCCCTTAATCCTTATGTCCTGCACTTGTGAATTCTATCATACAAGTAAAGGAAAAGAAAATGTTGCGCTATTAATAAAGGTTAAGCTAAACAAACAATTGATATCAAAGAACAAAATTAATGAAAATAAAATTGCAAAGACCCAAAGTTTAGAAGGGAATGAACCACATAACTAGCAGTAAAGTCTTTGTATCAATCAAATGATTGTAAGCAAGTTCTTCAATGTAGAAAATAAATTCATATGTTGAAATCATATGTGGTGACCAACACCACTAAATAAAGAATGGAGGCTTACCGGATGGCAAGCAATGGAGAGCTTGCGGCTGCAAACCCCAGCCAGGGCCTTTTGATGATCCTCGCAGGGAGATGACAGGGGATGGATGTTGAGGCCTCCCGGACACAGAACCACAGGATTGCAGCGTATCACACACAAAAAGACTTAATGGTGAAGTACAGCAGGACCAGCACATAAATTTATTCGTGACTCAAGGGACCACCACCACCAAAACACCCTATGGATAGGAGGCTTACCAGAACAAAAAGCAGTGTGAGCATGTGGCTAAACCCCTAGCCAGGGCCTTTATATTCCCAAGCGGTGGCGATATACCTTAAGGGTCCTCCGGTATGTTATGATCAGTGGATGCATAGGAAAAATAATAATGCCCACATGGTGAAGTATGTTGACTCAAAAGATTTAATAAAAAAATATATAAACACTTACAGAATAAAAGCAGAAATGGATAAGAAGCCGGCCGGCTCTCATAAACGCCCGTCCACACGGAACGAAAACGTCTTGCGTCAGCACGCTACCTTCCCGACGCACGTTTCGTCAAAAGCTGACGTCATCTGGGGCACGGGCGACGTGCTGACACTACACATATAAATAGGCTAAAACCAAGCCTCGATCTGAGTCACGGGCTAAGTGACCGCCCATGGAGGCCATGCTGGAACGCAAAACAAAAACAAGGCAAAGGAGGGTTTTTCTTTTACTTATATCCCAAACCTCTTGGCCATCTTGTGGTAAGATAGATAAATGACGGTCTACATCAAATGTGTGAAAAACACATTGAACTATGCTGGATGGATGGATAAATATAAGTGAATATAAAAAACACATTAAGCTATACCGAATAAATAAATGGCTATATTAATTAAAGAAAAAGCACCACCTTAAGTGAAAAACTTAAGTAATGGTTCCCTAATAGTCAGCAGTGAATCAACCACTAGAAATGTAGAAAAATGTTAGTGAAACAAGTGAAAAATGAAAAATAATATTATATAAAATATATTAAATAATAATATCAAAATTCGGCTTAAAAATTTAAAAAGCCAAATATTTGTGCAAAAATTGTGAATAAGATGCATTAATTAGATGCAATAAGTGGAAAATAAAAGTGATAAGCTGCAGGTTAATATACCTGAAAATATTTGTATTTAAATGAATAAATAATGCTAAGAAAAAATATACTAAAAATATTGTGAGTGCAAGAACTCCAAGAAAAAAATATAAATAAATAGTAAATATTTTTAAATGTAAATATACAATATATATATAGTAAAAATATACATAAAAATATGTACAGTGTGGTGTAAACCAAGTAATATATTATGAAGAATGTGCCAATTAAATTGGATTCTGGTAGAAAGCAAAAAAAAAAAAAAAAAAAAAAAAAGGTTATACTGTAGGTAAACAGTGATGTGGACCATCAGTAAATACCATAACTATCTCTAGTCAGGCATATAAAGTTTTATGTATAATACAAGTGGAGAAGGAAAGGGGGGGGGGAATAGAAAAAATGAGGCTCTCAAGAGGCCAGCATGTAGATCACCCCGTCACTCAGATCGAGTTCACAAATGACAGGATAAACTAAAACAGAATAGACAATAACAAGGACAATAAAAAATATTAAAACTTAAGAATTGTCAATAAAAGCATTAACGTCAACCTCTATATTGAGTCCAAAAGGGGTATAACTCTTAATCCTGTGGATCCACTGCATTTCAGATTTGGAGATGCTTCTCACTAATGGGCTACCACGCCAGTGGGGGGCATATCTATCAATCCCCAAAAAGATAGTTTTTGAGGGGTCCCTATCATGAACCAAACGGTAATGTTTAGATACCGAATGATTCAAATAACCGGCTAGAATGTTGGTAACGTGTTCATTAAGTCTCACTGAGAGGGCTCTCTTGGTTCTGCCCACATACTGAAGCCCACAGGGGCACTGGAGTAGGTAAACCACCCCTTCGGTCGCACATGTGATAAAGGGTTTAATGGTGTGTTGTTCACCTGTGACCGTGGAAACAAAAAAGTGTGTTCTTCTATGTTCACAACCACTAAGGGAACACACCCGACATTTCCTACACTGGTAAAAACCAGTGAATGAGTTGAGAAAAGTGGTTTTAATAGCAGGTGGATCAAGAACATTGGGGGCCAATTTGTGTCTCAAGGCCGAACCACCCTTAAAAATCACCTGTGGGTTGTCTGGCAAGACAGGACCCAGAATTGGGTCATTCTTGAGGATGTGCCAATGTTTTTTTAGAAGTTTTTTGACACTAAAATGCTGGGTGGAAAAGGTAGTAACAAAGGGGACAACAGGCAGCTTACTAATGTCACGTGGTTTAGTCCTCAATAAGTCAATCCTATCAATACCTTTAACCTCATTTAGTGTGGATGTAAGGGTACCCTGATCATAGCCTTTTTCCAAAAATCTATTCATCAAAATAGTAGATTGCACCAAAAAGTCTGACTCATTGGAACAATTGCGTTTTATACGTAAAAACTGGCTTTTAGGTACAGATCTCAGCCAAGAGTCATGGTGGCAACTGTCCGTGGGGATATAGGAGTTTCTATCTGTACCCTTAAAAAAGGTACTCGTACAGAAAGAATCACCTTGGATTGAGATTGTAAGATCTAAAAAATTGATGCTAGATTGACTTGCCTCAAAGTTGAGGTGAATGCCTCTCTCGTTGGTGTTGAGAAATGACATAAAAGATTGAAGCTCTATGAGGGGGCCATCCCATAGGAGGAGGATGTCGTCAATGTACCTGGCCCACAGCTTGAGCTGGGGTTGTCGGCAAACATAGACGACATCCTCCTCCCACATGGCCATAAACAAATTGGCCAGACTGGGGGCATATTTAGCCCCCATAGCCACACCCCTATCTTGCCGATAGAACTGGTTTTGAAACCAGAAATAGTTCCTAGTCGCAGCAAAATGCAATAACTCAAGTATGAAAAAGATTTGTTCATCAAAAAGACCAGAGTCCCGTCGAAGATAATACTCAACTGCTGATAAGCCTAAATCATGGGGGATCACCGTATAAAGTGACGTTACGTCAGCTGTGACAAGCCACATATTTTGAGAGGGTTTGAGGCTAGATAGTAAATTGATAACATGTCGGGAGTCCTTTAAATGAGAAGGCATCCTGAAAACTAACGGTTGTAGAAAAAAATCAATATACCTGCCCACCCGGGAAGTGAGGGAATCTATCCCACTTACGATAGGACGTCCCGGGGGGTAGGTAAGATGTTTGTGTATTTTCGGTAAATAATAAATAACTGGTGTTCTTGGAGCCTTGGGTACAAGGTATAGTTTCTCTTTTTTGTTAAGAATACCATCCTTGTAACCTTTAGAAATAAGTTTGGTTAACTGGTTAAGGTATGAATTTTTTGGGTCACACGCTAAAGGGGTGTAGGTGTCTCTATCTCCCAAAATTCTATCCATCTCGGCTAAATAGTCGGTTCTATTGAGGACCACTATGCCTCCCCCCTTATCAGCAGGCCTAATGACAATCTGCTTGTTGTCACACAGAGAGTCAAGGCCAGTTTTGAGGGTGTGATTAGATTGTGTTTTTTTAATGGGGAGACGATCCAAGTCCCTGAGGACAGTGTCCCTAAAGACTTTGATTGATGGAGCCGTACCCCCAGGGGGGTTGTACAAAGATGCATTGGAAAGACCTGTATGTTTAAAATCTGTCGCAATCGGTTGAGTCTGAACAATAGGATTGGAAAGCATATACCTTTTGATGTTAAGCTTACGTATAAACTTATATGTGTCCATATAAGTTTCGAATTTGTTTAGTTTGCGTGGTAGAACAAACTTCAAACCCTTATCTAGAATTGCTTGTTCAGCTTTATTGAGGGTTACAGTACTAAGATTAAAAATACCAGAAGGTGTTAAACTCTTTGCCTCTTTAAGTCGTAACCTTCTTCCCCCTCTGACTCCTCTATGGGGTCTCCGGCTCGTTTGACACCCTGACCGGGTTTGTGAAAACCCCATTGCTGGGGATCTTGACCATAGGAACCAGGGCCCCCATATGGGTATTGGCCATTGGGGGGGGGTAGCTGTGAAGATGGATTGGTCCCCCTCAGATTGCCATGATAAGGAGTGATCTCCTTAGCATAGGTATCAATGGGACCATCTCTATCGCGGAGCGGATAGAATCGATTTTGAATGTCTAACTGGTAATCAGTATTCCTATTCGCCGCAGGGGGTGGTTCAAAGTGAGTGGGGCCAGTAACATACCCATAGGGGGGAGGGTATGGGAAAGGCGCACCCCGATAAGGTGGTATGTAGGGTGGTGGGACACCCATATTAGTGGGATAACCCTGTGTTCTCGGTTGAGGAGCCCTAATAGGTTGAGAGTTCTGATGGTTAGAGGAATTACGACCTCTTCCATTTTTAGGGTTCTGATTGGCTTTAACAGTCCTCTGGGAAAGGGGATACTGTTGGGATGAGACATACCCTTTATTCCCTTTAGGGGCTCTAAAGGGAGATCCATCAATAGGGCGTGTATGGGAAAACAGATTAGCATGAGGGTGGGAAAATGATACCTGTTGGGCCAATAAAGGCGTCTCAGGTTGGTTAGTTTCCATAGTCTCAGCTACATTCTCAGCTAGGATTTTCCTTTGCCAAGCAAAAACCACTTGATCATGGTAATCTAGTAAATCTCTATTATACTTTTTCTTTTTCTTGTTCTTTTGATCTCTATCCTCTTTCTCTAAATAATTGGATAGTGTTTGGGATTTCTCTTTGAATTCAGGGGTATCACGGAGAGGTTTGAGTTTCTCTTCAATTAATTTGATTTCGTCGTCCAGTTTTGTAAGTTTGTGGAGTTTCCTCCCAATCAAAAACTGGAGGAACTTGACCCCTGCATCATTAAAGTATTTATACCAATCGGTAAGTTCAACATCCCCCTTCTGGGGGGGAACTTCCCACCTCAGACTTCTAGGTACCATACATTGTTTGACATAGGTCTCTAAGTAGGCTATATCCCATTGAGTATGAGTCTCGGATACAGTAAGATTTTTGAGTCTGGTGAAGATGCCATTAAGGTCACCCTCATCTTCCTTGTATGACTCAAAAACACCAGAAGTATCTACCTTCCTGGAAGCTCTGTATGAAAAAATATCCATAACGAATGTATTCTATCATACAAAAACAGAATTATTCTAAAAAAAAAAAATCTAACATTCCAACTCAAAAATGTTCTTACCTACTTGTGTAAACAAGCCAATGGCTTCATGTACCAGCACAGATGCTTCATTCACTCGCCTCTGTGCATTTCTCATCATTTCACACAAACTGCATTAGAATTGGATGACATTTGAAATCTTCAACCCCATAAAGTAAGTTGTGTTTTTTTTTTCCTGGAGGATGCTGTAATCTCTTGTAGAGAGAGAAGAGGTAGATTTATGTCCCCAGTGTCAGTACCAGCAGCGGGTTGTAAATTTTTCAGACAGTTATGTGGCTGAAATTGTCTGCAGTAACCAGGATAATTATTTACTGCAGGGGCCTGGGGGACAATTAAACCTTGGTCCTCTAGAATCCAATATTACACCATTTCCCATATACACGGTACAGTATCTAAGCAAGCTCAGATCTGCATTTAAAGCACCCTGGTCAATATGATTTCTTGAGGAGTTCAGACCAACCAGGAAATACAGTTTCAGGGATTGTGGTCCTCTTTTAGTTGACTCCACCTCCCGAAAATTCAGCCCTCTTCATGACCAGACCATTTTTTGCGATACGGTACTGCATTATTTTAACTGACAATTGCGTGGTCATGCCAAGCTTTCAGGGCCGCCATCAGGAATTATGGGGCCCCTTACACAACTTCAGGCATGGGCCCCCTGGAGCAGAGATGGGGGGGGGCTGCCGACTCAAATTGAGTAGCGGGGGGGGGGGGGTGCCACAAATTGGGGGGGTTGCCCTGGGGACCTCTGGGCGCCTTACAAAAAAAGAAAAAAAAATATATAAAAAACATCTGGGCCCTTTAATAATAGTAAAAAAAATAAAAACAAAAAAATATATATATTATAAAAAAAAGGGGAGGTTGCCACCCAGGGCCCTGGGCCCTTTAATAAAAAAAATATAAAAAAGAAAGAAAAAATAAATAAATAAATATATATATATATATATATATATATATATATATATATATATATATATATATATGTATATATATATATATATGTATATATATATATATAAAAAAAAAATAGTAAAAAAAAAATTAAATTAAAAAAGGGGGGGGGGGTTGCCACCCGGGGCCCTGGGGACTTTCGGGCCCCTTACAGGTGTACTGCCTGTACCCCCCTGATGGCAGCCCTGAAAGCTTTACCCAAATAAAATGTATGTATTTCTTCCTTTTACGTAAGTCGTTCGCGAATAGGGCTGTGCGTAATTTACGTTCACGTCGAAAGCATTGGCTTTTTGCGGGTTAATTTGGAGCATGCGCACTGGGATACTTTCACGGACGGCGCATGCGCCGTTCGGAGAAAGCGTCATTTACGTGGGGTCACAATACATTTACATAATACACGCTCACATCTTCCACATTTGAATTAGGCGGGCTTACGCCGGCCTATTTACGCTACGCCGCCGCAACTTTGCTTTGTGAATACTGCACTTGCCTGTCAAAGTTGCGGAAGAGTAACGTAAATAGGATACGTTACGCCCGCACAAAGATACGCCATTCTACGTGAATCCGGGCCTAAAATTCTAGGAGGAATAAACATGGCATATGTATTTAGAAAAAAATGATTTTTCATTCCGGAGTTTTAAACTTCATTGAATGAGGCAGTAAGATGATCGTTTTCTTCTGTATGTAGAACGCTTATTTCACTTCTGAACTGAAATACCATTATGAACCGATTTCCAATTAATTACAATGTTTTCTCTGCCACCTAATATCACCCCTGTGACCTTTAGATCCTCTCCCATTGTAACAGTCGCATAAAAAGAATACATCTATTTACACATCCGGGTCAGTCCCGCCAATAGACAATGCAATAATTAGCTTACATCATTCCTGTCAACGAGCATTGCAACCAGTTAATTGTGCCACCAGTTTGGTAATTATCTCCTGTGTACTAATTGCATCCTCTCTCTCTCCGAAAGGTCAGACGCTTGAGACTCGTGCCATTACTGTTATTATTGTTTTATCACAAGCAGTGATTACATTAATTATGATAATTGAGAGTCATGACATATACAAAAAGAAATGGTTCTGTAATGTGAGGCCTGGCCATGCATCGGCCCAGACGTTTGGGGAAGGTAAAAACAATATACGACAAAAGAAACATTGGAAATAACATTTTTTGTACCAGTTTCAATAAACTGCTCTTCTTTTCTCTCTCTACTCACAGAGGCAGCACCGGAAGCCATTGGCTCCTGCTGCTGTCAGGCAAATTGTGTAAGCAGAGAAGGGGGGCAAGGGCTAAGCTGCGCTGTGTTTGTTAATAAATGTACACAGCCCTGCTCAGGATTGAGTCCGATAGGTAGATTCAGGTAGAGTTAGGCCGACTTATCAGTAGATAAGTCGACCTAACTCAGAATCTACGCCGACTTATGTTTAAGCGTATGCTCAAACAGAGATACGATTAAACATATCCAAGATAAGACGGCTTGCGCCGTCCTATCTTAGGTTGCAATTTTTCCGATGGCCGCTAGGTGGCGCTTCCATTGCGGTCGGCGTAGAATATGTAAATGAGTTGATACGTCGATTCACAAACGTACGCCCGGCCGCCGCAGTAGTTTTACGCCGCTTCCGTAAGGCATTAGCAGGCCTAAAGTTATTCCACCTATTAGGTGGAATAACATTGTTAAAGTATGGCCGCCGTTCCCGCCGCGAGATTCGAATTTTTTACGTCGTTTGCGTAAGTCGTCCGCGAATCGGGATTTACGTCATTTACGTCCACGTCTAAATCAATAGGCCCGTGCGGTGTACTTAGCTGCAATGCACACTGGGAAATGTAGGCGCCCGGCGCATGCGCATTAAGAAGAAACGTAAAAAAATGTGAGGTCAAGCCTCATTACCATCAAACACCCCCTCCAACACATTTGAATTTGGCGCCCTTACGCCCGCCCGCTTTAGGCTACGCCGCCGTATATTAGCAGGCAAGTACATTGAGAATCATGTACTTGCCTAGCTAACTTACGGCGGCGTAGCCTAAACAGGCTAAGCTACGCCGCCGCAAGTTTAAGCCTTCGTACCTGAACCTACCTACATATGTGTGCCTACATTGCAGATGGCTTGCTATTGGAGCACACAAAGAAGAGGAGGAGCCAACAGCGCCAGTGGTTGACGCAAGAAGAGGAGGTTTGGGGCCGCTCTGTGCAAAACCATTGCACAGAGCAGGTACATATAACATATTTGTTACACGGACTGTGAATGAGTGATCTGAAAAAATTGTGTTCACCACCCTCATCCACCACTGCGCCACAGAAAAATAAACGTGTCAAGTGAAAAGAATTAAAGAAACTGAAAAATAATAAATAATGGATGTGGAATTCCCTTCCACAGGCGGTGGTCTCAGCGGGGAGCATCGATGGTTTCAAGAAACTATTAGATAAGCACCTGAACGACCACAACATACAGGGATATACAATGTAATACTGACATATAATCTCACACATAGGTTGGACTTGATGGACTTGTGTCTTTTTTCAACCTCCCCTACTATGCAACTATGTTAGGGGTATAAAATCCACATGGATAATAACTGCCACTTTCAAATTACAAATATAAACGTGAAAACCCAGCGCCGCTGCTCACCTAGGTGGTTTTCCATGATAACATGTTTGTTATTTTAATAAAAAGAAAAGTACCTTTAGAAACGCTTTCAGCCTTCAGTCATTCTCTATGACCGAATGCCGAGGTCATTCTGCCGCCTGCGCCACTGCTGCCTGCTAAATGACTCATTTACCGGAGAGGTAGACATCAACAATGTGTAGGATTAACAAACGTTATGCATCTGAATGCAGCATATTTTTCACTCCTGTGCAGGAGCCCTTAGGCCCCATACACACGAGAGGGTCGATCCGCTGGAATTGATCCGCGGACCGGCTCCAGCGGATAGATCCCCTGGTGTGTACGATCCAGCGGATCTGTTTCCGCGGATTTTTGTCCCCGGGGATGGATTTCCAGCGGATCAAAATTTCTTGACATGCTAAGAAATCGATCCGCTGGAATCCATTCCAACGGATTGATCCGCTGGTCTGTACAGACTCACCGGATCAATCCGTCCGAATCCATCCCCCGCATGCGTCGTAATGATTCGACGCATGCGTGGAATTCCTTATATGACAGCGTCGCGCACGTCGCCGCATCATCACGGCACGTGATGGCGCGACACGTCACCGCGGACGTGTGACGATCCATGAGATCCATGAGATCAAAATCCGCCAGAGGATAAATCCTCTCGTGTGTACCCGGCCTTAATGTTCTGGATAAATAGACCTTTATAAATATAAATGTCCTCTATATGTTGTATATATATGTATATCAATTATAAAATGTGCTATTCAACTACTAAACTAAACCTTTCCTCCAATCTCTATATCGTTGCATTTCTTATTTTAGAAAATCAGCATAAAGGAAAGGTAGTGGTGTAAAAAACAGCGGGCTAGATTCAGGTAGCATTTACGGCGGCGTATCTCCAGATTTCAAATCTGTGCTGGCGTATCTTTATGCCCATTCTCCAAGGCAGATACAGCGAAAAAATAGGCTTCCTTCGCCGACGTAATGCGGCGGCGTATAATTGTGTGCATTTTTACGCTGGCCGCTAGGGGCGCTTCCGTTGTTTTCGGCGTAGAGTATGCAAATTACCTAGTTACGCCGATTCACAAACGTACGTGCGCCCGGCGGTAGTTTTTTACGTCGTTTGCGTGAGGCTTTTTCGGCGTAAGGTTGCTCCTGCTATTAGGTGGCGCAGCCAATGTTAAGTATGGACGTCGTTCCCACTTCGAAATTTGAATTTTTTATGTCGTTTGCGTAAGTCGTTCACGAATAGGGCTGGACATAATTTACGTTCACGTCGAAAGCAATGCCGATTTGCGTCAGAATTTCGAGCATGCGCACTGGGATTCTTTCACGAACGGCGCATGCGGGGTCACCATAATTTAAATAAAACACGCCCCCCTCATCATCTTTTGAATTACGCGCGCTTACGCCGGCCCCATTTACGCTACGCCGCCTTAAGTTACGAGGCAAGTGCTTTGTGAATACAGCACTTGCCTCTCAAACTTACGGCGGTGCAGCGTAAATACGATACGTAAGAAGGGGCGCAGCTACGTGAATCTAGCCCAGTAACTTTTACAAAAAAAAATTGGATTTTCCTCCATCTGCAGAATCGGAGGATTGCGAACACTGATGAGCTCAGGTGTCAGCAGATCCGCTGACATCCGATATCTCAAAGGGATCAATGTATGTCCCTTTTTCATCCGTAAGCGGACATACGGTCCACAGGTGTGAAAGGGGCCTAAATGATAAGGTAAGGAATGTCTAATTGTAATTAGGTTATGTGTTATGATTCCCATAACCATATTGAATTAATGATAAATATAAATGAATAAATCCAATGAATTAAATTCCATTAATAAATATGGTACACAATATACTGTAATATGTAATGTATCATATAAATAATATATAATCCATGATGTAAAGAAAGAGAGACATATAGCCGGATTCAGGTATGTGAGCCTAACGTTAGGCAGGCGTAGCGTATCGCATATACGCTACGCCGCTGTAAGTTAGAGAGGCAAGTGCTGTATTCACAAAGCACTTGCGTCCTAAGTTACGACGGCGTAGCGTAAATCTGCCGGCCTAAGCGCGCCTAATTCAAATTGTGAAGAGGTGGGCGTGTTTTATGCTAATGAATCGTGACCCGTCGTGATTGACGTTTTTTACGAACGGCGCATGCGCCGTCCGTGGACATATCCCAGTGCGCCTGCTCCAAATTACGCCGCAAAGACTTATTGGTTTAGACGTGAACGTAAATGACGCCCAGCCCCATTCATGGACGACTTACGCAAACGACGTACAAATTTCAAAATTCGACGCGGGAACAACGTCTATACTTAACATTGGCTAGGCTAGCTTTTTGTTGGACCAACATTACGCCTGAAAACGCCTTACGTAAACCGCGTATCTTTACTGCGACGGGCAAGCGTACGTTCGTGAATAGGCGTATCTCGCTGATTTACGCATTCTAGGCGTAAATCAGCGTACACGCCCCTAAATAGTCAGCTAAGATACGACGGCGCCCGCAGTCATAGCTTAACTACATTTAAGTGTATCTCAATTTGAGAATACACTTAAATGTACGACGGCGCAGATTCAGAGTTACGACGGCGTATCTACTGATACGCCGGCGTAAAGCTCTCTGAATCTGGCCATTAGTAAATAATAATAGACATACTGACAAATTTAATATTAATAATTGATAAACATGATTGATACAAGCAATTATTATTATTATTCAGGATTTAACAGTTTACTCAGCGCTTTACAATATAAAACGAAGACAATACAGTTACAATACAATAAAAGAGAATTAAGAGGGCCCTGCTCAGAAGAGCGTACAAGCAATGACAGTTAATGAATTAATTAGGTAGACATACAAATCCAGTAAGTATAAGGCTGCATTCACACCTGAACGCGGCGTATTTTACCGCGATTTGCCGCGACAAATTGCGGCGTTTTGTCCCGCGATTTGCCGCGACAAAACGCAGCGTTTCTTAAGCCTAACATACGCCGGAGGGGTGATCAACATTGTCGGCTATGCCGAACGCCGAAAGCCTACTGAAAAAAAGGTCCGGGACTTGTTTTGAGCTTTCAGGTGTACGGCGCTTCGGCGTTCGGCGTGGAGATGTGAACCATCTCCCGAGCCAACAATGTTAAATCACCCCTCCAGCGTATTGCAGGCTGCAATAGCGTCGCGCTACAGGCGACAAAACGCCTAGGTGTGAATGGAGCCTTATAATCATGATAAATGTAAACAATAGATACTATTGGCAGAATACATGATTTTGAGCAAGCTTGGCTTGGCACCCTTGAGTGAAGACTTGACGCGTTTCATGGCGTTTACAGCCAATCATCAGTAGTAGGATGCATGAATTTTGGCTACAAAGTAAGATAGATAAATGGGCAAATGGGGTCTCAAATAGTATACCATGCTTTCTAGAAGAGAGCAGGAGAATAATATGTGTAACCCAGCAGTTGTCCATGATGGAGTAGGACGGTGGCTCTGAAAGAACTATATATATATATATATATATATAAAAAACATAACTGTTAATTTAACTGTTTTCCTGTAATCTAGGCCCAGATTCACAGCCGAGATATGACAGAGTATCTCAGATACTCCATCGTATCTCTCAGAGTATCTATGCGACTGATTCATAGAATCAGTTACGCATAGATATCCCTAAGATCCGACAGGTGTAATTGACTTACACTGTCGGATCTTAGGATGCAATACCGCGGCCGCCGCTGGGGGGAGTTTGCGTCGTAAACCAGCGTCGGGTTTGCAAATTAGTAGTTACGGCGATCCACGACGGTTTTTCGCGTTCGCTACGTCGCTGCTAGTCTAGTTTCCCGTCGCAAAGTTAGTCGTCGTTTTTGGTGCCCTAACTTTACACAGCACACGTATGTGCTGTATAAAGTATGGCCGTCGTTCCCGCGTCGAAATTTGAAAATTTTTCCTTCTTGCGTAAGACGTCCGGGAATACGGAAGTACGCTACGCACGTTGCCATTAGAAAAAATGACGTCACTTCGCGAAAAGCACGGCAGGAAATTCAAAAGGGAGCATGCGCAGTATTTTCGGCGCGGGAGCGCGCCTAATTTAAATGGCACACGCCCCTTTGAATTACGCGGGCTTACGCCGGAGGCCGCCGGCGGAAGTTTTCTCGCAAGTGCTTTGTGAATCAGGCACTTGCGATGAAAACTTGCGGCGGTGTAACGTATCTACGATACGTTACGCCGCCGCACTTCTACGTGAAACTGGCCCTAAGTCCTCAAATCCAGTGGGAATAAGGATAATGAATGGAAGTGCTGGTATCGCATCGCTTTTATTTGGTCTACTAGTCACAGTAAATTGATCACGTTTACTCTGAGCGCTCTCCTTCCTTATGTACTTCCACCTACATACCTCCAACCCCTGCTTACCAGGTTACAGAGCTGGCACACCCACTTAAAGCCCGATGTCTTTTCATTTTAATGACCCATTTTAGATAATTTCATGAATTTAGGAGGAACACGAATACGAATGAAATAAAGGGTGTTTTTATTTCTTCGAAGGTTAAAAAATAATTGAAACAAAATAATGAAATTCATGTCAAAGTCACACAAGGCAGTCATTTCAGATATGTTGAAGGATGACGTGTTTTTTTTTATATGAAAAATTGATTTGTTATTCCAACAAATCCCTGTAGATCCAAGGACTATTGATTAATACACATTTGTCCTGAAAGAGTTCAATGACTGTGTGCATGACTGTAGGCATGAAAAGGAATAGTAAGTGCCCTCAAGGGATCCTGTCAGGACAGAAATAAGAGAATGACCATGGCTGGCTCACACTCTTTTTTTGCAAATTTAAATTCCAAATACGGGTCCTCTGCTATAGAAGAGGCATCATATTTTTCCAGCGTCTTGTGTCTCCCAACTCCGCTCTATTCCAGAGCTAGAGCCTCCATCAGACTCTACAGCAAGGATATGCAATTAGCAAGGCCTCCAGCTGTTGCAAAACTACAAGTCCCATCATGCCTCTGGGTGTCATGCTTGTGGCTGTCTGAGTCTTTCTATGCTTCATGGGACTTGTAGTTCCGCAACAGCTGGAGGTCCGCTAATTGCATATCCCTGCTCTACAGCATAGCCTGTATTTATTATTGCATGCTGTGGCACTATCCTTTGACTGCTACATCGCTACAGGCAGGGCTTTTTTTCTTCAGAGAATAGGTGCACGTACAACCCCCAAGTCAACCCTGGTCTCTGCCCCTACCTACCACCAAGCACTGTCCCCTGTCTCCACCCTCTATCCACCCACCAGTACCACCCCTTTTGAAGAAAACAGCACCAAGTATCATTGTGTGGTGTTAAAGCGGTGGTTCACCTTCCATAACAACATTTTACCATAAAATGAGGCATAGTAGCGCGAGCTACAGTATGCCTGTCTTTATTTTTTTATCCCCGTACTCACTGTGCAATCGTAGAGACAAGATTCCGACTCCCCGCGGGGAATGGGCGTCACGCTCCCCGAAGACAGCCGGAACAGGTCTCGGCTCTTCACGGCGCTATACGGCGCCTGCGCACAGACTATGCGCAGGCGCCGTGAAGCGCCAAGTCCTATTTCGGCTATTTCCGGAGAAGCGTGACGTGCCAAAGCCGGCCGTCAATCACCTACCCTCTCCATAGGAACGCCCATTCCCCGCGGGGAGTCGGAATCTTGTCTCTACGATTGCACAGTGAGTACGGGGCTAAAAAAATAAAGACAGGCATACTGTAGCTTGCGCTACTATGCCTCATTTTATGCTAGAGGAGAAAAAAAATGTTTTTTTTTATTAATAGGGTGAACCCCCGCTTTAAGTAATTTGTATGGAATTTGTTAATGATAACAGGAAAAGCAGTAAAATAGATCCCATGCAGCCAGCAACATTGCCCCCCTCCACCAGCAACAATAGATGTCCCAGCAGTCAGCATCAATAGACCTTCCAGCAACCAGCATCAATAGACCCCCCCCCCCCCACTTCATTGGTAGATTTCTCAGCAAAAATAGATCCCTCAGGGCAAAAAAAAAAAAAAAAGTAACAAAAGATCCACCCCAGGAACTATAACCCCCACCAGCAACAATAAATCCCTCAGCAGCCTGCATCAATAAACCATTCAGCAAACAACAATAGACCCCCATCATCAGTAGACCCCTCAGCAACAATAGACCCCCGCCACAGCAATAGCAATAGAACCATCAGCAGCCAGCATCAATAGACTTTCCAGCACCCCTTATCAGTATATACATTCAAAGCTGGAGGTGCCGAACTGCATACCACTGCGTTCCCAGTGAAAAAAAATCTTGACTACAGGCATTGGCATATAAAGCAGAGTATAAAACCGCATTGAATGGCAGGGGATTGGGTATCTAACACTTCTGTAAGTGTTGAATTTAGAAGTGATGGATGGAGGCTGATCTGTAATAAAGGGAAGGTAGGGAACATGGGCCACAAGAGAGGTGAGCTTAACAGCTCCTCTAAGGGTTCTTTAAAGCGGTTGTAAACCCGCATATCATTTTTCTTTTTTTTTACACCTGCAAGGAAAAAGCCATAATGAGCTAGTATGCACCGCATATTAGCTCATTATGAAATACTTACCTCGGAACGAGGTAGGTAACTTACCTGGTCCACGCCGAGCCGAGCGTGTCTTCCGGGTATCACCGCTCCAGCGCTGTGATTGGCTGGAGCGGCGATGACGTCACTCCTGTGCATGCGCGCAGGAGATTTCCTTTCCGGCATGGGTCGGCGGGGCCGGCCCTTCAGCCGAGGATCCCCCCTGCGCATGCGCCGCTGCAATCAGCGGCGCATTGCGAGGGGAATATCTCCTAAACCGTACAGGTTTAGGAGATATTCTTTATACCTACAGGCAAGCCTTATTATTATAGGCTTACCTGTAGGCAAAAGTAAAAAAAGTGGGTTTACAACCACTTTAAGAGATTTTTAGTCCCCATTCACACCTAGGCGTTTTGTCGCCTGTAGTGTGACGCCGCTGCCGCCAGAGGGCTGGAAACACATTGCCCTCTATGGAGATGGTTCACATCTCCACGCCGAACGCCGTACGCCTGCCGCCTGAAAAAAGGTCCCGAACCTTTTTTTCAGGCGGCTTTCGGCGTTCGGGAACCATCTCCATAGAGGGGCACATCCTAGGGGCACATCTAGGCGGACAATCGCTGCGTTTTGTCGCCGCAAATCGCGGTACAAAACGCCACTATTTGCCGCCGCAATTCGCGGGACAAAACGCCGCGATTTCGTCTGCCTAGATGTGAATGGAGCCTTAGAGTCACTTTGAAGGATTGTCTTCCTGATCCTGTCTTCACTACCTAGTAATTTGTAGACGTGCATAGTTCGCTTTGGTCCAAATATAAATTCGGATACATTTTGGGCTATGAAATAGTAACGTTAAAATTTGTCTAATTTCTTTTCATATATTCTTATTCTAACAAATTACAAATTTTCTGAACATTTCGAATTCAGATTAGCCGAAAAATGATCGACCAATTGAAATTCTGTGTAAAGAATAGCCGGTTTTTAAGGAGTGGGCAAGGAAGTCAGCCGCCGTTTCCTTAGCAACCAATGACTCATAAGCTGTGGGGTTTTCCCTCTGACAGCTGAATGTAAAACAAAGAATTGCCGGCAATAGACAATGAATCGAAAAAACAGCATTGGGTTCCCCCAATGCATACAAGGCCTGTTAAAAAAAAAAAAACAGTGTGGGGTCCCCCAAATATCCATACCAGACTCTTATCTGAGCATGCGGCCCAGCAGGCCAGAAAAGGGGGGGGTGAGCGAGCTTCCCCCCTCCTGAACCATACCAGGCCACATGTCCTCAACATGGGGGGGTGGTGCTTTTTGGCAGGGAAGGCTCTGCCCCCCAAAGCACCTTGTCCCTATGTTGATGGCGACAAGGGCCTCTTCCCCACAATCTTAGCTGATGGTTGTGGGGGTGCGTCTGTGACTTATCGGAATCTGGAAGCCCCCTTTAACAAGGGATCCCAGCCCCCCCAATGTGAATGAGTATGGGGTGCATAGTACCGCTCACTTGACTCCCCCTTTCCTGGGCTGCCAGCCAGCTATTCTTCATACAGAATTTGAATCTGATGATCATTTTTTGGACCGATCTAAATTTGATTCATTTTGAAAATTTAGAATTTGTTAGAAAATGTATTTCCGAAATTAATCAACAAAACAAAATTAGTAACATAAGAAATCTATCCAAAATTAAACACATTTTTCAGTTCTGCACGTCTAGTAATTTGCTGACCCCACTTGTTATCGCCTCTTACTAGTCTGTTGTCTGTCTGAGGCCGGCCATAGACAGCTCGAATCTGAATGGTTTGAGTCTGCTGAACTGGCCGAGATTCAAACAGTGTGTGGGCAGGCTGAATGTACCAAGTTGATCAATTGATCAACTTGGGTACAACCAGCCTGCCGGATTCACTTACGATTATCTCTAGCAGCTGCTATAGCCACTAGCAATAATCACTGTCCCTGCCGTGAGTAGACAATCGCTCAGCAGGAGAGATTCTCCTGTCAGCACTGTCTGTGTTGATGGGGAAACGTGAAAATTTATCTCCTGCAACCCGTGGTTGGAGGAAAGAAATTTGCACCGTCTATGGCTTACCTTATTCAATGCTAGCGGCTGTCAGCATTTAAAGAGGTGCTAGATATAGAGTACAGCATTCTTGGTGTACATCATCCACCTCAATGTTCCTGCTTGGAACTATCACTTTTCACAGTCTTTAGAAAGCTACAGAAAGTTTTGATGGAGCTACACTTTAAGAAATAAATTCTGTTCATTCCCTTTCCCAGCTTCTACACCCACCTTTAACACTATGAACTCCAAGCCCACCATTATCCTACCATATCGCTGGGGGTTCACTTGACCATCTTGGTTACGGTAGCCATGCTACAAGATGAATTTTTATCTTTCCTGACATCACTGACAAAACAAACACCTCCACGATGACTAATGCACTTTAAAGGTTTATTCAATAACAGTGGAAAAAAATCTTAAGTATTTAGTATCTCATGGTTACCAGGCAGAACTCAAGCTAAGATGTCTTATTGCTGTTTAGTAACCCTTTCCCTTGTTGGATTATTGTCACTGTAGATCACTGATGAGACTTGAATTCTGTGTCTGATTTGGGTCCTTAAGGTCCACCTGTGCCCTGGATGGCACCAGTGACATATTATAAAGGGAAAAAAAGTTGCGCTAAATGTGTTTTTTAGTATAATGCACTGAAACCTGCGCCAAGGCATGCAAAAATTTAAGTGACAAATAATGAAAAACACTGTGAACAACAACAGAAAAAATAGGAGGTTTAGTGCGCGATTATGGATAAACCATAATCCACCATAAAGTCCAAAACTGAAGAAAATTGTTCTCAATTCTCCAGGTATAAATGATCCCCAAATCATCCCAAGAAAGAGTGATGATAGAAGCACCTCCACCACGATCACACACTGCCTCTTACCGGAACTATATGATCTCTTAATTATAGGAGATCATATACAGCGTATAATGATGTTAATCCTTAAGACGTATCTCCAGCCCAGGACAATCACAGTGATGGATGGCCTCAAACAATATGCCAAGGAGTGTTACTCGGCCTGGAGCTGGGCTTTAAAACGAACCCGTGGTTCGTCTCTGCAGAGCAAAATAACAGGTTCCTCAAAGCACATAGTGACATTCCGTCATCTATTCCCAGATACTGGGAGCAAAGAAAATACCCAGAATATGTAGCTTATCCACATGTGACAGCATTGGTGCATAGTGATTGGCCCAGCACTGCCAAATCTTCCTGAACAGTAAAACAAGAGAGGGGGAGTAGATCAGGGGCATTTTACCAAAACGGCCAATCTCAGTTTTTTAGCGTGCCTAGCTTTAGGCAGGAACAAAGAGTTCAGACAGGATCAGAGGACTGGCTATGTATAATTGCAGACTGCCATTAGGGCAGTGTTGGCACATTATGGACTAAACTTGTTCAACCTTTTTACCCCAGATTAAACCCTAAAATACTTTTCAGGTCCCGAGAACCCTTACTAAAACAAATTTATTGGAGGTCACTGGAAAAAATGCACCTTATGTTGGTGGTTAGGAAAAATAAATCACTCTTACCTCTGGCTTTATTTAACTTATGTTGGTGGTTAGTATGAAGGCTTCAATCCTTACACTGGTGGTCAAAATTAGATTCTTAAAGACAGCTAAAAGGATAATTGATGTCAAGCAACTGGCTTTTCCAAGTAATGATGGTCCCAGGAACTAATTAGGCACCTTCGAATAAGAGGTCAATTGGCCACAGCTGAACAAACCCCTAGCAATCTCTAGAGGAACCCTAGTGTTCCATGGGACTCTGACTAAGAATGGCTGCTGTAGACTATAACCAAGGACTGGCTGCCTACAGCAAGAAGATGTATACAGTATCTCCTTTCTAAAAAGATTTTTGACTTGTTTTTCATGGCACCGCTATTCGAATCTTTGAACATCACGTTTCTAATGGTCTATGCAGCTGTGGAAATCTTGATTAAAATTTGCCGCATTCCCGTTCTCCCTAAGGGGTAACCTGTAACTGTTATGCTTTGCCCATATTATATCAGTGATAAAAACTGATCAATTGGGAAGAGATATGCTTTCTCCCCTCCTGCAGATTGAAAGTATTTACCATGAATGCAAGTGCTGTTTTCTACTTCTGTGATGGCTCATTGACTCTTTGTTCTCTATGTACAATGGATTTTGAATCCTTCAGAACATTGACAAGGCCAGTACTTGTATAGAATGCAGCTAGTCTGTGGCGATGATTGCAGTATCTGAGCATGGAACAGTTACAATGGTTTTATCACACAATAACTCCCACAGACTCCGTAAGATACAGTTGCTGCTCCATTCACAGCCCTACATCTGGGGTTAATCGACTGTTGGAAAACATCACAAATAATGTCCAACCTGCATTTTTAATCCAGATTTTTTCGAAAGAGTTCAGATAATTGCTAATTTGCCCGTTTGTCTACATGAACATTAAAATGTATCTATATATAATCTTTATTTTATTTTTGGATAGTATGAAGAAGAATCCCTGACAGTTTTTACTACTATCTGGAGCTCTGTTAGAGAAATTTCCCCTCCCTTCCTGTTCTGGGGACGATGCTCTACCAAACAGGAAGTGAAGGAATATAGAGGAAGTGAAGGAAGGTCTGCAAAAGAGGCACTAAAAAGCCTAAAGATGTTCTAGAATTCCTTTAATTAGCTTAAAGAAAAAAGCTTGTCCTGTCTCGGAGACAACCTTTTCACCAGGCAGGAAATAAAGGAATCTCTCAGACAGCAGCTATAACCTTCACCACGCTTTCCAAAATAAAAAGAAGTTTTGGCTAAAGATACACTTCATTACTAGTTCAATATAAAGCTATATTTTTATAATGAACATTTTTTTTATCACCACTTTGCTTTCGAGGCTGTGGACAAGAGCTACATGCTACAGTACATACTGTATCTGGTGGTCATGCCCCAAACCTCGAAGGCTCTGGATTTAGGTTTATTCTCTTAAATTGTAATCTATCTTAAGATCCTATTGAAGCCCTCTTAAACCAATTCAACATATGAAAATGATTGGATGTTTGCTCATTGCCACCAAACAAACCATAGCCCAATTAAGGAAATAACCCACATTGAGGTATCAAGAGGTCAAAATTCAAGTAAATGGCATAAGGATTAATGAAGAACTGACAACTCTTTCAGTGAATGAAAATGAGAAATTTCTAAAAGCATGGGCCCGGATTTACGTAGAGCGGCGCATCTTTAGAGCGGCGTAGCGCATCCCATATGCGCTACGCCAAAGTAACTCTGAGAGGCAAGAGCAGTATTCACAAAGCACTCGCTCCCTATGTTGCGCCAGCGTAACGTTAATTTGGGTGGCGTAAGCCCGCCTAATTCAAAGTAGGAAGGTAGTGGGCGTGATACATTTAAATTCACCATGACCCCATGTAAATGAATGGCCGAACGGCGCATGCGCGCGCATGCTCAGAATCACGTCACATATACTCCCTAAGATACGACGGCTCAATGCCTACGACGTGAACGTAACCTACGCCCAGCCCCATTCACATACGACTTACGTAAACGACGTAAAATACGACGGCTGTTCCCTGGTCCATACCCTAACATGACTTACCCCTGCTTTATGAGGCTTAACTTTACGCCAGATGTACGCCTTACGTAAACAGCGTAGATTACAGCGACGGGCGCAAGTACGTTCATGAATCGGCGTATTTCGCCCATTTACATATTCGACGCGTAAAAAAAATGGAAGCGCCCCTCGCGGCCAGCGTAAATATGCGCCCAAGATACGATGGCGTAGGAGACTTACGTCGGTCGGATGGAGCCAAAATTCAGGCGTATCTAGCTTTAAGAATCAGGCGCATAGATAGCGCATCTGTGCACTTACGCGGCGTATATAAAGATACGTCGGCGTAAGTGCTTTCTGAATCCGGGGCCATGTTCTCTGTGAATAGCCTACTCACAATCTGATCAGAGAGCCCTAGGCTTATGATATGGATCGGTTGGTCGGTTGACCTCGAAGATGGGGATTCCCCTCTCTCCTCCTATTAAAAATGACATTTTTCACACCCTTCTCTCCCTGAATGTTATGGATCCAATGGATCTATAGTTTCTCTATCACCCCTGTCTGTATTTTTTCCACTTCCTATTCCTTTCCCTTCTATCCTTGTAGGTAATGCGGACACAGTACATTTTCAATCTGAAACTACCCAAAGCTCTTTTTGGGCTATCATTAGCCCTGCATTACTAAATTTGAAAAATATTATCAAAATTAAGCTTCCAGAATAACAATATTAATTCCATACTGAACTTTTCCCATAACAACTTGTTAAAAAAAAGAATGTTCTTTAACAAGGAACATACATTCCACATTAATAATTATGCTACGAAAATTAGTGTTCCTGATTCTTCTTGCCGGCGGCTGCCATTTTGATGAAGCCCAGTGTTCCTGAGCAGCAGATTTGTCTGCTGTCAGTTTTGTGCTCTGTGCTCTGCCCCTCTAGCACTCAGTGTAGCGCTGGGCTGTCAGCCGATAGTGGATTTTAGCCCAGCTAAATCTGGATCACAGAGGTGCAGAACTAAGTGCACTCCTGTAACCCAAAAGAAAAGTATGGCCAAAAGCGCTTTGCCCACACTTCTCCTTTAAATGCCCCCCAGGAGTGGTTTGCCATAAAGTACCAGTAGGCACCACATATTGCCATATATTGGCAAACTTACCTGTTAACCAACTCCCTCTGATGCTGCCATTGGTCACAGCTGCTTCCAGCTTCTCCGGGTCTTCCTCCAGGGTTTGGTCTGTACAACTACTTGTGTGGCCAGGCCACGATGACTTGTTTCCCGCATGGACTCTTGCATGCTTGCTTCTGTGTGTCCATTGACAGACAGAGTGGGGCTCTCCACCCCTTACTTCCTCCTCACTGGCTGTGATTGACAGCAGCACAAGTCAATTTCTCCCGCTGCTGTGTCTGAGCCAATGAAGAGAGAGAGAGAGAGCTGAGAGAGCCTCTGCTCCCAAGCACATAGCTGGATGGAGATCAGGCTCAGGTAAGTATAAGAGGCCTGGGTGGGCTTTGGGGCTGCAAGTAGAAGGTTTCTTACCTTAATGCAGAGAATGCATTAAGGGTAAAAACCTTCTGCCGTTAAAACCTCATTCATTTTCTATCTAAAGCTGAACTCTAGGCAGATATAAGAATTTCTTCGTTTTGGGCTTTCGCCTAAATACATCAGACTATGTACATATTACATCTTATATATCTGAATTGGTTGGTTATGTGATTCTGTCCTGTAATGATTTGGAGTTCACCAGCAGGAACTAGTAAGGGGAACAGAGGACACAGGAGCTCATTATTCTAGGAAGTTCATTTTCAGAATTCATCTTTATTATTGGAAGTTTATTTTAGCAACAGATTTGCTTTATTTGTGTAGCCCACAAAATGCCAGCCCCGTTTTGTATGAGTGACAGGCGACCTTTATATTCTGTAAAAAGCAGGCGGTGCAGGAAGCATGGTACATTGCCTTGCTCCATCTAAAAAATTCTATTTTTGGGATAAACAAAGCAATTTAAGCACCTATTGGGACTGAACCAGCCCGAGATGCTTTTAAAACACAACGCCTGAAAGGCCGCTTTCGTTAAAAGCTTTTTCTGTGTTTGTTTTTGTCCAAAGAAAAATCTTTGTGCCACTGATAAAATTAGCGGGGCTGACAGTTTAATGAATACAAACATCACTCTCACTAATGACACAGCGTTCCTCTGAGTCCTAGATGCGCATAGTCACTTGGCCCAAGAGTCTCTGCGGACGGATTTGTTAATCCTTGTGCTAATAAGTAAGCTTCACCGCAGGAGGCTTAGGAAAAAAATTACCCGCTACGTGCCACAATTTCCAGGCAAACTTGTTTTAACTAATCTGCATAAAATATGACCACATAACACATCTCGAATGCAATTTTGGAAACACATTCCATGACTAGGGTAGATCAGAGGTAGCCATACTGCTACTAATAGCCCCTATACCTCAAACTCCCCTTTTCCCATTAAAACACACAACACCAGTTGGAGTTAAATGGCCGTCCGGCCTTTTATTAAACAACACAATAAATAACACTTCAACAATTAAACCAAAGTTGGATGTCCCCAGCCGCAAGAACACTGACTCGTGGGACATTGACACTTGCCCCACAGACCATACAGGTCTACCACTACATGATCCCTTTTAGTGGACCACACCCAACCAGAAGACACCCTACCAACGATTGTCCCCACTTGTATCCCACAACAGATTATTTAACCCCATTCAAGGGGTCCCAACAGCCATCTCTAACTCTACCCTTTAAACCGACTTACCCCACAACAGGGCGGGAGGGCTGGACGTTCCTCTGATGTCTTTCCATGCTGACTGTTATGGTACCACCCCTTCCTCCAGACTTTTCTGCTGTGCTTCTCCCCATCACCCAGTCTATCCACCAATCATGTAAGTACCAAACTCCCACCTAATCTCTTTGTCACGCTAACTCCGGTCTGTCTCGTTCCCCTTCCATCCTGTCATGCTGGCCCTACGCTTTATTAATTCCTCCTAGCTCCGGGCCTTCTTCCACATGTGAAAGAAAAGAAAACTGTTTGTGCTGTCACCATTTCTCTAACAGCCCATGTGAAACATTTAAAACTATGAGAATTGTTTGTTTAGCCCAGAGTGTTTTTCTTTTTTTAACCTTTAGCCGTAGGCATATATGTGACCATATAAGTATTGGGACGCCCACCTTTACATCCACATATATGCGTACGGCTAAAGGTTAAAAAAAGAAAAACACTCTGGGCTAAACAAACAATTCTCATAGTTTTAAACGTTTCACATGGGCTGTTAGAGAAATGGTGACAGCACAGACAGCGCTAAAAACTAAAAATTGGTCTGGGCAGGAAGGGGGTGAAAATGCCCAGTATTGAAATGGTTAAAGCCAATATGCCTTTGCGTAGATTCAGACATGGACGGTAAAATGAGTTTTAGGGCCAGATTCACAAAGAGATACGACGGTGTATCTCCAGATACACCATCGTATCTCTGACTTACACTGGTCCTATCTATGCGTCTGATTCATAGAATCAGTTACGCATAGATATGGCTAAGATCCGACAGTGTTACACTGTGTTACACTGTCGGATCTTATTTTCAATTTGAAAATGGCGCCGGGGGCGTTCCCGCTGATTTACGTTGAATAATATGTAAATCAGCGAGATACCCAAATTCACGAACGTACGCGGACCCGACACAGTGTTGTTACGACGTTTCCGTAGCGGCTTTCCCGGCGTATACTTACCCCTGCTTCTATGAGGCGCAGCCAATGTTAAGTATAGCCGTCGTTCCCGCGTCGCTTTTAAATTTTCTTACGTCGTTTGCGTACGCCGATTCAGAAACACGCGCGTCGCAAGTTACGCTCACGTTGAAACCACTGACGTCCTAGCGACGTCAGTGGGAGCAATGCACGTCGGGAAATTCCGCGGACGGCGCATGCTCATTTAAATCGGCGCGGGAACGCGCCTGATTTAAATAGTACACTCCCCCTAGCCGCGGAATTTGAATTCCGCTGGGGGATTTATGATCTGCCGCCGCAAGTTTGGAGGTAAGTGGTTTGTGAATTACCCACTTGCCTCGCAAACTTGCGGGAGCGGATCTTAAATCAGGTAGATCGAGCGGATCTAAAGATCCGCTGATCTACGTGAATCTGGCCCTTAATGTGTGTTACCACAATGTGCTATTGTCCACTGTATATGTGCATATTGTTGGGTTTCCATGAAAGTGTCCTTTTGAAGATGTTGTAGAGGTTCTCCTCACTTCCTGTCCCAGTGACCAAAGAAGTGAGGGGAAAACTCATATGCCTTGGACAATGATAAAAACCTGACAGCTTCCAGTCTGTCCAAAATTTTAATTGGTTGAAAATCCACTTTAACTCAAATTTTGAACATGAAGCAAACTTTACTTTTTAATTATTACTGTCAAGGTATAAAAATGAAATCTGCAACACAGAAAAATATTACTTTCATGGTCCAGATGGTTAGTAATGAAAAGCAGAGCCATGTCCAAGAATGAAAATCTCCAGGGACAAGTCTTAGGCCTTGTACTCACGACCGGATCTGTGCGCTGGAAACTGTCTGCCCGACAGTTTCCGGCGTACAAGGCTGATTTTTGTTTTGTTCCGCTGGCGTGTACACACCAGCGGACCAAATTCCCGTCGTACCGGAACGCGTGCACGTAAACTACGTACGACGTCACTATAAAGGGGAAGACCAAAGTTAATGGCGCCGCCCTCTGTTCCTCTTTTGCTAGTTACGGGTTTGCTCGTGTTAGTGAAGGTTTGGTTAGAGCTGATTCGCGCTTCTCGGTCTCCAGGCTTTGACAGCGTGTATTCACGGGTTCAGTGCGTGTGCTTGCGGTAACGTAGTTGTCATTCGGCTATAGGCAAGCAGGTTGTTTCTGCTTTAGCAGTTGCATCCTGTGCGCTCGTATCTGTTTGTCACGCGTTTGTCGCAGGTAGTGCTGGATTTGCGAGTGCTTTCTGTTTCAGTGTGTTCTTGACTGACCAGCCGGCCGGTTTGAAGCCATGATGGAGCAGCAGCGTCAATTTTCGCGAGTTGGTGCTGTTTATGGGATGGCTGCTGGATATGTTCATTTGTCCAGTACTTTGGCCAGAAACAGGGGGCGGAGGCGTTTCTGGACCAAGAATTGGTTGCGCCAGCGTGACCAGTTCTCACATATGCCTCTGCTTAGGGAACTCCAGGAGAATAATCCTAATGACTTTAGGAATTTTCTCCGCATGACGGACCCCGTATTCAACCGTCTGCTGGATCTTCTGTCCCCCTATATCACGAGGCAGGACACTGTGATGCGCCAAGCCATCACGGCCGAGCAGAGGCTTATTGCCACGTTGCGGTACCTGGCGACTGGGAGGAGCCTGCAGGACCTCAAGTTCTCGACAGGCATCTCTCCGCAGGCGCTTGGGGTCATCATACCGGACACGTGTGCTGCCATCATCAAAGTTATGCATGAGGAGTATATTAAGGTAAGTTTCCTGGCTCTAATAATGTGGCCAACTAACTTTCTTTTTATTTTCCCAGATATGCTGTGTGTTTAACTAACGTTACCTTTTCTCCCTATGCATGTTGATATCAGCTTTACATGTTTTATTCTTGGCCTACCTGCATATTTGTCCCTTACCCAATATTAACCTGTCCAGCATGCTATCCTAGGGACAAACCCACCTTGCCATTTTTTCAAACAGGACTTTTTGGTTTTTGTGTCCCCCCCCCCCCCCCCTTCAAACTTTTATTGTCCCCATCAGAGGGCTGTGGAGTCTCTTAATGAAGTGGCCCTATATATTTCATTTCCCAAATTCTCCATGCACATTTTTCTAATGCAATTTTAATACTGTGAACTGTCACAAGGATGCTTGTAGGATGTATTTGTTACAAAGTACTAAATCTCTAATTTTGTTTGTCCCCACAGCTACCCTCCACACCACAGGAATGGCAGTCTGTGGCTTCCCAATTTGCCCAGCGGTGTGATTTTCCAAACTGCGGTGGAGCAATAGATGGGAAACACGTCCGCATTGTGCCCCCACCCCGCTCGGGGTCCTACTATTATAATTACAAGGGTTATCATAGTATTGTGTTGATGGCGGTGGTGTCGGCACAGTATGAGTTTCTATATGTGGACGTGGGGAAGAATGGCCGGATGTCTGATGGGGGAGTGTTCGCACGGACTGATTTCTATGATCGTCTCCAAGCTGGTGGTCTGGCATTGCCACCAGATGAAGATAATGTGGAAGGACTTCCGTTTGTGTTCCTAGCGGACGAGGCTTTCGGGCTTGGTCCTCACCTCATGCGGCCTTTTCCCCAGAGGACCCTCACCTCAGAGAGGAGTGTGTTTAATTTTCGGTTGGCCAGGGCTCGGAGGGTAGTCGAGAATGCCTTTGGGATACTCACCAACCGGTTCCGCCTGTTCAGGACATCGATACATCTGGCGGAATATAAATTGGACACCGTTGTATTTGCCTGCTGCATTTTGCACAACTTTTTACGCAGGCACTCCCAGACGTACCTACCCGACATCGGTTCTGAGGCAAGACTACCCTCAGATCCCCTTCCCGGGCTGGACACTGGTCGCGCTGGCTTGGCCCCCCAATCAGCTCGTGAGGTACGCGACAAATATGTTGAGTACTTCATGGGTCGGGGGGCCATTGCTATGCCAGATCATATTTCTTTCTAATTCGGCCCCCAAAGAAAGGAATATTCTAAAAAATAATAAATAATTAGACCATTGGACTTTATACAGTTGTTTGTCATTAATGCTTTTTCTCTTTTTCTGTCTTCCTGGTTCTCTAACTAACTTCTTCAATTGTAATGCATAATTGATTTCTCCACTTTTAGTAACTAACCACATTTTGCACAGTATTCACTCATCTACAAACAGGGTATTGAGTCTAGAAATAAGAAGCAACTCCCTTTGTAAATTTTGAGGTCAATTTTTTTAATTTTTGCTTGTTCATGACCCCAAAAATAATTTTATAGTTTTTTCATTACTCCCTGCTTTTGTACTTAGGAGTCTACAAAATTTTTTTATACTTTTTTTTTTTTTCAGGTAATTCAACCAAAAATATTATGCAGATTATACATTTATTAACAAGTTCACTTTTTTTTTTAGCAAATATAGTTAGATTTATTGTTTACATATATATATATATATATAGATTATTTTTGGTGGGGTGTTTACCGCCTTAATTTTTTTTTTTGGCATATTTTTTATGCACAAAAAACAATAATTTTTTTACCATTTTTTTTGTTTTTGGTGTGTTTTTCTAAAAGTAAATTTTTAGGTGATAATTTGGAGTCAAATCTCTACTTCACTAAATTCAGTGATTAGAGAGATTTATAATTCTATATATATATTTTTAAAATTTTTTGGCGTTGTTTATTCTTTATGGTCTAAACTTTATAGTATCCCAAAATGTTCAACATGGTCAAAAAGTAACAAAATCCAATTCCAAAAATCTTAAAAACTCACAACAGCAGTCAGTCATGGTGTGCTTTCACACTGGAACACGCCAAAATTGGAAGATACACACATTCAGTGCAAACTCGCCAAATGTCATTGGTTCAACAGACAAATGGCCACATGTGCTATCTGACATCATGGGTGATCAATGTCTGTGTTTTGTGGGAGCAAACCCTTCCTCTCAACTACTTGAGGATGGAGGAGGGGGTTGGACCCACAAAGCACAGACATTAGATATTCTGTGATGGCAGATAGCACATGTTGGCACACTGTGTGTGTATCTTCAAATTTTGGCGTATCCATTATTCAAACTGTAAAAATGTTTGTGGGGGCGGGGGATGGGCGGGGGGTGTTTCAGTCTTTGACACGGCCCATCATGTCAATAATGTTCTTAAAATTAGATTCGATGACCATCATTCTTTGCCGCATATTGTCCATTTCCGTGCTGCATTCCAAAAGGACATTTGTTACATTCTGTTCCATGAGAAACATCCTTTCACGCATATTGTGCATTTCAGTGCTGCACTCCATTACCTGCTGAATAATTATAGCAGCACTTGCACGTGAAAATATTGGCACACCATCCTCCTCCCCTAAAACAAAAAAAAAAAATGGCATTTACAACATTATTTTTCGATGAGGCCTATCTACATATGTTTTTTTGAATCAAGCTAGGGTGACACTGACCTGATGGGCTTCTCCTTTCCACCTCTTCGACATCTTCTATCACTCCTCCTTCTTCCACCACCTCCCCATCATCTTCAATCACTCCTCCTTCTTCCACCACTTCCCCATCATCTTGGACTCCTCCTTCATCCATCAATCCACCTTCTTTCAATTCGCCAAATTGTTCTTCCGCCACTTGCCCTTCATCTGCTATGACTTCTAAGTCCAAAATTACTTCTTCCTCCTCTCTTCCTTCCTCCTTTCTTCCTTCCTCCTCTCCTTCCACATCCTCTTCTCCTTCCACATCCTCTTCTCCTTCCACATCCTCTTCTCCTTCCACATCCTCTTCTCCTTCCACATCCTCTTCTCCTTCCACATCCTCTTCTCCTTCCACATCCTCCTCCTCCTCCACATGTTGAGATGGCAGATTTTGGCCTTGTCTGGCCCTCTCTGCCTCCTCCAAATGCTGGCGACTTCTTTCCCCTGAAATAAACCACAAAAAATGTAGACTCATCAGCACACAGATATTGGAGAGCATAAATCGCACACATTGCTTAGAAGATGCTTTCATTTAGTTACTTTTATCTTTCACCAAACCTACATTTTGCAATTACTTCTATATGGCAAGCTCTGATCCTGCCCCTTTTTAGCAAAGTGACACACATGGATGTCCCCCCTAAACTGTATTTCTGGGAGACCCTACCAAAACCCATTTTTGATTTGGGGAGACACAGGTGCTCTGCATTGCAGATGTGAAAACATCTGCTTTAGTACCACTGTTTTTAGAATGAATCCTGTTTGCCTTTCCCATTCTCATACTTTTTTTTTCTAGAACTAGCTTTTACACAATGTTTACAAACAAAGTTTTTGGCCAGTGAGCCATGTCCAGGTGTGTTGTTCCTGGAATAACCGAGCCTTTATGATAAACTATGTGATGTTACGTTGTTTACTAAGAACACTATTTGTAAATATGTAGTTATTTATGTCCTAAAAAATAAATGACAAAATGTCTTTAAAATTACAAGCAGGCCAAGGAGGCAGATGGTGAAATATACATGGCAACACATTATTGCAGACAATCCCCCCCCCCCCCCCCAACCCCAAAATATATTTACTTACTTTTACGCAGAATTTTAAGTATTTTCTTCATCTGATGTGGCTCCCTCAATTTTAAGTCTGACCATCGTTTCCTCAGCTGTTCCTTGGACCTGGTGATCCCAAACATCCTCTGCATTCTCCTCGCCACCTTGTCCATAATATGTGCCTTTCGGCGGTTAGGGGTCTTGTATGGCCCTAATTCACCATCATAGTCCTTCTTTCGCATGATGTAAACTAACTCCACCATTTCCTGGAACCGCATATTAGTGGCTTTATATCTTCTTTTCCTTGATCGGGACGTCCCTGCCTCTGTCCCTTCACTTGTGGCATGAGAGCATCGTGCCCGCTCGTGTGACATCGCCATCTTTCCTTTCCCACAGTGATTATGGGCGTGGAAAAGATGAATTGTTACGCCATGGGCGGAGAAGAGGGCGGCGTTTAATACATACGCGGAGTGTAGAGAATGCAAACAACGTGTTTACGTCCGTTACGCGGAGAATCTTCGAGCGCATCCAGAACATACACAGTTAACGCCATATTTCCTAAACTCATTGATTAGGGGCCTCGCAAAGGTGACGAGGGCGGGGTTTCATAAATACGCGGAGTGTTTAAAAGGTTTACGCCGTGATTACGCATCTTACACGGTAATTAGGCGAGCGTGAGAAACGAGGAGCGAGAGACAGGAAGGTAAGGAAATTAAAAATGTGATCAGCAGAGGCCTTGAAAATGTAGACACATGGGATGGGGGTTTGGGCTGTTGGTTGCACCCTTTTTAAGCTATTCTGTCTATGGGGTACCACAATGTTATTTTGGTATCCAAATGCTTTTGGACACCTCACAAAATAGAGATGTGAACAATGCTGTACCTCATTGACACGTTTTTGAATGGTGTATTCAGATCAGGCAAAGTATTGTTCAAGTGTTGGTTGTACAGAGGTCATTAGGAAGTGTCTTTTATGTCATCCATTGTCAGGGGCATGAGATTTACACATGAAAGAGTGCCTAGATGAAAACTGTCATTTGTAAGCATTGTTTAATTTTATATATTTAAAATATTTACTGCAATGTGAACAATGGCTCTGCATCTAGCAAATCAATGTTTGGTACAAGCAATGCGGCCGAGCTGCCAATCATTGTTTAAACAAGAGAGACTGTGTTTGGAATTAGATATAGGTAATAAATTTGAAGACACATATTAGATCAAGGTCAACGCTGATCCTTTGGAATATTTATTTTTCTGTGGTTTATGTTTTTGTAATCTAGACTCAAAAAGAAATATAATTTTGAAACAATTGCAATGGACCTCCTACAAAGCAAGGAATCTATAGAGGCCTTACTTCAAAAATACCAGGACACGCCCATCCTGTGGAATTCTAAGCACTCTTTATATTGCAATAAAGAGGTACGAGCGGCAGCACTAGAAGAGCTAGCAAATTATATGCAAACTTGGGTGCCAGGATGCACTGCCAACATGGTGAAGGATAAACTTGCCAACCTCAGAAGCACATACAGGAGAGCATACAAAGCTAATAAAATCAAAAAATCGGGAGCAGCAGCAAGACAAGCAAAGGAACCCAAACTGTGGTATTATAAACAGATGGCTTTTTTGCGGGACGAAATGGAAGGCAGGAAAACGATGTCCAGTCTTTCTTCCAACCTTTCCTCCATGCTACCTTCCAGCGGACATTCCCCAGATGACCACAGCCCTGCAGAGTCGGAGGAAGAGGGCCTGGCTGACAGAGATGCAGATCTGCCACCCTTCGATGAGGAGGTATAGTAGTTTCCTGTATATTTATGGCGTAAATAATTCTTGGTGGATTAATGATTAGATATTGTAAAAAAAAAACCAAGCTGGGAAAAAGCAAACAAAAAGGTGTACAGACAAATAGGTGTCAGGGATGACAACTGCAGGGGTCAGAAGTAGAGTGTATTCAAGTAATAATGAACAGAAAATACTAAACGAAAAACATGAAAATGAGTGTGGTTTTATTTAGCGAAATTGTAAAAAAATTCCTTTTTTTTCCACACAGGAAGAAGAGATCAGCCAGGAGGTGGCAGATCCTCAGGTGTCTGTCAGCCAGGAGGAGGCCGGGGTCAGTGGCAGCCAGGAGGAGGCCGGGGTCAGTGGCAGCCAGGAGGAGGCCGGGGTCAGTGGCAGCCAGGAGGAGGCCGGGGTCAGTGGCAGCCAGGAGGAGGCTGGGCCCAGTGGCCTGCAGCAGGTCCACCCGGCCAGGAGAACCACCACCAGCCAGTCTTCTCCCCCCCAGGTGAGGCCATCAGGCCGAAGGAGGCAGTTGAGGCCTGTGGAGGAGGCAAGCCTCCGCATGATCCAGGAGGCAAGCGCCATCATGAGGGCCCCCCTCAACCCCACAGAGGCCTTCAGTGCCTCATTGGCCCATGATTTAAATGAAGGGGAGGAGGACCAGAGAAGACTGGCAAAGGCCCTGATGAACCAGGTCCTTTGGTGGATGCAGAGGGGCCTGCTGACCCCAGACACTGGGCTATGTGACCCGGCCCGGCTTGCGGAACACCATCCTCCTGCTGCCACATCAACCCCACCTGCAAGACCCCGTGTTCGATCCGCTGGAAGGCTGCCTGGAGGGAAGGCTGGAAAGAGGAGGAAACGTTGATTTTCTGCCTTCCATTTCCTTCCACATAAAGGACATCTTGTTTGTACTACCACAGTTTGGGTTCCTTTGTTTGTGTGCTGCTGCTTCATATTTTAGTGTTTGGCTCCTGAGGCTTGGAAGTTTATCCTTCACCATGTTGGAAATGCAAGTTTGCATATAGTTTGCTATCTATTCTAGTGCTGCCGTTCTTTTTATTTTTTGTGCTGACATTTGCCTGAATAAAAGGCTTTTTGCTTTCATTTGAAAACATGTCTATTGTTTGATATACTGTGGGGATTATTAGGCAGCAAACCTTTAATAAATATACAATGGGTAATTTACAAAGGACACACTCCTTGGGGGGGGGGGACATTTGGTGTGCCAACATGGTTTAATATTCTCTAATGAAACACAAAAAAAAAAAAAAAAAAAAAAAAATGAAAAAAACATGTTAAAAAAAAATAGTTTAAATGGTGACATAACTAGAAACCAAAAAAATAAATAAAAAAATGCACATTCCTTTACAAAAATGACTACTCTAAATTATGGAGGACCACCAACCAAAACACACGTCTGGCATAGAAAACATTATTAAAGGATTACATCACAAGCAAGAAATGTGACATTTCAGTATGGGACAACTCTATTGAAATTGCATCAGCAAGAGAACGGGGTTATTCTAGCAAGAGAAGAATTAATAAAACGAGGCTTTAAAATGTGGTTTAGTGCGCCTTTTTAAGACATTGTTCTCTTGCTAGAATAAAAGGTTTCTAATGACGAATGTGCCATATCCCAAAGAAACGCGAGTTTTACCTGAACGAGCGCTCCCGTCTCCTCATTTGGACTGAGCATGCGCGGGGTTTTTGTACGCTGCTTTTGTGTACAGACGACCGAACATGTCTGACGGACACGATTCCAGCAGACTGTTTTAAAGCAAGACCAGGAAACAGTTGTTCGTTGGAAAACGGTCTGGCCGACGATTGTTTGCTGGAATTCAGTACGTTACTGCCTACACACGAACGAACATGTCCGCTGAAACTGGTCCGCGGACCAGTTTCAGCAGACATGTTTGGTCGTGAGTACGAGGCCTCACACCTTCATCCGTCCTTTGAAATCGGGGGGGTCGTTGGCCAATGCACCTTTCACCAGCCCCTGGTATGTGCAAATAAAATTAGTTTAAAAAACAAATGCATAATAAATATGCTTTATTAAAAAATAGATCAGTTATGGGTAATGTATGTTAAAGGCCAGTTGTTGAGGAAAAACTAGAAATGTCTGTGGTAATAAAATGTTCGTGAGCTTAAAATGAAAGAAAAAATGGATGTGTATTGCATGACCGAACACGGGTTAAGCCACATGACCCGGGTAATTAATATGTCAGGGGGGCTGTCTGGCATTTCTCGGGAATACCAGATATCGATTGCAAGCTGACTGCATTTTCAAAAACTGCATCTGTAACACTAATGTCGGGGCAGCCATACTATCAACCCCTGGAAAATGAGCGCAATGAATTATTCAACGTATCAATGCAAAATGTCATTCCAGTAATTACACTATCAGACAGAATCTTCTCACTGATCCTTTCTGCGGCGTGTAAGAATAAAAAATGAGGAGAGTTTGTAAGTGACTAGAGCAGACGTGTTGGGGAAAGAGTTTGCGCTTATCATCCGCTGTATTTGGGCAGCATGGGATCTTCAATAAACACTGATTTCACGAAGAGTCTGAAAACTAATAACGGCTCCGTAATCTGATGTAGACGTTAAAAATAAGAGAAGAATATAAATCAACCAGAGACATTGGCTTGGTGTCTGAACACTGACAAGTTTCACCAAAGCTAGAATAAAGCTGGCCATAGACAGATTGAAGATTTTGGCGGTTCAGCCGAGACTCAATGAATTTTGATCAGTTTGTGGCTGTCCCTGTTTGACAGAAGTCAATCGTTTGATCAATTTCTGTTGAAGGGACTTGCTGTTAAACTCCAGCTGTTCTGCTGCAGCCACTGATCAGTGTATTCTGACAGTGGCGGGTCCCACTGTTGGAATACAATGTCCTGCCGAGAGGGATTCCTCCATCCACCTCATTTGTGTGGATGGAGGAATCTGTCTATGGCCAGCTTAAGACTAAAGGATGTTTAAAGTAGTTGTAAACCCTTACAGACCACTTAGACCTACAGGTAAGCCTAGATTAAGGCTTACCTGTAGGTGCAAGAAATATCTCCTTAAGGAGATATTTCCAAAAGACATGCACCGATGTCTACGGCGCATGCGCCGTAGACAACGGCTCGCGGGCACACTGAGCGTGCCATTACTAACGGCGATAATGCCGTTAGTGGCGGCACCCGCGCGCATGCGGGTTTACTTCCTCTTTAAGCAGTTTTTACTCTGTATACATATACCAATCAATAGTTCAATAACATTTTGAAAAAAAAAACTGATGGGCACTGATAGGCAGCACTGATAGGTGGCACTGATGGGCATGATAGGCGGCACTGATGGGCACTTAAAGGTGGCACTGGATAGGCAGCACTGATGGGCATTACTGAGTGGCGCTTTGATGGGGCACTGACAGGCATTACTGATGGGGCACTGATTGGCACTTTTTGGGCACTGATCGGCACTGTTGTGAGCGAGCACTGACAGACGTTTATAGAGGGGGCAGGCTGGGCACTGATTGGCAACTGATGAGCACATTTTGATGGGGGCTGTGCTGATGATCAATGTGCTGATTATTAGCACAAACCCCCCACCCTCTGACAGGGAGAGCCGCTGATGGGCTCTTCCTGTGAGCGTGAACCGAGGAAAGCTGTTTCCCGGCACTTCCTGGTTCACGCGTTGATCAGCTGTGATTGGTCACAGCTGATCACGTGGTGAGAAGCTTCTGTCAGAGGCTTTATACCATGATCAGAGTTGCGGCGCCCCCCTGGGCGCGCGCAGGCTCTGTTATACTGATCACATCATATGATTAGGATAGCACAACCACGTTGCCACCGTCAATTTTGCCATGCGGCATATTAAATATGTTTTTTAAACACCGCTACTACAGTTACTGCCACTAGATTCTGGGTCCCATGCCAGGCAGCTGCCCTGATTGTGGGGAGGTGCAGCGTGGTTACATGGTTACATAGTCTGGTTGAAAAAAAACACAAGTCCTTTTAGTTCAACCAATAAAGTGGTGTGGCGGCAGTAAACACTCAAGAGTGCAGTTGCAAGAAAAATAACTTGTATTAAAGTTAAAGTTTGGCAATTCACAACAAATCAGATAGGAAGGCACCCGACTGGGAACACTCACAGCATATAACAGCGATGTGTAGAAGAGCAAATAGTAAAGAATATTACTGCCTATAAATGGTGTCACTATTGGTAAATGACTGAGTCTCGGATGTGCCAACAGCGTCTGTCTTGAGAGTATGGAATGTGGCCTGGCCAGTCTGTACCTAAATGGGGAGGTTTCTTGTCTCTATCCTTTCCCTACTCGTCTGAAACCTCTCTCTAGTGCTAATACTGTCTCTGACAGATGGGTGACCAGTCCCTACACTACCCACACGCGAAATACGTGCCAAGTCTGAGAGCCAGGGTCTTAAATAGACCCAAGATGGCCATCAGAGTCACATGGCACGGTAGTATCCAATCGGATAGCTCTCTCAGTGACCCAGGAAACCATAGAGGAACCATGTTCCTCTTAAGTTTCTCTCTCTCTGCAATGCCGCTGTGGTTGAGTGCCACCTGTAGTAAAAAAAAGTAGACGACACCTGCCTACATGCTGTCACGTGAATAAAGGAGGTTATTCATTGGCACAGGCTCCATTTAAATATTACTTTGGATTTTCTCAGCTCTCTGATTGGATGGAGTAGAGATCACTGACCCATCTCCCCACCTCATCCAATTAGAGAATGCTTTGCATTTACTGAAGAAATGCAAAGGGTTCCTTGAATGGTGCCATTGTCAAACGAGCAACCTCCTGTGTTAACAGTGCAGTAGAGCAGCCACTTGGCATGAGACCCAGAAGCTAGTAAAGAGCACTGAAGTTGTGGTGCCTACTACAGTGATTTCCAACTTACACAGGGATCCCACATGGTACATACATATTTATATTGGACCATCTTGTATAAATTGCCATACCTAAGTTTCAGCTTTAGCCTGGGTTCACACATATGTGAACACAGACATTGCATGTGATTTGCACCCACATTGCTCTGCCGATCACATGCAATGTCTGTGCAATGCGAGTTCAGCCATACAGTTGTAGATACAGATAGATAGATAGATACAGATAGATGGATGGATAGATAGAGATAGAGATAGATAGATAGATAGATAGATAGATAGATAGATAGATAGATAGATAGATAGATAGATAGATAGATAGATACAGATAGATAGACACAGATAGATAGATACAGATAGATAGATAGATAGATAGATAGATAGATACAGATAGATAGATACATATAGATAGATACAGATAGATAGATACAGATAGATGGATAGATACAGATAGATAGATAGATAGATACAGATATATAAATACAGATCGATAATTCAGGCAGCTTAATAAGCTTAGTGGTTTTGAGGATGTGACCTCTATAGTGAGAGTTGTATATGGAAACAAACTCTGTGAAACAATCTTACATATATATCAGAGCTAGATTAACTCTGAGTGCTAATATTACACCTATGTGGCATAAAAGAGCATACAAAAGAAAATTCTTATGTAATAAGTGATTATAAGTGTGAATAAACACAAATAAAAAGTTCTGAAAAGTGGGAAGGGGGGAGGTGGGAACTTCCAGAGCTTCCCCAGAGCTGACTGTTCGTCACTTCAGTTGGAAACACTTCTTCCACATCAATGGAGAATCCTTTCCCTCAGAAAATGCACATCTTCAATTCCTTGGCATATAAAAATTAAGGTACTCTTACCAGCTTAAGTTGACCCACAGCTCACCGTATGGTGGGTAGGTCCTCAAGACTTATATATGCTGGCCGTCCTCCAGTTGCACCAATGGGTAGATGGATATCCCGATTCCGATATTCCGGATGGATCCCAGGAGGAAAGTTGGTAACAGCAGCCACAGGAACGTCACATGAGATGATAAGGAGGGGGAACTCCCAATTTCATGAGTGATATGAGAAAAGAGGGAAAAAACACCTCCTCATAGTGTAGAAATTTATTTAAAATTCTCGATCAAAAATGTTTTGACATAAACAAGGAGATAGTCCAAATCTCATAAAAATAGTACACAGCAAGGAAATTGTCCAAAGTTAAAATGGTAAAATTAAAAAAGACCCAAACGATAAAGACACTCGTTCACCACGGCACATCAAAGAAAAAATCCACAGCAGGCAGATAACATGAACTGACACAGTATTGGTGGTATGGATCAAACTTCTAACCGACCGGTTTCGTCTCACAGACATCAACAGGGTTATAGAGCTGGTCTATAACCCTGTTGATGTCTGTGAGACGAAACCGGTCGGTTAGAAGTTTGATCCATACCACCAATACTGTGTCAGTTCATGTTATCTGCCTGCTGTGGATTTTTTCTTTGATGTGCCGTGGTGAACGAGTGTCTTTATCGTTTGGGTCTTTTTTAATTTTACCATTTTAACTTTGGACAATTTCCTTGCTGTGTACTATTTTTATGAGATTTGGACTATCTCCTTGTTTATGTCAAAACATTTTTGATCGAGAATTTTAAATAAATTTCTACACTATGAGGAGGTGTTTTTTCCCTCTTTTCTCATATCACTCATGAAATTGGGAGTTCCCCCTCCTTATCATCTCATGTGACGTTCCTGTGGCTGCTGTTACCAACTTTCCTCCTGGGATCCATCCGGAATATCGGAATCGGGATATCCATCTACCCATTGGTGCAACTGGAGGACGGCCAGCATATATAAGTCTTGAGGACCTACCCACCATACGGTGAGCTGTGGGTCAACTTAAGCTGGTAAGAGTACCTTAATTTTTATATGCCAAGGAATTGAAGATGTGCATTTTCTGAGGGAAAGGATTCTCCATTGATGTGGAAGAAGTGTTTCCAACTGAAGTGACGAACAGTCAGCTCTGGGGAAGCTCTGGAAGTTCCCACCTCCCCCCTTCCCACTTTTCAGAACTTTTTATTTGTGTTTATTCACACTTATAATCACTTATTACATAAGAATTTTCTTTTGTATGCTCTTTTATGCCACATAGGTGTAATATTAGCACTCAGAGTTAATCTAGCTCTGATATATATGTAAGATTGTTTCACAGAGTTTGTTTCCATATACAACTCTCACTATAGAGGTCACATCCTCAAAACCACTCAGTGGTTACCCTTCTTCTTTTTATAGTTTTGGCGCTACATTTATTTTCTTTTTTCTGTTTACACTTATCCACTGGTATGTTGGCTGCCTATTTACACTATATACACACTTAGATTTGTTTAGCGCAATATATTCTTTTATATAAGCTTAATAAGCTTGCTGTGAGTATTTCCACCATCGGGTGACCTATAGTCCGCAAAGATAAAACAAGCACATTGATACATTCCCCCTGTCATGTTACACCGGGCTCACATTGATTTTCCAGAAATGAGACAATAAAACAAATGAGAATATTCGTGAAGGGCATAAAATTAATTGATAATAAAGGCCTCATGGGAGTCGTAATCTTCACAGGAGCATAAAACTGAGGTCTATAAATTGTTTTAATTATACACGAAAAACGGTCTTTATTACAGCCTACCCATTGTACTGACAAGATAATATATAAAGCGGAACTTAAATCTAAAACTCTTGCTCATCCTCCTCCTCCCCCCCCCCACCTATAATGATATTGCCTTTCTTTTTCTGGGAGCAGGTAAAAAAAAATTGACAGGTACCCACTCCCACTTTTGCAACTCTCGCCTAGAGAGGCTTGGAATGTCCCTTTTTAAAAAAAAAAAAAAAGAGAACTTTACTATCGCTTTAAAGTATTACTAAATAACAAACAAATTATACTTACCTGTTCGGTGTAATGGCTTTACACAGAGCAGCCAGGATCCTCCTTTTCTCTGGTCACCCGCCGGCACTCTGGGCTCCTACCCATTGCTGGGTGCCCCTGTAGTAAACTCCTTGTCATAGGGGCAGTTGTGCATGCTCGCTCCCGAGCCCTGCTCTGTGTGTCTGCACTGTGATTGACAGCAATGGCTTCAGCTGCTGTGCCTGAGCCAATGAGGAGGATGAGACAGCTACTCTTCTGCACCTCGCTGGATATAAATTTAGATAAGTATAAGGGGGGGGGGGGGGAGCTGCACACAGAAGTTTTTTTTTGCCTTTATACATAGAATGCATAAAAGTAAAAAACCTTCAGCCTTTAGAACCACTTTACTGAACTGCTCATTCAGGGTAAGGGTGTAGGAATAATTATTCCTCACTCCAGTAGTGTTCCCCAGGTGATGCGACTGGTCCAATGAAGCCTCCTCTCTAAGGTGCCCCTTACCATTGTTGCACTCCTGCCCTCTCCATATGCAGTACAATGCAGGTTAAATATCCTTACATTCTACGTGATGACCCAGAGGGACCGGCCACAGCCCAAATCGCCAGAGAGAGAAGAGGAGAGTGCTGGAGCTGCGGTAAAGAAGCCTAGGTTAGGGTTGCTGCTTTTTCATCAAGCCAAACCCCAAACACTTTAGTTGCGCACAGTAAATGTTTTGTTTTAGTATACTAGAACTGAGCGCAAAGATCTCACCAATAGAATTCTGGAAACTCTCCAGCAATGACCAAACACTGAAGAATCAGAAAACTGACCCTTCCTTATACTTACTGTATGATTGATAAGGTGATGAAATATTCTTGGAAATATGACAGTCTCTTTAGTTCACTTGACATCAACTGAGCAGTTGTCTTTGCTATTGATCTGTGTTCATCAACCTGGCCCTCCACTAAACAGCTAATAGCGGCTGCTTGTGATGATGATGAGTGAGCTCTGTGAGCAGCCTTTCCTGACACATTGGAAGTGGAAGTCAATGAGGGGAGCTCAGCAGAGCTTGATTATGTCACAGACTTATTTAAAGCCTTGTACAGAGAATGAAGAAAATCAATAGGGCCACTGACCTCCATGGTGATAAAGTGATTAAAGGCATGCTTAACTACATTCTTCTTCCACACCTGCTACTCGAGGCGGCTATGATTTTGTAGTAGGCTTCAAAGCGAACAGCTAACAGTACAGATTTCAAGGGCACCTGAAGCCAAAAAGCAAAACACAGAAAAATCCATAATCATCACAAATATTTTACCAGCCAATAATCTGGAAAGTAAAGGTACAATTGCAATAGAGAATGTTTTCTCTTTTGGACTAAAATTGAGTTGTCCTCCCCACTTTGTAGCTATAACCACTTCCACTCTTTTTGGAATACTTTCGCACAAGATTTTGGGGTGAATTTGTAGCATTTTGTGCCCGATTATCCTAAAGAGCACTGGTGAGGACTGGTGTTGGATGATAAGACCTGGCAACACAATCGGCATTCCAGTTTCTCCCAAAGCTGTTTAAAGTCTCGTACACACGATCAGATTTTTCGACAACAAATGTGGGATAGCATGCTTAAAAAATTTCCGACAACAAATGTGTGATGTCGGATTATCCTAATGGGTGTACGCAAAAAAATCCAAAGTACAAACACGCATGCTCAGAAGCAATGCTAACCATAGCAGAACATTGCCCAAAGGGTGGCGCTAAAGAGCTGAAAAACCACATAGTTTTTGCCGTCTGTATGCATACCAAGTTCACGGCCAACGCCCTTTGCGCAAAATTCCACGGATTTGTCTGATGGAAATCCGATCGTGTGTACGAGGCTTAATAATGTTGAGGTTAGAGCTGTGTGCAGGCTGCTCAAGTTCCTCCACACCAGTGTTGCCAACCTACCAGATTGAAATTTAATGGTACGACACCCAAAATTTACTGGCGCAGTCACGTTTTTACTGGCATTTCACAGAAGTTACTAATATTGCATTTTTAGGTGCAAATATTAGTATTTAGGCTACAAACAAGTACGCTAGGCAAATAGCAATGTGATTTAAGGTATCAGATATTAAGGTAAAAAAACATACTTTTGTTATTTTCGATATAATAAGGGCAAATTATTTAGTCACATCACCCCCTGCCTCCATCCCCCTCTGCCACCAACACCCCCTGCCTTCACCCCCCTCTGCGGTGCCACAATCTCCCCCTGCCTCCAATCTCCCTCTGCCTCCAATCTCCCTCTGCCTCCAATCTCCCCCAGGCCCCTTGCCTCAATCGTCCCCTGCCTCCATCCCCCTCTGCGGTGCCACCAACAACCCCTGTCTCCATCCCCCACCCTCTGCGGTGCCACCATCCCCCTCTGCGGTGCCACCAACACCCCCTGCCTCCAATCACCCCTTGCCACTAACACCCCCTGCCTCCAATCTCCACCTGCCTCCAATCTCCCCCTGCCTCCATTGCCCCCTACCTCCATCCCTCTCTGCGGTATCACCGCAGCCACCATCACCCCCTGCCTCCAATTACCCTCTGCCTCCAATCTCCATGCGCAGTTCCAAGCCGAACCGATCTCGGCTATTTTTACTGGCACATTCCCGCAACCACAGACATTTACGAACGGGGGAAAAAAGTGCCCATTTTTACGAACTGTCCGTAAAAATACGGACGGTTGGCAACACTGCTCCACACCAATCCTCAACGGAGACTGCTTAGTGCACAGGGGCACAGTTATGCTGAAAAGGAGAAGGACCTTCTCCAAATTGTAACAATGACAAGTCAACATGATACACGCCCCATTTGAATTAGGCAGGCTTGCGCCGGACGGATTTACGCTACGCCGCCGCAAGTTTACAGGCAAGTGCTTTGTGAATCAAGCACTTGCCCGTTAAAACTTGCGGCAGTGTAACGTAAATGCAATACGTTACGCCGCCGGAATTCTACGTGAATCTGGCCCACAATTCTCTCACGATTCTCGCGGCGTAACATCATCTTTTACATTATACAAAAAAATTGGGCTAACTTTACTGTTTAGCTTTTTATGAATTAATTAAAGTGTATTTTTCAAATATTGCAACAACCACCATTTTTTTTTCTCTACGGTCTCTGCTAAAAAAAAAATATGTACAATGTTTGGGGGTTCTTAGTAGTTTTCTAGCAAAAAATATTGATTTTAAATTGTAATTAATTGTCATAAAAAGGTTTAGTCTTTAAGTGGTTAACTAACCTCATTTACAGACCGAAGTTCATTCCTTTGGTCTAAAGGCAGGCTGCCTGTTTTTTTTTTACATCTGTGAGCAGAGAACCCTCTGCACTGAAGCAGGGAAAATGCTGTGTTAAGATCGCTAGGGGGGTAGAATCGTGATCATGATTCTTTAACGATTAATTGTGCAGCTCTACTTGCTACTAGCACTTGTAAATAGATAGGACGGTATATCATATTTTCTTTTTACATTTCTTCAGTTGCTTCCTGGTTTCCAGGACTAGGCAAATTATGTCATAAGTCCCAGGAGTCTTCAGGAGGGGAGGATGGGGTTTTCTCAGCTAAGCACGTCCTCCTGTTTGCGTGTCTAAGCTAAGGGCAGCTGGATTTCAGGAAGTAACTGCTACATGAATCATCTGCCCTAATTCAAGATGACCACAGCCAGAAATGTTAGGAGGGTGTTTTCCAAAGTAATTTCTCAACAAAATAAAGCATGGAGACATGAAAGGATGGGGGAGTTTGCTTTAAATATTAAAAAGTAAATAGCATTTTTGTTTTTTTGGTGCTCAGATGCAGTGTAGTTCTGCTTTAAGCTTGTGTCTTTGCTTGAAAGATTTCGGACTTGTTGGTCATTCTGAAAGGTTTCTCTGTAGGAGATAGACAGGGCAACTTGTATTTTTCAGCTGCTTGACAGACCTATCAGCAGCCATGTCCTCTAGACAGCTTAAACCCTCACACGGTGAAATTTGATTCTCTATGTGAATGATTGAAGACCACCTGTAAATAGTGCCTGCATTGCAGAATTCTGCCCAAGTCTGATAAACACAAAAATCAATGTTTTGTAGATACAAAACCAAGTTAAAGGCATATGGCTGGATTCACAAAGAGTTAGGCCGGCGTATCAGTAGATACGCCGTCGTAACTCGGAATCTAAGCCGTCGTATGTTTAAGTGTATGCTCAAACTGAGATACACTTAAACCTACCTAAGATACGACGGCCTGCGCCGTCGTATCTTAGGGTGCAATATTTCCGCTGGCCGCTAGGTGGCGCTTCCGCTGAGTTTGGCGTAAAATATGCAAATGACTAGATACGCCGATTCACGAATGTACGCTTGCCCGTCGCAGTAAAGATACGCCGTTTCCGTAAGAGGTACGCCGGCGTAAAGATAAAGCTGCCCCCTAGGTGGCCTAGCCAATGTTAAGTATGGCCCGTCGTTCCCGCGTCGAAAATTTCAAAATTTTACGTCGTTTGCGTAAGTCGTCCGTGAATGGGGCTGGACGTAATTTACGTTCACGTTGAAACCAATACGTTCTTACGGCGTACTTTGGAGCAATGCACACTGGGATATGTACACGGACGGCGCATACGCCGTTCGTAAAAAACGTCAATCACGTCAGGGGCACAAGTAATTTACATAAAACACGCCCCCCTCATCCTCATTTGAATTAGGCGCGCTTAGGCCGGCCCATTCACGCTACGCCGCCGTAACTTAGGAGGCAAGTGCTTTGTGAATACAGCACTTGCCTCTCTGACTTACGGCGGCGTAGCGTAAATACGCCGCCTCAAAGATGCACACATCTACCTGAATCTAGCTAATAGTCAATGAAACGTGATTATTCTGCTGCTATCCTGTGGGGTAAACCCTATACTCTGCCTACATCCTACCACAGCCATTCTCAGTCTGAGTTTCATGAAACCTGAAGGTTCTCCAGAGGTTGCCATGGGTTCTTTGAGCTGTGGTTGATTCACCTCCCATCTGATGGGGCCTGCAAAATTCCAGGGCCACCTCTACTTGGCAAAACTAGCAGCATGACACAATTACCTTTTTAGCTGATTCTAATTATGACATTCTGGCCACCACTTTATGGGTTGCATTCGTCCTACTGGATAAGGGGTCCCAGATGATTCGGTTTAAATCGGAGGTTCACACAAAAAGTGAACATCTGCTCTTTGGATCCTTCCCCCCCTTCCGGTGTCACATTTGGCACCTTTCAGGGGGGTGCAGATACTTGTCTGAGACAGGTATTTGCACCACTTCCGGGTTCCGATCCCCGTGGGGAATCCAGCCTGTCACGTCCCCCCCCCCCCCCCCACTGTCTTCTGGGAAACGCTGTTCCCAGGAGAGAGCGAGGACCAGTGACGGCACGCCGCGATCCTTGTGCATGCACAGTAGGGAATTGGGCAGTGAAGCCGCAAGGCTTCACTTCCTGATTCCCTCACCGAGGATGGCGGCGGAAGCAGCCGAGGACCGAGGGATTGCTCAGCCTCGGCCTGACACCGCGGGCGCGCTGGACAGGTAAGTGTCCATTTTTTAAAAGTCAGCAGCTGCAGTATTTGTAGCTGCTGGCTTTAAAAAAAAAATAAAATAAACGGGTGGACCTCTGCTTTAAGTACGGGTTTCCAGAGACCTGAACATCATTTTAGGGGTTCCTCTGAGGTAAGATTGTCCTACGCATTGAATGGTCAGGTATATAAATCTGTACAAATGTAGGCTAATATGTTTCCAGGTTCCAAGCAACACACTCTTTCTAAACCCATGGAAGCCTTACCCACTATGCTGGATCATAAGAGAGAGGCTATCCACAAAAGAATAAAGCCTCACACGATCGGACTTTCATCAGACTTTTCCGTGGATTTTGGTCCGAATGGGCATTGGCCGTGAACTTGGTATGCACACACACGGCAGAACTTTTTCAGCCAACATTCACCAAATCACGTGGGTTTTCATCTCTTTACCACCACCCTTTGGCTAACTTGTGCTATTGTTGTCTGATCTTTAGCATTGGTTCGGAACATGCGTGTTTGTACTTTGGACGATGAACTTGTGTACACACGATCGGATGATGCTCCATCGGACATTTGTTGTCAGAAAGTTTGAGAGCATTCACAGCGAAAAACCAAAAACAATCGTCTGATGGAGCATACAGACTGTCGGATTGTCCAAAAAAAAAAAAACATCCGTCGGACCGTTGTTGTCGAAATGTCCGATTGTGTGTATGGGCCTTAAATGTGTCAAGAGTCCAAAGTCCCACCGCTAGCTCAATTTTGCCTGTTGAATCATCGAATTTCCTACTTTTTTTTTTCCAGTCTAAGTTTGTAAGTATGTAAATAGATCTACTTCCTATGCGCTTCACACACTTGACCTCAAATGTACAGTATAAATAAGAGACCTAAAGACAGTTGAGGTATGACTGCCGGAATGAAGGGGGAAACAAACACTCGACTTATGTTTTCTTTAGCCACAAACCAGTAAAATCTTAAAGCTGGGTGGGTCCTGTAAAGCACATAGCATTATCAACAAATATTTTGCACCATGCCATACAGGTCGGAAATACTGCACAGCAACTAAACAATGTAATTTATAAATAAATATTCTTCATCTGGGAGACAAAGTGCCACCACACCTCCATCCTAAAAATTAACATCTAAATTTAACTTACTGTATACAGATAAGCAAAGCTGACCTCTCCCTGACTTTGGATTTAAATGCTTGTTTCCAGTCTGGGACTCAAATTATTGAATCCAGAGACAGCCAAACAACTTGTATTTTAGAAATGGTTAAATAATGGTAGCCCCCCATATTTCACTTAGTATTGGTTTGGTTTTAAAGAGACACTCTGAGTGACAGTCTCTTCCAATTACCTGGCCCATCAACATAAACTTCCATCTTTGCAGTGCGCATGCGCCAGTTTCATCACTGGCAGTGCTAAAGTAAATAGCTCCTGAACGGTGCACGATATTTACTGTATCTACAGGTAAGCCTATAATAAGGTATAAACAAAATAAAAAAAGCCTTTACTACCACTTTAACTGCTTGCCGACCAGCCGCCAGTTATACGGCGGCATTTCGGCTCTGCTGGGCGAGAGCACGTAGCTATATGTCACCTCTCCCAACAGCCAATAGGGGCGCGTGCGCACCGCCGGAGGTGCGCACGCGCTCTCCCCTGACACTGCCGGGCAGGGGGGGAAATTACCCATCGCCTGTTCATACAATGTATGAACAGCGATTTGTCATTTCCCCATGTCAGTCCACCCCCCCTTCAGTTAGAACACACCCAGGGAACATGATTAACCCCTTCCTCACCCCCTAGTGTTAACCCCTTCACTGCCAGTGGCATTTTTATAGTAATCAATGCATTTTTATAGCACTGATCGCTATGAAAATGCCAATGGTCCCAAAAATGTGTCAAAAGTGTCCGAAGTGTCCGCCATAATGTCGCAGTACCGAAAAAATTTTGCTGATCGCCGCCATTACTAGTAAAAAAAAATATTAAGGAAAATGCCATAAAACTATCCCCTATGTTGTAAACGCTATAACTTTTGCGCAAACCAATGCTTATTGCGATTTTTTTTAACGAAAAATATGTAGACTAATACGTATCGGCCTAAACTGAGGAAATTTTTTTTTTTTATATATATTTTTGGGGGATATTTATTATAGCAAAAAGGAAAAAAAATGTATTTTCTTCAAAATTGTCGCTCTATTTTTGTTTATAGCGCAAAAACTAAAAACCGCAGAGGTGATCAAATACCACCAAAAGAAAGCTCTATTTGTGGGAAAAAAAGGACGCCAATTTTGTTTAGGAGCCACGTCGCACGACTGCGCAATTGTCAGTTAAAGCGACGCAGTGCCGAATCGCAAAAAGTGGCCTGGTCTTTGACCAGCAATATGGTCCGGGGGTTAAGTGGTTAAACAGCATTAAAATATACATAATTCAAGATAAAAATATGAAAAATAATAATCTATATTGTGACAAGTGCAACAGCTTTAAACAAGATGTGATTTTGCCAGCCAGGATATTAAATAACCAATAACTGTGCTCCGAGCAGGAATGTATACCCATACTAGACCTACACAGGTTTAATCAATGGCAACACCATGTAACAGATATTGAGTGTTCCTCAGGGGAGGACATGTGAACTGTACAATACTCCATCTCTACAAACTCAATTATAGCAGCTACTGAACAGGTTAGTGAGGCAATCTAAAGTGGAAGATCCATCTAAACATTTTTAGATGGATAGTATGTAAAGCTAAAATCTCTACCTCATTGGGTGGATTTCTCTCCACTTCTTGTTTGCAACAGAAAGTGAAAGGAAATTTCTACCAAGTGAGGGCAATTACTTTGAAAAAAAAAACCTATCCTGATGTTGCTGGAACAGGTTTCCCCATTTAGAGATTTTACTCCCACTGTTTTAGTCATATTTAGTTGACTGTTGGGGTTCCACAGATGGAAATAGCTAATAAAATAAACCCAAAACAGTATATTAGTAGTAATTTAGCCCATTTATTAGATAGTCTTAAATGTAGAGGAAAGGTGTGGAACAGATTACCTCTGTCATTGGCAGGTAGATGTAATTTGATAAAGATGATCTGGATGCCTCAGCTTCTATATATATCACATAACCTCTTTGGATATCGAAACAGCGGTTTTGAAAGATAGATATAATTTTTAGGGAGCTAATATGGAAGAAAGAACAACCTAGGATAGGGTGTTTCAACTGCCGAATGACAAAACCCCTGGAGCTACTTTTTGGCAGCACAATTGCAGCACCTGAGAGGATGTAACCTTCCAGGGGGAGGGGATTTTAATAAGAAAACAATGCTCCTGGGAACAAACCTCAACACATTAATGGAGGTTTTGGAGGCCAAATCCTTTGAATTCAAGTCACCTACATTTGAATCGGTCAAAAAGCTGTGGAAGGTAGTTAAGGGGATGCTAGGATACCAAGGTTACACCAAATTTTCACCCATATGGGATAATAAACATCTACAGGAAATTGAAAAGATAGAGAGAAATAAGGAATGGGAGAGGTGTGGTTTTAGTGTGACTGGTCCAACTCTACACAGGGACAATTCTTAAATCATTTCAGGAGTATAGAGAGGAATATGAAATCCCGAGACAGTCTTTCTATAAATATTTACAAATTAGACACGCATTGGCTAAACAATGAAAAAGAAGAAAAGACGCTGGAATGGAGTGAGATCACCATTGTCCGCAAAGTGATTGATGCAAGTCTGTCTAAAGGGTTGATATCGGGGATTTATGGAAATGTATGTGAAGTGGCAAAAGATGGGAAGGAGGAACTTCCCTGTAGGCACCGATGAGTGGAAGACCCAGGAGAGATAACGGAGGAGCAGTGGAGAACAATATTGGGTGCTGGATCGCTGGTATCCCTATTCCCTTCTCAGAGAATCTTGCATTTGTTGCTACTTCAAAGAACATACTATACTATATCCCCCGAAAGCTATTCTTGTTTGGGCGGAGGCTAGACGCCAATAGCCAGATTCAGAAAGACTTACGACGGCGTATCAGTAGATACGCCGTCGTAAGTCCGAATCCGCGCCGTTGTATCTTTAAGCGTATTCTCAAACTGAGATACGCTTCTCTGTTGCTAAGATACGACCGGCGTAAGTCTCCTACGCCGTTGTATTTTAGCTGCATATTTACGCTGGCCGCTAGGGGCTTGTACGTTGATTTACACCTAGAATATGTAAATGAGCAAGATACGCCGATTCACGAATGTACGTACGCCCGTCGCAGTAAGATACAGCTTTTACTAAGACATATGCCGGCGTAAAGATAAACCACCAAAAAGATTGCGCAGCTCATGCAAGGTATGGACGATGGAACAGCCGTCGTATTTTACGACGTTTGCGTAAGCGTAAGTGAATGGGGCTGGGCGTAGGTTACGTTCACGTCGAAAGCATTGAGCCGACGTCGTGACGTAGGGAGTATTTGCAACGTGATTCTGAGCATGCGCGCACATGCGCCATACGAACGGCCTTCATTTACATGGGGTCACGATTCATTACCATACAACACAACACAAGATGTGGAGATCCAAATGAAGATGTTATGCATTTGATTTGGAGGTGACCAAAATTATATAGATATTAGGGGGATGGTTATTGATACTATGAAATCAATCTTTAGAGCTGCCCTTGAGTTAAATCCTATAACATGTATTTGGGGGTTAATAGGGGAAGAGGGAATAACAAATAGAAGGCAAACGGCATTAATTTGTTTTATGTTCTTAGTGCGGAAATTAATAGCGAGAAAATAGTTAGCAGTAAACCCATCAACCCATATAGAATGGATAAAAGAAGTAGATGATACAATTAGGAAAGAAAGATCTTTATATATTAAAAGAGGAAATGTTGAGGTACTTAAGAAAATATGGGAACCTTGGTTAAACAGGGAAAACAATCAATAAAATAAAGAGATAAATAGGAAAAACAAGAAAATAAAATGTGTAAAATGGAGGAATGGAATGGAAGATTTGGAGATCGGAATGAAGATCTTATTCATATGATGTGGAGGTGCCCAAAATTACGTAGATATTGGGGGGATGGTTATTGATACTATGAAATCAATCTTTGGAGCTGCCCTTGAGTTAAATCCTATAACATGTATTTTGGGGTGTATATGGGAAGAGGGAATAACAAATAGAAGGCAAATGGCATTAATTAGTTGTATGTTCTTAGCACGGAAATAAATAGCGAGAAAATGGTTAGCAGTAAAAACACCAACTCATATAAAATGTATAAAAGAAGTAGATGATACAATTAGGAAAGAAAGATCTTTATATATTAAAAGAGGAAATGCTGAAGTACTTAAAGCGGAGTTCCGCCAAAAAAAATAGTCAGCAGCTACAGATATTGCACTTTTAAAATAAGGACACTTACCTGTCCAGGGCGCCTGCAATGTCCTCACCCGAAGCCGACCCGTCCCTCGGCTCCCGGGTGGAGGCGCTGGCATCTTTAATAAGGGAATCGGGAGGTAAAGCCTTGCGGCTTCATAGCCTGCTTCCCTATTGCGCATGCGCGAGTCGTTCCGTAGGTCTTGACTGGTTCCTGCTGTCTTCTGGGACCTGTGTGTTTCCCAGAAGATAGGGGTGGCGGAGGAGGGGCCGACATGGAGTAAATCGCCACGGAGTCTGCAGCGATCTTTTACCGGAAGAGGGAGCAAATACCTGTATTAGACAGTTATCTGCTCCCCCCTGAAAGGTGCCAAATGTGACACCTGAGGGGGGGGGGGACACTAGATAAGCAGAAGTTTAAGAAAATATGGGAACCTTGGTTAAACAGGGAAAACAATCATTAAGATAAAGCGATACATAGGAACAACAAGAAAATAACATGTGTAAAATGGAGGAAGATGTGGAAGGACAAAATATGGAGTTATTGAACATACATAATCTCTCTCTAGGCTTTTTTTTTTGGAAATGGCAATAGAAGGATAAAATATAATGAGGGTTTGCAGTGCCAGATATATGGAGAAAATGCAATGTAAAGGGATACTAAGATATAAGAATTAGTGCAGTATGACTATGTAAGTAAAAATGTGTATGAGATAATTGAAAAAAAAAAAAAAGACCCCAGACGGTTGCCATTAGTTGGTAGTGATTCAGTTCCTATAGATAATAACATATGTATCACATTGAAATTGTGGAGGAAGAGCAGGAGGGGATAAATTGCGGTGCTAATTAGTGATGCAGTAATGATGAGAAAAGCATATCTTTTTTTTAAAAATGACAAAAAGATTTTATTAAATACACAGGGCTAGATTCAGGTAGGGGGACGTAAATTTGTGCGGGCGTAGCGTATGTTATTTACGCTACCCCGCCGCAATTTAGAGAGGCAAGTGCAGTATTCACAAAGCACTTGCTCCGTAAGTTGCGGCGGCGTAGCGTAAATCTGCCGGCGTAAGCGCGCCAAATTCAAATTGTCAAGAGGTGGGCGTGATTTATGTAAATAAAACATGACCCCACGTAAATGACATTTCTCACGAACGGCGCATGCGCCGGCCGTGAACGTATCCCAGTGCGCATGCTCCTAATCACGTCGCAATTAGTCAATGCTTTCGACGTGAACGTAATTTACGCAAAGCCCTATTCACGAACGACTTACGCAAACGACGTCAAATTTTCTAAATTCGACGCGGGAACGACGTTCATACTTAACATTGGCTATGCCTCATATAGCAGGAGTAACGTTAGGCCGGAAAAAGCCTTACGCAAACTATGTAAAAAAATCCGCCGGGCGCACGTACGTTTCTGAATCAACGTATCCAGCTCATTTGCATATTCTACGCTGAAATCGACGGAAGCGCCACCTAGCGGCCAGCGTCAATATGCACCCTAAGATACGACAGCGTAGGAGACTTACGCCGCTCGTATCTTAGGCTAATTTAAGCGTATCTGGTTTCCAGAATACGCTTACATTTACGACGGCGTAGATTCATAGTTACAACGGCGTATCTACTGATACGCCGGCGTAACTGTCTCTGAATCTAGCCCACAGTATATTAAAATGTGTGATCCAAACAGGGTCATAAATTATTGTGGTCATCAAATTACAAAATTGCAGTTTTAAAGCATACAGAAATCGCATATTCCCGACATGTTTCGCTATTTTCGCTTCTTCAGGGAAAGGCAAAATCAATTCAAATGTTTATAACTAAATGGAAAAAAAACATTTCCATTAGCCAAAGAATTATCAATAAGCAGTAGATGAAATATAATACATAATAGTTGAAATATAAAACATGATGTACGACCAAAAAGGTGCCCCCAAAGGAAGGCAGTTTGCATGCTTACCCACACAAACTCTCGCAGGACCAGGCACCCAAAAAGACTACCTCCCAAGGACATAGGATGTGGTTTAGAAACCCTTGGATGGATCAACACAGTGTTGCGAGAAATCGCAAAAAGACGCTAGACGGGGCCAATGCAAAGCTGGTGGATCAGAAAACAAATATAGAGGAAAAATAAATAAATAAATTGGGGCAGTGAAACTTAGGTCCCAAAATTGTATCACATATTTTTAAGGCCCTCTGATCTTGTTGGGAGCAGTGACCCTTCAACGCATGTAACTGTGTGAGGGCTGTTCTGCATGCGACGGGCACAGTTTTCTAACCTGTGAAAGCAGGAATTGGGAAGCCACAAGCTGAGAGCTGACTTGTGAAGAAAGCACAGAGGAGAGGCATCTCTCGGCCATGCTGTCAGGTACACCTAAATATAGAGCAGAACAAAGTTCATACATCTCACTTCTTCTCGTCTATGCCTTCTTTGTTACACACACATACCGCTCTCAGTTACGGCACTTCTAAAGGTTTTATCTTTCAAGGGTCATGCGTTTATCTGTGACATTGAACTAATGGGTACATTTTTAATTCTGCCAGTAACGTCTGCAAAAGAACATTCATTCTAACAGTGGAAAAAAAAAGAAAAAATGAAACGTGAGAGGCAGTTTTAATCCATCTGATTTGCAAGCCAAAGCGCTGTGTAATGAAAGCCGATAAAGTTCTAGTTAAAGAACCTTAATAAGCATTTCATTAAGCGCTGTTTCTATCAAAGAAGGCCGCATGACAGAACTTCATTTTTGTTTTAGAGAAGCCGTTTTAAGTAAAGTTTATTAAGCCGGGTGCATCTACAGAGATTTAATTTCCTGTGCGTGGCCAATCTTCTATCTCAGCATGTCATACTTGAACAGGACTTCCGGACCCACACAATGCAGTGAGAGCCTGTCTTACTCTACAAGAAGAGCTAATGTAGGGTGTGAAGGCTTTGGTTAGCAAATTTGCAGATTTGCTTGTGGCCCGGCGGCAATAACACTCACACAGCCCAAGTGCAAATAATGGAACTTGTATTGAAGTAAAGGCAAAACCGTTCACAACAAACCCAGTGGAAGGAGGCCCAACCGGGAACATTCACAGAAACCAACAGCGCGTAGCGGAGCAGGTTTCAGCCAACTTGACAGCATCTGTCTGGAGAGGTGGAATGAGGCCTGGCTGGTCCAAGCCCAAATTAGAAAGTATCCAAGGAGAGTGCGGATCCCTAACCTTTCCCTGCTCATCTGGAAGCTTTCCTTACCACTAATACTGTCCCTGACAGACGGGTATCCTGTCCCTACACTACCCACACGTAAATGGGCACCAAACCCAGGAGCCAGGGCCCTAAATAGACTCTGCCACACCCAAGATTGCCCCCAGAGTCACATGGGCAGCCAACATCCAAGTGGATTGCTGCCCCAGTGACTCAAGAAACCATAGAGGAATCATGTTCCTCCTGACTTGCTCTACCCATGCACTGCTGCTGTGAATGAGCGCCACCTGCAGTGTAAAAAACAGATTGGACCCACCTACAAGCTGTTCTGTTGTAGCAAAAGGAAGTTAAGGGAATATTCATAATACATTTTTAAGGTTCCACTATAGTGAAACATATTCTTTTCTGGTAACTGTATGGGAGTAAAGATATTTCTTTTATTTTTTTCAAGTCTTTTTCCCCCATATTTACATGCAGGCTCAGCTGTCTAGCAAAAGTGAGAGTTAGGCCCCGTACACACGTCCGAGGAACTCGACGGGCAAAACACATCGTTTTGCTCGTCGAGTTCCTTGTGAAGCCGCCGAGGATCTCGGCGAGCCGAAATTTCCCATTGAACAACGAGGAAATAGAGAACATGTTCTCTATTTCCTCGCCGAGATCCTCGTCGGCTTCCTCGGCCGAAAGTGTAGAGATGGCCAGGTTTCTCGGCAGAATACAGCTCCGACCGAGTTTCTGGCTGAATTCTGCCGAGAAACTCGGTCGTGTGTACGGGGCCATACAGGGTTGGGGGAAAAAAATGATAAAACACTGTTGGGGTACATAAAAGGGGTCGACTTTTATTGATATTGCTAAAAAAAATACAGAAAACAAAAACTGTTGCTGCAACTGCTGAAAGCTAAAGTTTAGGTATGGCTTTCATTGGTCCAGCTGGTAGGTGCCATACCTGTGGGATCCTAGAAATCGCTGTAGCAGGTACTGCTTGGATTGCCTCTAGCTTCCTGGTCCCATATTGAATGGCTCTCCTGTCGAATGCACAAGGTTGCTCACTCAGCACAGGCACCATTCAGAGAGCACTTTTTGTTTCTAAATAAATGAAAAGTGTTCTCTGATTGGATGATGTAGATATCGTGATGCCACCATCGCTACCTCGACGACCGTTAAATAAGGGTGCTGGCTGTAGCTTTAACAAGCATTTTGCAAGCTTTGGCAGGCATTTAGGTTGCATTCACACCTAGGCGACAAAACGCCTGAAGCGCGACGCTACACTACGCTGGAGGGGAGAAATAACATGATTCTCTATGGAGATGGTTCACATCTCCACGCCGAACGCCGAAACGCCGAACGCCTGAAGCTGAAACAAGTCCCAGACCCTTTTTTGTCGCGTCATATCGGGCGGCTTCGGCGTTCTCCATACCCGACTATGACCTATACAAAACCGCGATTAAAGACGCCGCGTTTTGTCGCGGCAAATCGCGGTAAAAAATGCCGCAATTTGTCGCGGTAAAAACGCCGCAAATCGCCTACGCCTAGGTGTGAATGCAGCCTTAGCGTTGAGTGTTGAGCTCTGCTGATGCTCAGTAAACACTTTCTGAAAATTGCTAAATGCTCAAGTTGTGATCCTCTGAGAATTATTTACACTAGAACTTTGAAAATTGTCAGTGTGTGCGTCAAACATTTATTTTTAGGTAAACCGTGCTGTAGCTCACTGAAGATACACAATAGTTTCCTTTTTAAAACTACTATATAAAGTAACAGCCATTAGTTACTTAGAAGTTTACGGGTTTGACAGATAGCTTCAGGAAAGTTTGGTTATTTATTCCCGGAGCTGTCCTCCCTAAGCGTCAGTAAAAAGACACTTGTAAGTCATTAAAATAAAACAAAGCGAGGGCTGAGAACACTTTATCCCTCCTAGCGTTTTTTTCGACACCCAGTAACTGTCATGGAAGTAAAGATTTGGCTTTTCTGCAATCCATTGAGCCTCGATCAGTGTTGATTTTTTGTTACTTAGTATTTGTTTGTTTTCCTGTTCACGCTGGATTATCCTCAAGGACCAGGCATGCACACAGTTATTACTGAAAGGTACAGGCTCCCAGCAAAATACAGTTTATTGGATCTGCAGCCTCTGCAGGATAAAGTTTGATCCGGAAGCGACTATATATGAGTTTTTGTCAATTTATCCTATTTCAAAAGTCCCCATAGTGTTGGAGAGGTACCCAACGACTCTCCACACTGAGGATCAAGATCAATTTCAGGTCCACCTACATCTTTACAAACATATATTTGACACACACACAGCACAGCTCTATTATATATTTAAGAAAACGCTACCCTACTTTCTTCATGCTTTTCTGCTGACTGGTCAATCATTTTAAAATGCAGAGCTTATCAATTAGAGTAGCAAACCTGTCATATATATGTTTGTGAAGATGTAGGTGGACCAGAAATTGATCTTGATCCTTAGTGTGGCGAGTCCACACCATGGAGCATAGTGACTCTGGTTGGTTACCTCTCTAACACTATGGGGCTCTTAAGCTCCACAGAGTCTCCAATTCGCATAAAACAAGGAGCTTCCTTACAAGTAGAAAAAAATCCTCAACACAGACGTGTAGAAGCGATCGCACATGCGCAGAGCGTGTGGGCGTGGTGTCCCGACGATAGTTTTGTCATAAATGACATCTATATGCAACCTTTGCTGTCAGTCACTATGCTGTAGAGCAGGGGTCTCCAAACTTTCTACGCAAAGGGCCAGTTTACTGTCCTCCAGACTTTAGTGGGGGCCAGACTGTGGTCAGTGTGAGTAGAAATTGCCTCAGCATTAGCGCCAGTGGCCATAACCTGTCTCCTAGGGAGTATGGAGGACCATAGAGTTCCACTAGGTACCTTGGAAGGGGTGTTGAGGTTCCTATTCCAAGCACGAAAGTTAATTTCACAGAAATGGCAGGATCACGCTCCCCCATCGGTGGAAAATTGGGTGGAGACTATTAACGTAATGATCTGGAGTGAGAGAGTGGCTTTTATTAGACAAGGCAACTATAAAACGTTTGAGAGAATGTGGGGGCCCTGGTTGGGGGCAATGGGATACCCTCTTTAAGGGGTAACACTCCTCTCGCCCTAGGTCTCTTCGCAGGAACTGGAACACCTCACCATGGCCAGTACAATTTATCAATAAGGACGTTTGGACCCCCCTTTTTTTTCTTCTGACCCTTATATACTTTTTTGCAAAATATTTATTTACTTCTTCCTTTTTTTTCTCTGCCCCCCCCCCCCCCCCTAGTTGAAGCACTTGCACTTTCATAAGATTGGTATATTTATTTTTCCTTAGGTAAATAAAGCATGACTACACTAATGATTACATGGGGTGGGGAGGGGGGGTAGGAGGGGAGCTGTTTTCCTTAGGGCTATATAGGGTAAATTAATGAATGCACTGTTGCAATACACTGTATGTAATTGATATTCCCCTTTTGTTTTGATACTTGCTGCAAAAAAAAAAGTGCCTGAGCATCATTGCCTCATCATTGGCTTTAATGGGTGGAATAGTGCCCCATAGTTGATATTAATGAAAAGAATAGTGCACCATTGATGGTGTCAGTAGGGGGAACACGGACCGCCTAGGCTCTGAAGAAAGGGATGCGCCCCAGAAACACGTCAGCCGATTCTCTTGTCATCAAGTCCTGCTTGCAGGTGCCAAGTGATCCGGCTTGACTGTCAGAAAAGCCTTTAGCTAAGCTTGTTTATGAGTAGGACTATTGCTTTTATTCTACTTTCAATAAAACTTTATATTTGATAATGCACTAGGTCGTGCGCCCTCCTTTGCTTTCTAGCTATATGAACACCCATTGTTCTGAGGAGGGCTGCAAGACTCTAGACTTTGCCTTAAACTAAAGACTGGACTACACCACCCAAGTCTAGCGAAACACTGGAGTGCAGTAGATTTTTTGTTCTGTTATCCATCATTAGTGTCAGTGGGAGGAATAGTGCCCCAAGGGCCAGATAAAGGCAAGCAAAGGGCCACATCTGGCCCCCCGGTCCACAGTTTGAAGACCACTGCTGTAGAACAAGGAGCAGGCACTGACACAAAATGTAGGGTAAAGAGGTCCTCTATATTAGTTGAATGTTACATATTAGCTGTGTGCTTCAGGTAAGGAAGACATTTTCTTATTTGAAGCCAAGACTTCTGATGCAGGCTTTTCAGCAGAGATGCACCCCTGGCGCAAATGCACAGGACATGTTTTGTTGAAGTAAATGTTTTTTATGCGAACAAATTCTGAAAAGGCCCCAAAGCAACACATCGGAAGGAATAGAGCATCAACCGCTCTGGTCTAATGTATTTATAATGGTGAAACATTCAGTATATTTACCACCCGCTGACAAAGGAGTTTGCAGGTGGCAGCTAATGCCGTTATCCCCCAGGGCACCACAGCAAGCGGAGGCATCAAACAGCGGCCGTTTTCATTTGGCAAAAAAAATAAAAATACCCTCCACATGAAGAGATAAATTAATTTTTTAAGCGGAGACATGAAAAGGGGCATTTCGTAAACTCAGCTTGTTTGCCGGCTGTGCCGCCTGATAGATGGATTGCAGAGATTTCCTGAGTTTTAAAACAGAGCTCCCACTAAGCATTTTATGTGTCCGATCTGGACACACAACACAACACAGTTTATAAAGACTTCAGTCCCTAAAAGTCAGGAACATTGACACCATGGTGCTAAAGTATTCCAGAAAAAACATACGAACAGCCTTGAATGTCTACGCTGGCAATGCCCAACCTGGTCAGGATCATAAAGCTGATGCTGCCCTCTTAAGATTGTGGAATCTTGCAACTCTATAAACAAAATCAAATCATTGGGGAGTCTTGCAACTTCCGACAACAAATGTTCGATGGGAGCTTTTTGACGGAAATTCCAACCGCGTGTAGGCTCCATCGGACATTTTCTGTCGGAATTTCCGACAACAAATATTTGAGAGCTGGTTCTAAAATTTTCCGACAACAAAATCTCGTTCTCGTAAATTACGATCGTGTGTGGACAATTCCGACGCACACAAAATTCCACGCATGCTCTGAATCAAGTACGAAACTGAAGCACTAGGTCTGGTAAAACTAGCGTTTGTAATGGAGATGCACATTCGTCACGCTGTAACGTACTGAAAAGCACAAGGCTGAAAAGCACGAATCGTCTCTTACCAAACTTCTACTAACATGACTGGTATTGAACTTCCCTATAATAGTGTCGTCGTACTTCTTGTACGTCACCGTGTTCTTGACGTTCGGAATTTCCGACAACTTTTGTGTGACCGTGTGTGCGAAACAAGTTTAAGCCAACATCCGTCGGAAAAAAAAATCCACGGTTTTGTTGTCGGAAATTTTCGATCGTCTGTACGCGGCATAAGTTTAGAGCACATTATAACTGCTTAAACAATGGTGTTGATTTTTGACTGGAGAGCATCATTAGTGTATATTTACATCCAACCGAAACTTCGCAATCTGTATTGTATAGATCTACCCCAATGACGTTTATACATGGCCGCTAACAATACTAATTGCTCATTGATATTGTACTTATCGGTTCTGTTCCTATTCATCGCACCAATTTTCCATAAGTGTAAGGTTGAATAATGGAGAGACACTTTGGTAATTCCTGATATTACCCGATTATGTCCTTGACTGAGTCTTATTATGACTACACCTTTGTTCTCACCCCGCTCTTGTTTTGTCATCTAGCTGGAAAAGATTCAAGAGAATGCTTCTTCCCATGAAGAAAATCTTTTGAAATACATCTATATATGATAGTATAGGGAGAGGAAATTAGATTAATGGGACAGCAAAACCCAAGTTTCGTAATAAGCTGATAGCAGACGAGTGCTCTGTTTGATAACCCATTATTATCTTCAACCCTTTCGCTGCCAGGTCCATACGCCGCCTGGACCCGACATTCCTCCTTCTGCTATAAGCTCATGGTCACTTCAGTGACCGTGAACTTATAGCAGAACTGCAGAACTCGTACACACGACCGAGAAACTTGACGGGCGAAACATCGTTTTGCTCGTCGAGTTCCTTGTCAAGCCGTCGAGAAACTCGACAAGCCAATTTTCTCCATTCCCGTCAAGGAAATAGAGAACATGCTTTCTTTTTGGCTCGTCGAGTTTCTCGACAGTTTCCTCGACGAAAATGTACACACGACCGGTTTCCTCGGCAAAAAAATATCTCCCAGCAAGTTTCTTACTGGTTTTTGCCGAGAAACTCGGTCGTGTGTACGAGGCCTGATAGCTCTGACCAGTACCTGATAAGCCACTGATTAGAGCCAGTTACCTAAAGAAAATACAAAAAAATATTAAATACAAAAAAAACACATAGTAAGGGTAGATGTAGACATGCATGTAAATCTTCCTTGCCTCTGAAGCCCGATTTGCGTTCAGATCGCGTTCCAGAGGCTTTTGACAGGCGATGAGGAAGCAATGCGATGCCTCCTCACCATCTGTTTTAACCCTATTTTGCCAACAGTTGCTCCGCAATTTGAATGCAATGCATGCGGTTGTGGGGCTTTTGCACCACTTCCCTATTGACCTGAATGTGTAGTGTTCAGGGGGCCACATCGCTACAAGTTGAGTCAGTTTTGCTGCGGAGCGAAACATCATGGCTGCAGCATGCAAACACCCCCCAAAAAAAGAACAATAAACATTGGCGCTCAAACCTAGATACAATATAGAAATAGCAGCCAGCAACAATTTGTTTATTACAAATTAAAAACGTAATAAAATAAATTGCAGCGCTCAATTAAATCATGATAAAATTCAAAGTCCATTAGATAAAGTTGATAGACTTTGAAAATCGTTGCACCAGCTTCAGTGAGAAAAGTGGATTCACATGAAACCAAAGTGATGAGGCGGATGTCCTTATCAGAAGGGGCGGACCCTGAGATTATAGCGTGGTCAAAAAGCGAATTATCAATAACAAACATCACCAGGAATCCAAACGATAACCACGAATCCTTTCAACTGGTAGATTTCAACATAAGATCAGCAAACTCATTGATACAATCGACAAACCACAGTGAGCATTTACCCCGTAAGGGTATGAATAAAAAATACCATAGTACAGTATTTTTACAAATTGCGTATTACTTCAATTAACAGATAACAAACTCACATGTAAAAGGTAATCAGAATGCGCATCATAACACTCTTGCTTGTGACGTTATTCTTGAATGGTCCCGCCTTACACGTTTCATCACAATTTGACTAATTGCTAACTATGCTTAAACCTTCAGCCACCCCCTTCTAACTCCTATTCTAAATACCTTGTCTTAGGAAGATACTTATACTTACCTATTCTCAGGGCACTCCAGTCCAGGCACATGATTGGCTCCCAGTAGTGGCTTCAGGAGAGAGGAGGGACAGCTGACAATGGATGACCCATAGCAAGCCTGTGGGTGACATCACCACCCAGGCGTTGAAGCTGATGAGGGTGATCTCTCCTCTACCCTGAAGCCACTTGCCGTAGAGATCCCGTGACTGGATTGAAGTGTCCTCAGAATAGGAAAGTATAATTGTCCTTTAACAGGGTAGTTAAAATAGGATTTAGAATTAAATCCTATTTAAAATCCTACATTAAAAATGTACCCTTTTTTGTTTGTTTGTTTGTTTTGTTTTGCTTTCTTTGTTTGAATTCCCTGGTGTTCCTGTTAGCACCCTGCTTTCCTATTAAAACCTGACCACACTAAGCAGAAGAACACACCGTCGTCAGTTTTCCAGCACTTTACATAAAAAAAAAGGAGAAAAATTGAGGGCCGGATTCACAGAAGAGGTACAACGGCGTATCTCCTGATACACCGTCGTATCTCTTGTCGTATCTATGCGGCTGATTCATAGAATCAGTTCCACATAGATAGCCCTAAGATCCGACAGGTGTAATTGACTTACACCGTCGGATCTTAGGATGCAATACTTCTGCCGCCGCTGGGTGGAGTTTGCGTCGTTTTCCAGCGTCGGGTATGCAAATGAGGTTTTACGGCGATCCACAAAGCTTTTCGCGTTCGTTACGTCGTCGCAAGTCTTTTTTTCCCGTCGCAAAGTTAGTCATGTTTTTTCATGCCTTAACTTTACACAGCCCATGTTAAAGTATGGCCGTCGTTCCCGCGGCGAATTTGAATTTTTTTTTTTCGGCGTAAGTACGTTACGCACGTCGCGATTCACAAACACGTCGGCCCGCCGTAATTTCGCGCAAAGCACATTGGGAAAATTGCGAACGGAGCATGCGCAGAACGTCCGGCGCAGGAGCGCGCCTAATTTAAATGGTACACGGCCCATTTGAATTGGGCGGGCTTGCGCCGGACGGCTTTACGTTACACCGCCGCAAGTTTACAGGTACGTTCTTTGAGGATCAAGCACTTACGCTGAAAACTTGCGGCGGTGTAACGTAAAGACGATAAGTTACGCCGCCTGAGTTTTTTGTGAATCTGGCCCTAAGTATTTATTATGGTTTTATATGTATACACAAAAGTTTTGCCTTCATTTATATTTTAAACTGAATTTCTTGTTTTACAATATAATGGTTTAAATCTACTTTAAGCTTCGTTAGTAATAGCCTGGAATTCCACTTTAAGCCAATTTTAGTCAACAATTTGACAGGAGAATGTAAAAAAAATTCAAGCTTTATTGAGCATAATGAAGTGGCTTTATCGAGTACACACCAGTCTGTCATTATCCCCCAGAGTGGCTCTACCACCAAGTGCCAGTTCCATTGTGGGGAACGCGTGTTTTATGCTGACATCTAAAGACAATTTGTCAAGCGAAAAATTGGGAAAAATTGCATTATAAAAAACCATTTAGCACCACCATGGCTTTGCAGCAACGCCAGTTAATGTGTAAAGGCGTGGAACGAATATTTTCTCCCTCTATTGGGGACGATACATCGTTACGCCAAACACAGGATCATTTATAGTTATGGAAATCCATTCTTTTACTGCAAACTCCAGAAAAAATAGTAAATTGCTCCGTTTCTCCACCTCTGATGTAGTGTTTCTTGAGAGGAGATTGAAAGAATATTACATTATTTGGTTGTAAAGTAAAATTTACGGACAATTTAGGCCTGATTATCTGTGCCTGAGGATTTTTGCATTTTAGCAGTGTCGACATTACGATTTGTAGAGAAAATGTGAATAAAGATATTTATTACCTGTAAAAGATAGCCAACGCTCATTACGGGTCTTTCTGACCCTGGGAGAGAAAACCCCCTCTAATGCCGCGTACACACGATCGGACATTCCGACAACAAAAACGTCGATTTTTTTCCGACGGATTGTTCGCTCATACACGCAGTCACACAAATTTTGTCGGAAATTCCGAACGTCAAGGACAAATACAAAACTACGACGAGCCGAGAAAAATTAAGTTCAATGATTCCGAGCATGTGTCGAATCGATTCCGAGCATGCGTAGGATTTTTGTGCGTCGGAATTGAATACAGACGATCAGAATTTTCGACAAGAACTTTTGTTGTCTGAAAAATTGAGAACCAGCTCTCAAACATTTGTTGTCGGAAATTCCGAGAGCAAATGTTCGATGGAGCCTACACACGGTCGGAATATCCGACCGAAAGCTCACATTGAACATTTGTTGTCGGAAATTTTGACCGTGTGTAAGCAGCATTAGACTCTTTTATCACCATAGTTGTGCTATGAAGAAAATTCAAAGAGTGTACACGTACATAGCACATACGGTGCTCCTAGGTGAAGTGTAAAGTCTGTTGGTCCATTGGAACTTTCATTTGTATCTGTAGAAAATCAACAGTGTAGACTCGAGGAATGGGTGAAGCAACTGGGTGGATGGCTGAACAGAATAAGGGACCGAGACTGGAACTTCTGCAGCTCCTGCAGAAGATCTGGGTAGGATCACCTCAATGTGAAAGAAAACGAACAGCAGGGAGTTGAGGTCTGTATCAAATAAAATAAAAATATTGAAATAAGCAGCACACTTACATTGAAGTTAGCATGAAACAGCATGGATTGGGAACACCTGAGACCAAGCAGCTATGATCAGATTGAAGCTGTAGGCATCACTGAGCAAACAGAGACCGAGGGTGACAGGGAGCCAACCAGCTCAAAATATGGATATTAGTGGCTCCCTGTCACCCTCTGTCTCTTTTTGCTCAATGAAGCTTACAGCCTCACATTGATCACAGCTGCTTGGTCTCAGGTGTTCCCTATCCATGCTGTTTTATGCTAACTTCAATGTAAGCATTCTGCTTATTACAATAAAGTGTTTTTGATTTGCTGCTGACCTCAGAACCCCGCTGTTCATTTTCTTCTTTTTGTGATATGAAGAAAATAGCTATCCCATATGATACTTGTAGGTTTTCTTAGGTCCTACAACACTTTAAGGGCCTGTTCACACTGCAATTCAGTGCGGGAGAGCCGCGTTCCCATGCAGCTTCCAGCACCGCAATCTGAGCGCAAAATAGGGGATAGATTTATGGCATTTTTATTATTATTATTATGTTTTTTACTAGTAATGGCGGAGTATGGCTGCAGCCAGTTAAACTGTGGGCAGCTGAAGTTGCTGCCTGTTCACTTCCTGGATTTAGACAGACACACAGAGATACACCTCCAGCCCTGCAGCTCTTATTGGCCCTCTTATAACTCTTCCCCTCTCCCTTGCTGGCAAACTCAGAGAGAGAGAGGTGTGCATGATGTGATTAGGCTAGGCTTTTTACCAGACAAGAAACAAGAAGTGGGCTGTATAAGGTATTGACTGGCAGAAAAAAAATGTTTTACTATCCAAAGTTAAAGTGGAGGTTCACCCAAAAAATACAATTTTAACATTAGATTGGGCCTAATAACGGGAAGCAGAATCGGGTGTTTTGTTTAAAATCAATGCAGTACTTACCGTTTTAGAGATAGATGTTCTCCGCCGCTTCCAGGTATGGGCTGCGGGACTGGGCATTCCTATTTGATTGACAGGCTTCCGACCGTCGCATACAGCGCGTCACCGGTTTCCGAAAGTAGCCGAACGTCGGTGCGCAGGCGCCGTATAGAGCCGCACCGACGTTCGGCAACTCGTGACGCGCTGTATGCGACCGTGGGAAGGCTGTCAATCAAATAGGAACGCCCAGTCCCGAAGACCATACCCGGAAGCGGCGGAGAACATCTATCTCTAAAACGGTAAGTACTGCATCGATTTTAAACAAAACACCCGATTCTGCTTCCCGTAATTAGGCCCAATCTAACTCCCGCTTTAAAACGACAAGGGCAGAAGATTTAATAGATGGAAAAATGACTGAAGGTCCAGTTTAAAGGGTAAAAAACCTTTTGTAGTGTAGCAGCCCCCCAGAGCCCCCCTTTTACTTACCTGAACCCGGTCTTTCCAGTGACAGGTACGAGTAGAGCAGCTCCAGCCGTTGTTTTGGGTCCTCATTGGCTGGATTGATAGCAGCAGGAGCATTGGCTCCCGCTGCTGTCAATCAAAGCCAGTGACACGGGAGCCAGGGGCGGGGCCGAGTCCTGCTGTGTGTCAATCGACGCAGCAACAGGACTCGCGAGCGCGAGTGCACCCAGGGAATGCGGGTCTCCGTGGGGGCACTCAAGAAGAGGAGGAGCCAGGAGCGCTGCTGGGGGATCCTGAAAGATGAGGATCAGGGCCACTCTGTGCAAAACCCTTGTGCAGAGGAGGTAAGTATGACATGTTTGTTATTAAAAAAAAAAAAAAAAAATGAGCCTTTACAAACACTTTAAAAACTGTTTTGAATAAGCCCTATTTTGTCTGCAATGTCTAATACTGTTATAATACTGATTTGGTTTCTGAGCAGAAAACCATATGGAGAGCTCTGGATTTTGTTAGCAGACCTGGGAAATATTAATTAGCAGAAGGGGGAGGAGGGGGTGACTGCGTCTCTCAAGCAGCTTTTTGTGTTTGTACATTCATTACAAATGCAAAACTACAGCCTGTTCCAGAACGATTAAAGCAAGGGGGAACGTGAGAAAGCAGCTTCCGCTCTTGCTTGATGAACATTTTATGGAAGACGGCACGCCGCAGGTGGTACAGATGCAGACCTTAAAAGTGATTCTATTTCACAGCACAAGCAGCCATTTTTAGTGTCTCATCTGACATTCAGCCTATCAACTCATCAAAAATTAGCAGCATCACTATAGCCTCATGCAGGGCCGTCTTTAATATTGATTGGACCCTGGACAAACATTTTCTTGGGCCCTCCCAAATCCACTACTACTATTTTCAGGCACTGTAGGCTCAAGGAGCAGCTGCTTTGGGCCCCACAACAATGACTGGGCCCGGGGCAGCTGCCCCTTTTTCCCTGCCTTACAGTTACAGTGATCTCGCCTAAGGTTATAGGTGTATTATGTGCTTGGGGTTCTTTATTGGATGCCCATGTTTCTTCCCACCAATCTAAACTTGCATGTTAGGTGGGAGGAAGAAAACAATTTAGGAAACTGGAAGCCATTCTCACATGCAAAGTACGCTAATGCCTTGTATACACGATCAGACTTTTGACCATGGAAAAGTCAATCGTGAGTCCATCGGAAGTCCGACAGAAAGATAGAGAACAGCTTCTCTAAGGTCCGTCGGACTTCCGTCAAAAAAAGCAAGATGGAGGCTACACACGGCCGACTTTCCGAGAAAAAAAGCCTGTCTGACTTTTTTTCTCGGAAAGTCCGGCCGTGTGTACGAGGCATAAGCCTCAGCCCTGCACATTCCTATTGGCCTATCACTGTAATGGGTAGTTTTACTGGCCAACTAGATTGCATAGGATGTGGGTAGGGGCAGGCTAGCTTTACCACTATCATAAAATGACAAAGCTGTGCCCAAAAGAACAGCCTGCGATAATATACTATACTGTCAAAAGTATTGGGACACTTGATTTTACACGCACATGAACTTCAGTGGCCTCTCAGTCTTAGTCCGTAGGGTTCAATATTAAGTTGGCCCACCCTTTGCAGCTATAACACCTTCAACTCTTCTGGGAAGTCCGTCCACAAGGTTTAGGAGTGTGTCTATGGGACCATTCTTCCAGAAGTGCATTTGTGTGGCCAGTCACTGATGTTAGATGAGAAGTCCTGGCTCGCAGTCTCTGCTTTAATTCATCCCAGACTCGCTCATCCGTGTCTTTATGGACCTTGCTTTGTGCACTTGTGTGCAGTCGTGTTGGAACAGGAAGGGGCCATCACCAAACTATTCCCACAAAGTTGGGAGCATGAAATTGTCCAAAATGTATTGGTATGCTGATGCCTTAAGACAGGGGTGCCCAACCTTTTGAAGAGCGAGGGCCACTTAAGCGACTTAGTAACCGGTCGCGGGCCACAATGAGCAGAGCGGCTGGATGACAGGCTTGTGTCCACTCTGCATATGGAAAGAGGACACAGACACAGCCCACTCTACTCTATGGGCCCTCTGATCCAATCAGCCCAGATGGAAGGGACACAAGATCGTTTACATCTGCTGCTCCATAAAGATGAATGGAGGGTCAGACCGATCCTGTGAAAGGGGCCTAAGGCTGCTTTCACACTGATGCACTGTGGTTTACCCACACCTCACCTGTGGCTTTTCTTTCAGGTAAGCTGCACTTTGCCGTAGAATTCTATTATATCCTGCAGGTGTGGTGCACTTTCTGAAACTGGACCAAAGCCACAGGTAAAAAGCGGAAGTCTACTCTACACCTGCGGATCAGTTTAAAAGCAGCCCAGTAACCACTGCAGAACAGATATGCCCATATATACACTGTGATTTAAGTAATAAACTGACCATTAATAAGTCTTCCATTCAGATATCACTGGCTGTTGTGGCCCCAGGCAAAGTGCATTTGGCATCACTCCGCCTATGACAGAAGCCAGTGCTATACAGGAGGCATCAGCTTATGTGGCTCTGCTGCGCAGCCGCTTGCTTGCGCTCTCGCTGGTTTCATTCACAAAATTGATGCTTTGGGATGGCAGATTGGCAAACCGTGATCTGGGCTTGCCAACCCACCATCCCAGAGCAGGAGGTCGCGGGCCACATCAGAGGGCTCTGCGGGCCACATGTGGCCCCCGGGACACTGGTTGGGCACCCCTGCCTTAAGAGTTCCCTTCACTGGAACTAAGGGGCCAAGCCCAACCTCTGAAAAACAACCTCACACCATAATCCCCCCCCACCAAATGATTTGGATCAGTGCAAAAAGCACAGAGTCCTGACCTCAACCCAATTGGACACCTTTGGGATGAACTAGAGGGGAGACTGTGAACCAGGTCTTCTCATCCTCATCAGTGCCTGACCTCACAAATGCGCTTCTGGAAGAATGGTCAAACATTCACATAGACACTCCTAAACTTTGTGGACGGCCTTCCCAGAAGATTTGAAGCTGTTATAGCTGCAAAGGGTGGGCTAACTCTGGATTGAAAGGTAAGGCAGGCGTCCCAATACTTTTGGCATTATAGTGTAGGTCATGGCAGAAAGGTTTTGGAGGCTTCTGCATTTGGCTGGTTTTTTTTTAAATGTTGCCCCTGACAGAGTCTCTTTAATTAGTCTGCACTCAACATTGCCATTACTATGGGGCAGATCCACAGAGAGAGTACGCCGGCGTGTCTACTGATACGCCGGCGTACTTTCAAATTTCCCGCGTCGTATAGTTGTTTTGAATCCTCAAAACAAGATACGATGGCATCTGGGTTAGATCCGACAGGCGTACGTCTTCGTACGCCTTCGGATCTAAGATGCAATTTTTCAGCGTCCACTAGGTGGCGATCCCTTCGTTTTCCGCGTTTAGTATGCAAATTAGCTATTTCCGACGATCCACGAATGTACGAGCGGCTGGAGCATTCCTTTACGTCGTCTCTAGTTGGCTTTTTTTGGCGTATAGTTAAAGCTGCTATTTCGTGGCGTACTCAATGTTAAGTATGGTCCTCGTTCCCGCGTATAATTTCAATTTTTTTTTTTGCGTAAGTCGTTCGTGAATCGGGATGGACGTAATTTACGTCCAGGTCAAAACCAATGACGTCCTTGCGACGTCATTTCGCGCAATGCACGGCGGGAATTTTAGGGACAGCGCATGCGCAGTTCGTTTGGCGCGGGGACGCGCTTCATTTAAATGAAACACGCCCCCTACCCGCCCAATTTGAATTCCGCGCCGTTACGCCGCTTGAGATACACTACGCCGCCGTAACTTACGGCGCAAAATCTTTATGGATTCGAACCAAAGCCAGGCAAGGTACGGCGGCGTAGCGTATCTCAGATACGATGCGCCGGGGCAGATCTTTGTGGATCTGCCCCTAGGTGTGTATTGCTAGGAACATTAGATTGAAAGATCCTTTAAGCAGGGCCAGATTAAGAACATCATGGGCCTGGTGCTGAGAATTTTGGTGGGGCCTTTTAGGCTGCATTCACACCTCCACGACGCGGCGTATTTTGCCGCAAATAGTGTCACTTTTTTTTTACAAATCCTTCCTATTGCTTTGTATGGCCGAACGCCAATGCCGCCTGAAAAAAAGGGTCCGGGACTTTTTTTCATGCTGCAGGTGTACGGCGTCTATGAGATGTGAACCATCTCATAGACAGCAATGGGAATTCTCCCCTCCAGCGGCATGAGCGGCCGGCGTCGGGCGTTTTTTCGCGGAGGTGTGAATGGGGTGTAATAAATAATAAATAAATGCGTGGGAATGACATGAACGCAGCCCAGCCAAGGCAAGTGACCAAAGGCACAGAACCCAGAAGGAAGACCGGGTGAAGATGGAAGTGTCCAGGCCCCGCCTGATTCATCGCAGCACTGGAGGGCTCAGTCTGAAAATTAAGTGTACACTAATGTGCTAATATGCTGTGCATACTTGTACATTGTGGCATAACCTACCCCAGGGCCTCTAAAAAGTAGTAATGTCAGGAAAGTTTACTACCGCTTTATTATCACAGGATCCCAGGAGCCTCTCATGGGGCCCCCTACTGACCCGGTGGACGGTGGCCCTTGGGCAGTGCCTAAGTGCACAGTTGCCAACATTTAAAAAATATTTTCAGGGCCACTTTTTTATATAAGTGCTATATTTAGAGTAGCTGAGATCCCCGATGTTCCTCTATACATCATAGTAGTAATCACAAAATTAAATGAGTACTAATAATGGGGCAGAACAAATATGAGAACTGATATTTCCTTTAGTTGAACTAACAAAAGTGTGTCCATTCTAGAGCCGGTAACATTGAGGATATTCAGTATAATTTTAAAGAACTGTTTTTGTGGGTAAGCGACATAGGGGAGGAGTATGGACGGTATATAAGTGGGAAGTATGTGCAGGTGAGGGAAAGGAATGTGGAGGGTCTAACAGTGGGCACTATGTACAGGAGAGGAGTACAAAGGGTACGGAAAAAAGCACTATGTACAGGAGAGGAGTGTGAAGGGTATGACAATGGGCAGTATGTACAGGAAGAGTGAGGGGGTATGACAGAGGGTAGTACGTACCAGAGAGAAGTGTGGAGGGTATGATGGGGCAGTATGTACAGGAGAGGAGTGTGGAGGGTATGACAGTGGGCAGTATGTACAGGAGAGGAATGTAGACGGTATGATAGTGGGCTCTATGTATAGGAGAGGAGTGTGGAGGGTATGACAGTGAACACTATGTATAGGAGAGGAGTGTGGAGGGTATGACAGTGGGCACTATGTATAGGAGAGGAGTGTGGAGGGTATGACAGTGAGCAGTATGTACAGGAGAGGAGTGTGGAGGGTGCGACAGTGGGCACTAAGTACAGGAGAGAAGTGTATGACAGCAGGCACTATGTACAGGAGAGGAGTGTGTAGGGTATGACAGTGGGTACTATGTATAGGAGAGAAGTGTGGAGAGTATGACAGTGAGCACTATGTACAGGAGTGGAAGGATATTTAGGGACTGAGTAGTGGTTAAGCGGGTCATACATGGATTGAAATTACGCCAATTATGCAGAGACCAGCCATAGTCAATCTATGTATGGGCTAGCTGGTTTTACACAAGTCAATCTATTAATCAACTTGAGTACAACCAGCCTGTTTTTTTTTTTTTCTTAAAACAATCAGTGCTGCCAGCTAAAGTTAGCAACACTGATCATTGTACGCACTGGCAGAACACAATAACACTGCAGGAGTAATTCCCCCATCCACAGGTCAGCAGGTGAGAGGGTGTGTGGGGACAGGCTGGGGAGAGATACTAGTCAGTGGCTGGGTAGGCCCTGGCTAGTATCAGAGCCAGATACACACAGGTTACATACGCCACGATCGTTAGAGCGAGAACAATAATTCTAGTACTAGACCTCCTCTGTAACTCTAAACATGTAACCTAAAAAAATGTAAAGCATCGCTTAGGATACCAAAAAAAATTGTGCTAACTTAACTAACTAACTGTTTTTTTAATGAATGAAACATTTTTTTCCAAAAAAACATGTTTGAAAAATTGCTGCGCAAATACAGTGCTAGAGCTGCACAATTAATCGTAAAAAAAAATCGTGATCTCGATTCAACCCCCCTGACGATCTTCAATGCAGAGTTTGCTGATTCTTTCATATAACAAGTGGAGAGACTTTCAGCTGTCAAAAGAAAATATCTGGGCAGTCTGCCAAGTTTTTAACAGGAAACATTGTAACTGACACTTCCTTCTTAGATCAAAGGGATACACTTCTGTGTGTAAAGAACAAATCCGGGCAGTCTGCGAAGTTTGTAAACAAAATGAAACATTGTAACTAACTAACATTGTAACTAAATTTAACCACTTAAAGTCCAACACTTGTTTCTTAAGTTAAAAAGCAATATTATTTGCTAGAAAATTACTTGGAACTGCCAAACATTATATATATTTTAGCAGAGACTCTAGGGAATACAATGGCTATTGCTGCAATATTTTATGTCACACTGCATTTTCCCACTTCAATGAATAATAAAAACCATAAAAACAAAACAGTGAAGTTAGCCCATTTTTTTTTTGTTTTGTTTTAATGTGAAAGATGATGTTACGCCGCAACAATCGTGAGAAAATCGTGATCTATCTTCTAAGCAAAAAAATTGCAATTCTCATTTTAGCCAGAATCGTGCAGCTCTACACCGTGCAACATAAAAAGTGCAAAGACCACCATAGAGTAATTTTCTAGCAAAAAACAAATGATGATTTTTACATGTAGTAGAGAAGTGTCAGAATTGGCCTGGGTGGCAAGGGGTTAATGACCATGAGTAATATACAAATAATTATTATAAGCACTGTGATCCTATCAGTCTGCAGTGTGTCAGCTTGTATTTATATTGGCCGCTCTGAATGTAGCTTCTGACAGGCTGTGCAAGCAGGCCCGTATCTCCGGAACCATAAATGATAGCCGTCCCATATTTTGACCAGTTGTGGGGTAGCTCTTCCCATGCCTACCCCCAAATGTGGGGTTTCTGTGACCTCTGGTCATCGAGCTACAACCCCCCAAATTCAATCTTAAAAAAAAAAATTCTTAAAAAAAAAAAAAAAAAAATTTTTTTTTTTTTTTTTTTTTTTGGGCAAATGGGCCTATCTTGAGAAAGGGGCCTGGAGCTGCAGCTCCATCAGCCCCATTGTTAATCCGGCCCTGCCTTTAAGGCAGGGATAGATGTCAACATCTCAATGTTCTCTGATGTGTCTCTAATTACCTGCCATCATTATTCCAGTTTAGACTTTTTAAAAATGTTTTTAGATGGAAAAAAGTAAAATACGTGCAAACAATCTGATTAGTAAAAGTGCATTGCTGTGTTAAAAACAAGTACTTTCATGCACCAATTCAGATACAGGGGAAATGTCGTTGACAATGGTCATCAGAGACATATGGAACTTGTTGGGGATTTCACAGGCTCAGTACCAAAATATTTCATGGAATTATTTCACAATGTTGGCAATGGTGGAGTTTCGGGCTCCCAAGTAAATGCAAAGTTTAAAAACATAAATGAGAAGTACAGCCAAATCTTGTTTGGTTGTACTTCTCCTGTGGATAACAGGGGTGCAGTGCAGTCCATTCTGCACTCCTATGACTCATTTTCAGCAGACAGCAGCAGTGGTAGTGCGTCCATAAAGGGCGCATGGGCGCCGCCCCCTCTCTCCTGCATTACATGAATCTAAATATGATCGCCGCTGACACCCCCTATTCAGATGTCCAGACCCTTTTCGGCGGGGGTGTACAGCGGCGGGGGTGTTTTTTGGAAGCACCTAATTAGAGCCATAGGTGAACAGCGGGCGCCATGCTGGGCGCTCGCTGATCACTCAGCGTTGTGTTAGCAAAGCGAAAGAATTTGCTTCGCTAACAGTGAACCCCCCCCCCCCCCCAAAAAAAAAAATTGAGCACCAGCCGCCACTGGACAGCAGCCTGAAGCCCGCTGTCAGCTGACGTCAGAGGCGCGGTCCAGGCTTGGGCAAAATCACGACAATGAAGTCGGGATCCGCCCACATACCTGGATCGGCACCAAGCTCACCTCTTCACAGTCACCAGCCCTGTGCTCGGGGAGCTGTGAGAACTGAGCGATCGGCGGTGTTAGATCGCTCGGTTCTCAGTGTAGAGACACCGGGGAACCGATTCTGCATCCACCTAGGTAAGTATAAATGTGAACGAAAATAGAAGTCCATTTTTCTCTTTTAAAAACCCAAATTGTGTATTAAATCAGGTTTACAAAAGTTGAGTTAGAGACCAAGAAATTTCACTCTTATGACAGGCAGCAGAAGGATTGCCTGAGCACTATTTGCCAAGGGCTAAGGAAGATCTTCTCTGCAGATGTTGGGCAGATGCCACAAAGGAGGAAAGATAGACTTGGCAGGGGAATAAATAGCGGGGACATGCGGGAGATGTAAAAAAAAAAAAACATAAATATCAAGGAGATGTTCCCAGAAAAGGGAGGAAGTTAACCGTTCACTGCTTCTTCTCCTTCATTACATCGAATAATAACATGTTTGTAGATCAAACTGTTTTACTTTGTCATTAAATGGGAACATTGAGATTGTACCAATGTGAGGCACACAAGGAAGGGAGGATAAACACAGACATAATTATCCAGCATGAAGGGATTAACATGATTGTGTCACACATACCTTTTCAAATGGAAAACAGGAAAAAATTTGGCACAAAAATTCACCACCTAACCACACGCAATACTCAATCCAAATATAAAGCTGGTCACAACCTGTTGGAATTTTTTTTAGATCTGATCTGTCAGCTCAAGAACAGGCGTGTAGTAAAAAAGCCCACCTAAACGATCCATTCTGGATATAAGCAATGAGGTACAACCCACACATTACGCAGGGGGTACATTTTGTTGATCTGACAGATTTAATGCCTACAATCAGGGCAGGACTAAGGGTGGTGGGGGCCCCACTGGGCTTGAGTGTTGATTGAGGGGCCCCCTGGAGCCGAGAAGCGGCAGGGGGGTTGAATTTGTTAAGCAGGGGGGGTTGGGGGTGCCGCCGAGATCGGAGCTGATCGAAGTTGTTGAGCGCGGGGGGCGGGGGTGCCGCCGAGATCGAAGCTGATCGAAGTTGTTGAGCAGTGGGGGGGTGCCGCGCCGCCGAGATCGAAGAGCCGATCGAAGTTGTTGAGCGGGGGGGGGGGGGCGCTGAGATCGAAGTTGAGCAGGGGGGGGGTGGGCCGCCGAGATCGAAGCTGTTGAGCGGGGGGTGCTGCCACCAATCAAAGTTGTTCCGCAGGGGGGGTCAAAGTTGTTGAGGGGGAGGCCGCCGTTAGTTGTTAAGCGGGTTAGCTCTTCCTGCTTCCCCCTCCCGGGGCCCCCTATTGGGCGGGGCCCATGGGCTTGAGCCCAGTCAAGCCCAATGGTAAGTCCACCCCTGCCTACAATGAATGGTCACCAAGTTCAAATGGAAACTCTGACGACCTGTTTAGATACAATTTGGAAAGGGGAGAGTATGACCTCTTTTAAAATAATAGTATCAAAAGTAGAGTGTGCCAACATCCCATTGAATATATAAGAAACTCTGACGACCTGTTTAGATACAAGGTGATTGCTGCTTGTTCTGCATAAAAATATTCAGATAAGGGAACAACCGTACTGTACTTCCATATGGGTTTCTTCCAACCTTTGCAAAGACTGCAAGGCCAACCCATCTCTGGTAGGCATGTGCACTGCCGAAAAATGTGTTTGTTTTCGTTTTCATTTGTTTTTTTTTCGTAAATTCAAAAAATTCATAAATTCGGAAAAATTGGAAAATCTGAAAATAAGAAAAGAAAATCCGAAAATTTGAAAGAATGAAAATCCAAAAATTCTAAATTCTAACTAACTAACTAATGTTAACTAACTATTAAATTATAGGTATTGGAATTTCCTTTCAAATTTGCCGCGTACACACGATAATTTTTCGGCTTGTAAAAAAAGACGTTTTTCAGCCTCTAGAAAATACAAAGTTTTTCCCAACTTCATCATTAAAACGATGAAAGAACTTACGCCCTAAGTTACGGTGGCGTAACGTATGTGGTCCGGCGTAAGCCCGCCTAATTCAAATGTGGATGATGTGGGCGTGTTTTATTCGAATTAATTGTGACCCCACGTATTTGACATTTTTTACGAACGGCGCATGCGCCGTTCATGAAAGAATCCCAATGCGCATGCTCGAAACGTACATTTCTGAATCGGCGTATATACCTAATTTGCATATTCGACGCGGAAGTCTAGGGAAGCGCCCCTAACGGTCAGCGTAAATTTTGCACCCTAGGATACAACGGCGTAGGAGACTTACGCCACTCGTATCTAGGCAACATTGAGGCGTATCTGATTCTATGAATCCGACGCCGAGATGCGACGGCCCGCACTCAGAGTTACGACGGCGTATCTGGAGATACGCCGTCGTAACTGCTTTCTGAATCCGGGCCAATGTGTCCAGGTTTCAGGCAGTCTGAAACCCGGACACAAGATTCCAAACCCGAACTGTCTGGGTGAATCCCGAACAGGTGGCAACCCTAATTCAGGACCCGCCACCCATCAGATGACCAGTGACATCACATGACCAAGACTCGAAGAAAACAGGGATGTAGACAAATAATGGAAAACCGCTAATGGGCTTTAACATAAGAACTCTTTCCAGAGAACAATAACATTCAATTCTCAACATAAATGGTTATTATTCTACAAAGTAAACCAAGTTTTCTAATGTCAAGATGATGTGAAGAAAATGAAGACGTGGCTCTGATAAGACTGGATGGATGTATCTGTACAGATTATGATGTGAGAACACAGATTCAGCCCAGAGCTCAGAGATAAGAATGTTCAAAGAGCCAGACAGGCTTTCCTCGCAGGCACATCGCTTTCTAAGCTTCTGCCGCGGATAATCTGCGGACCCCACAGGGTCTACGATTCCCGCAGATTCCCTTTGATGATTGTCACAAAGCGGCAGCAAGGAAGACCACAGCGGCATGGATGAGAACGCTTTATGGTGGGTTATGACAAGCATGTAACTACATCCCTTCTCAAAAATACAAAATTCAGCCATATCTGTGCAGATTGGAGAGCTCCTTACATAAGGCCTCGTACACACGACCGTTTTCCTCGACAGAATCCATCAAGAAACTTGGTGGCAGAGCTTTTTTGCCGAGGAAAAAGGTCGGATGTACGTTTTTCACCGAGTAAACTGTCGAGGAACTCGACGAGAAAAAAAGAGAACAAGTTCATTTTTTCCTCGACGGGAGTCTCAATTTCCTCGTCGTGTTCCTCGTCGGGCTGGTTTTCGTCGAGAAACACGTTCGTGTGTATGCTAAGAAACCCGCGCATGCTCAGAATAAAGTATTAGATGGGAGCGCATCTTCGGTAAAAGTAGCGTTTGTATTGGAAATAGCACATTTGTCACGCTGTAACAGTCTGAAAAGTGCAAATCGTCTCTTACCAAACTTTTACTTAACACGCAGTAACATGAGATTAGCAAAAGCAGCCCCAAGGGTGGCGCAAATGGAATCAAACTTCCCCTTTATAGTGCCGTCGTACGTGGTGAACATCACCGCGTTTGAGAACGAGGAGATTTGGTCTTGACGTGTGTACGCAAAGAAAGCTTATCGAGTTTCTCAAAAAGCCTAACAAGGAACTCGTCGAGGAAAACGATGTCATTTCCGACGAGTTCCTCGGTCGTGTGTACGAGGCCTAAGACAATTCTTCTTTTCAAATGTTCTGAGGGGAAGAAGGACAAAACCACAACTGGATCATGACCTTAATTTGCTCTATGCATGGTAAACAATGCCCTTTTTTTGTTTTTCATTTTCATTTTTTTCCTCTTTCATCCGAATTTCCAAATATCAAAAATGTGTCCAAATTTCAAATTGGAACGAAAGAACAGCACATGTCTAGGCTTTCCTCAAACTGTGACCACAAGGTACAAACTGTCTTCTTATGTTATATTATTAACAGTGCCCATGACCAACTTCTGAAGATTTATCCCTGGAATCATCTCCAATGTTCAGTTCTAAACAACTGTACTATAAAATTGTTTCTTTTGGGAGAAACATTTCTAGTCAACCAGCTCAGTAATGCAAGGCTTTCTCCCTGGTGTGGACTGTCGTGCTCATCCCCTCCCTTGGACTAAAGGAGAGTCAGGACGCTCTCTACGTTGCAGATAAAGAAAGGAGCTGTGTGTTAGTGGGCATCCTGACTCTCCTATAGTCCAAGGGAGGGGGCGAGCACGACACTCCACACCAGGGAAAGCCTCTCATTACTGTGTGTAGTTACAGACAGAAGAACAGGAAGTGTGGATTTCTCAGAAGAAATAAGGACATTTAAAAGCAAAATGGAAGGATGAGGTAAGTGAAGGAGGACTGCACTAAGGGAAAGGAAGCTATTTAGGAAGAAAAAAAAATTCCTTTACAACCCCTTTAAGCATTGAGATACCTCTTCTTTTTTTTATTGAAATAAATACTAAGTTTAAAATAATCAAAAGAACATTTAAAAGTGTAACAAACATGACTGAAAACAACCACAGCACTTACTGAAATAAAAGTAGGAAACGTGGGTGTTTCTAAAATATAATTCTAGTATTCATTCAGCATCTGTGATTCAAATAATAGAGAAATAGTTGCGTAATGGTTTATTAGAGCTCTCTCGCTCCCTCTCCTTTCCTCTCTCCCTCTCTCCCTCCTCTCTCTCCCTATTTCTCTCTCTCTCCCTCTCTATCCTTCTGTCTCTCTCCCCTTCTCCCAGGCACCCTCTCCTTCTCTCTCCCCCTCTCTCTCTCCCTCTCCCAGTCATCTCCTTCTTTCTCTCCCGCCTCGCTCCTCTCTCTCCCTATCCCCCTGCCTCACTTTCCCTCTCCCTCCCTATTTCTCTTTCTCCCTCTCCCTCTCACCTTGCTTCTGTCTCTCTCTCTCTCCTTCCTCTCCCTCTCTCCTTCTGTCTCTCTCCCCTCTCTCTCTCTCCCTCTCCCAGACACCCTCTCCCTCTCTCTTTCTCCCCCTAACTCCTCTTTCCTCTCTCTCTCCCCCCCACTCTCCTCTCTCTCCTCTCTTTCTCCCTACCTTTCTCCATCTCCCTCTCTTCCTCTATCTCTCCCCCCCCCCCTCTCTCTCTCTCTCTCCCTCTCACCCTCTCCATCAAAACACTTTTATTCTATGACATCAGATCACATTGAAGAAATGTAAAATTTTTAGGATCACACAGGACCCCATTATCAAGCATTTGATAATCAGTTCCCAGTTGGTTTTTGCCGCAGCACCCACTTAGACGCTATAACTTTTGCGCAAACCAATCAATAAACGCTTATTGCGATTTTTTTTACCAAAAATATGTAGAAGAGTACGTATCGGCCTAAACTGAGGGAAAAATGTTTTTTATATATTTTTGGGGATATTTATTATAGCAAAAAGTAAAAAATATTGTTTTTTTTTTCAAAATTGTCGCTCTATTTTTGTTTATAGCGCAATAAAGGACGTCAATTTTGTTTGGGAGCCACGTCGCACGACCGCGCAAATGTCAGTTAAAGCCACGCAGTGCCGAATCGCAAAAAGGGGCCAGGTCCTTTACCTGCATAATGGTCCGGGTCTTAAGCGGTTAAACGTATGCGTAAGAACTGGTAAACAGCAATCCATTTGATTATTGGTGGGGTTTATGTTCTACTAGTCTATAGGTCTGGCTAGCCCTGGTCCAGGGACTACAACTACCAGCCACTTGCTCTATATCTGTATTTAATGCTACATTGGTGTCACGTAATCCATCTGGGTAAGTCATAGCAGGCTTTCCGATCTAGCACATTCAATTCAGCTGATCCTGGCATCTTCTCGTCCTTCATATTCCTGTCCGCCCCACCATAAAACATTCTCACTGTGACCCTCGAAAGTGCCAAGCTCTTTGACACCGTTCTGTCCCCTGCCAGCCTCGCCAGCAGAGACTAAACCCTCTTGCGAGTTAATTGCATCTGTCGGCGCTTAATCATGATGTAAATCTGTCTCTTTGATCACAGATTTAGGAAAGAGAAAGCAATTAACACAGATATGTCTATTAGATATAGAAGCCCTGCGCTCAGCCGGATTACAAGATGGCAAAATGCAGAAGCTTACAGAGACGCGATAGAGAAATTAAAGAGCCAAGGCATGGGTATCTCCTGGATTTAGCAGGCTTACTTCAAAAGAAAGTACAATGAGTGAAATGAGCTAGTCCTACACAGGGAAGGATTCATGTCCTTCAGAGAAAGTTCACGTAAAGTATATGAGAACCCTCACTTTGTAAAGCAATCCATTCAATTTTAAATAGAAATAAAAGACAAAATACAGTTGTGTATGCCTATAAAAAAAATTATAACTACCTTTTGTTTTTTTCCTCTTTTAAAAGAGATCACTTACCCTCTGTTTTTAGCTGCATAGGAAACTTAGGCCTCGTACACCCGATAGGTTAACCAGAGGACAACGGTCTGATTATTTAAAGTGGAGGTTCCCCTAAAAATAAACTTTTAACATTGCATTTATGAGATTAATGACAATTAGAATCGGCTGTTTTTTTTAAAAAAATACGTCCGTACATACCGTTTCCTATATGTGTTCTCACCGCCGCTTCCGGGTATGATGGTCGGTGCTGGGCGTTCCTAATTGATTGACAGGCATCCGACCGACGCATACAGCGCGTCACGAGATGCCGAAAGAAGCCGAACGTCGGTGCAGCTCTATACGGCGCCTGCGCACCGACGTTCGGCTACTTTCGGAAAATCGTGACGCGATAGATGCGACGGTCGGAAGCCAGTCGGAAGCCTGTCAATCAAGAAGGAACGCCCAGACCCGAAGACCATACCCGGAAGCGGCGGAGAAGATCGCTCTCTAAAACGGTAAGTACTGCTTCGTTTTTAAAAAAACTAGCCGATTCCCCTAGACAAAATGAGCATCAATCTAATCTTAAATTTTTTTTTATGGGGAAACCTCCACTTTAACCATAGGTTTAACCACAGGTAAAAAATACATTTTTTAACATTACATTCAGCCCAGTTGTCCTAATGACAAGGCTGTTTTTTTTTCCCTGTACATACCGTATTTTCACCGCCGCTTCCGTGTATGTCTTCTGCGGGACTGGGCGTTCCTAATTGATTGACAGGCTTCCGACCGTCGCATACAGCGTGTCACGAGTTGCCAAAAGAAGCCGACAGTCGGTGCCGCTCTATACGGCGCCTGTGCACCGACGTTCGGCTTCTTTCGGCAACTCGTGACGCGCAGTATGCGACGGTCGGAAGCCTGTCAATCAGATAGGAACGCCCAGTGCCGCAGAAGACATACCCGGAAGCGGCGGTGAAAATACGGTATGTACGGGAAAAAAAAAAAAAAAAAACAGCCGATTGTCATTAGGACAACTCGGCTGAATGTAATGTTAAAAATGTATTTTTTGGGTGAACCTCCGCTTTAAATTTAACCTATGGATTCCTAAGCGATAGGTCAAAACCGATCGTTAGTAGGCACGACCATCGGTTAAAAATCCACGCATGTTCAGAATCAAGTCGACGCATGCTTGGAAGCATTGAACTTTTTTTCAGCACGTCCTTGTGTTTTACGTCACCGCGTTCTGATACGATCGGTTATTTAACCTATGGTGTGTAGGCGCGACGGACCATCAGTCCGCTTCATCGGTTAACCTAGGACAACGGTCCTTCAGATCGTTCTCATCGAATGGACTGATCGTGTGTACGAGGCTTTAGAGACCTGGGGGGGGGGGGATAGCACTACACTGATCTTCCTAGTGAGTGAGCCTAATCATTAGAAGAGAGTAGGCTGAGTTCCCGGTGCAGCCAGAAAACTGACCACGCAGTTTTTTTTTTATGTCAGTGTGGTCAGTTTTTAATAGAAAGCATAGGGACTGGTAGGAACACCAGGGATTTCCCCTTTTTTGCTATTTCTGTTATTTACTGTTCATACACTATATTGGCAAAAGTATTGGGACACGCACATGAACTTTAATGGCATCCCAGTCTTAGTCTGTAGGGTTCAATAATAAGTTGGCCCTTTGGAACTATAACAGCTTCACCTCTTCTGGGAAGGCCGTCCACAAGGTTTAGGAGTGTGTCTATGGGAGTGTTTGACCATTCTTCCAGAAGCGCATTTGTGAGGTCAGGCTCTGATGTTGGACAATAAGACCTGGCTCCCAGTCTCCGCTCTAATTCACCCCAAAGGTGTTCTATTGAGGTTGAGATCAGGACTCTCTGCAGGCCAGTCAAGTTCCTCCACCCCAAACTCGCTCATTCATGTCTTTATGGATCTTGCTTTGCCAGCGGGTTTTAACCCTTTTTCGGCCGCTAGCGGGGGTTAAAATCGTCCTGATATCGACCGAAAAGTGCTGCAAAAATGACAGCTTTACCGCCAACGCCGTGACGTCCCAGTGTGAAAGTAGCCTTAAAGGGGTTGTAAAGGTATACAATTTATTTTTTCCTAAATAGCTTCCTTTACTATAGTGCAGTCCTCCTTCACTTACCTCATCCTTTCATTTTGCTTTTAAATGTCCTTATTTCTTCTGAGAAATCCTCACTTCCTGTTCTTCTGTCTGTAACTCCACACAGTAATGTGAGGCTTTCTCCCTGGTGTGGAGAAAGCCTCTTGAGGGGGAGGGGGTGAGCAGGAGTGTCAGGACACTCTCTACTTTGCAGCTAGAGAAAGGAGCAGTGTGTTAGTGGGTGTCCTGACTCTTCTGCTCGCCCCCTCCCCCCTCAAGAGGCTTTCTCCACACCAGGGAGAAAGCCTTGCATTACTGTGTGGAGTTACAGACAGAAGAACAGGAAGTGAGGATTTCTCAGAAGAAATAAGGACATTTAAAAGCAAAATGGAAGGATGAGGTAAGTGAAGGAGGACTGCACTAAGGTAAAGGAAGATATTTAGGGGAAAAAAAATTGTACCTTTACAACCCCTTTAATCTCACGTCAGGATGGCGAGAAATCGAAATCTTTCGGCAGGTGAACCAACTGCTATATGAGTTTTTTCCGTGTATTTATGTGTATTATTCATCTAGAGTTCAGCTTTAAGCCCTTCCATTTCCATACTTGGAACAGCTGATTAGATATGTCAGATACAAAGTATATAATGTGTTTTGCTTACACCAGCAGGCAGAAGCCATCCTGACTGTGAAAAGTAGATTACAGAAGCTAATGCACAAAGATAGCGCCCTGCAATTTCTCTAGATTTATTCATGCAAGTTGCTATTTATAGTAGAGCTGACAACCTGCACCTCTGTTCCCTTGGGGACTCCTGACATTAAGCCTGGATTCTCACCTTTGCATTTTAGCTTGATGTATTTACCATTGAAATCAATAGAAACACATCTCAACACTTGGGGTTAAGGTGTGCATCATGCCAAACGTACACTTATCGTGGCTTGCATCAAGGTTTGTTGATGTGCATTTTGATGCCCGTGGGCATTTTAGTACAAAGTGCAAATCCAACACAAATTGAAACAATGGGCTAGATTCACAAAGAGTTACGCCGGCGTATCAGTAGATACGCCGACGTAACTCGGAATCTAAGCCGTCGTAAGTTTAAGTGTATGCTCAAACTGAGATACACTTAAACCTAGCTAAGATACGACGGCCTGCACCATCGTATCTTAGGGTGCAATATTTACGCTGGCCGCTAGGTGGCGCTTCAGTTGAGTTCAGCGTAGAATATGCAAATGCCTAGATACGCCGATTCACGAACGTACGCTTGCCCGTCGCAGTACAGATACGCCATTTCCGTAAGAGATACGCAGCGTAAAGATAAAGCTGCCCCCTAGGTGGCGTAGCCAATGTTAAGTATGTCCGTTGAAATTTGAAAATGTTACGTTGTTTGCGTAAGTCGTCCGTGAATGGGGCTGGACGTAATTTACGTTCACGTCGAAACCAATACGTCCTTGCGGCGTACTTTGGAGCAATGCACACTGGGATATGTACACGGACGGCGCATGCGCCATTCGTGAAAAAGGTCAATCACGTCGGGTCACCATCCATTTACATAAAACACGGCCCCTCATCCTTATTTGAATTAGGCGGTCCCATTTACTTTGTGGATACAGCACTTGCCTCACTTACTTACGACGGCGTAGCGTAAATACGATATGCTACGCCGCCGTAACAATGCGTAAATCTACCTGAATCTAGCCAATGCGTGCAACAATGCAAGTTAAGATGCATTTATATGTGATTTGATGCGTTTCCATTGATTTAGATGGAAAACACATTGGTGGAAAAACATGGAGATGATCCATCCTAAAAATGTATGCATGGTAATAGTTATTGCTTACATTTTTGGTTCGTAAGTAGACATGGGCCGAACACACCCCTGTTCGGTTTGCAGCAGAACTACCGAACATGGGAAATGTTCTAAAACCGAATGGCGAACCCCATTAAAGTCTATGGGAGCCGAACAGAAAAAATCAAAAGTGGTTATATGCAAGTAATTGGCCATAAAAGGGGTATGGGGGTCCGGGTACTTCCCTGGGGGCATGCCAAATGCAAAATGTTTTTTTTTTTAAACTATTGTTTTTTTCAGGAGCAGTGATTTTTATTATGCTTAATCTTCAACGATAGTGCCTGGAGGGTCCCTTTAATGTGCCTGTATATTGGGGCATCTGTAGCATTCATAAAACATGCTGCGGAAAAAAATGGCATTCCTAAAGAAATAAAAACAAGTAAAATCACATTTAAAATGACACGCGGTTACAATTGTCAGCTATTGAAAGAATAAAGAAAAAACAACGTGCCCCCCCCCCCCTTTAATCCATACCAGAACCTTATTCAGGCATTCAGTGCATGCTGGGTCCGTGATGTCAGAAAGGGGCGGTGCCACCAGGTGACGTAGCCAGGTGGCCCTGCCCCTTACCTATATAAGTCATTTATTAATTTTTTTTTTCGTATACGGCAGTGCGGCGGGCGGCGTGAATGAAGATCGATTTATATCGGGGGACATGGGGGGGGTGTATTTTTATAACTTTTTGACACTTTTTTGGTAAATGGGTAGGGGTACTATGTACCCGATACTCATTTACATAGGGGGGGGCCTCCTTGTTAAAGGGGGCTTCAAGATTCCGATAAGTCCCCTGCCTGCAGACTACCACTACCACCGGCCACGGTAGTGGGGTTGAGCCCCTTGTTCCCATCAACATGGGGACAAGATTCTTTGTAGCACATTCCTGTATTCTCTTAACTTTTGAACCATTCCAAAGACAGACCAAAAGGGTCTACAAATGACAAATGGGCAGAGTAAGCTGGGTGCACACCTAAAGTTTGCTGAATTAAAATTAAACTAAGCAATGTTAGTGCGCCGATCTCCCCCGATGTGCCTTGGTGTTCTGACAGGGTGACTGACAGTCAGCAGCTTTCTGCAGCCTGAAGACTGAGGCCTTGTACACACGGCCAGACATGTCCGATGAAAACGGTCCGCGGACCGTTTGACCGTTTTCATCGGACATGTCTGCTGGGAGGTTTTGGTCTGATGTGTGTACACACCATCAGACCAAAATCCCCACGGACAGAGAATGCGGTGACGTATACGACACCTACGTTCTCTGACGCGGAAGTTCAATGCTTCCACGCATGCATTGAATCAATTCGACGCATGCGCGGGATTTCGGGCCGCTGGTTATACGTCATAACCAGCGGACATGTCCGATGAGTCATACTGACCATCGGACATGTCCGACGGACATGGTTCCAGCGGACAAGTTTCTTAGCATGCTAAGAAACTTTTGTCCGCTGGAAACCTGTCCGCTAGCCCAGGAATCCGGTCCGGTAGGCCCTACACACGGTCGGACATGTCCGTGGAAACTGGTCCGCGGACCAGTTTCAGCAGACATGTTCGGTCGTGTGTACGAGGCCTGAGAGCTTAGCAATCAGCGGTGTTTGAACGCTCAGTTCTCACTCTGATGCCTCGTACACGCGACTGGTTTTTCCGGAATTCCTCTCAAGCCTGCCTTGCATACACACGGTCACACAAAAGTCCGGTGAATTTTTTTTTTCACAAGAAAGTCGGGTGAATTTTTGACTGCCAAGAACGCGGTGACGTAAAAAGACTACGATAAGCCGACAAAATGAAGTTCTATGCTTCCGAGAATGCACGTTTTTTTTTGTTGGAAAAGCATACAGACGAACGGTTTTCCCTCCAGGACTTTTTCCTGATGGGGAAAAAAAAAGATCCTGCTCTTTTTTTTTTGTCCGGTAGTTTTCCCGTGGGAAAAACTGCGATGTAGCAAACACACGGCCAGGTTTCCCGGCCAAAAGCTCTCATCGCAGGTTTTCCGACGGGAAAACCGGTCGTGTGTACGAGGCATTAGAGCCGGCAGGGGACAAATGCAGCATTAGGCCTCGTACACACGGCCGAGTTTCTCGGCAAAAACCAGGAAGAAGCTTGCTGGGTTTTTTTTTTTTTTGCCGAGGAAACCGGTCGTGTGTACACTTTTCAACGAGGAAACTGCCGAGGATCTTGTCGGGCCAAAAAGAAAGCATGTCTTCTTTTTCCTCGACAGCAATGGGAAAATTTGGCTCGCCGAGATCCTCGGCGGCTTCACAAGGAACTCGACGAGCAAAACGATGTGTTTCACCCGTCGAGTTCCTCAGACGTGTGTACGAGGCTTCAGATCACCTAGGTGAGTATAAATCGTAATTTAAAAAAAAAAACAGAACTCCCCTTTTAATCTACAGATTTGGTGGGGGAGGGTAAAATAAAAAAATTTGTGTACAAAGAAACTACAGGCACTGTGCAAAATTCTAACTATAAGACATGTGATCAGTTCATGAAAATAAATTCTGCTTGGTTGATGTGCAACTCTTTATACACAATTGTCTCTCATTTTGCTGCAATATGAGAAAAGCCTTAATTGTAACACCAGTAATGATGGGACTCCTGCAGAGGGACTCATAGATAAAATAATCCACTAACATAACAAAAAAGGGCTGGGATTACAGTCACAGGCTTGTCACAGCCACTGAAGGCTAACATGGTAACGTGGTGACACTCTGACATTGCGATGGGTTGCCATGGGGAATTACTATAGTTATATGATCACAAACATTTATAGTGTCAAGGAATAATCTAAGAGATGTATTTAGGAAGCACAGAGGACACAGAAGATACATGAGAAGACCAACACAGTGCAAGTATTTCATACTGCATTAAATTAAAGAACTGCAATATCTCAACCTCGCTCCAGTCATATAAACTGACTTTATTCCAGAGTCTAGAACAGATGTAGGAGCAGGAACTGAGACATATGAGAGCTGTCATGGTGCCAGATTCCCAAAATGTGACTTCATTTATAGAAACCCGTGGAGCTGCAATATGTTTTTATCAGTTTCCGAATGTTCAGTTTTCCAAAAATGTAAAAAAAAAATTGAGCTCCCACTGACTTTCGACGGAACTGTTGAAAGATTGTGCATACTAATTCTTGATTCTAGCGTAATTGGACCTGGGGAACCTGTAAAGAGGCTAACTAACTAATGGAGGATCCCAGGGCAATGGCACATGGACTCTTTGGAAAAAAATCACACACTCACACGTGGGGGTCCCTTGTCAATGACTTACTGACACTGAGGTTCCCAGATTGATGACACATTGATAAGTCAGGTTCCAGAAAAAAGGACACACTGACAACTGTCAGTCCCAGAACAATGATACACTGATACTGGTGGTACCAGAGCAATGACACACGTATTCTAAGGGTCCCAGAGCAATTAAAGATTGACAATGAGGTTCTCAGAGAAATAACAAAATGACACTTGGGGTGACTGACTGACTTTTTCCATCGGATAAGATTGGACAGCCGCACTTCCACGAAATTCTTAAAATGTTGCCTTTAATGGTAAAAAACGGAAACAGCACTACAAGTCACAGCAGACAGTGGGGTGGATAGCTGACACGTTTCGCACTGGGGTATCAGCGCTTAGTCATAGCTAAGCTATGACTAAGCACTGATACCCCAGCGCTTGCATACCCCATACCCCATGCCCCATGCATTGCTTGCATCCACCGTTCTGAGAGGACACTGATTGCTGAGTGCACTCACCTGGAGCAGCAGTTTCCCTTTTTTTACACACTCAGTCCAGGTGCAAATAAAGGAACTTGTATTAAAGTAAAGGAAATAAATATCACAACAAGCCTGGGGGAAGGAGGCCCAGCCAACCGGTAATGCCACTGGATGCCAACAGCGTGTAGTCAAGCCGAACTGACAGCGTCTGTCTGGAAGGGCAGAATAAAGCCTGGTCCAAGCCCAACTGGGGAGGTGTCCAAGGAAAGTGCCATAGCCGTAGCACTTCCGTATTGGTCTGAAACCATTCCCTACCACTAATACTAAGCCTGATAGACTAGGTGACCTGTCCCTACACTTACACATATGATAAATGCACGCCAAACCCAGGGGCCAATTACCTAAATAGACTCTGCCACACCTAATATGGCCACCCGAGATGCATAGGTGGTCAGCATCCAACCGGATCGCTGTCCCAGTGACTCAGAAAACCATAGAGGAACCATGTTCCTCCTGACTTCCTCTCCCTCTGCACTGCCGCTACAGATGAGTAGGAAACCAAGAGTGTGCCTTAGAGCACCATGGGAAGGGGGCACCATAGCCTGGTGAAAAGAATACCTGCACGCTAAAACCAAATGCACAGATGTTTACTTACCAAGAAACCAACACTTATCATCAGACAAAGGTAGACAAGCCCCACAGATTTCTATGGTGCTGTAATGTGCTTATGTGGCCAGGAGAGAAAGGGGACTTGTGGGGGGGGATTCAAATAAACAACATTGGCCTTGTCAGTTGGCTCTCAGTAAGTATACAATTGTGGGGGAGTTGGCTTTTAGGATCCAAGGGGGACACCATTCTTGGGGCAGCCCTAAGGCACTCATATCATTTTGAGTGTGATTATTGCAGTTTACTCACCCAATGAGGTCATCGCAAACTTCATTACTTTATACATATAAAATGCCAAATGCGCCACTGAGAACATTTTATGCTGCAGTTCAAATAAATAATATGCACATAAAACCACAATTAAATAAGTGTCTTTACATTGGCGGAGTAGGGTGCTTCGGACCTTCCGTTACGAGCCTGCTCCCACCCAGACCTGACAGTCAGCTACTAGGCAGACTACCATTACCTGTCCTGCACAGGGAACAGCTACTAGGAACTACTGGGAACCAGGAATCCAGCTCTCTTCTCTCCTCGTGGACTCCTTCATTCGCCGCAGGTAAGACCCTGCCTCTCAGGGCCTACCATCCAGGGGAACCACTGACGGCCGTCCTTCTCAGGGCAGCCGTCACTCAGACCCCTCACTGCGGCTCTCTATTCCCCTCTTGGGCTCGGCATCCCCACTCGCACGGCCACCCACGATTGTGGTGGCCCCTAGACACCCCACCTGGGTGTATTCTCGGCGCTTCTCGGCGTTTTTTACACGCCCGCGCCAGCCTGCTACTTTCCGCGGCCGCCGCGCCTCAGGAAAGTCCGCGGCTTCAGCCGCGGCCTACCGGCGCTCCGTCCGTTTTCTCCCTGCGCCTGCCACCAATAGTGCGGGTCTTTCTGATTATCGCCCCCGCACCCCCAGAGGTCCCCTCCACCCCCCTGCTAAGCAACCAGATTGGGGGAATCATTTTCTTACCAACCTGGTTGCCCCCCCAGCCTGGGTCCTGTATCTTTGCCTGGCGGCCATCTTGGTGCACCCCAGCAACAGTGACACCCAGCATCCCCCCCCCCCCCCCTCTTTTTCCCCTCATTAAGTTCAGCAGTCTTTGACCCAGGGCTTGAAGCCGATCGCCTTTAGGGATCAGGAAGGAATTTTTTTCCCTGCCGCAGCACATTGGCCAGCTTGCCCAGGGTTTTTTTGCCTTCCTCTGGACCAAGGACTGCTGAGAGCGAGGATTCTCCGAATCCTCTCTCACCGATCACCCGCACCCCCGCCCACGGTGACTGGCAACAATGGTTAAATTGCGATACTCTGCGGAAACCATTTGGGGTCTGAGACAATTCGCAACAATATTACCTGCCGTCACCAAAAAAGCCTTAAAATCAGATCAACTTTTGAGAATCGATCGACGATCGATCATCAAAAATTTCAACCATTCAACACAGCTCAAGCACATATCATGTGCGTTGCTTAACACTAGATCAGCAGTTAAACACCGATCAGAAATCCATGATTTCTTACTACAAAACGATCTGGACTGCCTCTTCATTACAGAAAGTTGGCTGTCAGACGATTGCAACACCATTCTTGGAGAACTGGTACCAGCAAATTATCGTATCCTAACGGAAAATAGAATAGGGCAAAGAGGAGGAGGCCTGGCGGTGATTCATAAGTCTCATATTGCAATCACTAAACCGGTCCTTCAAAATCCTCTACCTTTTATGGAAACTCTTACGCTTCAACTTCAAGCTCACTCTCAGGAGACCGTTCACATTCTCCTCTGCTATAGGCCCCCTGGGCCCAAATCGCATTTGATTTCAGCATTAACGGAGTTCATATCCACTTACTCCCTTAACAGCAATCATCTTTTGCTGCTCGGGGATTTCAATTTGTGGGCCAACTCCTCACAGGATCCCATCGCGGATGCCTGCATCGACCACCTGGAAGGGTTAGGTCTTCAGCAACTTATATGCGGACCCACGCATGCTTCAGGTCACACTCTCGACCTAATTTTCAGACAAAATCTGAAAATAAACATTCTGGGTATTGAACCTTTGCCATGGACAGACCACCATGCAATTAGCTTCATAATTCCCAGAATTCCACTAGTCATGAAAGTACCCAAGCCGGTGACAATACACTGGGCTAGATCTCAGAGGAAGCTCCACTCGGAACTCTTCAGATCTACCCTGGGAAACCGAATTGGGGCTATTCCTCCTCAGCTAGCAGCCTCAGATACTTTGGATGCCATAAATGCAGCTCTGCTACAGTCAGCCGACTTAGCAGCACCAAAGCGCAAAGTCCGCAGCCGGGCAAAAAAGTCCAGCTGGTTCAATAACCAGCTGTCGCTATTGAAGCAAGAGCGCAGAAGGGCGGAAGCCGCCTGGATAAGAAGTCCTTCAGAAGACCGCCTCAACTTCTACAAAGCAGTAACTACACGATATCACAAGGAAATTTTCAAAGCCAAGAAACTTCACTTTTCCACGGTGATTAACAGCGCAATGAATCGCCCACGTGAACTCTTCAGGATGGTCACCCAGACCATGAATCCGGGATGTCTTGAAGTCCCCACTTCAGACACCCAAGAGTTCTGCAATGAACTATCGGATTTCTTCATCAACAAAATTGAAAAAATTCGGGTAAGTATTCGGCAAAACAATACTCCACTCAGCCCCCTCTTCAATCAAAACACCGACGGAACGCCTCTACAATCAACTAAGTTCACTTTGGAACCCATCTCCATTGATACCACAAAAAAATTCATTGGTGCGCTGCGCAACAGCACAGCACCCAATGACATCATTCCCACCAAGCTACTGAAGGAATGTGCCGACATCCTGGCGCCTCCGATCACACAGCTTATAAATCAGTCATTTAAGGAAGGCATAGTGCCTTCCCTGCTGAAAGAGGGCACAATCCTGCCGATCTTGAAAAAACCTAATTTGGATCCTCTGGACCCAACTCACCGCCGTCCCATAACAGGTCTAAATGCTCTGTCCAAGATAATGGAGAAAGTGGTGGTAAATCAGCTGCAACAGCATCTGGATACCCACAACCTACTCGATCCATTTCAATCCGGGTTCCGTCCCGGACACGGGACAGAAACGGCCTTACTGAAAATATGGGATGATGCGCTCGAGGCCGCAGACGAAGGAGAATCGTGTCTCCTGGTTCTGCTGGACCTAAGCGCAGCCTTTGACACAGTAGACCATAAATTGCTACTGAGACGACTAACAGAAGTCGCCGGAGTCTCAGAAGATGCCTTACCATGGTTCTCCTCTTTTCTCGAAAACCGTTCACAAACAGTGAAACTGGGATCTTTCACGTCAGAAAAACGCGCGGTGCCATGTGGGGTCCCCCAAGGATCCCCCCTATCACCGGTGCTGTTTAATATCTATCTTCGTCCTCTCTTTGATATTATCAGTAGCCAAGAACTACTCTATCACTCGTATGCAGACGACACGCAGTTGTACTTTCGCATCTGCCAAAAAAAGGATCATCATCTCAGATTAGAGAAATGTCTCTCTTCAATAGAAAACTGGATGACTAAGAGTTATCTCAAACTCAATAGCGCTAAAACAGAACTCTTTATGTTCAATGCCAGTCGGAAGAGACAACCGACAACTAACTGGACACCTTCGCCCATCCTGGGTCAGACCATCTCCCCTAGCTCCAAAGTCAAAAGTCTAGGAGTCACGTTTGATACCTTCATGACAATGGACGCACAAATAGGGACAGTAGTCAGCGGGACGCACCATTTGATGCGCCTTCTACGCAGACTTATTCCATTTATTCCCAAAGAAGACATAGCAGTCGTGGTGGGAACAATCGTGAATTCCAGACTGGACTATGCAAATGCCCTTTACCTCGGGCTCCCCAAGTACCAAATCGCTCGTCTTCAAGTCGTACAGAATACGGCCGCCAGACTGGTGACTGGGAAAAAATCTTGGGAATCAATCTCACCTTCGCTGAGATCCCTTCACTGGTTGCCAGTGAAAGACAGAATTGCATTCAAAGCACTCTGCCTGACACATAAGTGCATCCATGGGAAGGCTCCTCGTTATCTTTGCGACAAGATCAAAACGCACAATTGCAACCGCATTCTGCGATCCACCGACCAAAATCTGGTCAAGGTTCCTAAAACCAAATACAAGTCCAAAGGAGAAAGAAGGTTTGCTTTCCAGGGCCCCAGGCTTTGGAATGCTTTGCCAACCAGCATTCGGTTGGAGCAAAACCACCTGTCTTTCAGAAGGCAGATCAAAACCCTGCTTTTCTGAAAGGCATGAGACACTAACAACTAGCGCCCAGAAGCGATTCAGTTCGCATGTGCCGCGCTATATAAATTTTTCATTCATTCATTCATTCATTGGAAAATGCTTTCAAAGCGGAGCAGTCCTTCATCCAAAAAGGACTTAAAAAAATCTCCAGCAGTATAATCCCTCATTGTCATTGACTGTAAGTTATGGAATTGTGCTTGTGCTCTGAGTTTATTTAATAAATATAAATATATTGCTATCTGGCTTGAAAGCAGTGTAAGCATACTGCATCCCAATCACAGCAAAGGATGATAAAGGAACAAAGGATGCCAAAGGTACAACTATTACTTTTTTCAGGGATCCTTCACAACAGGTAACAGACGAATAAAACGTTTTTGTTTTGAATAGAGTGGGAAAGGGAGGAAAAAATCCAATTTTTTGAGTAATCACTAGCACAGCAATAAACTCATTTTAGATAGATTTACACTTTACTTATTATTGCAGCCTTTCTCAACATTTTAACAAGAATTAACAACTTCAGGTCTCAAAGAAGCCCTGCTAATAAATGATTACTTAGTAGTAATAATAATACAATTATTAATGATTTAATAATAGAGATGATGATGATAATAATAATAATGGCCAAAAAAGAAACGCAGACAGTGAAAATTGTAGTGTTCCCCTCATGTCGATGGTGAGTCAAGTGCCCCCTTTCATTAGTGATCAGTGGATAAGAGCCCCTTTAAATTGGTTGGTTTTGTGAGAAGAATCTCTTTATATTGATTGTTATTGGGCGAAATTCCCCTTTATATTGGTTGTTATTGGGAGAAGGGTCTCTTTATATTGGCTGTTATTGGCAGAAGGGTCTCTTTATATTGGTTGTTATTGGGAGAAGGGCCCCTTTATATTGGTTGTTATTGGCAGAAGGGTCCCTTTATATTGGTCGTTATTGGAAGAAGGGTCTCTTTATATTGATGGTTATTGGGAGAAGGGCCCCTTTATATTGGTTGTTATTGGCAGAAGGGTCTCTTTATATTGGTTGTTATTGGGAGAAGGGTCTCTTTATATTGGTTGTTATTGGGAAAAGGGTCTCTTTATATTGGTTGTTATTGGGAAAAGGGTCTCTTTATATTGGTTGTTATTGGCAGAAGGGTCTCTTTATATTGGTTGTTATTGGTAGAAGGGTCTCTTTATATTGGTTGTTATTGGGAGAAGGGTCTCTTTATATTGGTTGTTTTTTGGTAGAAGGGTCGCTTTATATTGGTTGTTATTGGGAGAAGGGTCTCTTTATATTGGTTGTTATTGGCAGAAGGGTCTCTTTATATTGATGGTTATTGGGAGAAGGGCTCCTTTATATTGGTTGTTATTGGGAGAAGGGTCTATTTATATTGATGGTTATTGGGAGAAGGGTCTCTTTATATTGGTTATTATTGGGAGAAGGTCTCTTTATATTGATGGTTATTGGGAGAAGAGTCTCTTTATATTGGTTGTTATTGGCAGAAGGGTCTCTTTATATTGGTTGTTATTGGTAGAAGGTCTCTTTATATTGATGGTTATTGGGAGAAGGGCCCCTTTATATTGATGGTTATTGGGAGAAGGGCCCCTTTATATTGATGGTTATTGGGAGAAGGGTCTCTTTATATTGATGGTTATTGGGAGAAGTGTCTCTTTAAATTGGTTGTTATTGGGAGAAGGGTCTCTTTATATTGGTAGGTATTGGGACAAGGGTCTCTTTATATTGGTGGTTATAGGGAGAAGGGCCCATTTATATTGGTAGGTATAAGGACAAGGGCCTCTTTATAGGGAGAAGGGCCCATTTATATTGGTAGGTAATATTGGGACAAGGGCCTCTTTATATTGGTGGTTATTGGGAGAAGGACAGGTAAAGTTGTAGAGCATTTTACCTAAACCTTCTGGAAAATGTGTCCTGCTGGTCTGAGTTCACAGGAAGAATAGTATCTAATTTAGATCTTACTTCTGAGTTCAAAGACAATGCAAAACATGCTAAGGTTTAAGAAGAGTCCTTTATTGGTTGAATATGTTCTAGTACTAAACAACCAATGGTGAAACTCTAGTAAATTGAGAGTTTACTACTACCCCTGGAACCCCAAAGCTGGGTGGAATCTAAGCTTTGACCCCACTGTGCTTCTTGAGTGACTCCTAAAAAGTTGGGTTGCTTTGAACATACTAACGCAAAAGCTAAGTTGCAGCCTATAGCTGTCTTCTAGATTTCCTATTTTATTGTTCTAGATAGAAAATGAAAGATGACTCTAGGCAACAAATTCATCTTGCTCCACATCTGTCCCTTGAAGAGACCCACACTGAGCAGATGTCCAGTATATTGAAGGATTCGCATGCAAAATTCTTGAAAGTGTGGGAACCATGGATAAGTTATGCTTTTCCATCCCTGCCCCCGACCAGTTATGGTCGGCTTTAGGAAGACTTGCTCCGGCGGGTCCCGTGTCCGTGATACTTGCCCTCTTCTGGGGCTTCTCTTTCTCTCTACTCTTTCGTTTTCCCTTCTCCTTCTTTCCTGTTTGCTTTCTCTGTCATTATTCTTCGTTATAAGGACCAACAATGCAAGCGGCTGTACTCCTAGGTACAGAAAGATATTTGTGTTTAGGACATAGGTCTATGTTTCAACCTGGTCCTTTATGGCCTGGGTTATAATTGATCTTGTTGTCTATTATGTGTTCATGCGCTATTTCTTACATTTTTTATATTTTTTTTTTGTTGTATGTTCTATGTCGCCCCTGCGTGGGCAAACCACGGCTTGTTAAAAATTTTGAAAAATTTAATAAAAAATATTGGACAAGAAGAGACCCACACTATCAGTAGAAGTCTCCTCTTTGGCCCACACAACAAGAAAAGCTCGGAATTTGAGTGATGACATTATTCCAGGTGCTAATTTATGATATCATTTATGGACTAAGGTCCACTGAAGAAAAATAACTCTGCAATTGACATCCTTATAGATACTATGGGTAACTTAAAGGAAACCCATGCCAAGGAAATATGGGGATTGCCATTCCGTACGTTTCCTTCTGAATATGCAAACAAGGAGTTCTAACTTTGCTCTGACTCTATTGGATGCAGAAATTTAGTGAAGTAAGAGAGTCAGGCATAGAAGAGAGTGTGATTTGTTGTGCTCTCTTTCATGTTTCTTTATTAGTTACATAAATACAGTGACATTTCAGAGCTTTTAATGCAGACCCTATGTCAAGCATTAGTGACTCAACCTCACTGCTGCTTGTTGAAGAGTCTGCATTAAGAGCTCTAAAACGTTGCTGTATTTATGTGACTAATAAAGAAGCTTGAAGGAGAGCAGCATGTGTTGGTGATCTAAACTCTTTTCTATAATTTGCAATGGTGCCAGACTGTGGCAGATCACTGCAATACTCAAACACTGAGTGTTTGGAGTGCACCAAGCTCCTCCATTCACAGATAAGCAGGCATGACTGCCAGGCAGTTTTAATTTTTAGAAGAAAACCAGGAATGGCATCTTCTGTATTCATTTTGAAATGTTTCCTTTAAAGGAGTTCTCTAAGCTAAAACTTTTAACCCCCGCTGTGCCCGGGCTGTAAAACTATACAAAATAAACTTTCACTTACCTGCCTACGATCCCCCGTTGTTCCGATTTCGCCGTCCCGTTCTCCGGTCCCGGTCTGTTCCACTTCCTGCGGGTCGGTGACTCACAGTGCGCTCAGCCTATCAGCGGCCGCAGCAATGTCCCGTCGCGGCCGCTGATAGGCTGAGCGCACTGTGAGTCACCGACCCGCAGGAAGTGGAACAGACCGGGACCGGAGAACGGGGCGGCGATATCGGAACAACGGGGGATCGTAGGCAGGTAAGTGAAAGTTTATTTTGTATAGTTTTACAGCCCGGGCACAGCGGGGGTTAAAAGTTTTAGCTTAGAGAACTCCTTTAACCACTTGCTCACTGGGCACATATACCCCCCTCCTGCCCAGGTGAAATTTCAGCTTCCGGCACTGCGTCGCCTTAACTGACAATTGCGAGGTCGCGTGACGTGGTTCCCAAACAAAATTGATATCCTTTTTTTCCCACAAATAGAGCATTCTTTTGGTGGTATTTGATCACCTCTGCGGTTTTTATTTTTTGCGCTATAAACAAAAAAAGAGCGACAATTTTGAAAAAAATAAATATTTTTTACTTGTTGCTATAATAAATAGCCCAATTAAAAAAAAAAAAATGTTTTTTGTTTTTTTTTGCTCATCTTTTATTTTTTCGCAGATAACAGAAAATGTAAAAAAAATGTTTTCTCAGTCTAGGCCGATACGTATTCTACACATTTTTGGTAAAAAAATAAAATAAAAAATAAATCGCAATAAGCGACTGGTTTGCGCAAAAGTTATAGCGCCTACAAAATAGGGGACAGAATTATTATTATTTTTTTTACTAGTAATGGCGGCGATCTGTGATTTTTATTGGGACTGCGACATTATGGCGGACACATCGGACACTTTTGACACATTTTTGGCACCATTCACATTTATACTGCGATCGGTGCTATAAATATGCACTGATTACTGTATAAATGTGACTGGCATTGAAGGGGTTAACACTAGGGGGTGAGGGAGGGGTTAAATGTGTACCCTGCATAGTGTTTCTAACTGTGGGGGAAGGGAACTGACTGGGGGAGGTGACCGATCTGTGTCCCTATGTACAAGGGACACAGATCGGTCTCCTCTCCCTGACAGGACGTGGATCTGTGTGTTTACACACACAGATCCACATCCTTGTATCTGTAACCGCCGATCGCGGCAGCCTGGCGGACATCGCAGCCACCAGGCACGCGCATCGGCATCTCAGAGATGCGGCGGGCACGCGCGCCCCCCAGTGGCCAGGAGGAGCGGAGGCCGTAAAAAAGACGGCGACCCAGAGATTTAGAACCACACTGCGGCCGTATATAGTCGTAAGGCCGTCAGGAAGTGGCTAAACTTAAAAAAGGTATCGGTCCCATGTCAAACATTCTGTATTTATTTAAAAAAAAGTCAGGAAATAAATTGAATGAACATACTCAATAAGGCAGGGGTAGACAACCTGGGGCCTGCCAGCTGTTGTAGAACTACTAGTCCCATCATGCCTCTGGGAGTAATTGTCACTGCCAGCCTTGCAATTCCTCATGGAAAATGTAGTTCCACAACAGCTGGAGGGCCACAGGTTGCCTACTTCTGCAGGGAGGGAATGAGAAATCTGCATAGTGCTGTAAACCATATCAACCAATCAGCAGTCAACAATCCACTGTATGTCTCTAGTAGACAGAAATCATATTGTTCTAATCTAGATTATTGTACTTTGGACATCACCACTACTCTTAGCACTTGGTGATTTAAGGAGTAATCCCAAACCCTGTATTTCAAGTTTGTGTTCTTCTTAAAGAGGAAGTAAACCCTCTGAAAAAAAAATACACCCTGCAAGACAAATGCATAATAAGCTAGTATGCATAGCATACTAGCTCATTATGAATTACTTACCTGAGATCGAAGCCCCCGCAGCGGCTCCGGCGCTGTGACTGGCCGGAGCAGCGATGATGTGCTCATGTGCGCGGGAGTCGCCAGTCATGGCGCGATCGCCGTTAGAAATGGCAAGCTCAGTGTGCCTGCGCTGTTGTCTACGGTGCATGCGTCGTAGACATCGGTGCCCGTATTTTTTGCAAATATCTCCTAAACCGTGTAGGTTTAGAAGATATTTCTTGCTCCTACAGGTAAGCCTTAATCTAGGCTTACCTGTAGGTAAATGTGGTCTGTAAGGGTCTAATTTACTGCCAACTTTTTTCCATGGATGCCAACAAACAGTTGTATGCACCCTTCCTAGTTGGATTTTACATTTTTGTAAATTACAACAGGTGGTGAGAGACCCCATGGCTTCAAAGCCCGCAACCCTGGCAGAGAAGCTGTCCATTGAATCTTCTGGCGATCCATGAAGATGGTGTTTGATTTAACCCATTAGCACCCAACTGTACATGTCAGCTTTGACGCACAGACTTTTCAATGAGCTAGATCAGTGTTTCTTAACCAGAGTTCCATGGAACCTTATGCCCCGTACACACGGTCGGAATTTCTGACAAGAAAAGTCTGATCTGAGCGTTTGGTCGGAAATTCCGACCGTGTGTAGACCCCATCGGACTTTTCCTGTCGGAATTTCCGCCCAAAAAAATTTGAGCGCTGGTTCTCAAATTTTCAGATGGAAAAAATTTCAATCGGAAATTCCGACACGCAAAATTTCGACGCATGCTCAGAAACAATTCGACACATGCTCAGAAGCATTGAACTTAATTTTCTCGGCTCGTCGTAGTGTTGTACGTCACCGTGTTCTTGACGGTCGAAAGTTCAGAGAACTTTTGTGTGTATGCAAGACAAGCTTGAGTGGAATTTCGTTAGAAAAAACATCCAAGGTTTTTCCAACAGAAAATCCCATCGTGTGTACGGGGCATTAGAGTTCCTTCTGAAGTTTTTAGGCAATGGTGGATTGATCTCCCACCTTCACTGATCACCAATGCAATTGGATAATTTTCCATTACTTCTAAACTGACCAGACCACTAATGTTAGAGGGGACACCAAGTATTTCACATTACTTATTCTTATATTAAACTTTCTTTGACTTATTAGTCACGCTAATGTATCATGAGCTGTAGGCAACATCTGTTTTAGCAGGGGTTCCCAGAGAACCTGAAAATGATTTCAAGGGTTCCTCAGTGGTAATAATGTTGAGATAGGCTGAACTAGATTACCTGCTCATTCACATGACAAGAGGTAGACCACACAGGTCACCATCACTCACCTGAATAACCGTTTTGAAGGTGGACATCTCCACAATCCTTGTGCAGACCAGGTGATCTGGGTCTTCCACCCCTAACCCATAGATCTCCCCCATACTGAAAATCATTGGGGTGGCCAGCAGCAAGGAGGCCACCCAGATACAACTGATGAATTTCTTAGTCCTGCTCCTTGACATGATGCTTTTGGCCTTGAATGGGTGACACATGGCCATGTACCTCTCCATGCTGAGGCTGGCAATGTTCAGGGCAGTGGCATAGGTGCAGGCATCCCTCAGGAAGTAGTAGCCCTTGCACATCACATTGCCGAAGGCCCAGGGATGGTGGACCCAGATGAAGTTGTAAGTCTCAATGGGCATGCTGAGAAGCAGTATTAGGAGGTCAGAAAGGGCCAAGCTGGCCAAGTGGTAGTGGACAGTGCTTTGCAAGTTCTGCAGGGACTTTTTCCTCACCAAGGTGTAGGCAGTGATGGAGTTGCCAGTACAGCCCACCACAAAGAGGAACAGGTAGATGACGGTGACCAGGACTTTGGAGTAGATGTCCGTGTTAACGTCCAGGTCGCCTTCAGAGATGACATGTCTGGTGCTGATGTTGGACAGGTTCAGCATGCCCGAAGCGGTGGACAGCCAAAAGTCCTGCACCTCCTGCAAGAGAGGCTCCTGCGGAGTCGCGTTAAGACGCATGTCGGGTGGCTGGCGCAATATTTCAGCTGCAGAGCCAAGGTTCATGTTAGGAACTGATCAAGGTGGAACCCCAAACACGGGACTCAACGGGTCTTCTTCAGTCACTGCAGTCCTTTCATCACCAAAATGCCACGACTTAGAGACCAAGCAAGCTTCTGAGACTGAAGAGGATGCTGCTTGGCGTGCTTCTCTTCAATGTGTCCCTCCGAGGGGCCATAGTCATCTAATGTCTTCATTGACTGAACCTGCCTCTTCTACCCACTCACTATTCCTCCCCCGCCCCACCGCCGGCACTGCTGCTCCTCCACTCACTACTGATGCAGCTGGATAGCACTGATGCTGGGGGTCCGGGTCCTGAGTGCTCACTGATGCTGGGGGTCCGGGTCCTGAGTGCTCACTGATGCTGGGGTCCGGGTCCTGAGTGCTCACTGATGCTGGGGGTCCAGGTCCTGGGTGCTCAGTGATGCTGGGGGTCCGGGTCCTGAGTGCTCAGTGATGCTGGTGGTCCATGTCCTGAGTGCTCACCTCAATGATGCTCGGGGTCCGGGTCCTGAACGCTCAGTGATGCACAATGTGTGTCCTAAGCGCTCGGATGCTCGGCGTCCTGATCTGATGCTGCGGGTTGTGTTTAGCGCTCAGTGTCGCTGTGGTTATGTGCCAAGCAGCCGGTGCTGAGATGTGTCTGCTTCCTAAGCGCTCAATTCTTACCGCTGTCTGCGAGCGCTCAATGCTACTGGACGTATCTTCATGGTGGCTACCTAAAATACTGGTTCTACTACTTCCTATTCTGTCTAGCTGTTTCTTTCTACTCTTCCTGTATGTTTTACCTTCTTTCTCTTATTTCACCCTCCGATCCTCTATCTCTGTTCTTTCCTCTCTCTGCCTATATCTTTTCCCCTGAATTTCATATTCTCTCTGCCTCTAACTCTCTATGCACTTCTCCAGCTCTCTACCTCTCCATGCATCTCTCTCTCTCTCTCTCTCTCTCTCTCTCTCTCTCTCTCTCTCTCTCACCTCTATTTCTCTCTGCCTCTAACTATCTATGCACTTCTCCAGCTCTCTACCTCTCCATCTCTCTCTCTCTCTCTCTCTCTCTCTCTCTCTCTCTCTCTCTCTCTCTCTCTCTCTCTCTCTCTTTCTCTCTCGTTCTCTCTGCCTCTAACTCTCTATGCACTTCTCCAGCTCTCTACCTCTCCATGCATGTCTCTCTCTCTCTCTCTCTCTCTCTCTCTCTCTCTCTCTCTCTCTCTCTCTCTCTCACCTCTATTTCTCTCTGCCTTGCTTTAATTTATTTTCCCTTTATCATTCTCCCCCCTATTCCCATTCTCTCTTGCTTTCATTCTCTAGGTTCCTCCTTGTGTTCCCATTTTCATCCTCTCTTTCTCATTTCATATTAATCCCCATCTTTGTCTCTCTTTTCCTCTCTCCAGCTCTCTCTCTCTCCCTTTATTTCTCTCTGCCTCCCCCCCCCCACTCTCTCTCTCTCTCTCTCTCTATTTCTGTCCCCTCTATTTCTCTCTGCCCCTACCCTCTCCCCCTTTATTTCTCTCTGCCCTCTCTCTCTCCCCCTTTATTTCTCTCTGTCCCCTCTCTCTCTCTATTTCTGTCCCCTTTATTTCTCTCTGCCCCCCTACTCTCTCTCTCTCTTTTTCTGCCCTCTTCCCCCCACTTTCTTTTTTTCTACCCGCCTCTATTTCTCTCTGCCCTCACTCCCTTTCAATTTCTGCCTAATTTCTCTCTGATCCCCCAACTCTCTCTTTTTCTGTCCCCTCTATTTCTCTCTGCCATCTTCTCTCTTTCTTTCTCTCTCTCTTTTTGCCCCCTCTATTTCTCCTATCTGCTCTATTTCCCTCTGCCCTCTTTTCTCTCTCTTTTTCTGTCCCCCCTATTTCTCTTCGTCCCCCTACTCTCTCTTTTCTACTCCCTCTATTTCTCTCTGCCTCCCTACTCTCTCTCTCTCTCTCTCTCTCTCTCTCTCTCTCCTTTTCTGTCCCCTCTATTTCTCTTTGCCCTCTTTCTATTTTTCTTTCTATCTCTCTGTTTTTTCTGCCCCCTCTTTTTCTCTCTACCCCTCTCCCTTTCTATTTCTGCCTAATTCCTCTCTGCTCCTCCTACTCTCTCTCTTTTTCTGTCTCCTAATTTCTCTCTGCTCTCTTCTATCTTTCTCTCTCCCTCTCTCTTTTTCTGCCCCCTCTATTTCTCTCTGTCCTCTCTATTTCTCTCTGCCCTCTCCTCTCTCTCTCTTTTTCTGTCCCCTCTTCTTCTCTCTGCCCTCTCCTCTTTCTCTTTTTATGTCCCCTCTTCTTCTCTCTGCCCTCTTCTTTCTCTCTCTCTCTCTCTCTCTCTCTCTCTCTCTCTCTCTCTCTTTTTCTGTCCCCTCTATTTCTCTCTGCCCTCTCCTCTCTTTCCTTTTCTGTCCCCTCTTCTTCTCTCTGCCCTCTCTCTCTTTCTTTTTCTGTCCCCTCTTCTTCTCTCTGCTCCCCACTTCCTCTGTTTTTCTGTCTCCTCTATTTCTCTCTGCTCCCCACTTTCTCTGTTTTTCTGTCTCCTCTATTTCTATCTGCCCTCTTTTCTCTTTCTTGATCTCTCTTTTTTTCTGCCCCCTCTATTTCTCTCTGTCCCCTCTCCCTCTATTTCGGCCTAATTTCTCTTTGCCCCCCCCCCTCTCTCTCTCTCTTTTTCTGCACCCTCTATATTTATTTCACTCTGCCTTTACCTCTCTAATAGTATATCTCTCTCCCCCTCACTTTCTCTCTCTACCTCTTCATGTATTTTCCCTCTTTTTTTCTATCACTACCTCTCCACATTTCTTTTCTTTTTATTTTAATCTCCTTGGTCTGTAGTATACTGTATAGTTTAGTTTTTGTATAACAATTTACTCTAAAATCTTCCTTCATATGATCCACATTCGCTCTATCTTCTTGATCTCTTGTGTCCTTTTAATTTCCACAAATTATTTTCCCTTTCTCTTATTCCTTTATTTCTGTAACATTCTATCTCTCCTACTTCATTCTCCAGGTCCCACATTGTGCTCCAATTTTCATCTTCTCTTTCTCGTTCCATCTTTCTCCTTTACTCTCTCTCCACCGCTTCCTCCTCTATTTCTCTCTGTCCCCTCTCCCTTTTTTTCCTACCCCCTCCTTCTCTTTCTGCCCCCTCTCTCTTTTTCTTCCCCTCTATTTCTCTCTGCCTCTCTCTCTCTCTCTCTCTCTCTCTCTCTCTCTGCCCCCTCTGTTTCTCTCTGCTTCTCTCTCTCTGCCCCCTCTGTTTCTCTCTGCTTCCCCCTCTCTCTCGCTCTCTCTTTTTCGCTGCCCCCCTTTTCTCAATGCTCTTCTCTCTATATCTTTCTCTGCTCCCCACCCCTCTATTTCTCTCTGCCCCTACTCTATTTCTCTCTCTCTCTGTCTCTGCCCTCTGTATTTCTCTCTGCCCACCTTGTTTACTCTCTGCCTCTCCCCTCTCTCTTGCTCTGTCCTTATCTCCCTCTGCCCCCTCTCTCTTTGTCTTCCCACCTCTATTTCTCTGCTTCTCTCTCTCTTGTTCTCTGCCTCCTTTATTTCTCTCTGCCCGTATCGCTCACTCTTTCTGCCCCCCTTGATTTCTCTCTGCCCCTCCCCTCAATTTTTCTCTGCCTCTCCTCTCTCTTTCATCTGCCCCAAATCTATTTCTCTCTGGCCTCCTCTCTCTCTTTTTCTCTGCCCCCTTCTCTCTTTCTCTGCCCCACTCTATTTCTCTGCCTCTCTCTCTTTTTCTGTCTCTCTCTATTTCTTCCTGCTCCTCTCTTTCTCATCCTCTGTCCCCTCTCTCTTTCTCTCTATCTTTCTTTGGCCCCCTCTATTTCTCTCCGTGCCCTCCTCTATCTTTTCCCAAAACCCTCTGTATTTGTATCTGTCTGTCTGTCTGTCTCTCTCTCTCTCTCTCTCTCTCTCTCTCTCTCTGCCCCTCCTCTCTTTCTCTGCCCCCTATTTTCTCTTTTCCTCTCTCCCTCTTTCTTGCATGCTTTCACTGATTTTTTTCTCTTTGATTCTCTTCGTCTTTTACACCATTAATTACCTCTTCCACTCACTGTCTTTTCTCCTCTCTCTCAATTTCTTCCTCTCTGTTTTTTGAAATTTAGTGACACTTTTATTTTTATCTCTATCGTACCAAGGTGCACTCTTTTCCTCTCCATCTTTAATTTACTTTCCCCTTCCTTTCTGTCATATAGTATATTTTTATCTCCTTCTTCTCCCTTTCTGTCCTCTCTTTTCCACCATGCCACACTCTCTCCTCTCCCTGTCTCTTCCTCGATGCCTGTCTCACGCTCTCTCTTTTATTTCCTTTTTTTCTCTTTGTGTTGCAGGAAACTGTTAAATCTGCAGTCATTTTCCTGCACTCTAGATCAGGTATTGTGCGTGCAGAGAGGTTATAGTTAATGTCAAGGAGAATAAACATTGATCAGTGGCTGATATTTCAGCATGTGCTTTTCCTCCCTTGTCAGAGGATTCAAGAATGCACTCTAAGCACAACATAAAATATTCCTCCAACTACTTCTTTATTTGTTGGCATCAGGGATTTTTTTCTCAAACAATGGGTGCTGAAACTCAACCACAACCCACCAAGACCCCTCCACCCAAACACACTCTCCAAATTACATCAAATACAGTAGTGGGTGTGGGCAGTCAAATTTTTACGAACAGTAGGAGGGTCTTAAAGGGGCATTAAATACCAGGATTGCATTACATACAGAGTGCCGAGTTCAGAAGGGTTACACACAGAGTGCAGAGCTGTCACTTGTAAACACAGAAACCGGACTTCTGTGTTTACAATTGATTGTGGTGAGCAGCCCCACCCCCAAGGGTCTGAGCCACAGGTGGTGGAACTAATAGCTAGATTCAGAGAGATTGCCTTAACTTTAAGGCGGCGTAGCGTAATACGCTACGCCGCCTTAAGTCAGAGAGGCAAGTACTGTATTCTCAAAGTACTTGCCTCCTAACTCACGGCGGCGTAGCGTAAATGCGGCGGGCGCAAGCGCGCCTAATTCAAATTCGGCTGAGGGGGCGTGTTTTATGATAATTAGGCTTGACCCGACGTGATTGACGTTTTTTTGGAGCTGCGCATGCGCCGTGCGCCTACATTTCCCAGTGTGCATTACGTATAAATCCGCGGCAAGGGCCTATTGATTTTGACGTGTACGTAAATGACGTAAATCCCTATTCACAGACGACTTACGCAAACGACGTAAAATTTTCGAATTTCGAAGCGGGAACGGCGGCCATACTTTAACATTATTATTCCAACTAGCGGCCAGCCAAAATATTGCACCCTAAGATAGGACGGCGCAAGCCATCGTATCTTAGATAGGTTTAAGTGTATCTCTGTTTGAGAATACACTTAAACCTAGGTCGGTGCAGATTCAGAGTTAGGTCAGCGTATCTACCATAAAAAAAACCCCTGGTTGGCATGAACCTGTGACTACAGAAATATGGGTCCTGCCAATGCCGATCTGTTTTTACAGCCTATCTCCAACCAAATCATTGTTAGATTTGGGGTTGATCCTATCACCTAGATATGAAGTGAGGAGACACATTCCCAGTGGGGGATACATGAAAAGATAGAAAACCTCACAGAGATCCGGTCTTTTCTCTGGTCTTTTTTTGGCTGGATCAATTCTTTAGAGGTTCAATCTCTGAGCAGTCAACCTTGGGCCAGATTCAGAAAGGACTTACGACGGCGCAGCGCCATGTACGTCGTTGTAAGTCCTAATCTGGCCCGTCGTATCTATGCGACTGATTCTTAGAATCAGTTACGCATAAATATCCTTTAGATCCGACAGGCGTAAGTCTCTTATGCCCGTCGGATCTAAACTGCAATTTTTTTTCCCCGCTAGGTGGCGCTTCCGTCGATTTCCGCGTTGAGTATGCAAATTAGCTAGATACGCGAATTCACGTTAGGCTTTTCCCGGCGTATAGTTGCCCCTGCTATATGAGGCGCAGCCAATGTTATGTATGGCCGTCGTTCCTGCGTCGACATTTTAAAAAGTTACGTCGTTTGCGTAAGTCGTCCGTGAATGGGGCTGGACGTCATTTACGTTCACGTCGAAACCAATGACGCCCTTGCGACGTCATTTGGAGCAATGCACACTGGGATATTTTAGGAATGGCGCATGCGCAGTTCGTTCGGCGCGGGGACGTGCTTCATTTAAATGATACACGCCCCCTACCCGCCGAATTGGAATTCCGCAGGGTGATTTACGCTATGCCGCCGCAACTTTACAGGCAAGTGCTTTGTGAATAAAGCACTTGCCTGAAAAACTGGCGGCGGCGTAATGTAAATCGGATACGTTACGCCGCCGCACAGATACGCCAGCTGTACCTGAATCTGGCCCCTTGAGTTGCTATCTATTCATTGACCTGAAACAAGTATATGGGTCAGAAGTCCTGACTTCCTAAGCCACATAAATGTTCTCGATCAATGACTCTCTAAAGAACGTTTTCAAAAGTGATCCACAAGCCCTGAAACCTGGATGCTCCAATACTGTAATACGAAATTCATCCGCGGAAGTTGAATTCTGGCTCTTTCCATGTACTTTAGTTTGCTATTGATCAGTTTTGAGGCCCATCACAGGGTTGACACACTAGAGACACACAGATTACACTCAGCTATACCAGAAGAAGATGGAATTTGGGCAGGGGCGGACTGACAGCTCATGGGGCCCCCGGGCAAAAGGAGATCATGGGGCCCCCTGTGTCTCTGCCCATGTGTCCCTGCCCACGTTCAAGCTGCATCCACACAAATCCTACCTACATATTGCACTGCCCATATTGCATGCATTCAAAGAATTTCTGGATGCTATGTTCCAAATAAATGTTTATTATAGGAATTAAAGAAAAATAAAATGTACATTAAAGTGCAACAATGGTACATTTTCGAAATTAAGGTTTTCATAAATTAGCACAATATTCCCGCATAGCTTTCCAATCGGCTCTTCATTGGTTAGATTGATAGCAGCGCAGCCATTGGCTCTCACTGCTGTCAATCAAATTAATGTTGTTGCACGCCAGGGGGTGGGGCTGAGTCATACACTTATCGGGTATGGCCGCCAAGTGTATCACACAGGAGTGCGCCTGCAAGGTAACCCACTCGGGAGAGAGCTTCCCAGAGGGGGTTAGCTCTTGCGGGGAGGAACCGTGAGAGCCTCCGTGGGACCCCAGAAGATGACGATCGGGGCCACTTTGTGCAAAACAAACTGCACAGTGGAGGTAAGTATAACATGTTTGTTATTAAAAAAAAAAAAAAAACTGAACCCATACAACCCCTTTAACTATGAATTATGGCCCTAGAATTGCTCTCACTCTGATGTTCTGGTGGATACTATACATGTATCCATTATTGTTTACATACATATGCTCATCCTACATAACCCTTTTTATATAGAGTGTGTGAATGGATTATGGGTGTGTTTTACATTTGTTTTAAATAATTGTATTTACTTTAAATCATTTTCACTGACTACCAATGTAAAGAACATTCTTCCCACTGATCACCAATGTAAGGAACATTCTTCTCACTGATCACCAATGTAAGGGACATTCTTCCCACTGATCACCAATGTAAGGAACATTCTTCTCACTGATCACCAATGTAAGGAACATTCTTCTCACTGATCACCAATGTAAGGGACATTCTTCCCACTGATCACCAATGTAAGGAACATTCTTCTCACTGATCACCAATGTAAGGAACATTCTTCTCACTGATCACCAATGTAAGGAACATTCTTCTCACTGATCACCAATGTAAGGAACATTCTTCCCACTGATCACCAATGTAAGGGACATTCTTCCCACTGATCACCAATGTAAGGGACATTCTTCCCACTGATCACCAATGTAAGGGACATTCTTCCCACTGATCACCAATGTAAGGGACATTCTTCTCACTGATCACCAATGTAAGGGACATTCTTCCCACTGATCACCAATGTAAGGAACATTCTTCCCACTCATCACCAATGTAAGGCACATTCTTCCCACTGATCACCAATGTAAAGAACATTCTTTCCACTGATCACCAATGTAAGGAACATTCTTCCCACTGATCACCAATGTAAGGAACATTCTTCTCACTGATCACCAATGTAAGGGACATTCTTCTCACTGATCACCAATGTAAGGGACATTCTTCTCACTGATCACCAATGTAAGGGACATTCTTCTCACCGATCACCAATGTAAGGGACATTCTTCTCACTGATCACCAATGTAAGGGACATTCTTCTCACTGATCACCAATGTAAGGAACATTCTTCTCACTGATCACCAATGTAAGGAACATTCTTCTCACTGATCACCAATGTAAGGAACATTCTTCCCACTGATCACCAATGTAAGGGACATTCTTCCCACTGATCACCAATGTAAGGGACATTCTTCCCACTGATCACCAATGTAAGGGACATTCTTCCCACTGATCACCAATGTAAGGGACATTCTTCTCACTGATCACCAATGTAAGGGACATTCTTCCCACTGATCACCAATGTAAGGAACATTCTTCCCACTCATCACCAATGTAAGGAGCATTCTTCCCACTGATCACCAATGTAAGGGACATTCTTCTCACTGATCACCAATGTAAGGGACATTCTTCTCACTGATCACCAATGTAAGGGACATTCTTCCCACTGATCACCAATGTAAGGGACATTCTTCCCACTGATCACCAATGTAAGGGACATTCTTCTCACTGATCACCAATGTAAGGGACATTCTTCTCACCGATCACCAATGTAAGGGACATTCTTCTCACTGATCACCAATGTAAGGGACATTCTTCTCACTGATCACCAATGTAAGGGACATTCTTCTCACTGATCACCAATGTAAGGGACATTCTTCCCACTGACCACCAATGTAAGGGACATTCTTCTCACTGATCACCAATGTAAGGGACATTCTTCCCACTGATCACCAATGTAAGGGACATTCTTCCCACTGACCACCAATGTAAAGGACATTCTTCTCACTGATCACCAATGTAAGGGACATTCTTCTCACTGATCACCAATGTAAGGGACATTCTTCCCACTGATCACCAATGTAAGGGACATTCTTCTCACTGATCACCAATGTAAGGGACATTCTTCTCACTGATCACCAATGTAAGGGACATTCTTCCCACTGATCACCAATGTAAGGAACATTCTTCTCACTGATCACCAATGTAAGGAATATATATAGGGAATAACACTCACTTAGGCTGGATTCACACCTACAGTATGCATTTTTAGTGCTTTTTGCATTTTGCAGATTTGCACTACAGAACGTGTTCCATAGGAAACCATGTTAAATGGATTGTTGTGCAAATCTACAAAATGCAAAAAGCACAAAAAATGCCATAGATGTGAATCAGGCCTTAGTCCAGGTTCACACTGACAGCGGGAATGAAATTGTGTGAGACAGTTCAGCTAAACTCGCACGATTTCATACCCGCATGTCAGTGTGAATTTGGCGGGTGATTTCAGAGACGTCTGTGCGGATTCCATACACAGATGTCTATGGAAATTGCACCAAGAAGTCGCCAAAGGTTATACAGAAACTACTTTTGGGAATCGGTGCTGCGCCAGAAATGGGGCATCGCACCAAATCGGGTAGTGCTATTACCATGCGATTTGACATGTCAAATCGCATGGTATATTGCTTCAATGTAAATCAGGTCTAAGTGCTATTCCCTATATATATAACACTGATATCTATACACTGAGTGGCATTCAGTGTACCAGATATCAGTGTGCAGGGGCGGACTGACCGTTCGGTCAGTTGGGCACTGCCTGAGGGCCCCGTGGTGGGAGGGCCCGGGCCGGCTCAGTCCGAAACCTGGAGGTGCCCGGAGCAGTGGCAGCTTATCATACACAATAAAAAAAAAAAACGAGTCTGTACCCCTGAGAAAGCAGTGTCTTGAACCATTAAATCCTGCTAGCTAGGATGATGTGGCTGTTGTATGAGAGGCTCGGGAGGGATGAGCTGGCCGGGATGGATGGCTCATCATGTGCACTAGTGAATAGCACCTGACCTGACCTGCTACCTGGTAAATAAGCACAGACACAGCACAGGGAAAGAATGTAAAGTAACAATCAGCATGGCTCTTATAACACAGATGAGACACAGACAGTGCTTTCATTATGACACTGACCTGCTTCTGCACAGGCAGGTCTGTGTGGATGCCATGCCTGTGCAATTCACTCTGCCTCCGAGTCCAGCAGCTCCTTCACAGACAGTCCTCCGCGGCAGTGACTTACGGCCCCGCCCCCTCAGCTGAATTCCACAGGGGGGAGAGGTGGCCGGAGCGCCTGTCACTGTAAATCCCCGCACGGCTCCATCCATCTCCAGCTCACACCTCACAAGCCTCTCATACAACAGCGCAGCCACATCAACCTAGCTAGAGGGATCCAAGGCACTGCTTTCTCTGGGTTTTTTTCATTGTGTAGAAGCTGACGCTGCTGCAGGCACCTCCATGGGCGGACTGAGCCAGCCCGGGCCCCCCCCACCACGGGCCCTCGGGCAGTGCCCGACGGACCGAATGGTCAGTCCGCCCCTGAATTTGGGTATTGTTGCTCGCAAGGTTTTGGGGTTCTTAAGTAGCTACCAAAAGACAAAGAAGTACGGGAAAGTCAAGTCTAAAGGGCTGTACACATAGGCCGAAAATCAGACAGTGTCTGCCGGGTTCAATAGAAACTGGCCTACATTTGGCCCATGTGTACGGCAACCGGTCCAACAGAAGCCAGCTGAATGTCCAGCTTCTGTCCAATGGCTGAGAACGCTGACCGATGTGTTCTGGCAGGGGGAAGGGGAGCAGAACACAATAGCTCAGCGGGGGATATCGCTGTACTAGCATCATATTGTTAGTACATGATCCCATCCTGGGCTTTTGCCCGCTGGGTTGAACGAAACAAAATGATAGTGTGTACACCTAAAGGCTCCTGTGCAACAGTTTAAACAAATACCACAACCGGGTAGTATGTCCTTCCTAATTTGTATTTCACACGCACCCACTCCCTGACACTGTATCTTACCATGGGGGGTGTCAACAACAGAGGCCGTGCTGTCAATCCAGAAAGTGGTGGGCGTGCTAGGTGTGGCCAGGTACTGATTGACAAGCTACAGGCTTGTGAATCAGCAGTGACAATGCTGATATCCATGCCAGGGGCGTTTGAAGGAATTTGGGGGCCCCAAGCAAAATGGGAGCCCCCCCCCCCCCCCCCCCTGCACGCAAAGCCTAGGTTAGCGCTACACACATTTTTTACACCCATGTTCTTACTCCTCCCCTCCTCCCTAGTCCCTTTTTTCTATTCTCACCTCCCCTTCTTCCCTGTAGGCTGCCGCTGTAGCGTGGCCGAGCTCCTCTTCCTCCTGTTAGTCCGGTGTTCTATCATTATGGGTCCCCAGTCCCCTATCAGATAGTGCCCGGGCCGGGCACCGCGCAGTACAGGGGATTCAGTTTCCTGTTTCCTGTTCCGTGAGCACTCAGTGTGCACTTCCTTTCAGTCCGGCCGGGAACAGGAAACTGAATCTCCTGTACCACGCGCGGTACTTGGCCGGACTGACAGGACTCTAGGAGGAAGGAAGAGGAGGAAGGCCATGCTACAGCCTGGGAAGGGGAAGTTGGGGGCCCCAGGCCAGCTCGGGGGCCCCAAGCAATTGCTTGTTTTGCCTGTCCTGTAGCGACGGGCCTGATCCATGCCCCCTGCAACATCTGACCCCAGTGTAGTGCAGTACAGTGGCAACTCTGCTCTTAATTCTGGGGCAGGGCAGCATTGTTGCAACACAAGCTGCATTTGGTGGACTTTATTTGCAGGTAAAACAGGTAATTCTGAGATTTGTGGTGGGCTAACAGAATATTTAAGAGCACTTCAAATTATTGCTGCAGCACATATTTTTTTTTAATGTGTGGTCATAGTTCTACTTTATACATTTTGATGTGGAGGAACAAATTTTTGGGGGAAAATGAAATGCTCAGTGATGCCTGCTTTATGACCTAAAACAGTAACTCTATCTATACTGATTGCCGGTGTTTCATCAGATATGACGACCCGTCAAAATTGGTAACGGAATTGAGGTTCCGTCGCCGCCATCTTGCTACACCCCACACTCCTCCATAGTAAGGATACACTGAGAAGGGGGAAAGCGGACATCTTGTTACACCCACCTGAGTTTTGCATTTTACACTTATATTTAACAGTAAAGTGAGTTTATATACTGAAATCCATTACTTAGAACCCCGTCTGACTGTTATGATGATGAATTTTAAAAGCAGTGGCGAGCCTGCTCATCTCACAGGTTTGCTAATCTGACAGAGGTACGCTGCTTTTACAATTCAATATCTAACCAGTCATACAGACTTCTAAGTACTGTAAACTCACTTTCCTGTTAAAAATACGTGTAAAATAGAAAACTCCGGTGGGTGTAACAAGATGTCCGCTTTCCCCCTTCTCAGAGTATCCTTAAAGTAGAGGAGTGTGGGGTGTAGCAAAATGACGGCGACGGAACGTCACTTCCGTTACCATTTCTGATGGGTCGCCAAATCTGACGAAACACCCCCACCTTTACATGTAGGGATTACTTCCTTGGTAAAAGTTACCTCTTTCAGACCTAGCCCTATAGCCCCTCTAATTCGACAACCCAGACTTCCCTCCAGCTTTACGTATACTTCACTTGATGATGTGACATAAACAAGACAATTATAGAAAAATACAGACCTTCTGAGATTCCAAACTGCCTCCTATAACAGATTTATTCCCCCTTGCAATACAAGGGAAAGTCTCTGTGGCTAGAGTGTTTAAACTAACTGATTGCATCAAGTCCTTTACAGCACTCAATCTTTTTACAAGACCCCCCAAGAGTTTTAAATCTCTACTACTATTAAAAACCCGAACCAGCACGTGCAATCTCTAATCTAAATAATAAACTTTCAAGAAACCATCTTAGACATGCCCTCCTATGCCAGAAAATGGGAAAAAGGAGCTACGAATTACACTTGAACCCACGGAGTTGCACAAAGCCTTCACCTTTTTACAGAAACTCTCTAGCTTTGTACACACGACCGAGGAACTCGACGGGTGAAACACATCGTTTTGCTCGTCGAGTTCCTTGTTAGGCTGTCGAGGATCTCGCCGAGCCAAATTTCTCCATTGCCGTCGAGGAAAAATAAGACATGCTCTCTTTTTGGCTCGACGAGATCCTCGACAGTTTCCTCGTCGAAAAGTGTACACACGACCGTTTTCCTCGGCAAAAAAAAAAAACCCAGCAAGTTTCTTGCTGGTTTTTGCCGAGAAACTCGGTCGTGTGTACGAGGCTTCTCTAGTAGATTAAAAGTACGTAATGCCTAGATGGTATGGATGCTGATATTCATGTTTTTCATCCCAAGTTTTCAGATACTTGCTGGTGACATAACAGAGAACGAAGACACATGTCCTATATATTAGGGTAAAGGATCCTTAATCCAGCCTTTCTGGGATAAAGTACTAATTCTCTACAAAGGAATCAAGGGGATTATGTTAAAAAAAATGACCTCAACATCACATTAGTATCTATGATACCAGCCCACTATAAACATATTAAAGGTAGCCTACTATGTAATTTTCTAGCTGCACCATGCACCATCATCTACAGGCTACCTCTTCCTCGGTGGCAGTACAGGTGGTTGAAATTAATTATTATTATACAGGATTTATATAGCGCCAACAGTTTGCGCAGCCCTTTACAATGTAGAGGGGGGAGAGCACAATACAGTTCAATACAGAAGGGACAGGAGGGTCCTACTCGTGGAGCTTACATAAAGGGATTAATGAAGCTGAACACATTCAGAGGGTGATTTCTTGGGAGAAGGACACTTTTAAACACTGGCCTGGATTCAGATACGATGGTGTATCTATTGGCGGGGCGTAACGTATCTCAGATACGTTACGCCGCCGTAAATTAGGGCGCAAGTTCCATATTCAGAAAGAACTTGCGCCCTATGTTACGGCGGCATAACGTATGTGGTCCGGCGTAAGCCCGCCTAATTCAAATGTGGATGATGTGGGCGTGTTTTATCTAAATTTAGTGTGACCCCACGTATTTGACGTTTTTTTACGAACGGCGCATGTGCCGTTCCTGAAAGAATCCCAGTGCGCATGCTCAAAATTCTGCCGCAAATCGTCAATGCTTTAGACGTGAACGTAACTTACGTACAGCCCTATTCGCGAACGACTTACGCAAACGACGTAAAATTTTCGAAATTCGACGCAGGAACGATGTCCATACTTAACATAGGATACCCCTCATATAGCAGGAGTAACTTTACGCTGGAAAAAGCCTAACGTAAACGACGTAAAAAAAATGCGCCGGGCATACGTACGTTTGTGAATCGGCGTATCTACATCATTTGCATATTCCTCGCGTAAATATACGGAAGCGCCACCTAGCGGCCAGCGTAAATATGCAGCCTAAGATACGACGGTGTAAGACACTTACGCGGGTCGGATCTTAGGGAAATCTATGCGTAACTGATTCTATGAATCGGTCGCATAGATACGACCCCGCAACTCAGAGTTACGACGGCGTATCCGGAGATACGCCGTCGTAACTCCTTTCTGAATCCGGGCCACTGACATAATCTCAATGGGACCACCTTAAGTCCTTGGCAGACGTTTTGTTAAACTTGTGAAAACAATTCAGTCCCTTACGCCCTTTCTCTGTGCTATATACACCTGTTGACATATATTGATATTAAACTTTATTTCATTATCATTTGTACTAATTGAATACTTGATTATACAGTATATAGGGGTGAGTCTCCCCAACAGGGACACACACGACGATAATATTTGACAGCAGATTTAACCCTTCCCTACTTCAAACTAACGTTTTTCCTTTTATATACATTTTAAAGCGATTGTAAAGCATTAATTTATTAAAATAAAATAAGAAACATGTTCAATTTACCTGCTCTGTGCAATGATTTTTCACAGAGCAGCCCCAATCTTACTCTTTTTGTGTCTGCCACTGATGCTCCCGGCTCCTCCTTTTTGGAGAGTGCCCCCATAGAAAGCTCCTGCTCCCTCCTCACAGAATTTGATTGATGGGGCAGTCATGTGGGCTCCCTCCAGAGCAGCTCAAATCCTCCTCTTCTTGTGTCTGCCACTGATGCTCCTGGCTCCTCCTTTTTGGCAAGTGCCCCCATAGAAAGCTTCTTTCTATGGGTACACTCATGTGTGCTCCCACACGAGCTGCCCTGTCTTCGCCTATTGGAAAAGGCAGCGTTGCTCAGCCCTGCTTCCCACTCCCGCCTAACAGAATTTGATTGACACCCGCAGGAGCCAATGGCCCTGTGAGGAGGGAGAGAGCTGCTGCTGTCAGTCACAGTGCTGGATCGAGATGGGACTCAGATAAGTATGAGGAGGGGGTGATTCTGTGATACCTGTGATGGTATTTTACCTTAAAGAGGTGCTCTGGGCTCCCCCCTAAAACATTTTAAGTCAGCACCTACAAATAATGTAGCTGCTGACTTTGAATATAAGGACACTGCCCTGTCCAGGAATCCAGCGATATCCTTACCCAAACTGATTCTTCAATTGGCTTCGGGTGCAGGCGCCGGCATCTCAAGTAAGGTAAACCGGCAGTGAAGCCACAGTCAGTTTCCTACTGCGCATGTGGCAGCTGTGCTGCGCCTTGTGAATGGTCCCTTAGTATTCTGGGACCTATGATGTGGGGAAAGGAGGAAGAAGGGGGCCAAACTTTCAGCTTAGATCGTCTAACCAGAAGAGAGAGCAGGTACCTGTCAAAACCAAGTACCCACTCCCCCCTCCCCCCCAAAAAGTGCCACATGTGACAGTGGAGTGGGGAGAATGCAACCAAGCGGAACATACCCTTTTGGGTGAAGTTCCGCTTGAATGCATAGAATGTGTTAAGGTAAAAAAAAAACTTTGGGCCAGATCCACAAAAGGGATACGACGGCGTATCTACTGATACGCCGTCATATCCCTGTTTCTATCTTTGGAACTGATCCACAGAATCAGTTTCCCATAGTTTGGGAGAAGATCCGACATGTGTAAGGGACTTACACTGCCGGATCTTAGGATGCAGTACCGCATCCGCCGCTGGGGGCATTTCGAGTCGAAATGCCGCTTCGGGTATGCAAATTAGCACTTACGGAGATCCACGAAGCTTTTACGCTTCGTTTTTTCTCCGTAAGTATTAGTTTGCAATCGTAAAATTAGGGCTGCTTTTACAAGGCCTAAACTGTTTAGGCCTTGTAAAAGTAGACCCTTCTATCCCGCGTCGCCGCCTTTTTTTTTTCAAATTTTTTTTTTCCGCCGCAACTCGTATTTTTTTTTTTACGCCCGTCGCGATTCTCAAAACCCGGCGCAACATAAAACCGCGCTAAGCACGTCGGGAAAATGACGTCGTGAGCATGCGCAGTACGGCCGGCGCGGGAGCGCGCCTAATTTAAATGGGACTCGCCCCATTTGAATAGGAACGCCTTGCGCCGGCCGGATTTAAGTTACACAGCCGAAAATTTCTAGGTAAGTGCTTTGTGGATCGGGCACTTAGGTAGAAATTTTGCGGCAGTGTAACTTAAATGGGAATTTTTACGTTACGCCGGCTGGCTGTGGATCTGGCCCCTTGTGCTTTAGAACCACTTTAAAGCAAATAGTTAACATCTGAGACTAAAAATGTAGAGCTGTAAAGATCCTTATAAGGATGTTTTTTTTGTTTGATATTCATACTTGCCTAGGTGAATGGAGCATCAGTCTAAAGCTGCAGCTGTCCACTGAGAGAGTCGCCGATGGCTCGGTTCTCTCCCCTCCCCGAGCGGAGAAATGCTGCCTGTCAGTCAGCATCTCTCCTGGTCAGCTCCTCCACGCTCATTGGAGTGCTGAGCTGTTGCCGTCTTAGCCTCTCATCCGCTCGCTGAGACTGCCATCAGGCAAGGCAGCTGGCGGATCCAGACTTAGGAAGTCGGGATGACACGGACCCTCGACTGATTTCAGTAACGTCAGCAGAGAGCGGCCTTCAGACTACTCTCCGCTGAAAACGGGTCACAGGAGTGCAAAACAAATTGCATTCCTGTGACCCAGAGGAGAAGCCCAGCCTAAAAAGCTCTGGCTGGACTTCTCCTTTAATTCTGAAAAGTTTTCTTGTTAAATTATTACCTCTCGGCATTGCACATTTATTACTTATTTTTATTAGAAATTAATAACCTGTAGCAGCAATGTCTTAGTTGTTTCGGCTGCTCTAAACGGATGGAGTGAAACAATCATCAATCAAGTGCTGCTTGCTGTGATTTACTGCACTTTGCATATACAGTAGTAGCAGGCTTTTAAAATAAGCATGTGCATCATAAGAACGGGGATCTAATCAGGAATACAGACAGCTAATCACAACTATGGACATTGAATACATACAGTGCTGTGCCTTGCTGTGGAATTCTTACATGATTACAACTGAAATTTCAAGAATGGATTGATTGATGGTTGCTCATTCTCTACTCTTGTCATTTTTTATTTGTTTAGGTTTTGGTAGACAATACAGCATTCCAAAATGTTCTCTGGCACTTCTAAGAGGGGTCATGAGCGAATGATCGGAGCAGAGACTAAGCAGCAGGGAAATCACAGTAAGGAAGGAAAGAATTGATGTGGAAACAAGAATACAGTATATCCTGCTCAGCTGTGCTCCAGGTAAGTGTTCTGGTACTTATCATCTGTATGTGTTTAAAGTACTGAATATTTTTCTCAGCACCAAAAATTACTTTGTATACATTACATGAAAGATCTATGAACATCATTAGCCACTATGTAAAAGTTCCATTGTAAAATAAAAATACATTCTAGGATGCAAATTGACATTTTCTTCTGAGGGATTACTGAAGAGTCAGTAAGTCAGAGAGTAAAAAGGACTGATCACATAGGCGGGTTGTTTTAGGGTGTGCACCCCAGAGGTCAAGCATGCATACTTTGTATATATGATATATATATATATATATATATATATATATATATATATATATATATATATATATATATATACACACACACACACTCATAACTAAATGTAAAAAGCATTTTATAAAAAAAAATAAACAGTGTCAGTGGGGCAGTGGCTGCTGTCAGTAGGGCAATGCTTGGTGTTGGTAGGGCAGTGGACTGTGTGGGTATTATTGTTTACAATTTATTTTATTTTTTTTACAATTGTCTTAGAAGCTTTGTTGGGGGAGGGGGAGGGGGGGGGGGGCATTGGTAAAATATCAGGGGCCTAAACAGGCCCTGCTGCCTCATGTTTGAGACAGAGAAAAGGAATGAGGACAGAGATTCTCCAGTCCCTTTCTCTGCAGCCTCAGCTGCACTGGACAGTGAATGAATGGGGGACACAGCAAACATGTGGAAGAAAGTGCTCTGGTCAGATGAGACCGAAATTGGTCTTATTGGGAGGAATAGTGCCCTACTATTGGGTGTCATTGAGCCACATTGTTGGTCTCATTGGAAGAAATTGTGCCCCATTATTGAGTGTCATTGGGCTCCATTGTTGGTCTTATTGGGAGGAATAGTGCCCCATTATTGGGTCTCAGTGGGCCCCATTGTTGTTCTATTTGGGAGGAATAGTGCCCCATTATTGGGTGTCATTGAGCCACATTGTTGGTCTCATTGGGAGAAATTGTGCCCCATTATTGGGTGTCATTGGGCCCCATCATTGGTCTCATTGGGAGGAATTATGCCCCTTCATTGGGGTCATTGGGGGGGAATAATGGCCCCAAGGGCCGAGTAAAAGCAAGCAAAGAGCCACATCTGGCCCCCTGGGCCATAGTTTGGAGACCACTGTTTTACTCTACTGGTTCTCTTATGCCTCGTAGACACGAGCGGTTTTCCTGTCGGGGGAAAAAAACTCTCAAGCCTGCCTTGCATACACACAGTCACACAAAAGTTCGGTGAACTTTTGACTGCCAAGAACGCGGTGACGTAAGAGACTACGATGAGCCAAGAAAATGAAGTTCTATGCTTCTGAGCATGCGTCGATTTGTTTCCGAGCATGCGTGTGTTTTTTTCCCGTCGGAAAAGCATACAGACGAACGGTTTTCCCGCTAGGATTTCTTCCTGATGGCAAAAAAGAGATCCTGCTCTCTTCTTTTTTTTTCCGGCAGTTTTCCTGTGGGAAAAAGTTAGATTGTGCATACTCATGGTCGGAAATTCCCAACGAAAAGCTCTCATCGCAGTTTTTCCGACGGGAAAACCGGTCGTGTGTACTGGGCATAAGAGTTTATTTATCTATTAGCCTAAAAATATCCTGAAATGTTTACACATTATACTTATAACTCTTGTTATTATTAATGTTGTGATGTTACTACATGTTGTTATATAAATAGCAATTAAAATAAGTATGCAGTTTTGTGTATAATGAGCCTTTAATTACAGAAAAGTGTCATTGGCAAAAGATAGGGGTGTATATGTAAAGTGTACGGCACCAATTAGACGTGTAGTTGGAGAGGCGGCAAAAATGCGTGGTTAAAAGAGAATCATGGGTTGTTGTTTTTTTTTTTCTTCAGAATCATAGGTCGATGCTGCATCTGTCTCCCATTGGCTCTAATGCCGCGTACACACGACCGTTTTTTCGCGTTCTAAAAAATGAAGTTTTTAAGGGTCTAGAAAAAAACAACGTTTTTTTCAACCCGATCATTAAAACGGCCTTGCCTACACACAATCGTGAAAACAAATGCTCTAGCAAAGCGTGGTGGCGTACAACACGTACAACGGCACTATAAAGGGGAAGTTCCATGCGGATGACGCCACCCTTTGGGCTGCTTTAACTGATTTTGTGTTAGTAAAAGACGATTCGCGCTTTTCTGTCTGTTACAGCGTGATAAATGTGCTTACTCCATTACGAACGGTAGTTTTACCAGAACGAGCTCTCCTATCTCATAACTTGCTTCCGAGCAATGCGCGTTTTTTTCACGTTGTTAAAGCCCACACACGACCATTTTTTACAACCTTAAAAACGACAATGTTAAAAACGTCGTGAACATTTTTAAATTTTTAGATCGTGAAAAATGCTCTGAAGCCCACACACGATCGTTTTTAATGACATTAAAAAAAAACGTCATTTTGTGTGTACGCGGCATAAGCCCTGGTTCACATTGATACGATTTGACATGCGATATGTCAAATCGCATGTCAAATCGGCAGCATTTGACGCCAATGGCACTGTCCTAATCGGTGTTTAGAGTTACAGAGGTGGTCTAGTGCTAGAATTATTGCTCTCGCTCTAACACGCGTGGTGATACCTCACATGTGTGGTTTGGGCGGGACTTACGTGGGTGTTCACTTCCGAACGTGAGCTACTGGGTACAGGAAGTTTTAAAAAAAAAATTGTATACACTTTTTTTATCACTTTTATTCCTATTACAAGGAATGTAAACATCCCTTGTAATAGGAATAGTGTGTGACAGGTCCTCTTTATGGAGAGATGCAGGGTCAATAAGACCCCACATCTCTCCTCCAGGCTGGAAAACCTGAGATTGTGATTTTTTTTTACCGATCTCATGCTTTCAGACGCAATTTTTTACTTTGTTTACTTCCGGGTACCCGGGCGTGGCGTCATAAAGTCGCGCCTGTGCCACCGACAGTCATAGAGATGACACTGACACCGGAAATCTCTATCCTCCTCATCCGGGCCGGCTGATTCATTCTTCGGGCCTCCGATGGCACGGGAGAGCCCGGAGAAGCACCAGATGGTGGCGGGAGGGGGGACATAAGAACCGCCGCTATGATCATTCTTATGGTGCACAGAATCGCCGCCTGAAAAGAAGGATATCTGAATGTTGCCTGTAGCTGCAGGCATCATTCAGATATCCCCCCTAAAATACAGGAAGTCATATGACGTCCTATGGTAAGGAAGTAGTTAAACAAGAACAAAAACCTACCCCACTTTCATGTATTTTTTTTCCTGTTTAAATATTTTGTATTTGTTTTACAAAAGATAATAAAAGTATTTAGTAAACATTTTTACATTACTGAGGCTATTAATAATGGTTAAGGCATGCAGTAATATCAGGTCAATGGATACCGCTATAATCCCAAGTAGGTAATATTTGCGACCGTTAGGCTACTAGATGCAAGGGACCAGCTCAAGGGTATAAACCCAATGGTCCCATAAAAAATGTCAACAATATCAATTTGAAGATATGATAGGTTCCAAGACCAGCGGGAAGGCACCCAACTGGGAACTGTAACAGCAGTGAGTAGCATAACAGGCCTTGGATGTGCCGACAGTGTCTGTCTTGATGGGTGGAATGTGGCCTGGCCGGTCCGTATTTAGATGGGGAGGTTTCCAATAAGAATGGTGTGTCCCTATCCTTTTCCTAGTTGTCTTGAACCTCTCCCTACTGCTAATCACTGTCCTTACCGGATGGGTGACCTGTCCCAACACTACCCACACGCGAAATATGCACCTTAAATAGACTCTGGCTGACTCAAGATGGCCACCAGTCACATGGTGTGGCAATATCCAACCGGATAGCTTGTTCAGTGGCTCAGGAAACCATGAAGGAACTATGCTCCCCTTGACTTCCTCTCCCTTTGCATTGCCTCTACAGTTGAGCGTGACCTGCAGTGGAGAAACTAGATAGCACCTGCCTACAACTTTAGTCCTAGTTAGTCCCTCCTTATTTCTTCCATGGTCCCACAGTCAGTGCTAGTTATTTGCAAAGACAGGGCTCAGGAAAGCCATTGTCTTCTTAAAGTGGAGTTCCACCCAAAAGTGGAACTTCCGCTTAATCTACTTCTCACCCCCTTACATGCCACATTTGGCATGTAATTGTTTTGGGGGGGGGGGGGATGGGGGCTTCAGTAGGAGTGGGACTTCCTGTCCCACTTCCTCCTTTCACCCAGGGACTGCTTAGGCGATACGTCATATCGCATACGGCGGCCCCTCCTTGTAGGCGTTCACCTGGGACACATGACAGGTCCCGGGCGATTGCCTGTCCACTCAGGGAGCACTGCGCCGTTTGCGCATGCGCAGTGAGTGCCCGGCCGTGTCGAAAGCTGTCACGGCCAGGTGCCCACAGTTACAATGGAGGCGCCGGCGGAGAAGGGGGGGAGAGGAGCGAAGCTCTGGGCGGCGCGGTGCTGGACCGTGGGACAGGTAAGTGTATGTTTATTAAAAGACAGCAGCTACACTTTTTGTAGCTGCTGACTTTTAATAAACATAAAAAACGTCTGGAACTCCCCTTTAAACTTCAAAAGCCTGGAAAAACATCCTCTGTTTTACACTTACATGAAGTAAAATTGCATTGGATTCAACTTCTGTGTCTGTGTCATTTTTGTGGAAATACTTTCAGGTTGTGCTTGCAGGGGTTGCGGTACTGCATGCATTTCTTATTTTATTATTCCCTCTGGGTTCTGCATTAAATTTTAGTAGCGCCAATATATTTACCTAAAATCTTTCTTAAAGGGGTTGTAAAGGAAATTTTTTGTTTTCATAATAAGCATCCTTTACCTGCAGACATTCCTCTTTTCACTTCCTCATTGTTCGTTTTTGCTCAGAAGTTGCTCTATTTCTTCTCTCTTCTGGTCACTTCCTGCTTGTCTGATTGTTACTGACCACCGTGATGGGAGGCTTTACTGCGGTGGTCAGTAACGTGCTCACCCCCTCCTGGGAACTACATCTGTGCGGCTGGATGCTCTCTACATGTTAGAGACTTCAAGGATGTGTGAATTACTGGGCGTGCCGCAATTCATACTGGGAAATGTAGTTCTTACATGAACGAGCAATGCAAACCAGGAAGTGAATGAGAGAACAGAAACTAAAATGCCGGAGGTGATATAGATGAAGGAATTTAATAGGTATTTACTCGTTTTTTAACAGAATCATTACACTATTCTGTCTGTCTACCTTGCAGACATTAATTTTAGGCAAAAAAATGTTTTCCTTTAGTGACCCTTTAATATTAACTTCCTTTAATTCCCCGCACAGCATACATGAGGCTAAGTGCCAACACTAGATATCAGGCTCTTTGGCATAGATCAATTCTATTGACATGTTTCAGACACCGGTGGCTGTGTTCTATCAGTATGCAGGAAGAGAAGGACACAGTAGGGTGATTCTAATTCATAGTCAGAACACCAAATTGGAACAGCAAGGTGATAAAGGAAGCAGCAGAGCCTCAGCTTCTGTCACCTTGTGGCTGTGCAGTGCGGCAGGGATGTAGAATCACAGGAGTATCTGAACAGAATTACAGGGAGCAGAGAAGCCTCTAGAGATCTGATCATCTTTTTGTGTAGTCTGTGTGGTTATAGCATTCCCAATGATGATCTTACCCACGTGACAACAGGCTGAATCATAGCAGAAAATCAGTCCACATGGAACGATGTGTAATTACATTATCAGTAAACCCGGAGGGATATTTACACAGACAAGCTAGCAGAAAAGTCACTAAACAGCTCATCAGAGGCTCTGAAGAAAGACAGAACTCGCATAATCTGTATAATGCTGTGTTCACAGACCAAGGCACTTCACACGTTACCGGCTCTTCCGAGACCAGAGGCACCGAGATGTTATATGACTGTCGTTGGATTTCCGATTTGTTAAAGTAGACGTAAACCCAGTCACTAAAATGTAAACTCAATCACTAAAATCTCATATAAAAGGATACTCATACAAGCTCCACGCTGAGTGCAAAAATTCAACATGAAAATAAAGTTAAAATAATAAAAGAAAGCAGCATGCATCAAATACCCTGCAGTAAGGTATTGAACATTAAAACTGAAAAAAATGTATTACTTGATAAAGCAGGCCATCTTCGACAAAGTCTGGGAACCTTGGATTAAATATTTATTATTATTAGTTATGCTAAAGGCCCATACACACGATCAGACTTTTTGACAACAACGGTCCGATGGATGTGTTTTGTCGGACAATTGTTTTTGGTTTTTCAACAGACAAATGTTTGCTGTGAATGCTCTCAAACTTTCCAACAACAAATGTCCGATGGAGGATCATCCGATCCCGTGTACACAAGTCCATCGGACTAAAATCCAAAGTTCAAACGAGCGTGCTCAGAACCAATGCTAAACATCAGACAACAATAGCAGAAGTTGCCCAAAGGGTGGCGGTAAAGAGCTGAAAAACCACGTGATTTGGTGAATGTTGGCTGAAAAAGTTCTGCATTCCAAGTTCACGGCCAACGCCCCTTCAGACAAAAATCCACGGAAAAGTCTGATGGAAGTCCGATCGTGTGTATGAGGCTTTAGATTGTCAGGAGTGCACAACTCCCTTTATCTTACCGTTTTCTTTTTGAATGACCAGTGTGCTATAGATATTTCATTCTATGTGAAGCACCGTGGGGACCAGTGGCAGTCGGTGGTTATTTGTACGGGGGGGGCAGCAAACAGTACCCCCCCCCCCCCCCCTCAGCGAGGGCTTTCTCTTCCCCTGCTCTCCACCGGCATTGCGGCGGCTTCCTTTTCCTCCCTCCTCCTTGGTGGCCAATTGGGACTCTTCTCTTTTTGGCCAATTGGAAAACGGATCTTAGACCTGCTTCTGATTGGCTGGATCAGTGTTTCAATACCAAATATAAATTTTCTGTTGTAACACCTGGGTGGACTCCTAATGCAATGCTCTGCGCCACAAGCCCACCCTATTCTGAAGACTATTAGAACCTCTGGTTCTAATCAGGTGCTTAAAAAAAAACACCCACGCTGCTGTAATTCACGCGCCCGGCGTCCTGAAAGGGTCTGGACGCATGAATAGGGGGTGGCGGTGTCCTGCAAAATAGCGTCTGTGGATAGAACATGGGGGTGGTGGCCGTGGATAGAGGGGGCGGCAATTAGGTTCCATGTAACTATGTTTCTGTTGGGGGAGGAGTTGACATCAAGGTTGTGTGTATTCAGTTTTGGGCGGAACTGCATTGATTGAAGAGCCACCTACGAAGCTAATATTTTCATTTTGGGTGGAGCAGCTAAGAATTACGATTGAAACATTGGATATTCACATGGATTTGAATGTGGACACACTGACCATTTATATTGATTTATATATGTATTGCCTATATGCCCTATGTTTTGTATTATTTTAGATTTCTTTGTTTAATAACCAAGTACTGGCTAGCTATACAGATAGTCCCGAGGTTACCATCAAAATAGATTCTGTAGGTTTGTTCTTAAAGGAACACTTAGGCCCCTTTCACACTGGGGCGTTTTTCGAGCGTTATTCAATCGTTTTTCGAGCGTTATTACAGCGTTTTTTCAAGCGTTTTTCGAGCGTTATTACAGCGTTATTACATCGTTATTCGAGCGAAGCCTCATCTGCAATCCCAATGTGCTGGTAAAGCACCACTAAGACCCTAAAGTTTTAGAGCGTTTTTGCAGTGCCTTGGTGTGAAAGGGTAAGGCGTTTTTACAGCGCTTTTCAATTAATTTCAATGGAGAGGGGCGTTTTTTGGAGCGTTTTTTTCAGCGCTCAAAAGCTGCTCCAAAGATGCTGCTTGCAGGACTCAGTGTGAAATGGTCTATTGAGATGCATGGAGAGCGTTTTAAGAGCGCTATTTTTAACACTAAAACGCTGTAAAAACGCTTCAGTGTGAAAGGGGTCTAAAGTTTTTTTTTTTTTTTTAAATAACAAACATGTTATACTTTGCAGGTCATTTTTCACAGAGTGGCCCCGAACCTGGTCTCCTGGGGTCCCTAGGTGGCTGTCTCGGCTCCCCTCCGCAAGAACATTCCACCTTCATGCGAGCGAGCGAGCATGGTGGAAAGTCCTTGCGGGCGCAATCCTGTGAAACATAGCCGCTCACTGTATCATTCAGCCCCACCCACATCTCGCTGCGTCATTGGATATGATTGACAGCAGCGCTAGCCAATGGCTACGCTGCTTTCAATCAACCAATGAATGATTCGAGAAGCCGGCCCAGAAGCCTGTGCGTTCACGCCGCGGGACTTTCAAGGGGTCAGGTAAGTAAAGGGGGGCTCAGGGGGGTCGCTAATGCTCGGATGTTTTTTCACCTTAATGCATAGAATGCATTAAGGTGAAAAACATCTACCTTTATAACCCCTTTAAGTTGAATTTGTATGTAAGTTGGAACATGCACATTTTTTTAAGTGTAAATCCAACTAAAAAAATATTTTTCACGTTTTTGGGATAGCATAGGGAAGAGTTAATACCCCTGTTAGGGTTGTTTTGCTGTCTGCTCCCCTGTTCAGAAGATCTCATCTCACTTTCTGTCCCTGTAACAACTGCATATGGAAAATTTTGGGTTGTTGTGGAAACAAGGATTGGTGATAAAGCTTCAGTGGAGACACCTTCTTCCAATGCCCCCAAGGCTCTGTACTATCAGGAGATGGATTGGGGACTGTGAAAGTAGGGGAGGATCAGAAAAAAAAGGATCAATAGGCTTTTTTACACAATGCAGAGGATTAACCCCTTAGGTTCCACAGTGAGTATAACAAACATGTTTTATAGACTGATTTCATGGTTGTGAGTTTAGTAACACAGATTTTGGCGTGGGGTTCCAGTATGTTTAACACGTTAAAAAGATATTACTTCTGCACATGTCCTGACTGCTAGCCTTAAGGGGTATGCAAAACCTAAAGCCTGGTACACACGATTGGATTTTCCGCGGACAAAGCGTAGGACTGTTGTCCGAAGGGCGTTGGCCATGAACATGTCTTGCATACAAACGTCAAAGAATTGTCAGCCAACAAACACAAAACTACGTGGTTGTTCATCTCTTTAGCACCACCCTTTGGGCACCCTTTGGGCAACTTCTGCTAATGTTGTGTTATGGTTAGCATTGCTTCTGAGCATGTGTGTTTATACTTTGGAGTTTTGTCCGACGGACAACGATCGCATAATCCGACAACACACATTTGTTGACATTGCTGACATTGCTCCTGTTATTCCCCTGATCAACTGATCACAGGTGCAATGCTTTGCAGCCTCCTGTGGGGAAAAAATAATAAATGCACATTTTATTTCTTGCAAAAATATGTACGCTAATAATTTCTGTCTTAGCTTATAATATACGTTTCTGTCATGTTTCAGGTTGACAGGAAACAATAAATAAAAATGTGCTCCTTTAATATATTTTCTATATTTTGTCTGTAAAAAAAAAGTCATCGGGGGTTGGCAACACTGTTGTGCACTTTGAAAGTACAGTTGCTCCAGAGCTTAGTAAACATGAGGTAAAGCTTCACTTTTCAAAGAATACCCAAATGCAAGGAAAGAAAAACAGTATTTTTGCTTGCACGTGATTAGATGATGGAAATCAGCAGAGCTTCCCCAGAGCACAGTCTATTTGCACAGGCTATTTGCCTTTAGTAAAAAAAAAAAAAACTATGTAGCGTCTGGAGGAGCGCTGTGCAGTGTGCTCCTGTGTCACCCTCCTCTCCTCTTTCACCCCCGTTGGGTGTGCGGCTGGAGCGTAGGGTTGCCACCTCATCCCTTTAAACCCAAACACATCTGAATTACACTTGATGAGGATGAAGTCCTGACTCAAAACAGGGAAACCTGTACTGCCTACTGGCTCAAATTGTATGGCAAGAATTGACACACAGTGGGGTAGATTCAGGAAAGAATTACGCCGGCGTATCCATAGATACGCCGAATAATTCCAAAGCTACGCCGGCGTATCTACTTTCTGTATTCAGAAAGCTACATACGGCGACATTAGCCTAAGATACGACTGGCATAAGTCTCTTACGCCGTCGTATCTTAGGGTGCATTCTGACGCTGGCCGCAAGGGGCGCTTCCGTTGTTATCGGCGTAGATTATGCAAATGAACTAGATACGCCGATTCACAAACGTATGTACGCCCGGCGCAATTTATTTACGTTGTTTACGTTAGGCTTTTTCGGCGTAAGGTTGTTCCTGCTATTAGGAGGCGCACGCAATGTTAAGTATGGACGTCGTTCCCGAGTCGAAATTTGAATTTTTTACGTCGTTTGCGTAAGTCGTTCGCGAATAGGGCTGGACGTAATTTACGTTCACGTCGAAACCAATACGTTGTTGCGCCGTACTTGGAAGCAATGCCAACTGGGATATGTACACGGACGGCGCATGCGCCGTCCGTACAAAACGTCAATCACGTCGGGTCATCCATTATTTACATAAAACCCCCCCTTCCCTTCCACATTTGAATTACGCGCGCTTACGCCGACCCCATTTACGCTACGCTGCCACAACTTACGGAGCAAGTGCTTCATGAATACAGCACTTGCACTTGCTAAGTTACGGCGACGTAGCGTAAATACGACATGCTGCGCCGGCGTATCAGTGCGCGCCCCTACCTGAATCTACCCCAGTCTGCTTGCTTCGTTCCCAATGTGAAAAGAGTGCAGCCTGGGCGGCTTCCTTTATTAGCAATATGACATCACAAAACATATGCATTCAGATTGGTCAGTTTCATACAATTCACTCCCATTTTACATGCCCCCCTGTGACAGGGGGGGGGGGGGGTTGAACACATCTGGAGCATGGGGGGAAATGGCAATTGAATAGCTCTTCTTTGTCCCTTTTCCAATGCTGAGTTATAACTTCTTTAAAACATCATATCTGATATAAACTCTCAAGGAAAACAAACACTATTGTGATGTATACTTTTCACACATGCAGATGTAGATAATGAATATAAAAACAATATAAAAATATAAAAGAATATAAAAAGAAATTAAAAGAATATAAGAAGAGAAAACATTTCAGTGGTTCCAATAAAAGAATTAGCTTAACATAAAATAGGAATTTTAGTATAATCCATCACACACTGAGGCTAATTTAATGCAGATAAGGCACCAAGTAAGTTTAATTACCACCTTAATCAACCACAGAACCTGTGTAATAATAAGTGTTTAGTTTTAAAGGGATGAGGCCACAACCCTACTGGAGCGGCTTCACTGTAAACAGTGGCAGAGCTTGAACTTAGGCAGAAAAGTTGTAAAAGACTAGCAAGTTTTTTTTAAAGTTCCATTGGACGGAAAAGCACTGCGAGTGTAACTCTGTGAACAGAAAAAAAAATGGGTTGCAGCATCCCGGTGTTTCCACCTCTTCAAGAATAACGTTTCACCATGTAGAACATGGAGATGAAAGGGCCTTTCTTCCAGTCCCACTGGATCCACCCTTGTCTTTTATCTAGACCTGTAGAGGTCCTCCTGACATTATATTATGTTCTCTTCATTCATAAGGCAGCTGAGGGATTTGTGCCAGAACCTTCTCAGCGTTCTCATAAAATGTATGCTCTGTCATATCCAAAGGAAAGTTAACACTGAAAAGTGTGTTGTAAATACTGTATATACTCGAGTTTAAGCCGACCCGAATATAAGCAGAGGCACCTTATTTTACCACAAAAAATCGGGAAAATGTATTGACCCGAGTATAAGCCTAGGGTGAGAATGCAGCAGCTGCTGTAAGCGTAAAAGAGGGTCAACGATGCCCATTTGCAGCTACACTGTGCCCATTTGCATGCCTCACTGTGCCCATTTGCATGCCTCACTGTGCCCATTTGCATGCCTCACTGTGGCCATTTGCATGCCTCACTGTGCCCATTGCAGTCCCACTGTGCCCATTGCAACCTCCCTGTGCCCATTGCAACCTCACTGTGCCCATGTAATTGCTTCATTAAATTGCTTCAATATTTTGACACCTTCATTTAAAGCCGCCTGATGAGTCGCGTCCCATTCTATGCAATAGAACCGTTCTAATAGGAGCGACGCAAGTCGCTCCGACTTAAAAAAAGGTTCTTGTACGACTTCGGGGGCGGCTCGGGCAGCCATTATTTTTTTTTCCTTCAGCACAATGCTGATAACCCTATTTTTAGCCAATCATACTATCTGTATGGCTGAAATCGCACTGCATGGACATCGCATGTGACTGCAGTGCGGTGAAAATCACATGCTAACTCGCACAGCGCACCAGTGTGAACCGGCCCTAAAGCAACAAACCACTTAGCAAATGAGATTTGCAACTGTGTGAAGAAATATTTCAGATGTGTCATTTTATCTCCTCAATTTGTTGTTAAAAAAAAAAACATTCTGTGATTGTCATTATTCTGCTTTATTATCCAGTTTTTAATTTGACAGTGAATCTTGCTCTGCAGTCAGTCTTACAAAACAACTGCCTTGCTGGCTGCGGTAAGCTTCCTTCTCATCAGAGCTGTGTGTAAATCACAACTCAGCTTGCCCCGGCAATCATTCCCTGGTTAAAGACAGTTATTTCCAAGGTGAGAATTATTCCCTGGGCCACCTATGAGGAAAGGCAACTTAAACAATAGGTGATCACTGCACTTTCTGATCAAAGGCTACTTAAATTGCAGGAAATGGATTATAATATACAGAATGCCCTTCAAACAAATGGGATATTGAAGGGGAATTAAAATAAGACTTGAAATGGAAAATATAGTTCAAAAAGCTGAAACTGAATAAATTAAGCAAATTAAATGCAAGTAAATTGTTTAGATACACTTGCAAAAAAACGCTCACCTTTAAAAAAAATGTTTTTATATATTATATATATATATATATATATATATATCTTTATATATAATACTATATATACACAATGGGCCAGATTCACATAGAGCGGCGTATCTTTTGGCCGGCGTAGCGCATCCCATTTGCTCTACGCCGACGTAACATAGTGAGGCAAGGCCAGTATTCACAAAGCACATGCTCCGTAAGTTACGTCGGCGTAGCGAAAATGGGCCGGCGTAAGCCCGCCTAATTCAAAGTGGGCAGGTAGTGGGCATGCTACATGTAAATTAACCGTGACCCAATGTAAATGAAGGGCCGTTGGTACGGCGCATGCGCGCGCATGCTCCCTAAGATACGTCGGCTCAATGCCTTCGACGTGAGCGTAACCTACGCCCAGCCCCATTCACGTACGGCTTACGCAAACAACGTAAAATACGACGGCTGTTCCGTCGTCCATACCTTGCATGGGCTGCGCCACCTATAGAGGTGCTTTATCTTTACGCCGGCGTATGTCTTACGTAAACGGCGTAGCTTACTGCGACAGGCGTAGGTACGTTCGTAAATCGGTGTATCTTGCTCATTTACATATTCGACGTAAATCAACGTAAACGCCCCTAGTGGCCAGCGTAAATATGCACCCAAGATACGACGGCGTAGGAGACTTACGTCGGTCGTATCTTGGCAACATTCAGGCGTATCTCATTTTAAGAATGAGCGCAAAGATACGACGGCGCACATTCGGACTTACAACGGCGTATCTACTGATACGTCAGCGTAAGTCTTTATGAATCCGGCCCAAAGAGTGTAGAAAAGAATCACCCCTTTAAAATAATCACATTTTGTTGCTTTGCAGCCTAAAATGAAGAAGCACAGTTTTTGTTTTACCCAGCTGTATTTTCTTGATCCAAGTGAAAAAGATAACCCCAACATATCAGAAAAACATTATAATCAAAAACAGAATCACTGAGTTGGAAAAAGGATCCCCCCTTCCTCAAAATTACTTGTAAACTCAATCATGTGTAGCTAATCATCTTCTTAATGACACATGACAATGATTTTCAACTGTAATCAGCTGTGGTCATTTTGATTAGCTCAGCATAAAAAGAACTTTCCTGGAGCATTTCAGTTCTTGATAGTGCAACGGAAGCAAACAATCTACTATGGGTGGCTAGGTACTGTCAAAAGATCTTCGGGATACAGTTGTGGACTGGCACAACTCAGGAGATGGATACGAAAAAAATTCAAAGGCTTTATCTGGTATTTGGTACAACACAGACCCTCCCTGAATCAGGATGTCGCTCCAAACTGGATGAAAGAGCCAGGAGGAAACTGGTCAGAGAGGCTACCAAGAGGCCTGCAGAAAATCCTGTACTGTACTGTGCAATACAATGATAAATAGCGTGCCGTTTGGGTGGGGAGAGCTGGTCTTAAGTCCGAGTTAAACAGGTAAGTCGTTAAACGGGGAGTATCTGTGCAGCCCAGCCCAGATCCTCCTCTTCTCGGGTGCCTCTTCGGTGTTCCTGGCCCCTCCCTCCATTTGCGTGCCCCCACAGCAAGCAGCTTGCTATGGGAACACCCAAGCCAAGCTGTAGCTCCATTCAGGTCTGGCCCTGCCCCCTTTCTCTCCTCATTGGCTGACTTATTTGATTGACAGCAGTGGGAGCTAATGGCGCCGCGCTCCTGTCTTAGCCAATGAGATGGCTAAGACAGTACAATCTGATGTAAGTACAGCGATCTCCCCTGCTATTCTATTGTGTTTTGACAGGGAAACGGCCCCCCACCAGAACACTCTGGTCAATGCTCTCCTTTAGTTGAGAGATGGCCAACAGACATTTTTCGGTTATGCCCCTTGGCAGACTTTTTTCGGTCATGCCCCTTGGACAGAAGTCGGCCCAGCTGCAGTACACCCGGGCCGCAAGTTGGACGGATTCCGTTTAACCAGCTGATGATGATGGACATTCGGCCCGTGTGTATGGGGCTTTAGGCTTTAAAAAAGGGCCCTTTCACACGTGAGGATCCGTTCCTTAAATATCTGCTTGCTCAGCGGGGATCGCTCCGTTGATCCCCGCTGAGTTGGCAGATGACAGGGCACCCTGTCAGATCTCCGTTCTCCTCTATGGGGGGATCGGATGAACATGGACCGTCTGTCACCCGATCTGATCCGCAGACGGATGGAAAAATAGGATTTTCCTCCGTCTACAGCAGTGGTTCTCAACCTTTTAGTGCCGTGACCCCTTGATAAAATATCCCAAGTTGTGGGGACCCCTAACAGTAAAAAAAAAAATCGTAGCGTGGGTTATCGGCACCCAAGGCAATACAAGTAATTTGCGCTCCCTGATCCTGAGTCCCTTTCACTCATACAGTATTAAAACCTCATATGGTACATTTTAGGATGTATCACTCTTTCTCTTTGTTCTCCTTTCTTTCCCTTTTATCTCTCTCTATCCTAATTTCTTTTTTTTTCCCCATCTCTCTCTCTAGCCATCTTTCTTGTTTGTTTCTCTTATTTGTTCTCTCCCTTTTTCTTTCTTCCTCCCCCTCTTTTCCTCTCCCTTCCATGTATTTTTTTTTTTATTCCTTCTGTTACTCCTGCAGTGCTGGAAGGGAGTTGGGATGAGTGGCAGTGCTGGTAGGGGGAATGGGATGAGTGGCAGTGCTTCGAATTCCTCACCAGTCAGCTGACCTCTAGTCTCTGCCACCCATGAATGGGTGGCTGCGAAGAGACTGAGTGGTCAGCCGTGGACTCCAGGAACAGCCCAACTGGGTGGCCACAGGTTTCAGAGATAGCCCTGCTGGGCAGTCGCAAAAAGGCTGGGAGAGTGGTGCAGGCTTCAGGAACAGCCCAGGGATTTGGTGACCCCTGGCAAATCATCATTTGAACCCTGAGGGGGTCCTGACCCCCAGGTTGAGAACCACTGGTCTACAGAATCGGACCATAGCGGGGACCGATGAGATTGGGTGTCAGCGCATGTTTATCCGCTGACACCCGCTATCCCATAGGGATTAATGTATGTCTATCCCATAGGGATTAATGTATGTCCGTATTTCGGATGGATGAAATACTGTCCGCATGTGTGAAAGGGCCCTAAAGCTGGCCATGAACACATAGAATCTCCTTTAAAAATAATTTTCTTTGGAACATTAGTTATATTTTTGATAGGTAATGTTCGAGTTAATGCGGTCAAATCAACACTTACTTTTGACCTTAGTGAAAATCAAAATTGAGCAGGATGAAACCTTTTTCTTTAAATAAATTTTACCAGCAAATGTGTTTTTTGTTTGGGAAATTCCATTCATTCCAAAATTGAGTGTTGAAAACAAACACGATATTGAAGTTTTGAACGACCCTCATCAAGTCTCTGATGGCATTACTGAATGTACTGAATAGATTCTGTTTACGAACGTTCATACAAAAAATCTACAAGTGTATTTCTAGCTGAATAATTCACACTTTAAGTGATTTGGCAAAAGAAATTTGAAAATGAATTTTCGTTATCAGTACATTATCGCTTTGCCTTGCCATGCCTTGGTGAATCAGCCCACTGGAGAACTAATTAAACACTGCCTTAATGGGGCTTCCTTGATAAATCTAGCATTTCCAGAATAGGGAAAAGAATAATTGTCACTGAAATGCATTAAGGAGAATTTAAATGTAAAACCAAAGTCCAGAAAGATTAGAATTTAGAGCCAATAGCAGCTGCTAGTAATGGGTTTATGGTGAAACAACTTCAAATGGAAGCAAGTTTGATGTCAGTGTGGAAATTAGAAAACCCACAGGGGAAGGAGTAAAATAATTACTTAGTGTTGTGCCTGGGCTGCATTGTACAATTTTATTCATCTATATCTGCTGTGGCTGATATGCCCTACTGCTTTTCCTGGAGGAGATTAGTGTATTTAAAGCTGAACTTCAGTCCAGGCAAATATAAAAACCCTTTTATCTAGCTATGTATTCATAAAAAAATAAATAATAATAAATGAAATTGAAGGTGTTTCTAAATATAGTTATGTGGTAACAATGTAGTAATATAGTAACATGATGGCCTGTAGAGCAGATCTGAAAGGGGTAGGGAGGCAGGGAAAGCAGTGTCAGTCAATGAGGGTTGTATTGAATTCCTGCCAGTCTAAAATGTGAACTTGCTTACAGGAGGGGGGAATCGTTGAGATGATCTAGTCTTTTTGCTTCTGCCTCTTCGCTGTCTAGACAGCAAGCTGAGTATGGAGAGCTGAACTGCTATTTACCTAATAGAATGCATTCGAAAGGGGAAAGAGCTGCTTTCACACAGCTCCCAACTGTCCCTGATTTCAAAGGGACTGCCCCTGATTTGGAACAAAGTCCCTTTGTCCTCCTCATTTGTCCCCTATTTTGGTCTGACCTGTATAGTTGTATATAAAATGCACAATTTGTCGCATTTGTAAATTTAAAAAGCCAGTAAAAAGCAATAATAGTAGTAAAAAAAAAACACTTGTGGGTTTAACTAATCTTTTTTTTCTTTTATAATTCTCATTTAAGGGGGTGTGGTGGGGGGTGTCCTGTGCCTACATATTCCCTAGTTCCCATCTCAAAAAGTTTGGAGGTATGCTTTCATGATATCAAGTCTTATGTGAAGCGGCTTAATCAGTGATGTCATTGGTTGCTAGTAAATGGACAGACTGCATTCTCAATGATATCATTGGTTTCTAGTGATTGGATAGGCTGTATTTTCTGTGATATCACCATTTTCCAGTAAATGGATAGGCTGCATTCTTAGTGACGTTTTAATTTTTATTAAAGGGCCAATTTTTTTTTAGGGCTCCGGAGGTCCCCAGGGGCCCGGAGATCCCCAGGGCCCTGGACGACAACCCCCCCTTTTTTATAATTGTTTCTTATATATATATATATATATATATATATATATATATATATATATATATATATATATATATATTATTATATTATTATTATTATTATTATTATTATTATTATAGGGCCCATAGGTCCCCAGGCCCCCCGGATGGCAACCCCCCTTTTTTTATAAACAAATAATTTTTTTTTTATATTATTTTATTTATTTATTTTTTGTTTTTATTTATTTTATATATATATATATATATATATTAAAGGGCTCAGAGGTCCCCAGGGCCCCATGTGGCAAACCCCCTTTTTTTTATTTTTTTTATAAATGTTTATTTTTTTTTTATTAAAGGGCCCAGAGGTCCCCAGGGCCCTGGATGGCAAACCCCCCTTTTTTTATATAAATGTTTATTTTTTTATATATATTTTTTTAATTTATTTTTTATTAAAGGGCCCAGAGGTTTCTATTTTTTATTTTTATTAAAGGGCCCAGAGGTCCCGGATGGCAACCCCCTTTTTTTGTAATTTTTATATATATATACCTACATTTATATATATTTTATTAATGTCCCCAGGGCCCTTTTTATAAAAAAATATTTATATATATTTTTTCTTTCTTTCTTCTTTTTTTGTAATGGGCCCCCCCGTTTCTCAATTCGCATGCAGCCCCACCCGCTTCTCAATTTCAGGCGGCAGCACCCCCCCCCCCCGGTTCTCTGCACCAGGGGGCCCATGCCTGAAGCTGTGTAAGGGGCCCCATAATTCCTGATGGCGGCCCTGGCTGTATTCTTAGTAGTTTCACTGGTCTCTAGTGACAGGATAGACTTTATTCTTAGTGGTGTCACTGGTCTCAGGGCCAGTGAGTGTGGGGAGCTGGAACTCCTGTTTTCTGAACACAAAATGGACTGGCTGTGAACGACCTGCTTTAGTGATATCAAATCTCTTGTGAAAAAAATTTGCTGCATTATTAGTGATGTCATTGGTTGCTAATGAATGGATAGTCTGAATTCTCACTGGTCTCTGTTGAATGGTGAATGGATAGGCTGTGTTCCCAGTAAAAACATTGGTCTCCAATAAACAGGTTGTAATCTCAATATTGCCACTGGTCTCTAATGAAAGCATAGGCTGCATCCCCAGTGATGTATCCAGTCTTTAGTAACAGGGTGGGCTGGATTATCAATGAGGTCACCAGTCTCTAATGAATGGATTGGCCGTTTTCTCAAAGATGTCGCCAATCTCTAGTGAATGGTTGGGCTGCAATGCCAGTGATGTCGCTGGTCTTTAGTGACAAGAAGGGCTGCATTATCAATGAAGTCACCAGTCTGTAATGAATGTATAGGCCGCATTGTCAAAAATGTCTCCAGTCTCTAGTGAATAGATAGGGTGCATTCTCAGTGATGTCATCGGCCTCTAGTAAATGGATAGACTGCATTCTCAGTGATGTCACTGGTCTCTGATGAATGAATACACTTTGGTCTCATTGTTGCCATTGGTCTTTAGCAAAGTATTTTTGGAAGCAGCAGGCCCCTCATATGTGACAGGGCCTAGACACTTCCTCTGATTATTGGTTAAACTGATGGTGTCATTAGGGAGCTGGGTCTGGGTACAGAAATATCTGACCAGTGATTGCTTGTGCCTCCATTAACATGATTACATAGTTACTGTAGTCAGGTTGAAAAAAGATACAAGTTCATATTAATCAAACAATCCCATTTACACAATAGCTTTAGGTCCACACTGCAGAGGACACAGGCAGTACACACCACGTAGGTTTAGGTGTACACTGCAGAGGACACAGGCAGTACACACCACGTAGCTTTAGGTGCACACTGCAGAGGACACAGGCAGTACACACCATGTAGCTTTAGGTACACACTGCAGAGGACACAGGCAGTATACACCACGTAGCTTTAGGTGCACACTGCAGAGGACACAGGCAGTACACACCACGTAGCTTTAGGTGCACACTGCACTGTAATTCGACGAACGATCGAACATACGATGTTCGAGTCGAACATGAGTTTGACTCGAATACGAAGCTCATTCCTTGTCTTCACCAAACCACACACTCTGATGCATTTCGCTCTGCCCACCGAGGCCTAATCATAGGGTCTGTTTTGTTAATCTGCTAAACAAAGTGAACAGGGAAAGCTAAGTTGTTACCAGTTGTCTCAAGTAACTTCTGTTGCCATATAAGAACCTGTGTGAGTGTCTAAGGTAGCCTCTCAGCTTCTTAACATGGAGAAATCCTTGAAATAACTTTCCAGTCTCAGGGAACCTCTGTTACTAATTGCTCTATCTGAATCGTAGACAGTAGAGTAGCCTGATGGTCAGTGGGTAGAATGATCCGTACATTTGAGGTCATTGGGAAGAATTCCCCCCATACGGGTGGGTAAAAAGTTCATTGGTGGCAGTGGTAACTTATCCCATAGTCATAAATTGCTTGTTGCTCAAGGAACCCCTAGCAACCTCTGGAGGAGCTCTATGGTTCCACAGAACCAGTAGCGGTTCATCCATAAGCGCGCACGGGCGCCGCCCCCTCCCTCCAGCCACCCCCTCTATGACCAGTGGATAGATTCATGCATTGCATGAATCTATCCATGGCCCCTGATGCCACCCCCTATTCAGGCACCTGAATTACAGAGGCGGGGGTGTTTTTGAAGCAACTGATTAAAACCATAGGCTCTAATAGGTGTCAAAAAAGGTGACCTGTACACTTCTCCACCCAGGTGTTTTAGAAAAGCAAATGTATATTCTCTTTCCTAACAATGAACCGCCTCTCCGCCAATCAGATGCTCGGGTCTGTTACCCATTACCTGATTGCTGAAACGTCAGGCGATGTGATTGGGCACTTATCAGGAGGAAAGGACGGGAGGAGACGCATGGAGGACACTGCTTGCCGCTGTCACCCGCTGCCCCACCAAGACAGGATAAGTGCCAGGTAGACGGCGAGTGGGCGAGGGGCACAGTGGCAGCATTCAATGCCACAGTGATGGCATTTGATGGCACAGTGGCTGCATTCGATGTGCACAGTGGCAGCATTTTATGGCACAGTGGTAGCATTTGATGGACACAGTGGCTGCATTTCAGAAGGGGAGCTTCTCAGTATCCCTCCATGACTGGAATTGATGCCACTGAGGAAGGATCTTCCATACCGTAAAAAATTCAAATGCAACCCATTTCAGATGGTTAGATGTTCTGATTCCCTATATCCCAGGAAGCTTAGAAGCCCCTCTAACCAGATCATCTTAGTCCAGCCACTCTCAACCAGGGTTCTCTGCCGTGGCGACTGGTGCTCAAAATTTTTGGGGGCGCAAACAAACTGAAAAATTCTGAAAAAAAAAAAACATCAATTGCAGCCTTACTGTGCCCATCAAACACAGCCACTGTGCCCATTAATTTCAGCCACTGTGCCCACCAAACGCAGACACTGTGCCCATCAATTGCAGCCACTTTTCCCATTAATTAGATTTTCTGCCCCTGCACATGGTTGCGTAATAAGTGGAAATAAGTTTAGTGGGATCTGGTTGCCGGAGCAATTTTTCCAATGGTGGCAGGTCAGTGGGGTCTTTCAGGGAACCAAAATGGGCCTGTATACCATGACGAAGCATTCTTAGATTTTACTTGGAAAAAAAGAAGAAAGATAAATTCTGTAGCTCGGTGATGGGCTTCTGCTCTCTGTACAGAACTTGTTGCAGTACTAAATAGACCTACTTGGTAAAGCAATTTAAAAAATGAATGCTGATGTCCACAATTTAATAATCCATGACAACCAGTCACATACGTGTTTATAGCCATCAACCTGCAGAATGAGGAATTAGTCGCTGTGGCCATCTAATTGATCTGACCTCAGTGAACTGAGGCAACGGTTCCTCTTTGGTACACAAAACCCTCCCTTCCTTGTTATTACAGTTGTTCTTGTTGTGGATCTGGTGTATAAATCTGTATACATTTATGGGCTGTTTAATTGCCTGTATAATGGTCTGTAAATGTCTGGATTGCTTATCTCCAAACACTGGTGTAAAGCAGTTCTAGTGGCTATGGCAACTGGTCAAATGTTCATATTCTGTTTAGCACAACTATTTTTTAAATGAACTTCAGGGGCCAGATTCTCAAAGGACTTACAACGGCGTATCTCCACGTACGCCGTCGTAAGTCCGAATCTGTGCCGTTGTATCTGTGCGCCTGATTCATAGAATCAGATATGCCTCTCTGTTGCCAAGATACGAGCGGCGCAAGTCTCCTACGCCGTCGTATCTTGGGGTGCATATTTACGCTGGCCGCTAGGGGCGCTTCCATAGATTTACGCGTTGAATATATAAATTAGCTAGATACGCCGATTCACGAACGTACTTGCGACTGCTACGCCGTTTACATAAGGCTTACGTCTGGCGTAAAGTTACCCATGCTATATGAGGCTCAGGTAATGCAAGGTATGGACGTCGGAACAAGCGTATCTTTTTACGTCGTTCACGTAAGTCGTACGTGAATGGGGCTGTGCGTAGGTTACGTTCACGTCACAGGCATTGATCCGGCGTATCTTAGGGCGTAAATTCGACGTGATACTGAGCATGCGTGCGAATTCGCCATTCGTTAGGCGCGTCATTTACGTGGGGTCACGATTGATTTACATACAACACGCCCACCTCTTCCACATTTGAATTACGCGGGCTTACACGGCCCATTTACGCTATGCCGCCGCAACTAACTGAGCAAGTGCTTTGTGAATACTGCACTTGCCCGTCTAAGTTGCGGAGGCGGAGCGTAAATAGGATACGCTACGCCCGCACAAAGTTACGCCCTATTCCGTGAATCTGGCCCCTAGTCTCTCCTAATTTAATTCAGTTGTATATTAATTAAATCCATAATATAAGTGCTGGCATTTGTCCTTATAATATCTCCCGGTAATCCAGTACTCAGCAGGACTCAAAATGATAGACATATAGCTTTAATCTAGTCTAGCCTTATTACATTGTACCCTGTTGCCATACTTATAAAGTGTTGGAAAGAACAACAGCATGGTTACTAATAAACTGACAACACTCTATGCATTATACCTATCTATGCAGCAGGTGGTGATATTATAGGGCCAGATTCTCAGAGGAGATACGACGGCGTATCTCCAGATACGCCGTCGTATCTCTGAGTCCGGCCGGTCGTATCTATTTTATTGTTAAAGATAAAAAAAACTACTGACACATGTGCTGCTGTCACATGAGATTAAAAAAAAGTATCGGTATTCGGTATCGGCGAGTACTTGAAAAAAAGTATCGGTACTTGTACTCGGTCTTAAAAAAGTGGTATCGGGACAACCCTAATATAAATGTTTCAATTAGTTAGAGTTATGTTTTAACTGCAGTGGGAAAATCAAGGTCACCAACTTGGCTATGCTTTCTGGAAGGGGGTTCTGGATAGCAAGGCTGACTGAACACAGTTACACACTCTTTTGGCAGGTATAACAGTTCACAAATTTGTATTTCAAGCGTGAAATTAGTGTTTGGCCAAGAGTTCAGCTTAAGAAATAGAATGAGTTTGCTTAATTTTTTATTTTTTTTTGTAGTATACTTTTTCTGCCGACTGTGACCATTTTAGGTCTATGAAATTGCATGATTTTATTTTAATTATTTAAACCTTGTATAGGTTTTATGTGAAATCATTGACGTATAGCCAGAAGTGTCAACAGTACAACAAATGCTGCTGTAAAGTGCTGTATGTATGGTTAAGAATCATAGGCGTGCGCACAGGGTGTGCCAGGGCACACCCTAATCACCCAATGTACATTAGCATTATCCAGGGGCGGCACAAGGTGGGTGGTTGAAGGTGCCAGTGGCCAGTGTAAATGGCACTATTATATTCAAATCTAGGTTCAACCTTAGGAACACATTACACCCATATTTAGGGTGTAATATAATATGGCCTCAATCAACTGTCTCCCACCACCAGAGCCTCCTCCCTGTGACTGCAGGTGGCATTCATGTGTGCCTAAACTTTGGGGTGCACACCCTAATGCAATAGGCTGTGCAAACCTATCTTAATAATTAATATGTTTTAGATATTATTGTTGTGTCTTGACTTGTTTTATTGAACAAGGCACAAGGCTGTCTTAATAAATGGGCACACCCTAGGCACTGCCCAGGGGCCCGAGGTATATGGGTGGGCCCATGATCAGGGCCAGGAAAAGGGCGGCGGGGGCTGTGTTGGGGGTTTGGTTGCACTGGCGATTTGGCCACTCATGCTGCTCTTCTTTGACAGGAGTAACTGCTATGCATAGAGGATTCAGCTCTCTCCTCCCTCCAGCAGGGGGTGGAAGGGAGTCGGCATTGAGAACTCATCTCAGTCTCTGTGCGGAACTCTGGGAGGGAAAGGAGGAGCTGGCTTCATTACAGGTGTGAACAGCATTTGTGATCTGTGAGTACAAGGGGGGGGGGGGCACAACTCTGATGTTTGATATCAAAAGCGAGGAGCTGAAGAGCAGAAACAATGCTGAATGCTCATAAATGCATCAAAACACTAGACGCGTTTAGGTGCCTTTGAGCATTAATGCAATCCAATGGCCATATTCCATTAAAGTAGTATTAACCACTTGCCTACTGGGCACTTTCACACCCTTCGTGTCCAGGCCAATTTTCTGCTTCTGTCACAATTTAAATGAGAATTGTGTAAACATGCAACACTGTACAAAAACAACATTTGTATAATTTTTTGGAGACCAATAGAGCTTTCTTTTGGTGGTATTTAATCGCCACTGGGTCTATGAATTTTTGCGAAGACGAAAAAACAAAAAAAGACTGAAAATGTTGGGAAAAAAAGTTTTTGTTTCTGCTATACAAGTTTGTAAATAAGTATTTTTTCTCCTTCACTGATGGGCACTGATAGGCTGCACTGATGGGCACAAATAGGCTGCACTGATGGGCACTAATAGGCTGCACTGATGGGCACTGATAGGCTGCACTGATGGGCACAAATAGGCTGCACTGATGGGCACTAATAGGCTGCACTGATGGGCGCTGATAGGCTGCACTGATAGAGCGGCACTAATGAGGCGGCACTGATGAGGTTGTACTGATATGCGGCACTGATGGGCACTGGTAGGTAGGATTTTAGGGCACTGAGAGGCAACACTGATAGGTAGGCTCAGGTAAGTATTAAAAGGGCTCTGGGGGGAGCAGCACACAGAAGTTTTTTTTACCTTCATGCATAGAATGCGTGAAGGTAAAAACCTTTCAGCCTTCACAACCACTTATCCAATGGAATCCATTGACGCTTAAACATGTCTATATGTGTGTTCACTACGCAAGTTTAAGGGGCGTTTTTTATGCAGATTTTCTCCTGCCAGGAGTTCTGATGTTCAGAGGAGAAAAGCTTTATGCGGCGAAAACAAACCAGTCATACAAATTTGGATTCGCAATGCTTCTATTTTTATGCTGTAAATTCTTTGGAGTGATAATATGGTCAGCCTGAGTCCTTTGTTTACTTATAAAGTGTTGTGCCATTGCCGCCCCCGCTTCATCTTGCATGTAGGTGTGCATAGAGCATCTATAATGTAAAAGGCTTATTTATAGAAAATTTTACCTTTCAGGCTTCAGGACACAGTCAGAGCTGTCAGCAGTTTATTTTCGTTGGTTAGAGTGGTTGGTTAAAAGGTGCTAATATGTCTAGTGAGACAGGGGAATTGTAAATGCTTAAAATTTAACGTTGGAGTCCACGGCGCAGGCCGTCGTATCTTAGCTACATTTATGTGTAACTCAATTTGAGAATACACTTAAATGTACGACGGCTTAGATTCCGAGTTACGATGGCGTATCTACTGATACGCCGGCTTAACTCTTTGTGAATCTAGCTAAAAGAAAACAAAGAAAAAAACATTTAGAAGGGAAATTGAAGGAAAAGGTAAGCGAACCAACAATGCACTAGCTTAAAGGAACCTATTTAGAAATTAAAAAATGAACCTTTACAACCCCTTTAAATTGACCAACCAAAGAACATTGTGATTACAGCAAGTATTGAGTTAATTGTCTTGTTATCATGGTTCATCAAAGAGTTATATCATAAGAGGATGTTTATTTCTTGTGGCTTGATGTGCCATTCAAAAATAGTTTCCAGATGCCAATTTCCTGGAACTTCTTTGCCACAGGTTCTGCAAACACAAATGATACGTTTCGGTAACTCATCAAAATTATTTTTGCAATACACCAAGCGTGCATGTAAAGGAAGAGAACAAACACAAAATATAATTCCTATCATGAAGCTATTTTGTCCCTAAACAGCCATCTTGTGTTGCCACCGCAACATTTCAACTGGTTGCTTAATATAACATTAATATACACTCACCTTTATTAGGTACACCTTGCTAGTACCAGGTTGGACCCCCTTTTGCCTTCAGAACTGCCCTAATTCTTCATGGCATAGATTCAACAAGGTGTTGGAAACGTAATTGCATCACGCAGTTGCTGCAGATTTGTCAGCTGCACATCCATGATATGTATCCCCCGTTCCACCACATTCCAAAGGTGCTCTATTAGATTGAGATCTGGTAACTGTGGAGGCCACTGGAGTACAGTGCACTCATTGCCATGTTCACAAAACCAGTGGTGAGATGATTGGAGCTTTGTGACATGGTGCATTATCCTGCTGGAAGGAGCCATCAGAAGATGGGGACACAGTAGTCATAAAGGGATGGACACCAACAATACTCAGGTAGGCTGTGGGGTTTAAAAAATGCTCAACTGGTACTAAGGGGCCCTGATAAGGTAAATGGAATAGCCATTTATTAATCAAACATTTAGTTATAAGTATTGTAAGGGGTTAGCTCGGTAGCGGGGGGGGGGGGGGTGTGACCTCCTGAGGGGGTTCACTACACACTGAATTATACAGAGAGGCAGCCGTGGGTGGTTGAAAAAACAAGGGTTATGGTTTATTCTTCCATATTGCTGGAAACAAGTGCAAGCATTCAAACAGCATAAACAAAATAAAACATAAAATAAACCCTGGCCACTTGGGCCGTCTACCTTCACAACACAGGAACCTACCTTTGGAGTCTGGCACAGCCTACTGCTGGGCAGACACTGCTGGTCTTCCAGCAGAAAACAATAGTCTTTTTGATTTTCTTATCACACAGCAAAAATATCAACTACCACTTCACCTTCAGAAGTCTTCCTCAGCTCACTGCTCTCCTTAACTCAACAAGCCTCGGGATGCAGCATTGAGCAGTAATCCTCTGGACAACTTATAGAGGCCTTAATTTTCTCATTCTGAACAGCTGAAGCTATCCAACGTCCTTAAACCTTTCTGGCTACCTCTGCAGCCGACACCTCATAGTAATTGGTGAATTTTCTAAACAAGGCAGAAATGTCAACACCCCCAGATTTACCTGACTTCCTGTCACAGTATCAAAACATGTGTTTCTGATTAAGCAGACATACTTGGTACAAATATGTTAGAAGTTATATGATGTAACAGCTGTTTTGGTTGTGTTCAAATGCCATTCACACCTTTAGCTTTAAATATCTATCTCTGGCTTTTCCGAGAGAACTCTCAAAGTGACGTGTATATGTTAAATGAATATCTGCGTATCAATGAATATCAACAAAGAATTGAATGGGACTTCAAAAGAGTTCAGGTGCAAAGGTGCCAAGGTGCCTCCCACTTCAGAATGTATAAATTGTACTATGAAGTTCTCAGCCATTTCAGATTTTTTTTTTCCCTGAAATGGCTATGTACTGTATTTATGTTTGCTCCCCTGCTTATGCCTAAAACTATAGGCTTGAATATTAAATATATCTTTTTTTAATGTGGCTTCAGCAGTCAATGTGTTATTTAAACCCCTTGAGTTCTCGGGTTTCCCTGTCAGGCCCAAAGTGTGCCAAGAAAACCTTGGCTATAACAAGTGGTTATTTGAGTTACTGTTGCCTTTCTATCATCTCAAACCAGTCTACCCATTCTCCTCTGACATCAACAAGGCATTTTCATCCACACCACCCCCGCTCACTGGATATTTTCCCTTTTTCGGACCATTCTCTGTAAACCCTAGAGATGGTCGTGCATGAAAATCTCAGTAGATCAGCAGTTTTTGAAATGTACATGGACTACAATTAGTCTATTTAACCTTCTACATTATTATTTTGGGCATGAAGTCTGTATATAAGGCTGAAACTAAACCTCCATTGTATCTTCTCTGTGGATACCTCATCTTGCACATAATAGTATCCATTGATCTGGTTTTCCCCCATGTGCTGTCTGTTATCCCATATGTTTGATAACTTGATGAACCTCCCTCCAGGTTGGCCTTACCATGTGTTCTTGACTACAGCAGGAACATTAGTATTAAAGTGGAGTTCCACCCCAATAAATGTTTTTTATGCCTGTTGCTATGTGGTCCCTCGAAATCTGCCGCCTTCATCACCTAGGCTCCTTACGTCACTTCCCTCTGCACCTCCGCTTGCTACTGCTCCTGGGAGATGTGTGTCATTATTTCCCGAGGGCTTCGTTGCCATCACAACGGGGGAGGCACTTCCGACGCCGACGTCCGTTGTGATGGCAACCTGAGTAGTTGACCGCGCTCCGATATTGGATGATTGCTCATGCGCGAGATCGGGGGGAGAGAAGGGGCGGTGCATGCTGGTCGCTCAGCAGCACCATATTTCCCGAAACAGGATGCTTGTGGGCTTCACATGCCCATAAACAAAATGAAAACGGCCAGAACATCGCGATCAACGTTCTTTAAACAGATGAAACCGGACATCGCGGGAGAAATTTATCAGAAGACGTGAGTGTTACAATGCCTTTTTAAATGCTTGTGAAAGGTATAAAAAAAATGATCTAGATTGTAGTTGGAACTCCGCTTTAGGCTCTGCATGAAAAAAAAAAGTCAGGACTATCGAAATGGGTAAAATAAATAAAGCGTCTTAGACTGTGGTGATGGATGATAGAAGAGAGAACACGGCACTATGCACCAACCTGTGACAAATCAATCTCTTGGAGTTCTGCAGTGAATATCTTACACAATGGAAAAAAGAATAACATCCCCAAGGTAACATGTTGCTGCCGTTTCATGTTAATGCTCCTCTGTCTTCGTCAAGGTTGCTATTTGTCCTCTTACTTTTTTCATCTGCAACCAAAGCCTTCTATAAAGTCATAACTTCTGATGTAAGCATCTTATCTGCAAGAAGAGTTTTATATGATCCACCATACTCCCTAGGGAATCTGGTCATGACAGTCTGAGAGGCAGACTCTGCGCTACCAGTAGCAGCCATTGTTCTTTGAAAAAATTAAAACAACTATGGTGTAGTTAAAAAAAGGTCCAATATATTTATCTTAACAGACAAAACAATATGGGCCAGATTCAGATAGACTGGCGTATTTTTAGGCGGGCGTAGCGCATCTCATATACGCTACGCCGCCGTAACTTAGAGAGGCGAGTACCGTATTCAGAAAGAACTTGCGCCCTAAGTTACGGCGGTGTGGCGTAAATGGGCCGGCCTAAGCCCGCCTAATTCAAATTATCAAGGCAGTGGGCGTGTTGTATTACAATGAGCCGTGACCCCATGCAAATTAGGGGCCGAATGAACGGCGCATGCGCCGTCCGTGGACGTATACCAGTGCGCATGCTCAAAATCACGTCGGCTAGAATGCCTAAGATACGTCGAACACTGCCTACGAAGTAAACGTAATTTCCGCACAGTCCTATTCACGTACGACTTACGTAAACGACGTAAATTTCGACGGGTGTTCCGACGTCCATACGTTAACATGACTTACCCCTGCTTTATGAGGGGTAAAGTTACGCCGGTCGTACGCCTTACGTAAACAGCGTATAGTAATGTGCCGGGCGCAAGTACGTTTGTGAATCAGCGTATCTTGCTCATTTGCATATTCAACGCGTAAATCAGCGGAAGCGCCCCTAGCGGCCAGCGTAAATATGCACCTAAGATACGACGGCGTAGGAGACTTACGTCGGTCGCATTAAACCAAAATTCAGGCGTAACTTGTTTTAAGAATACCGCGCATAGATACGACGGCGCATCTTTTAACTTATGCGGCGTATCAATAGATACGCCGGCGTAAAACGTTCCTGAATCTGGCCCGATATGTTTTTTTAGCTTTTGGTTAAAAGGATTATAATCTTTGTCAGGTTTTTATGAACCTTGTGTGTCTTTAAGGGTGATACCCCTTACTTTCTGTCTTGGTGACACTGGCCACCAGGACAGGACATGCAAGAGGATATCTAACCTTTGCCTACTTCATACAAAAGCTAAGAGCCGGTTCACACAGGGGCAACACGACTTCCAGCATGACTTTGGGAGGTAACTTGGACACGACTTGAGTATGAATCATCAGACAACTTACAAGGCAACTTCAAGTTGCCTCCAGTACAGTACAAGGCAACTTCAAGTTGCCTCCAGGACAGGAGACTTTCCAGTGGCCAATCAAACAACAATCAGCTCTGTGGGAGGGAGGAGTTTGCCTAAAAAATGTATGTTCTCTTCCTGTATTGTTGCTTCAGTTAAGACAGTGATCAGACTTCTGAGGCAACTTCCATTGAAATCAGTGGGTACAAGTTGCCTACAAGTCGGATTGAAGTAGTACAGGAACCTTTTCTGAAGTCGGAGCGACTTCAGTAGTGTACATTAAGATGGCTCCATTCACTTCCATTGATTTTCTCAACTGCCCGACTTGGGACAACTTGGGGCAACTTCAAGTCGGATCCCAGGTCGCCCCTGTGTGAACCGGCTCTTAAGAAATTTGTTTTGATTTTAATCTGAATATTATGTAATTCTCTGCATCTGTTTTCAGCTTCTCTGGCTGTGACTATATAGAATTTCAGCGATCCTCGTGGTAGAGTCTTACCTATTCCTGTTCTGTAATTACGACAATTAGCTATCCTTTTGTATTTAATGAGCTATTGCAAAATGTTTGTTACATTGGAACCTAAACATTAACCCTGCGTGTAAACCTAATGCCCTGTACACAGGATCGGTTCATCCGATGAACACGGTCTGATGGATTCTTCCATCAGATATCCGATGAAGCTGACTTTCATCAGTCTTGCCTACACACCATCAGTTAAAAAAACGATCGTGTCAGAACACGGTGACGTAAAACACAACGACGTGCTGAGAAAAATGAAGTTCAATGCTTCCGAGCATGCGTCGACTTGATTCTGAGCATGCGTTGATTTTTAACCGATGGATTTCCCCACAGACGATCGTTTTTTTCTATAGTTTTTTTTAACCATCAGATCATTTTAAAACAGGTTCTACGTTTTTTCACCGATGGGGAAAAAAAACGATGGGGCCCACACACGATCGGTTCATCTGATGAAAACTGTCCCGCTACACAACATAATGTCATATTTAGATATTGCGCCATTTGTAAGACATGTTCTTTAGATGTCAAGGGGAGATTCTTCCAAGCTTGAACACTATATTGCAAATATTTACACTTGGGAGGTTGTAATGAAAGAGAAGATTAGCAGATTAATTATGTATTTGCTTTTGTGGATTTAAAGTCTCAAAGCATTCACCCCATAATGCTCACATATAAATCCTGCGATTACATCCAGAAAACAGCTCTCAGATTGTGTTGAGTTTCCAAGTGTTCCTGGAAGCTTCTTCTGTCATCATTACCTCAAAAGGCACCTTGTTTTGTCTCAAATAAAGAGTTCTTAAGCTGGATTTGTTTCAAGCTGAAACATGGCAGAACCGCAAGGTAATTACCAAACAATAGAACAAAAGAACGTAATAGATGTTTTATATGTGCTCTGTTTTCTATTTAATTATGCTAATTTGCTGTAATATATTGATTTTACTTCTATCTCTTCAACTTGCAACTGAGAGACAAATAATTACCAGGATTGCCCTCAAAATTTCCAGTAACTACAGTAACTGACTAACTCTAGAAATGGTTTGGGACTGTTAAATCTGGAGTTGGGATGTTTTGGCCACAAACTCTGTAATTGGTGGGTCTCTTCACACTGATTCCGGAGATGGGAGGTCTGTACTCACTGACAATAGCCTTTGTAGATCTGCGAATGCTGACTCAGGAGTCGAGGCCTAGAAAGGTCTGTGCATTCTTACTGTGGCGTGGTGGTTCTTTTATACTGACTTTGACAGAATCGGGAGCCAATTGCACCACTGCTGTGTCTCAGCCAATCAGGATAGGGGAATCTTGAATGGCTGAGACACTCGTGGACATCACTGGACAGAGAGGGACCTCAGGTAAGTATTTGGGGGCTGAGGGGGACTGCCGCATACTAAAGTTTTTTTTTCTTTATCTTAATGCATAGAATGCATTAAGATAAAAAAAAAACCTTCTGCCTTTACAACCCCTTTAATACTGGCCTTGGTAGGTCTGTTCTCATTCACTTTGGAGTTGTTGTATATGTTTAATACTGGCCTTGGAAGGTCTGTTCTCATTCACTCTGAAGTTGTTGTCTATGGTTATTGATACTAGCCTTGGTAGGTATGTTCTCATTCACTCTGAAGTTGTTGTCTGTGTTTATTGATACTAGCCTTGGTAGGTCTGTTCTCATTCACTTTGGAGTTGTTGTATATGTTTAATACTGGCCTTGGAAGGTCTGTTCTCATTCACTCTCTGAAGTTGTTGTCTATGGTTATTGATATTAGCCTCGGTAGGTATGGTATGTTCTCATTCACTCTGAAGTTGTTGTCTGTTTGATACTGGCCTTGGGAGGTCTGTTCGCATTCACTCTGAAGTAAGTGTCTGTGTTTATTGATACTAGCCTAAGCCTTGGTAGGTACGTTCTCATTGACTCTAGAGTTGTTGTCTATGTTTGATACTGGCCTTGGGAGGTCTGTTCCCATTCTCTCTGGAGTTGTTGTTCATGTTTGATACTGGCCTTGGTAGGTATGTTCTCATTCACCCTGAAGTTGTTATCTGTTTGATACTTGCCCTAGTAGGTCTGTTCTCAATCATTCTGGAGTTGTGGTCTATGTTTACTGATACTGACCTTGTTAGGTTTGTTCTCATTCACTTTGGAATTGTGGTCTGTTCATTAACATTTGCTTTTGTAGGTCTGTTCTCTCTCACTCTAGTTGTGGACTGTTTTCATTGGTAACAGCCTTTACAGGTCTGTGCTCATTCACTTAGATCTTTTCTCACTTATTCTCAAATTGTGGACTGTGTTCACTGATACTGGCCTTGGTAGGTCTGTGCTTACTTATTTTGGAGTTAGGAGTCTTTGCCTACTGCTACTCAACCAAAGAAGAGGCTTGGATAAGCTGCCAGACATTACCATTAGGGAACACGTCTAGTTAAATGTTACTAACTACTACTGGCTATATCAATACCTGGATAAATGAGAACCTTGACAGACATACTGATACTGGCCTTGGTAGTTCTGTGTTTACTCTGGAGTTGTAGTCTGAATAAACTGACCTATCAAGGTCAGTATCACCGAAAAACAGTCTGGATTTGGGGTATGTGCTCACTGATTGTGGTCATGGTAGATCTGTGCTCATCCAGCCAGAAGTTTGGAGATCTATGCCCACTGATCCCAACGTTAAGGGATGCCAGCAAATGGACGCTGGAAACTGATAATGTTCCAGACAAGAGGGGAATTTAAATTTTCAAAGGTCTATCGGATATCCAGTATTTCGCTCCCTCTTTTCCCTTTCACTGTATTACTTATTTTTCTCTTGTATGCATTGACCTGCAGTATCTCAACTCGCTTGTCCTTTTCCCTTCCTTTTTAATTTTGTCTCATTTTATATTCCCGTCCCACTTCTTTAAGTAACTGTAACACAATGAATGTTAACACCGGCAAAAATATATTCAATAATGCAGGCACGAATGATTCCTAGTCAATTTACACTGCATAAAAATCAATGCATCATAATTTCATTTGAAAATGCATAGTCCAAAATGTTATAAAATCACCATAAATACATGCAAAGTAAATGTACCCTTCAAGGTAATGTGGCTCTGTAGAATATTAAGCCTGCTGTGGATGGTGTTTATATATCAAATGTTCGCAACCGTGTGCCTAGTATTAAACTGGGGGCTGAAAATTCAGAATAGAGGTGAGCGAGACAATTTATAAGAACTACGATTTTGCCAAAATCTATTTGGGCATTCTTAAACTTTTGGCATTTCAAGCTAAAATAATGGTAGAAGGGAAAAAGCAATCGCTAAGAGTAGTGATTGATGGTCGGACTTTGAGGCAAGGTCTTTATTACAAAAATAGAAAAATTCTTACAACATTAATAGAAATAAATATAAACATATAAATTGATAAATGAATATGGACAAAATCCTTTGAAGTCGCCTACGGGTTTCGCCGTTGGGCTTCCTCAGGACGAGACAAATAGGATTTTTGACAATGCACAGGTATTATTTCATAGTCTGAAACGATATACATTACATTAGAACAGTATTACAACATCTTTAATGGTTTCAAAAAGGAGAAAGAATGCAACATATATATATGCACACATAACATATCTACGTCACCTAGAACACCATGGTGAATATATTTATCCAGAGTATTTGAAGCATTCCCCGGAGGTATACAGGAATGTCAAAAGGGTTGTTTAAACAACCACAATACACCACTGCATTCCAGATACCATATGGAGTAACAATCCACTACAGTTGACTGACCATCTGATCCAGTCTTCTACTGATTGTTGAAATAAGCACAATTACATTTGCAAAATTATTTTAAGAAATTCAAAACCAAAATCAATTTTTAATTTCTCATCACCAGCCTCCATGCCTGAACTTAGATGCTGATGGCTATGAATTTTTGTTTTACATTTCCTTATTGTTGTCCTCTCTTCCCAGATGGTTTAGGTATCTAATACTGATGCTGCTGGAAGTCCATGATGCTGATGTGGTGCATCTTAACAGCAGACACAGTAGCTGTATATTGTGATGTACAGTGGATATAAAAAGTCTCAAGTTTCTGTGATGTAAAAAAAAATGAGACAAAGATAAATAATTTCAGAAATGTTTCCACCTTTAATGTGACCTACAAACTGTAAAACTCAATTGAAAAACAAACCAAAATTTTGTTATTTATATTTATATTTGGGGGGGGGGGGGTAAATAAATAATGTGGTTACATAAGTGTGCACACGCTCTTATAACTGGGGATGTAGCCGTGTTTAGAATAAAGAAATCATATTCAAACTAAATAGGTGTCAGTACACACCTCCCATCATTTAAAGTGCCTCTGATTAACCCTAAATAAAGTTCAGCTGTTCTAGTAGGTCTTTCCTGATATTTTCTTAGTCACATCCTACAGCAAAAGCCATGGTCCGCAGAGAGCTTTCAAAGAATCAGATGGATCTCGTTGGTAAAATGTATCAATCAGGAGAAGGGTACAAAAGAATTTCCAAGGCATTAGATATACGATGGAACACAGTGAAGACAGTCAGTCATCATCAAGTGGAGAAAATATGTCACAACAGTGACATTACCAGAAGAAATCTGGTCAGGGAGGCTGCCAAGAGGCCTGCAGAAACATTAAAGGACCTTGTCACGTACCTGATAGTCGAGCCCGGCGTGCAAGGAGTGGCTGCCCTTGCTTCTCTGATCACGAGACCCCTGGTAGAGCTCGGGAATGCAGAGTCGCACAAGCGCCGATTGCAGCGCTGGTGCTGGGCTGGGAGAAGCTTCTGAGGCTCCTGACTGCGCAGGGAAGCAGGTGCAAACTGGCGGCCGCGGGTGGCGGGTAGAGGCACTGGAAGCAAGAAGGGCAGCAGGAACGGGGAAGGTGTACTGTAGTACGGCAGATGCAAGTCCCAGCAGGAAGATCCGCTGACAAGTAGTGGATCAGGTGCAGGTGCAGCAGGCAAGGCAGAGTCAAAGTCCAGGCATAGTCGGCAACAGGCGGGCAGCAGAAGGTACAGAGGGTCAGGCAGGAGGATGGTCAAACAAGCCGTAGTCAGGGCAGGCGGAAGGCAAGGAGAAACAGGTGCAAGCCGGGTATTCAGGAACAGGTTCAAGCAGGAGTAAGGGTACAGGTATCACAGGAAGCGCTTTAGACTGGTCAGCAAGAGGTGCAGGGAGCAGGACCCTTTTGAACCCAAATTTGGCGCCAGAACGGCGTCCTCACATGCCCGCGCGCCGCCGCCACCGGTGTCGCGTGCCCGTGCGCATTACGGTGCACGTGCGCATAACGGTGCCGTGATTGCGCGCATCCGTGCCCATAGCCGCGCCAAAATCACAAGTGTGCACACCCGCACGCGCCGAAGTGCCGCTACTGCCATCTGGTGGACAGGACTGCTCATAACAGACCTGCATGAATATCTGGAAAGTTTGGGCTGTATGGTACATTTAACAAACACTGTTCCATATTCTTCATATGTCTGGGCTATGGAGTAGAGTGACAAGACGTAAGACTTTCTTAAGAAAAACACCCAAGCCTGGGTAAATTTTGCAAAAACGCATCTGAAGTCTCCCAAAAGCATGTGGGAAAATGTGTTATGGTCTGATGAAACCAAGGTTGAACTTTTTTGGCCATGATTCCAAAAGATATGTTTGGTGCAAAAAAACCACTGCAAATCACCAAAAGAACACCATACCCACCGTGAAGCATGGTGGTGGCAGCATCATGCATTGAGGCTGTTTTTCTTCATTTGGAACATGGACCTTAGTCAAGGTAGAGGGAATTATGAACAGTTCCAAATACCAGTCAATATTGGCACAAAATCTTCAGGCTTCTGTTAGAAAGCTGAACATAAGGAGGAACTTCATCTTTCAGCATGACAACGACCCAAAGCATACATCCAAATCAATAAAGGAATGGATTAACCAGAAGAATATTAAAGTTTTGGAATGGCCCAGCAAGAGCCCAAACCTGAATCCGATTGGAAATCTGAAATCAGTGGGGTGATCTAAAGAGGGCTGTGCACAGTAGATGCCTTCGCAATCTGACAGAATTGGGGTGTTTTTGCAAAGAAGAGCGGGCAAATATTGTCAAGATGTGGCCGAGATGAGTTAGAGCCACCTGTTGTTTACTTTTTGTCCTGGTACCGCAGAGAGTGTTGGGAGATTGAGTACAGGGAGAAAAGAGACTCCATTTGCCCTGGCCTGATATAAACTACATTACCCAGAGAGCAACTGTACAATCCGAGAATGTTTTGCCTTCCACGCAGCCTGCTGGGGAGGTAATTTAAGGGAGAGGACATGCTTGGCATGCTCTCTCTGGACCGCCTCTTCAACCCAGGAAGTATCCCCACGAAAGTAGGCCGGAATTGAGGCCTACCTACACCCGGGCGGAGCGCCATTGAGGAGGAGAGACAGAACCTCTAACGGAGAATCGGACGGGTTTCCAGTATCCCTGCGACCTGTCTGAGAACCGGAGGCTGCCGTCTAGCAAGACTGTGAGCGGAGATCGTGTAGGGAGTGTCACGGAAGGACAAGGCCTGAACTGGTTGGGTGAGACAGGCATCTGCCCAAGACCTACTGACTGTGTTGTTGGAGGGTGGATCGTCCACATTGGCCAGCGTGATTTCACTATTTGGGGCTCTTTTGCCAGTTTATTTATTACCACATTGGATTACAAATTACCCCTTGCCCGCCAAAGCATGCCTACGTATCAGTGCACAGACTCTTGGGATAATTTGAACCAAGGTTTGGTCTGATCAACCAAACCACGTTAGTTAGGTATACCACTTAAAGACTGCCTATTTAGTTATTGCAGATTACGGATATCTATTTCATATGCTCTGAGTAATGTGGATGTCTTATTGAGGGAATCCTCTTGATGTGTGCTTGTACAGGTCTGCATAGACATTATAATTTAACTCACACCTAGTTGTTGTTACTGTTTCTGACTCTCCAGGGCTCTGCGAGCAGTTCATCACTGTTTTACCCTTGTTACTTTGCTTTATTCTAACAAGTAAAGTGTCACTTTGGTTAAGCTGAAATCTGTGTACAGTCTATCTGTCATACTGCAGGATTCATTCAACTCAAGGTGACCATTAATTTACATAATTTTCTGTAGTGTAACAGGATATTGTGCCCTCCAACGATTCACTGGGGTCCACAATTCCCATTATACCAGTTGTTCCAAGGGAGGGGTTGACAACCAGAGCATAGACCCAAAACAAACCATCAGCTCCTCCGGGGGTTAGTGCTACATCCCCATCACCCAATGGGTCCGGAGTCAGCCAATCTCATTATTATAGTTTGTCAAGCACATTTTACTCCACCACATCATACTCAATTCAGCCTGATGCCTTTATAAAATGACAGTACATCCTACAGCTCCAACGGCCTCAACATATCATGTCCCAGAAGTGTACCTTCCTTTCTTTTTATCGCTGGGTAGTGCCATCACTGGATAGACACATTCCATCATTGGATAGGTCATATACACCACTGCATTTCCGATAGCATATGATATAACCATCCACTACTATTGACAGACCATCCTATCCAGTCCTTGGTTGTCTTCTACTGCTTGTTGAAGAAAGTGCAATTACACAAAACATTTTTTAAACCAAAATAATCTTTTTTATTTCTCATTACCATCCTCCATGCCTGAACTCAGATGCTGTCTTACCTTTCCTCATTGTTGTCCTCCCTGCCCAGCCACTTCAGGAATTTAGTACCAATGCTGCTGGAAGTTCATGACATGGATGTGGTACATCTGAACATCAGAAAGAAAGTATTTATTATATCATTTGTGTTGTTGTCTTCACCGTCCTGATGAAATGATATACACTTAAATGTTTAGCAAGTTGCTGCAATGACTGCTGCAATGAATGAATGTCTGGGAACAGATAATCCATATATGATATCAAACTGTACACGTACACACAGGTTTAAAAAAGAAAAGGAGGAAACTATATATAAAAGTGTTTTCTGAATGAAAACTGCATGGTCCAACCTCGTAGACATTGTTATAATCATAGTCCATCATATGAGAATATAAGAGGCCAAGAAACCCATCATTTCTGTCGTGTAGATAAAAGCAAGGAAGGTGATAATTTTCTTGGTGACTTCAGCAATTACCATTTTGCAAGCGATAATTTTCTGTACGTGAATAGGCAGAGTGACAATTTGTCATTGATTCCCACTATGGGGAATTACATATTACACTGTTTTAAGACTAAGGCCATTCAGATGGATTATTCCTAGCTTGAATCTTAAAGAAGAACGCCTATCAAAGTAAAAACATTATTATAGTGTTCATTGATGAACTGGGTAATTTATTTAAGCTAAAATTAAACCCAATCACTTAAAGCGGGGGTTCACCCAAAAAAAATGTTTTTAACATTACATTCAGCCGAGTTGTCATAATGACAATCGGCTGTTTTTTTTTATTTTATCCCCGTACATACCGTATTTTCACCGCCGCTTCCGGGTATGTCTTCTGCGGGACTGGGCGTTCCTAATTGATTGACAGGCTTCCGACCGTCGCATACTGCTCGTCACGAGTTGCCGAAAGAAGCCGGACTGCGAGTCGGCTCTATACGGCGCCTGCGCACCGACGTCCGGCTTCTTTCGGCAACTCGTGACGCGCAGTATGCAACGGTCGGAAGCCTGTCAATCAATTAGGAACGCCCAGTCCCGCAGAAGACATACCCGGAAGCGGCGGTGAAAATACGGTATGTACGGGGATAAAATAAAAAAAAAACAGCCGATTGTCATTATGACAAATCGGGACCGATACCGAGTATTAGCGGGAGTACTCGTACTCCTGCTAATACCCCCGATGCCAAAATAGAATACTTCCCCCCCTACCCCCCCCCCACGCCGCCGCAACCGCCGCCGTGTGTCACAAAGCCGCCGCCGCTGTCACGTTAATCACCGCGGCGCGGGGAACATTACAGTCAGCTTTCGTTTGAATAGCTGTTTTCCCCGCCGTGCATAGACACTCCCCCTTGGACGGATCTGTCCAATCGCGAGCAAGGGGGAGTGTCTCTATACACAGCGCGGCAGGGAAAACAGCTATTCAAACTAAAGCTGGCTGTAATGTTCCCCGCGCGGTGATTAACGCGGCAGCGGCATCATTTACAGTAGGTACGGGGGACATGGCTGGATATGGGGGGGACATGGCTGGATATGGGGGGGACATGGCTGGATATGTGGGGGACATGGCTGCAATATGTTTGGGGACATGGCTGCGTATATGGGGGACATGGCTGGATATGTTTGGGGACATGGCTGCATATGTGGGTGACGTGGCTGCATGTGGGGGGAGGTGGCTGCATGTGGGGGGACATGGCTGGATATGTTTGGGGACATGGCTGCATATGGTTGGGGACATGGCTGGATATGTTTTGGGACATGGCTGCATATGTTTGGGGACATGGCTGCATATGTTTGGGGACATGGCTGGATATGTTTGGGGACATGGCTGGATATGTTTGGGGACATGGCTGCATATGTATGGGGACATAGCTGCATATGTTTGGGGACATGGCTACATATGTTGGGGACATGGCTGCATATGTTGGGGACATGGCTGCATATTTTGGGGACATGGCTGCGTATATGGGGGACATGGCTGGATATGTTTGGGGACATGGCTGCATATGTTGGGGACATGGCTGCATATGTGGGGGACATGGCTGCATATGTTTGGGGACATGGCTGCGTATATGGGGGACATGGCTGGATATGTTTGGGGACATGGCTGCATATGTTGGGGACATGGCTGCATATGTGGGGGACGTGGCTGCATGTGGGGGGACGTGGCTGCATGTGGGGGGACATGGCTGGATATGTTTGGGGACATGGCTGCAATATGTTTGGGGACATGGCTGCGTATATGGGGGACATGGCTGCATATGTTTGGGGACATGGCTGGATATGTTAGGGGACATGGCTGCATATGTTTGGGGACATGGCTGCATATGTTTGGGGACATGGCTGGATATGTTTGGGGACATGGCTGCATATGTTTGGGGACATGGCTGCATATGTTTGGGGACATGGCTGCATATGTTTGGGGACATGGCTGCATATGTGGGGGACATGGCTGCATTTGGGGACACATTTAAAAAAAAGTATCGGTATTCGGTATCGGCGAGTACATAAAAAAAGTATCGGTACTTGTACTCAGTCCTAAAAAAGTGGTATCGGGACAACCCTACTTTTGACCATGCAAAAGTCCGCCGTGTGTCCGTCGGAAGTCCGTCGGAAAGATCCGTCGTACTTCCGAGAAAAAAAGTCTGATGAAGGCTACACACGGCCGAACTTTCTGACTTTTTTTTCTCAAAGTCCGGCCGTGTGTATGAGGCATTATTGCTCTGGATTAAGACAAGTACACACTATAGAGGGATATGCTTTCTTCATATTTCATGTCTGAGGTTTACTACCACTTTAAACTTTGAGCAGAGGATGATAGAAATTGAATACAAAGAAAGGTCACAAGAGCACATTTTTAAAGTAATGCTTGCAAATTTATGTCCAAGTTTTTGACTTTGATTTGATTCATTCTTTAATGTAATCTTAGTGCTGTTTTTATATTTGGGTTTTCTACAAGATGGAGAAGTGACTTTTCCGTTTGTGACGGTCATTGAAATTGTCGTACCGGCTCTGAGTCTGATCTACAGCATCTGTCGGGGAATTGAATTGCCTGATATTTAGCTGCCCAGGACGGACATTAGTTTAGCTCATGATGTCAGTCGGAGACATGATTATTCCTGGTTTAACAGAGATACCGACAAGCCAGGCTAGTGTTGTCAAATGCTGCCATTATGGGACTGTCCCTGTACAGCCATTTCACTTCACTTGGCGAGATTAACCGGCCACAATTTACAAGAGTGCACCCAAATGAGTAGTTTGGCAAGCTATAGCTGCAGAGAAGGGGGGACATTTAAGAGAGACACATTTACCTAAAGCTGCTTCCTGATCTCAGTTCAGGAAGATGTACTTAGAGGACAACGATGATGGAAAGATGGAAAGAAAACGTTCTCAAGAATATTGCTAGGAATGGTTGAGTTATTGTACTATTTTCCCTTTGTGCCATTTTCCTGGAGCAAATCTGAAGGATTAGAAACTTCTATTTTTTGCTGTCTGTATCCCTTAAGATTTCCCTTTCCCAGAAACATGATGTAAGTGGAAAACTGTAGGAAATGAGGGAAACTTTTTTGACAGCTGCCACCAGAAGAGGTGGCCCCATTCAAATGATGTTCTTTTGAGATTTCACTTTGGTTATTATTATGTAGCACTACCCCCGGATGAGCTGCTGGGTTGTTTTGGGTGGCATGTTACCTCATGGCTCTTCTGCCGGCCTAGGGGTGCATGGTGCATATAGCAGTAACGGAATGTCCACGACAGGTGTCTTTTTCTGTGCTCTTTATTGCCCAGCCGGGTAAAAACATTAAAACTTGTGATGAAGAGTAGAGATGAAGTAGAAGAATAAATAGCAGACTCAGGCGCAACAATAGGGAAACAGTCCTGCTTCCAACAATACTTTGTATTCTTCACCACTCTAGCCAGAGTGGCTATAGCGTACCTGGACAGGCCTACTCTCACTGACCTGGCAGCCAGAGTACCGCTCGAACTTGTAGGACAAGTCTCTGCCACAGACCCTCCTGAAATGGACTCAGGGAAAAGCCTCTGCCACAGGCCCTCTCTGTGATTATGATTACGGAGATGATCCTCCTTGATAGAATTGTGTCTGGAACTTCTTCAGATAATTTTCAGGTACCGACTGAGAGGTGACCAGTCTCTCAGTGTCCGGCTACCTTGATCCCCGGTGGTTTTTCGAGACCCTATTGGATCGCCAGCCTCTCAATGGCTCTCCTCAGATGGACTCCCCACCGAACAGCTGAAGATCCCGCTTGGGATCTTCAGAATTGGGAACCCAGTTGACCACTGGGCTCCCTGCCACAGCTCAAATGTTCCGGACCAACATGGTCCCGGAACCAGGAATACCGCGTGGCACGCGCACCCTGGCCTGGAAGTCCATTTCGCCAGGGGGGCGTGATGCCGCACTCCGAAGAAGAACCCAAACTAATGGCGTCTGCCCCATAAATACACTCGCCTCCATGACGACGTCGGCAACAATCCTCTCGCTGTCCACCGCTCTGCAATGCGCACACGCGGCCCGCTGTACACACATACATGGCCTCCCTGCATGCTTACGTCAGACGCCCTTGGAGCGTCGCTGGTTGCCTGGATACCGCCGATGTGATACAGTAGCGCGGCCTGCAATCACCGCTCGCACTGACTCTACCCTGCATTGCCACCCATCCAATTGAGCAGCACACACAGATTTCCCACAGCAGCCGGAACGTTTTCTTAGTGACTGTTGTCACATACCAGGTACAATTAAGGCATACTTAAATATGCCTTTCCAGATTACCTCTGTTTTGACTTTGTTTTTGTGTCACTTTTAATAACATACTAAGGTAATTTTAGCTGTTTTCTGGCGGGATTTATGACGTTATACCAGTCTGATGGTGGGAGGAGCTTGGTTTTCTGTTGTGTTTTTTCTTTTTCTGGCTTTCTTGATTGGTTGATGGCTCTTTAAATTTGATTAGGAAAAAGATACAATGAAATGCAATCTGTTTTTCCACTTAAGGCCCATTTCACACCTGCGGACCGTATGTCCGCTTTTTCATCCATCCGTTTACGGATGAAAAAGGGACATACATTGATCCCTATGAAATAGCGGGTGTCAGGGGATGAACATCCGCTGACATCCGATCTCATCAGTGTCGGCAATCCTTCGATTCTGCAGACAGAGGAAAATCCTATTTTTCCAGACGGTCCGTGTTCATCCAATCCCCCCATAGGGGAGAGCAGAGATCTTTGAAAATGAAGACATAGTTGGGATTTTAATTGAGGTCATGGCCAATAGGGAACATGTACCTCCATCCCTGTCTAGTGAAAAAATATAAAAAATATAAAGGGAGAGGGAAAAGGAATACTAAGAAAAGGTTTGGGACTTTATATGGAGTACACAGTTTGGGGAAAAACAGCCATCAATATAATTGTAAATATAAATATTTTAATTTGGTATAGGTAAACAATAATAGGTGCCACAGAATTAATATGGATGTCACATAGAATTGTCGAGAACATATGGATGCAACCACGGCTTTACATTAGCTCTACGCGTTTCGTGGTTTGGTGTTACCACTCGTCAGGAGCAGGGTGTGCAGGGACGCCCTGTCATCTGCCGCCTCAGCTGGGATCAACGGAGATATCCCCGCTGAGGAAGCTGATACACATGTACGGATCCTTACGGGATCCGTACATGTGAAAGGGGCCTAATTCCCTCATGGGCAAATTGTTGAACATTGCAACTACTCAATGTTTGCTCTCTTAGGATAAAACAGAAATACTTTCGTTTCACAGCAATCCAGCAGAGCCAGACCTATAGCTATGCAGTCAGAAAAGCTTGTGCTTCTTGCTGTTTGCAGTACTGTTATAGGTCTGACTGACTCACAGGGCTGCTGTTAGAAATCACGGGGCCTCATACAGCCCACCTGACAGGGACCCCTGGCACGATGTGACTGAGGATATACAGTAGATTGAGCATAATCCCATTCTCTGCAGCCTCAGCTGCACATATCAATGAACTGGAAGCACTTGAGGCTCACATTCATTCCCAAACTGAAGCATAGTAAACACAGTTTACTATGCTTAAGTGATGAATGAATACATAAGTTATTGGTACTGATCTCTTACTGTGTTTATTCAGGAAAGGAATGCACCAATGAATTATATTTTTACTGACCCCGCTTCCACCGCTCTTCATCCTGCAGATTCTGGCAGGAGAGAAGGCTGGCGGCGCTGCAGGGGGAAGGGGCACACAGGGGGGCCCGAACAGCAGATGTAAGGGGTGCATGTGCTAGAACCAATCCCCCTGCAGTGAAGCCAGAAGGAGAAAGAGGAGGAGAAGCTGGCAGTGCTGCAGGGGAAAGGGGCACACAGGGGGGCCCAGACAGCAGATGGGCAGATGGAAGAGGCGCATATGCTAGAACCAATCCCCTTGCAGTAAAGCCGGAGAAAGAAAGAGGAGAATAAGCTGGCAGCACTGCAGGGGAAATGGTCACACAAGGGGACCCTGACAGCAGATGGAAGAGGCGCATATGCTAGAACCAATCCCCTTGCAGTGAAGCCAGCGGAGTAGAGAAGCGGGGGGGTGGGTTTTTACCGCCGACCGATCATAGTTTTTAAGGGGGGTTGGGGGTTCCGGATCCGCCGACCGACCTATTGAAGTTGTTGAGGGGGGGGGGGGTCAGTGCGCCGACCGATCATTCATCTTGAGGGGGGGGGGGGGGGTCTGCTGGCGATCAAAGTTGTTGAGTGGGGGCAGCCGCTGGACGGAGGGCCTCCTTCAGTAATTTTGGGGCCCCTTACACAGCTGCAGTGAAGGGGCCCCTGGAGCATCGCAGTTGTTGAGCGGGGTGTTCTGTGGACTTTGTTCAAAAGGGGTGCTCTGTGGACTTTGTTAAAGGGGAGGGGGGCAGGCTTTGGGTGAGCAGAGACCCTCTTTACACAATAGTCCACAGCATGCACCCTTAAATCAAGTTTCCCAGAACACCCCTTACATCAGATCTGATGTATATGGGGTCTGTGCGGAATTCTGATGTAAGGGGGGCCTCTGTGCGGACTCTGATGTAAGGGGGGCCTCTGTGCGGACTCTGATGTAAAGAGGGCCTCTGTGCGGACTCTGATGTAAGGGGGGCATCTGTGTGAACTCTGAAGTAAGGGGGGCCTCTGTGCGGACTCTGATGTAAGGGGGGCCTCTGTGCGGACTCTTGTGATCATGAAAAATCTTAGACTGTTTTCCTTGATCCGTTACTTTTCCACGCTCTATGGGCCACTTGACTGAACTTGTCCCCCAGGCCTAAGGCTGCCAGCCCTCCCCTGCTGAGGAGAAACGGGAAGATTGCTTTAATAAGGCTTTTATAGCAGGATGCTCATAAGAACCACATGAACAATAACATCACATAAGTGAAAAGAACAATCAAAGTAAATCAATTATATTAAATAAAAAAAAAAAATCATAGATTTCTCATGCATTTTTGGGCATTCTTAATGCTTTTTCACCTATGGGGCTAATGTTGCACCAGAAGAAGCATGCGCACCCTTCTTCATGTTGCACAGAAGAACCTAGCATAGGTGTGAACGGGCCTCATAGACGATAATGGCATTCCTCTTGTTGTACATTGTTGCACGGCAATTGACATGCGACAAATCATAGAGGTGTGAAAGGGGGCTAAATCCAGCCTAGGCTTCAATGTCAAATCTCATCAGGCTAGGCAAATTAGACATTTATTTTCCAAGATATTTATTTTCCTTTTGTTAGCACATAACAGCAACACTGTGTCCCATGACAGAATAACATATTGGACTAGACAGAAGATAATTATACATTGTTCGTTTGCTGCTCTTGTGTGGCAAGACAAACTGCAATCAGAAGAAGACTCCCCGGATGGATAACACACAGCATAGAACATCCGCTGCGTCTAATCTCCGCACTTGTTTCATCTGTGTTAATACAGACATCATTGGTGGAGTTTGAGTCCCATTGCTAGAAGGGATCAATAAATAATCAGTCCTTTGATTCTGTTCCAGCACAAAACATGGACGGGATGAGGCAGGGAGCGCTACGGGTGTAGTGATGACTATAAAGTAAGCCTCAGCTTTTGTAGGGAAGAATATGAGGAATATGCAAAGGATCAGCGCAGTGAAAGAAAGCTTAACTTTTTTTCTTCACCATTTATGATTGCATTACTGTACTAAAGTAGGGCATGGCTGCCATGGCTCTAAAAAATTAGGGATAAAAAAAAAAAATCTAAAATAAAAATATAATTCCTGTAATCCTTTATTAAGTTTAATGCATTAAAGCTCAGTTGAACTTTTGGTTTAAATCATGGGTCTCCAAACTTTCTAAACAAAGGGGCAGTTTATTGTCCTTCAGACTTCAGGGGGGCCAGACTGTGGCCACAAGGAGTGAAAATGTTCCTCTGCAAAAGTAGGAGTAAACATCACAGCATTTGGTATAAGGTGGAGGAGTAGTGCCCCATCGTTGATATCATTGGGAGGAATAGTTCCACATTGTTGGTGCCAATGGGAGAAATGGTGTCCCATTGTTAATGTACGTTTGCAGAATAGTGTCTCGTATCAGTGGGAGAATAGTGCCTCAAGGGCCAGAATTATGCCGCGTACACACGATCGTAAATTCCAACAAGAAAACCGTGGATTTTTTCTCGGACGGAATGTTGGCTCAAACTTGTGTTGCATACACACGGTCACACAAATCTTGACGGAAATTCCGACCGTCAAGAACGTAGTGACGTACAAGACGTACAACGAGCCGAGATCAATGAAGTTCAATAGGCAGTTTGGCTCTTCTGCTTGATTCTGAGCATGCGTGTTTTTTATGCGCATCGGAATTAGCATACAGACGAGCGGATTTTCCGATAGGAACTTTCTGTGGCATTGCAGTATGGGTTACAGCAACTGCAAACCACATGTATACTGGGCACGGTTATCTAACATCATAGGCTGGTAGCCTGTGATATCATGCAGTGTGTACTCTCTTAAAACTGCACAATGAAGCCTGAGTGTGCTTTACACAGTGTAAAGTAGTAGGCTTTTTCGCTTTAAAACACCCTATAAAAGAAGACTTAACAGTGTTGTTGCCAGTGTGTCACGCACCTGAAAGGAAACTGAGATGACGAGGTAGGCCTCTCTTTTATATCCAACCAGGGTCTCGATGAGAGCGAAACAGAAGGAGCCGAGGGACAGGAGGAACACGAGTGCCTGTAGGTGTTGACCCGGAAACTTGCAGCAGGAGATGCGACTTCGGGAAGGTAGAAGAATCATCAGGTCAGGAGGGGCAGCCATGCACCATAGTTCAGCTGGGGTTAAAGAGGCACTCTGCTTGTACTGCGGAACTGAAACATCTGGCGATGTAGAGCTTCTGGCAGGCTTGCAGCAGGAACTCGCAGCAGCTCGCAGGACCATAATCGCAGACAGCTGGGCAGGCACTCGGGTGAGCTGAGAAATTGGATTCAGCAGACAGGAGCGCGGTTGTGGGAAAGCCAAGATCATCAACATGCGGGCAGCAAGGTACAGAATCAGGAACAGAGGTACCAGAATCCAAGATCAGGTCAGGAGAAAGTTGAGTCATAAGCCAAGGGAGCATATCAGAAGTAGGCAGAATTCAGGGAACAGCTGAAGACCAGTCAGCATTAAAGCACAGACAGAGTCCTTAAATCCTTCAATCCCTGCTCCTTTGCAGAGCTACATTGGCCAAAGTATCTTAACTATTTGACGCATTTCAGTGTGTCTATGCTGTGTGCTGTAGTTTTGTAGCGGTGTGCCCATTTGCCCATGTGCAGGAGCAGGCCAACTCCCTGAGTGTTCTTGGACACACCCAAGGAAGAGACAGTTTTCTGTTTCCCTTCCTCAGCAACTCAGAGGCGTCACTTCTGATGGGTCAGGGGTAGTTGGGCAAGTGATCAGCAGCCAGGTGAGAGGCCCTCTACTGTCAGAACCAGTGTGCATGTAGCTGGCCCAGAGCCTAATGCCATGCAGCTTCTCCAAAAAGCCCAAAGGTATTCCTGTTCCAGTAGGTAAGCCTGCCCAGTGTCCTTGGATCAGAGATCTCTATGGGTGTTCATCTGTGTGTTATCAGCGCTACCCCTGACTTCACTAAGAGGAATGCTGTTTATTGGATGAGGGTGATTGCAAGTAACTGTTTGTGTCCTGAACTGTTTTACTGAAATAGTGAGTCTTGGCTAGACTCTCTATTATTACATAGAAACTAAGTCATATGTTAACCTAAATCAGCCACAGAGACTTTGCTGTGAAGCATCCATGTTTGTGCAATTTCCATAATATGTTTTGTATTATTCTGTGTATATTATTGTGTATGCATGCTCTTTGACATTCTGATACTGTATTGAATTATTGATTCTACTTTGCACCTGTTTAGTAAACTGCAAGATAATCATCTTCCACAACAGCAGAACGGTTGGGTTCGCCTGTTTGTTTTTCAGGCAGACCCAATCAGACCACCCATTGTTCTCTATGGGGCTGCAGATGTCAGCAGACATGTCACAGGCTGTCACACACCAGCATCCGATCCGGTACGCTAAAAATGGATGGATGGGGATATGTTCGCCATTCCATCCAGTGGATCAGATTACGACCAGATGGAAACGGACATGCAGTCCGTTTTCATCCGACTACCCCATAGAGAACAGCAGGCTTTGTCCGTGTCCGCTCTGCATGGCAGACCTGTCATCTGCCTGCTCAGTGGGGATCAGCGGAGAGATCCGCCGCTGAGCAGGTGGATCCGCTTGGATGGATTCCGCCCTGTGTGAAAAGGACCCTATGAGCATTCGGTCGATTGTGCATCCTGTTATGAGTTCCCCCACCACCTGTTGCAACACTACTATGACCCAGCAAAGCTGTAGCAACATAGCAGCCAGCTAGTGGAACCGCCACACACAGTGGGTGGCATGGGCATCCAACACACCCAGAGGTGACACTGGCAGATTTTGAATATGCTTTGGCCAGTGTAGCTCTGCAAAATAGCGCAGACTGGACCATTAGCAGGACTAATAGGTACAAATATTCTTCTTTTTTAGGCTGGCATGTAGAAAAAAAATGTTGACAGTGGCAATTTAGGAACAACTTATAACTGCACTGAAATTGCACTTTTAAAAATGTGGACCTCACACTCCTAGCATTCTCACCCCAACCAGTAATCAGAATTAAATCACATAGGGCTAAAGTAGTCCTTATGTTTGACATTTTGGAAGCACATTATTGTAAAGCCGTCATGTCAAAAATAACTAAACAGCATTTATCTCCCTTACTCCCACTTTACCACTTTAAGACAGGTATACTTCGAAGCAGTGGCGGAACTACCGCCATAGCAACCCACGCGGGCGCTATGGGGCCCGCAGCCGAGTGGGGCCCGGTGAGCAGGGCAAGGCAATGAGGTTACTTTTTTTCCACCGCCGCCGCCGCCGAGTGTCTAGTGCGGCTCTTTTGTACAGCTTTGCTGAGTGCGGCAGCGGAGGAAAAGAGCGCGCCGCGCTGTGATAAATGTCCCGCCCTCCTCCTCCTCCTAGAAGACTAGCTCGTGTGATAGAGCCAGTGTGCTGTCTGTCACACAAGCTGGTCTAGAGGAGGAGGGCGGGACATTTATCAGCACGCCAGAACCCAGATGACCGCCGTGAGACGTGAGTAACAGCACAGGCTGATTGAGGGGGACCTGATGTTTTTTTGATACTGATGGGGGGGCTGGCTTGGCTTGCAATTTTTTTTAACGATGTTGGGGGGGGGGGGGGGTCTGGCTTGCAAGCATACGATTTCACTCCCTGAACAAGGTCGCCCGAACGTCCCTGCTACCAGCTGCTTGTGATGACCTTACACACAGCCCTAATGCTGTGATGCCACCTACTGTCTGCTGTCATCATCATGCTTCTCGTCATCCCCCTGTTCCTGGCATCCCAGTGGGATGCCAGGAACAGGGGGATGACGAGGAGCACGATGATCCCACCATCCTACCTCTGAGGCTGTCATACATGTTATCACCCCTGTCATCTCCATCCTCCCTGTCTTCTTCCTGCCACCCACCCTTGTCAGCTTCCTACCACCCACACTTGTCAGCTCCCTACCACCCACCCCTGTCATCTCCATCCTCCACGTCACCTCCCTACCGCCCACCCCTGTCATCTCCATCCTCCACGTCACCTCCCTACCGCCCACCCCTGTCATCTCCGTCACCTCCCTACCACCCACCCCTGTCATCTCCATCCTCTCCGTCACCTCCCTACCACCCACCCCTGTCATCTCCATCCTCCACGTCACCTCCCTACCGCCCACCCCTGTCATCTCCGTCACCTCCCTACCACCCACCCCTGTCATCTCCATCCTCTCCGTCACCTCCCTACCACCCACCCCTGTCATCTCCATCCTCCACGTCACCTCCCTACCGCCCACCCCTGTCATCTCCGTCACCTCCCTACCACCCACCCCTGTCATCTCCATCCTCTCCGTCACCTCCCTACCACCCACCCCTGTCATCTCCATCCTCCACGTCACCTCCCTACCGCCCACCCCTGTCATCTCCGTCACCTCCCTACCACCCACCCCTGTCATCTCCATCCTCTCCGTCACCTCCCTACCACCCACCCCTGTCATCTCCATCCTCCCCGTCACCTCCCTACCACCCACCCCTGTCATCTCCATCCTCCCCGTCACCTCCCTACCACCCACCCCTGTCATCTCCATCCTCCCTGTCTTCTTCCTGCCACCCACCCTTGTCAGCTTCCTACCACCCACACTTGTCAGCTCCCTACCACCCACCCCTGTCATCTTCCTACCACCCCCTGTAATCTTCATACCACCCCACCCCCTTAAATTTACTGGTGCACATTACATATGATGGATGCAGGGACATTTTCTTTGGGGGGGGGGGGGACGGACGCACATAGCTGGTCTTGCCTAGGGCGCCAAATTGCCTAGCACCGGCCCTGCCTGCACTGAGGGGCAAATTTCCGCCAGCCCGCTCCACTGTGAGACAAATTGTTGCCAGCCCGTTCTGCCCGCCCCGCGCTCCACTGTGAGGCAAATTGACGCCCACCTGCCAGCCAGCCCGCTCCACCTGTTCTGCCAGCACGCTCCATTCACCTGGGCGTTGCGGGCAGAACAGGAGAACAGTCAGCGGGTGAGCGGGCTTTCTTGCCAATCAGCGGGCGGGGGAGCAGAGAGATGACATCATCTGCATCATTGCAGATCTGTCCCCACTGTGCGGGCAGCAGAGAGATTACATTATCTCTCTGCTGCCTGCCTTTACTCTGCGACACAGCAAGTGGCAATCCGCAATGTGTGGCAGGTGATGTGGCAAGTGACAATCTGCTACGTGTGGCAGGTGACGTTGTGGCAAGTGACAATGTGTGACAGGTGGCGTCGTGGCAAGTGACAATCTGCATTGTGTGGCAGGTGGCAAGTGACAATCCTCAATGTGTGACATCGTGGCAAGTAACAATCTGCAATGTGTGGCAGGTGGCAAGTGACAATCCTCAATGTGTGACATCGTGGCAAGTAACAATCTGCAATGTGTGGCAGGTGACAACCCGCATCTGGTGACGCGGCAAGTGACAATCCGCATCTGAAGGCAGGTGACGTTGGCAAGTGACACGCTCGGGGCTCCTACTGATTCTGCAATATGGTGAGTTGAACTATTTTATATAACAATGTAATAATAGAAATTATGCACTTCAAGCATTTTTATTATTATTATTTTTTTTTACTAGTAATGGCAGTGATCTGTTTTTTTTTTTGTGAGACTGCGACATTGCGATGGACAGGTCAGAAACTTTTGACACATTTTTGGGACCATTCACATTTATACAGCGATCTGTGCTATTAAAATGCACTGATTAATGTGTAAATGTCACTGTCAGGGAAGGGATTAAATGTGTTCCCTGGGAGGTGTTTCTAACTGGGGGGGTGGGACTGACTGGAGGAGGAGAGAGATCTCTGTTCCTAATCACTAGGATAGAGCCATGACAGGTCCGCTTTATACTCCTACATACATGTATAGAGCCATGACAGGTCCTCATTATACTTCTATATACACGTATAATGCCATGACAGGTCCTCTTTATACTCCTATACATGTATAGAGCCATGACAGGTCCTCTTTAGTTATAATGATATCAAATAAAGGATGTGGGGCATTTTGGTGGGCGTGATTTTTTTTTCTGGGGGGGGGGGGGGGCCCCATACAACATTTTGCTATGGGGCCCTGTGATTTCTAGTTACGCCCCTGCTTCGAAGATAATGCTTTTATAGAAGTTACTGGATTGTACAGATATTTATTCCACATTATGATCCACTGGAAGATTGTGACTTCATCAATGGGCTTAATAATGCATTCAGCGCTTAGGTGAAACTGTGAATCTTACCGCTAGTCCCTGAAAAATTGTTAAAACCAAATTTGGTTGGGGTTAATGTTACAAATGTAGCACTACCCCCGAAGGAGCTGCTGGTTTGTTTTGGGTGGCACGTTACCTCCTGTATCTCTGCCGTCTAGGGTACTGAATGAGAGCTGCAGTAAAGTCAATGTCCACACTACAGATGTCTTTTCTGTGCTTTTATTGCCCAACGGGGCAAAATAGTGAAAATTAGTGGAAGATGAAGGCACAGCAAAATGGAAGACAGCAAACCCAGGTGCAACTGGACACGGAAACAGTCCTGCTTCCTACGACAACTTTACTTCGCCACTCCAGCCGGAGTGGGTATAGTGCATCTGGACAGGCCTTTCTCACCAGCCTGGCAGCCAGAATGTCACTCGAATGAACAGGATTAAGTCTCTGCCACAGACCCTCCTGGAGATTGGAGACAATTGCAGTCCAAAAATCCTTCTTGACTGGATTCCACACCCGGTTCTCCTTCACATAGCTTTGGTTAAATCAGCAACTGATAGGCGACCTGCGTCCAGCCTCTCAGAACCAAAATATCCTCCGATGAATGGACAGACCTCTCCTGAAACATCAGCCTCGTGCTCGGTATCTCCCAGACATGTTCCTCATCAGGCGGCTTCCTCCAATTGGACAGACAGCCCAGGACCATCTGGCAAATTAGGGACCCAGTCGACTCGCTGGATCCACCAATAGATGCATGCGCTCCAGACCAATGTGGTCCCGGAGCCAGGAACACTGCGACACGCACACACCCGGGCCAGGAGGGCCACAGACGGGGGTGGTGGGACGACTGGCCAGCTCAAGGGCGGGAACACAGCGACCCCGAACCAATGGCACCTGCCCTTTAAATACCCCTCCCCAGCATGCACAGCGAGGCGACTAACCCTCCTGATAGGCTGCTGGGAGGAGATATTCAACTGCACTTGACCCCACTGCTGCCACCTGTTGGCCTGGGGCGGAACTCACTGCCCAGACAACGACAGTATTCACAAACAGTACAGCCAAAGCTGGAGCAGAGGCTCTCAATTTAACCAAATAAACAGTTTCAGAGCCAACTACCTCTCTGAACTCCCCTAAATTTACAATAGCACCGGCTCTGAAAATAGCCAGGCGCTACACATATTTGAAGGAAGAACACAGATACATGTACATGGTATAACAAATGTTTACTATTTGTTTTCAATGTATCCTCCACTAGACAAATCCTAATTGAATAATCCATTCCTGGACCGCAGTACATTGCTCAGGTTTACTACTTAAAGCACACTAATGCTTCTAGCATGCTAACATTCCTTGAAATGTTCTCTTATCACATTATTCAAGCTGTTGAGGATAATATGAAGCTCATGGGATGTGGCTTTAGTGGGCAAGGATGTAATCATCTTGTTGGGTTAATCCTCTACCAGATTTCCCAGAAGATTTAGAAAAGTTCAGACATGTTGTCCAGACATCTTTAAATTAAATTTGCTGATATGGATAAACATACCTTTATTATAATAGCTTCTTTCCATCTGCCCCTTGCTGGACCCAGTTGTCAACAGAATACATCAGAATCCTATTTCTGGCATAAAAAAAAAACGTTTTAATCTGATGCCCCCTTAGATCTTTAACTTCTCCGGTTGCTCTCTTTTACTAGAACTCCACATGCTATCGGGAATTCAGCAACTCTTCAAATCATTAAATGCAACCTTTAAACTCCTGTTTTCAGCAATTCATGTAGCTTTCCTCTCCCACCCAGGGCCATCTTAATAGCATCATGGGTCCCCGGGCAAAGTAATGCACTGGGGGCCCCACCAGCTTGCCCCAATTTACACACCTACTTTCAAGAAATAAATTACAAATAGTTGATAGAATTAAACATATATTCATTAGGACTTTCAATAAAATCTATTTTACAAAAGAAACACATTCCATAAATCAAAGACTAGTCAACACAAAGGACACAGTATAGGGGGAATGCAGAAGGGCACAGTACAGGGGGGGGGGGGTCAGGAGGGCACAACACTGGGATCTGGAGGGCACAGTATGGGTTCTGGGACACAGTGCCGATCCTCCTGACCTCCCTGGGGCCCTAAGCAAAGCGGGGGGAGGGGGGTGCTGCCGACAGTGCTTGGCTCCAGAGCCCCTGCATCTCAGGCCAAATGCGGGACTGCACACTCCATTAGCTTGAATTCTGCTAGTTTTGCAAGACAACACTGGCAAACCGAGTCGGAATGTAAAAAAAAAGTTGCTCGTTTTTCAAAATGCTTGTTAACCGCGTTACTTGTAAACCGAGGTTCCACTGTATAGCATTTTCATATATATTTATGAATTCACCATGTTCAGGACTAAAAAATACTATTTGCAAATTAATGAAGGGAGCAAAATGAGCAGAGGGATGTGTTCTGCTCTCTGCTGCTTCTCATTTATTGTCCAATCACAGACTGGGGTCATGATGGTGACCAAGGTCACTAATATCACTGTACTATGCAGTGCTGTGTCTCAGGACTGGCTGGAAATACTTGCACAACCTCTGGCAGAACAGCTCCTGTATATATATTTCAACATATTTGGCAGTTTGACTGGGGCTTGGCCGTTACAGCTTTGGTAAAAAAACAAAATCACATTACACGCAGTTTAATGAGTAAAGCCCTGTACACACGGCCAGGAATCCCGTCTGTTTGAAAAACATCAGTTTTCCCGACGGGATTCCTGCCAAGCTTGTCTTGAAAAGCCATGTATACACATGGCCACACAAAAGACCCGCCGTTCATTGGAATGGCAAGAACGCAGTGACGTCAAAGACTACGACAAGCTGGCTAAATTACGTTCTATGCTACCGCGCATGCGTCAAATTGTTATCGAGCATGCATGGTTTCTTTCCCCTTTAGGTCAGCATACAGGCGACCGTTTTTTTCGGCAGGAAACACTCTGCCGGGAATCCCTACGGGAAAATAGAGAGCAGGTTCTCTGGAAAGCCGCACTCCAAAAAAACTTTAAGTTGTATTTTAGGATATAAGTTTTTTGAAGTAAGTTGCTAATTCCTGGCATCTCTCTTATTTGTGTATGCGGTAGTTACTATGCGCTGTACATTTGCACTCTGTACAGCATTGTGGAACACATTGGCACTACAAAAATAATTTATAAATGGAGCAATGTAATGATATACAGCACATATGACAAACACAAGGCCCACAGGGCAGAACTCCATTCCTTCACCTCCAGCTCTCACCCTCTGCTCCCGCTGCCCATTGTCACTTGTAAACACAGAAGCCTTCTGTGTTTATAAGGGTTGGCTTTGCTCTCTGTGGCTCCTGGACCTAACAGATCCCTGCACAGGCTCACAGCGGGGCACAGCAGGGACAGATCTCCAGAATCTGAGAGAGAGAATGATCGCCCTGCAAGGAGAGACAGAGGCACCTAACCAGGGAAATACATTAGTGGAGCTGCCTACACAGGGAGGTACTAGGGTCATGGCAGCTAGGAGAGAGAGATGCAAAGAAGCTTTGGGGGGGTTAAGTTGGGGTTGAACACTGTTCATACTCGCCTCTAAATCCTGCACTGTGTACGTAGCGCACCCCTGAACTCAACACCCTGTGCATAGAGCACCACTGCCCCCTGCACTCTGTATGCAACTCACTCCTGAACTCTGCACTCTGTATGCAACTCACTCCTGAACTCTGCACTCTGTATGTAGCACTCTCTTGAATTTCGTACGTTACAACTCTGCGCTCTGTATATAGCATAATCCTGAATGCTGCACTCTGTACGTAACGCACTCCTGAACCCTGCAATCTGTATGTAGCCCACCCCAGATACAAACCAGCTCTTTAAGGGCAATTTATTGCTGATGTGGCCTGTGATGAAATTGAATTTGACACCCCTGAGGTTCACTGAGAGCTTCAGTGACCTTATAAGTGTACAAAGCTTTAAGTGCTGTATAGGTAGATACAAATCAATGACAGGCTGGCAAGAAATATTAAATGAGTGGCTCTATACACAGACTGCATCCAGGACCACTTATCTGTCCCTAACCACAGCTAATTGCTCCATGTGGGATCACATGCAGACTGCTGACATGTTTATAAACATCTGGCCCCACCTGCAGCAGAAATATGCTGATTTGGGCAATGAATGGCCATGAAAGGTTGTATGTATGAGCCCCATAGGTGAAAGAACTCCAAGTTGGACCTCAGTATCCTCAGTCTATTAATCTTCTTTATAATAAACTAATAAAACTTGACAACCATTGACTTCCTAGGTTGTGTGAAGGAGGTAAAACATGGCTCTAAAGCCTCGTACACACGACCGGTTTTCCCGGCAGGAGCCAGGAGAGCTTTTGGCTGGGAATCCCGGCCGTGTTTATGCTTCCTAGCAGTTTTCCCGACAGGAAAACTGCCGTAAAAAAATAGAGAACCTGCTCTCTATTTTCCCATAGGGATTCCCAGCAGAGTGTTTCCTGCCGAGAAAACCGGTCGCCTGTATGCTGACCTGAAGGGGAAAGAAACCATGCATGCTCGATAACAATTTGACGCATGAGCTGTAGCATAGAACGTAATTTAGCCAGCTCGTCGTAGTCTTTGACGTCACCACGTTCTTGCAATTCAAAAGAATGGCGGGTCTTTTGTGTGGCCATGTGTATACATGGCTTTTCAAGACAAGCTTGGCAGGAATCCCGTCGGGAAAACTGACGTTTTTCAAACAGAAGGGATTCCTGGCCGTGTGTACAGGGCTTTACTCATTAAACTGCATGTAATGTGATTTTGTTTTTTTACCAAAGCTGTAACGGCCAAGCCCCAGTCAAACTGCCAAATATGTTGAAATATATATACAGGAGCTGTTCTGCCAGAGGTTGTGCAAGTATTTCCAGCCAGTCCTGAGACACAGCACTGCATAGTACAGTGATATTAGTGACCTTGGTCACCATCATGACCCCAGTCTGTGATTGGACAATAAATGAGCAGCTGCAGAGAGCAGAACACATCCCTCTGCTCATTTTGCTCCCTTCATTAATTTGCAAATAGTATTTTTTAGTCCTGAACAGGGTGAATTCATAAATATATATGAAAATGCTATACAGTAGAACCTTGGTTTACAAGTAACGCGGTTAACAAGCATTTTGAAAGACGAGCATTCGGACTCGGTTTGCCAGTGTTGTCTTGCAAAACTAGCAGAATTCAAGCTAATGGAGTGTGCAGTACCGCATTTGGCCTGAGATGCAGGGGCTCTGGAGCCAAGCAGAGCTGAGCGGAGCCGATAGGAGCTGTTCAGAAATGCTCCGTTCCCGAAGCCGTTCCCGATCATTTTCAAGGCTCTCCGGCGCCCCCCACCTCTGGCCACATGCGATATTGCATGCCATTGAAGTCAATGCGGAGCAAATCATTTTCGTTTCCATTGAGTTCTATGGGGAAACTCGCTTTGATATGCGAGTGCTTTGGATTACGAGAATTCTCCTGGAACGGATTATGCTCGTAATCCAAGGTTCCACTGTAATTCCCCTTTATAATAAAACGTAACCTCCAATGTGTCTGCAACATGTGTGGATTGCTGAGTGTAGATGTTTTTGTTCCATATGAGAAAGTAGGCACCATAAATCAGTTTAAGAATACATTTTCACATATTTCCATGAGCCCACTTGTCACTGTTTCTTTTTCATTTAAATAACAATTACAGTTAGAGCCTGTATAAACACTTTATACTGTTTATATGAATGTAATATACAGAAGCCACTTGAAAAAGACGATGTGTTTTAATAAAGACATAATGTAAAACTGCAACCTCTTTAACTACAGAAGCCAACTCAATGGGTCCTTGCTTCATATACAGAAGATTAGCCCATGCACCTCCATCTTGAATTTAAACCCCCTTTGGAAAATAAATGTGAGCGTGCTGCAATCCTGCGCAACAATGAATTATCATCAATCGTTCTGGCACTAGGCGCGCTTCATTTTGTTTTTGGAAAAAATAATGAATAGCAGAGTTTTATTGCAGAAGTCATTGCGTGACCCCAATAAAGACTGAATGAAAGTTTAATTTCCTCAGCGAACAGCAGGTGCTCTGTACAGAGGAGGCGAAACAGGAAAGAAGACAACTACGGGGGAAGCTTAATCAATGAGGCCGTCTGTCTCCCTGTCTTCTGCCAGTCACCCATCAACAAGCTTCTTATGAATGTGAGAGCAGGGAGCTGGAGCCAACCAGGATCGGGAAGCAGGAGCCAGCTAGAAGACAGGTTTTTGGAGTGGCGGGCAGGATGATCGCAGGATGTATGCTAAGGCAGAAAAGGCATGTGCCTTTTGTTGCTGGGCTGGCTCTGTATTGTTACTGGCCCAGGAGTTCCTTGGCTTATTTACTGGAATTCACTAAAGCAATTATGCCATGGCTTAGAGCAGCCTTATAATGACTTATGGTAGCCAGTTCACCCAGCTGGACACATTGCACACTCTTCTTTCCCCAGCTACTTGTTAAGGCTGCAGAAACATTTTCTTTGAGATATTTTCAAATTTTTTTACCATTATCTATAGACCTTAATCAGTGCCGATCCTGACCTCCCTGGGGCCCTAAGCAAAATTACGTAACATTAAAGTTGAGAAGCGGGGGGTGCTGACTTCTTACATCTTCTCCCATGCAGCCATCTTACATTAAAGTGAGAAGCGGGGGGTGCTGACTTCTTAAATCTTCTCCCATGCAGCCAGCGAGTTGAGAAGCGGCCGCGAAAATGACTTCTCACCAGGCGGGGCCTCTAGTAATTTGGGGGGCCCTAAGCGGCTTGCATAGTGAGCCTATAGGGCGGATCGGTCCTGACTTTAATCCTTATGCTCATAGCATTAGTAAAAAGATAGGAAAGTATCATAACTACTTGTTTTAGGCTGGTTTCACACATGCTGCGGCCGTGGCTCACAGCAGGGGGTCTGGTGCCTCGCTGTTCACCGATTCAGGTCCGAATTTTTGCCTGAATCCGCCCCAGAATCAGTACCAAAGAAGCACAGGACCCTTTCCAAATTCGGACCGCGGAAGGTGTGTGAACCAGCTCCATTGCAAGCCGGGCACACTCTCCTGTCATGCGAATTGAAAGCGGTTTACGCAAATAACGAATTGGATGTAGTTTACGCAAATAACCTAAACAATAAATAAATACAAAACTCAATGTGTACACTAATAAATGAATAAGTCTGTGATGGATCTTGGATACCCCGACTGGGAACCTCCACCAGACCTGTGTCTCCTGTTCTCCAAACGCACCTGCAGCCGGCAGAGTCTTTGGGTAGGAGGCCAGCCCACAGCCCCCTCCAAAACACACAGTGTTAGTGGGTTCTGTTACAAAGTCCTTTAGATAAAAGTCCATATATGTGTCATTAAAAAAGTGTTCTTTCTTGAATCTGAAAGCCCCTTTATGATTAAAATAATACTAAAGGCAATTTGTTTTTGTCTTTTAAATAAACATGTTATACTTAGCTGCTCTGTACAATGGTTTGCACAAAGCATCCCTGAACCTCCTTTTCTGGGGTCCTTCACTAGCGATCTTGGCTCCTCCTCTTCAAACTGTGCCCCCATAGCAAGCAGCTTGCTATAGGGCACACAGTGCAAGTTCTCTCTTGAGCTGTGTGTATCTATGGAACCGCTTCCACATCACAGCATTTGGTTGACAGCAGTAGGAGCCAATGGCCAAAGGAAAAAAGGGGAGAAAAGTCTGCAGCAGTGTACAGCGCTGGCTCAATTGAGGTCTTAGGCAAGTATTTAGGGGGGTGGGGGAGGACAGCAAGATGTAATTTTTTTTCCCCTTAATGCAGGGAATGCAGTAAGGTAAATAACCTTTTGGCTATAGAACCACTTTAACACTTTCCCATCCAGCCTATAGCAGATTGACACCTGAGTGGGACTTTACGCCTTTGGCCGTGTACACACCAGCAAACATGTACGATGAAACCGGTCCGCCGGACCGTTTTCACCGTACATGTCTGCCCGGGGCTTTCTGTACAATGGCTGTACTAACCATCGTACAGAAAGCCGCGCGTAAACAATACGCGGGGCGTGTCCGCGGTGTCGCCGCGTCGATGACGCGGTGTCGCCGCAACAATGACGCGGCGACGTGGGCGGGCCTGCCAGTTAAATGCTTCCACGCATGCGTCAACCAGTCAACGCAGACCAGTTTCAGCAGACATGTTTGGTCGTCTGTACGGGGCCTTAGGAATGGACATCATATGATGTCCTCTAAGAAGGCGCTGCTCGTTCAGGGGCAGAGCGATCTGTCACAGGCTGTGTTCATGGGACACAACCGATGACTGATCACTATAATGGCTCGCTGCCAGTGTCATGTGATCACTGTGACCAGTCACAGCAGATCACATGACAATTGTAAACAATGGATGGCTTCCTTTCATGCCATCCATTGTATACAATTGTGTTTCTAGCTGTGATTGGTCACAGTGATCACATGATACAGACATGGCAAATCACAACCGCGCAGCTTCAGAATTACGCGGCGTATCTATGGATACGCCGACGTAATTCTTTCCTGAAGCTACCCCAATGGTTGCTTATACCAATGAAATTCATTGGTATTAGCAATCATAATGTGTAAAAAAAAAAATCCTGATCACTTCCGCAGAATTACTATTTATTATGTATTGCTCTGAGGAAAAAGACCATATTGGGGGATATGGGACTTTACGGGTGTCTACAGGCAGCTGATAAGGTCCCGAAGCAGAGAGGAAGCTGGAATTCAAGGCTGCAGCACAGGGGTGCCTGGAGGACAATAGACATGGACGTGGTGAGAGTGGAAGAGTGTTGGAGCTGGGAGACACCCATATCTGGGATTCATTAAAGACCCCGCAGAGGGTTATTTCTGCAGGCGCCAATGACCTTGCTCTTTCAGAAGTTCCACCACAGATGATTTAAGGAGCGCCTCTTTCTACATCACTTTGGTGGCGGCGGGACTGCGTCTCAACTTCTGGTTTTATCTCAACGCAAATAGTTTTTTTCTCTTCTCCTTTTTTTTTTTTTTTAATTGGTTTAATTTTTTGGACTTGCTGAAATGCCAATTTTGTGGTTTTCTTTACCCCAGTCCCTTAGCTCCATCAGATTAATTCCATATACTTTTATCTCCCCACTTTCTTATGGATACCATGCTGCGATGTTAATTTGGTTATAAGCCACTTCTGGGGTTCTTTTTTGACGTTTCTCAAAAATCCCTTTGAATGTGCCTCTCTGTGCAGAGGGACACTTATTAGGAACCATGATATAATAGTCTAATGTGATATATCTACTTATCTGTATATGATCACCACCACACCAGTTATATGATAACACTTATACTGCACTGGTGACAGTATGTAAAAAAAAAAATTAATACTTGTGAACATGTTTTATTTTTTTTAAATTTCTTCATTTTCCAAAATTAGTGAAAAAAAATTACAACTTCCAAAAACCCGCCATGTCTCTCACTAAATACCTTGGACTGTCTACTTTACAAAAAAGGGTAATTTGGAGGATATTTTTACTCCAGAAATTAGATAGGCCGTCAGTACATCAGGATCAATCAATTTTCATATATATATATATATATATATATATATACACCATAGTTTTTGGACTCTATAATTTTCCTACAGGCTACATATTATACACTGATTTCAACAAGGAAATATAGCAGAATACATTTTGACCTAAATATATGAAGAAAGGTTATTTATTAGCAAAATTATATAACAGAAACAAAGAAAAACTATTTTTCTTTTCAAAATTGTTGATCTTTTTTTGTCTGTTTAGCAAAAGAAATTCATCCCAGTGGTGAATAAATACCACAAAAAGAAAGCTCTATTTGTAAAAAAAAAATTATAATTTTTTTAAGTACAGTGTTGCATGACCGCGCAATTGTCATTCAAAGTGAGACAGCGGGAAAAGCTGAAAATTGGCCTGGGCAAGAAGAGGGTAAAAGTGCCCTGTATTGAAGTGGTTAAGGTTTTACGGTACATGTGCTCTTACTGCATTGGCAAAGCAACTGGCTTTCGATCTTCTCACCCCCCCCCCCAATGCTGGGATGGATGGGATGCCTTCCCAGACCTCAAAGTTATACTGTATACATAGGTGAGCGCACAGGGTGTGCCAGGTGTGCCCAGGCACACCCTAATCACCCTGTGCAGCACAGGGTGTGTTTGAGCTTTGTGGTGCACACCCTAATGCAATACGCTGTGCACACCTATAACTGTATACAGTGCCTGGACTAGGTCATCCAGTGCCCAGGGCAAAGATGCCAAACTGCGCCCTCCCCCCATTTATGATGTGCACGCTTAGGGGAATCCTACCCCCAGCATTCACTTGCTTGTCAAAATCATTGCCTCTGTCACTACTCCTGTCATCCCCCATCCCTACAGTAAACAATTGTACCCAGGGCAGCTTCCCCTCCCAACCACCCCTTGTCCCGGCCCTGACTTTATTCACCTGTAAAGAGGTCCTTTACATTTGGAGCTATGTGGGAAGATCAGTCTGTACCATTTGGCATAAAGTGCTTTGGACTCCTCTGCACCTTCTTTACTGTTTCCTTCCCCGTCTGTTGTGAATATTCATGATCTTTATACGGTACATGAAACCTGTCTTCTGTTGGCAAATTTGTGCGGCTTTTGAATGGAAAAATGAAATGAACGGCATTTGCTACACAGCATAACTGATATAGTGTATGGTATTTACTGTCAAAAAACAAACATATATTTTAATGAAAGGGCTTATAGACCTTAAGGCTGCAATTTAAATAAATGAATATGACATGATGACCTCGTAACTTACTGTGATGTGGTAACAGGATTATATCATATTAGGAATATACAATTATTTCATTATAATAGTGTGTCGAGGACATGATGATGCAGTATATGGGGAATACATGATGAAATTACAGTGTAATTGCAATATTCTATTAAAATGACATTATAATAATGTATTAAGATTGTCTGTTGTATTAGCCCGACATGAAGTTTTTATTATCATTTGTGTCTCCCGTAGCTGAGATTTTTCTTCATTGCTCTTCCATGTATAGGAGGGTCAAATCATGTTTTAGGATTTTTTACAGTTTTTTTCACCATAATGTTTCCGTTCGGTTGATTTATTAAAGCTGGAATTAATTCAGTTACATACTGTATTTAAGTTAAGGTAATTCAATTAGGTTTAATATTTAAGTTCAATATTTAATTACATATTTATTACAATTCTTACTTGTATTTTTATATAATAATTTATATATTGTGATTAGGGATGAGCTTCGAGTTCGAGTCGAACTCATGTTCGACTCGAACATTGCCTGTTCGCCTGTTCGGCGAACAACGAACAATTAGGGGTGTTCGCGGCAAATTTGAAAAGCCGCGGAACACCCTTTTAAAGTCTATGGGAGAAATCTAAAGTGTTAATTTTAAAGGCTAATATGCAATTTATTGTCCTAAAAAGTATTTGGGGACCTGGGTCCTGTCCCAGGAAACATGTATCAATGCAAAAAAAAGTTTTAAAAACGGCCGTTTTTTCAGGAGCAGTGAATTTAATAATGCTAAAAGTGAAACAGTAAAAGTGTAATATTACTTTAAATTTTCGTACCTAGGGGGGGTGTAAAGTCAGCATGTGAAAAAGCGCATGTTTCCCGTACATAGAACTGTCCCTGCACAAAGTGTCATTTCTGAAAGAAAAAAAGGCATTTAAAACCGGCTTTGCGGCTCTAATGAATTGTCGGCTCTGGCAATTCATAAAAAATAAAAAGCTGGGGGTCCCCCCAAATTCCATTAACAGGCCCTTCAGGTCTGATATGGATATTAAGGGGAACCCCGCGGTCAATTTATAAAAAAAATGACGTGGGGTTCCCCCCAAATATCCATACCAGACCCTTCAGGTCTGGTGTGGATTTTAAGGGGAACTCCACCCCAAATTTAAAAAAAAAATGGCGTGGAGTTCCCCCAAAAATCCACTCCAGACCCTTATCCGAGCACGTTAACCTGGCCGGCCGCAGAAAAGAGGGGGGGACAGAGTGCGGCCCCCCCCCTCTCCTGAACCGCACCAGGCCACATCCCTCAACATGGGGAGGATGTCCCCATGTTGATGGGGATAGAGGCCTCATCCCCACAACCCTTGCACCGGTGGTTGTGGGGGTCTACGGGTGGGGGGCTTATCAGAATCTGGAAGACCCCTTTAACAAAGGGGACCACCAGATCCTGGCCCCCCCTATGTGAATTGGTAATGGGGTACACTGTACCTCTACCATTTCAGGAAGGAAGTGTAAATAGTTAAAAAAAAAACACAGACACCGTTGAAAAAAATCCTTTATAATAAAAAATAAAAAAAATCCAGCGATGTGAATCCACTCTCGGGCTGGCCCCCCGCTCCAACGTTGTCTTCTATCCAGCGATGGATGATCTCTCCAGCGACGGATGATCAGCGGTCCGGTCCAGCGATGAGAAGATCCAATCCGTCCAGAGCGCAACAGGGGAGCTCCTCTCTCCGCTGGACACAGCCCAGCGGAATGACGCGGTGGAGCTGTGACATTTCTTATATAGGGGAAGCGGCCACCCGTCACGTGACCCCGCCCCCTCTGACGCACCCTCGTACGTCACTGGGAAAGACCCTGAAAGACCGGGCTACCAAGGAATAACCTCAACATCATCTGCTAGCCATCTGTAGTTGTTCAGCCACCAAATGGCTGCAACCCGTTTCTAGGCAGGCAGAAGGGAACTGGGTATGTCAGGCTTTCTGCACATTCTGTGTATTATTCTGTTGTCTAAGGAAGGGTGAAAAGCCGGGAGGCAAATCTCAGAAGACAATTTAACAATGAATCTATAACATCAGACCAGTCAGCTGTCCCCAATCAAATTAATGTTTCTTTTCCATCTGCGTCTCGCTGACGTTCCTCCCTGCTATTTTTCCTGAGGTCTGGGATCAGCAGTCACTGCCAGATTCTTGCTTTGATGATACAACATCAACAAAGATTTCCTACAAACAGTTACATTTTATTTTATATCTGCATTTTTTTTATATATATATCTTCATTTAATGTGTTTGTATAACTATTCACTTTATCAATGTTAAAAGTAAACAAATTGTATATATTTTTTTTATAGATGGCTAAAAAGGAAACACTAATTAAAGATTTAAGAATTTATTTAGATTTTTCTCAGCCAGCAGGAGGAGGTGTGGACCCCTTTTCACATGCTTACCAAGTTATTCTTAACTGCTATGGTGAAAAAAGCCTGCTGCTTACAAATCTTAGTAAAATGAGCTTGGAAAATACACAGCTGAATGAGTCAGACAAAGAGCTCATCCCCCCCTCGCTCCCTGTGCCTGCCTGTACAGAACTGTAAGGGTTTTTAGAGAGAGACAGTCTGAAAGAAAGCAGTTTTTGCTGTGCTATGTCTTTAGCCAGTTGCGGACCGCCCTCCGTACATTTAGTCTAGGTTCACATCTTTGCAGCTGTGCTTGATGAGTTTTTCAGGCACGTTTTGCCATGCATTTTCCATTTTTAAACTCAGGTTTATTATGCGTTTTTGTATGCAATTTTCATGCAATTTTCATGCAATTTTCATGCATTTTGCGGTTTCTGGGTTTCTTTTTCCGGGTTTCTTTTTCTGTTTAAATGCACTGTATATAGCTGGTTGCTAAGGAGGGGGCCAGGAAGTCGGCCACATCGTCCTTCCCAACCGATGAGTCATCAGCTGTCAATGACTTTCTCAATGGGGATAGTCAGTGTATGACGAAATGCATCTGGAAGGGCGCGCAGTGACGTCACCACGTAGTCTTGAGGAGGAAGGGCTTCTACATTGCCGGCCGGCAAGTTTACATGCGATTTTTAATCTTGTGTTTTGTAAGTACATTACTTTTATAATAAATGCAACAGTGTCTACGGTGTTACGCTATGGTCCTCTTCTTCCTTCTATGCTATGTGAATGATTCCATGGACCGCATGTTACATTGAAGGAACCTTAGGTATGCTAAAGTTCATCCCTGGTGAGAGTCTGTTTTCTGTTATCATCACTCTCCTGGAAGTTAAAGACCGTGGCTGGGCTTATACCGAATGTGTATTTGTGCTTGCCCTTTGGTAAGCGGCCATTTGTATACAGTGGTGGGCACTTCATTTATTTGTGGATTCTCTGCGGTATCATTTATAGCCAGTGCATATGGATCTTTTCATTATTCATGGACTTCTTTGAGTGGTTCTACCTATAACTGTATAATCATTGGTGCAGGTGTTGGAAGATATCCATTGCTTACATATTGTCCTTATGCCATCTGAGGACTATTGTGGACTTTTTTATTGGCACGGTTTATCTTTTTTGCTTTTTTTTCATGTGACAACACTGAAGAAATTACACTTTGCTACAATGTAAAGTATAACAGTGTAAATTTTCTGTCCCCTCAAAATAACTCAACACACAGCCATTAATGTCTAAACTGCTAGCAACAAAAGTGAGTACACCCCTAAGTGAAAATGTCCAAATTGGGTCCAATTAGCCATTTTCCCTCCCTGGTGTCATGTTAGTGTTACAAGGTCTTAGGTGTGAATGGGGAGCAGGTGTGTTAAATTTGGTGTTATCGCTCTCACTCTCTCATACTGGTCACTGGAAGTTCAACATGGCACCTCGTGGCAAAGAACTCTCTGAGGATTTATAAAAAAGAATTGTTGCTCTACATAAGCAATAGCTGTCTACTATAGCAAAAAAACTCACAACACTGTGCAGTGTTTCCTTAAATGAGTTCCCCTTGAAGCTTTCCCAGCCTCTTCACAGTACCCGGCTCATGAAGAGTAACGTTGGGTACTTTATCTCAAAATTCCATTCTTCTCCGCATACACACATGAGCATATTGAGCACTAGACTGCTACCTCACCATCGTAATGAAATGTCCACAGTTGAGATAAGGTGCCAAAGAATGACACTAAACAGGGCAGCCTCAAATTGTTCACTGGGATGGTGGAAAAAGACATGAAACCAAAACACAAAACAGGCGCTCATTGAAAGCCACTGAAAAGGTGCTCCGAAAACACTGGCACATCTTACGGATGGACCTGAAATTGGGACCAGTAATTTCAGATTAACCTGGTAATACCTTTTAAATGGTAACAATTATTCAAATAAAATATAGATTGGCTTTCTACAAATGACTCTGTCCCTTCTCCTCCCCCACTCCTCCTTGGTTTATATTTAATATAGACATATACAGTACCTCACAAAAGTGAGTACACCCCTCACATTTTTTGTAAATCTTTTATTATATCTTTTCATGTGACAACACTGAAGAAATTACACTTTTCTACTATGGAAAGCCGTGAGTGTACAGCGACTTAGACCATCTTGAAATATAATATTAAAATTAATACTGTATATGATTTACAATTGTCACCATAGATACACATTTACTATATATTATTGAATACAAAACTCTAAATTTGTGTGTTTTTAGCTGCTTGGAATTCAGCATTGGAGCCTAGAAATGACAGACAGAAAATGTATTTTACTTGCTGACTTTAGCTCAAGACTCTGTGCTGCATGGTATCATATGGCACTAGTTGGGGCTATCTGTTTCTTGGCACAGTCATACTCTGTGGGTGAAGCTGGCATTTTGAGGGACACAGTTCTAGAGTAAATTTTCCCGCCGTCTGTGCAACACTTGTACAATCTGGCTTTGAACATCAATCTGGCCTCCATCAGCTAAAGAATAGGAACTGTGTGAACAGTGCGTTCTTAGTAGGAAGCTTACAACAGAAGTATAAACAGGAGATTCTGGTCGGCCATCAGTTTGCTCAGAAAGCTAGTTAGATGAGTTAAAGTGCTTTTGAGAATTTTCATAATTTTAACTTGTGATGATTTGGGGTATTTTAGCTCGTTGGTAGCACCAAACAGCAAGTCCACTCCACAAAGTTTGTGGTTCTCACCATCAATCTGTCAAAACAGTACTCTACCTTGCGGCTCTTCTCTGCAGTATCTCTGCTTAGGCCTCCTGCCTTGGTCCTCCAGACCATTAAACACACAGTCCCAGTGCTCGTGCACTAAACGCTGAACCTTCCTCAGCTCTGACTGTTTCTCCTGCATACAGGCTCGGACTTTCACTGTCCCTACATGGAAAGTACAGAGCAACGTGCTCCTAACAGCTCCCTTGCACAGACTGACCCCCTTGGGAGGGTGGGGTCACTAACCTCTACTCCCAGCTCTAACATGAGCCCAGTGCACACCTGGATCATTAGTGTGCCTGTTTTCTGCAAAACATGGGCTAAACTGTCAAAATAAACAGTGGCACAGGCTCACCTCTCACAAACTGAATAGACCATTTCAATATTTGACCCCAAGACTGAGATCTTTTTGGCGATCTTTGAGCTTTCAGAGTTTCGCGGGAGCCAGCGCCGAGCTATGTCGCTGCTCCCGCTCGCCGCCCCCAATAGATTCCTATGGATGCGCGGCATCTCGTGGGTGCAGCAAGCGTGAGAAGCACAGCTTGCATCGCCGATTTCCAGCGCGATGGGATCGCGCTGGAAGTACAATATCGGTAGCAAGTACTGTATTAAAAAAAATATCTTACCCTTTCCACACTCCAGCACGGTCCCTGACTTCCTGCTCAGTCCAGCCTTTTCAGAGCAGAATGACACTCTGTCAATGGGATGGGGCGTAGAGGTGCTGTTGAATTCCCTCCATGGCCGTCAAACTTAACACCTTTCGATTTCTATCTGCGGTGAACACAAAGGAATGTGGTGTACCATAGAAAACCACCTACACTGACTGCACTACAGAAAGAAATTGAAACATCATGCAGAGCAGTTCCTGTGGACACTCTAGTTAATGTTGTTCACGCAGTAGTTGCCGAAATCAAAAGTGTCTGGATGCTAATGGTGACCACTTTGAACACCTAATGTGATTGCATAATTCTAACATGACTTATAGCTACCCTTTGATGTTTATATAGATCTAGTAATAACATTTTTGTGCATGTATTTTGTGAATTGTGCATTCATTACCCTGGAACTTAACTGTGAGACCATTGTTTGCAAGATTTTTCACTGATAGAAGGCTGCCTTCTAGTTCTGGAACATACAGCACTTTACAAGAATACTGTGCTTGCCTTGTAGTGTAATGCAGTTCAGAAATCCTTTACCTTCTGCAGTGATGCTTTTCCCCATTTGCTAGGAAAACGTTGTCTTTTGCACTGTAATCAATGTTTGTGAAGAAGGTCCCATCGCTTGTCATGTGGCTTGTCGCTCCTGAGTCTATGCACCAGCCGTGTGGCTTTCCGCTCTGTGTCACTTTAAAGGTGCCACTCCATGATGTATCTACAGTTTACTTTGTGGCTGTTTTGACTCTTTCTTTTGTGAATAGCTTTAGCTTTCGCTGCTTTTTGGCTTTCCAGATAGAACAGTCCCTTTTTAAGTGACCAGTCCTTTTTTTTTTTTTTTGAAAATTCTTTTTATTAGTTTTTTACACATAAAAACATTACACACTGGCAGGCAACATACCCACCACAGAGGCGGCCACGCAGGGCCAACACACACACACATACAAGGAAAAACATAGTCCCTTGGGCAACTCCCCCCCCTCCCTCCCCCCCCCCCCCCCCCGACCAACACCTTACCCCACAACCCATACATACAGGAGTTTTGCTCACATAGGATCAACTAGACTTCACAGGTAATATCTTGCATCATTGTAATCACGTATGGCAGAGCTAATGACCTAGTGTTTTATCCCACTGTCACCGGGCTGTCAAGCCAAGGCTGCCAAACCTTAGCGAATTTTTTCCCACAGCCCCTTGATCTGTAGGTGGCCTTATACAAGTTCAGTACTGAATTAACCAGCCCCTTCCAGAACTCCACCGTGGGAGCCGCAGGTTTCTTCCATCTCAACAGGATAGCTTTCCTGCCGTAGAACAGCCCTATATTTAACAATGTGCGATGCGCCAAGGAGGGAGCAACCTCCTCCACCAGCCCTAGAAGGCAGACCCTAGCCGTTAAGGGGACCGGAATGCTGAGTACCTCTGACAGGCACTCCACCACTCCTGACCAGAACATTTTTATGGGGGGACATGTCCAGAAAATGTGCTCCGCATCCGCTGGAGAGAAAACACACCTCCAACACTGACTACTAGACGATGGGTACACTCGGGACAACCTGGCAGGGGTATAGTAAATACGGTGCAGAAACTTGAAGTGTATTAGGCGATCTCTGGCAGAGACTAAATGTTTAAAAGGATGATCCCACATATCCTCCCAATCTTCTCCCTGAATGTCTGGAACTTCCCTCTCCCACCGCTCCCTACATCTGGTGACTCCCACGGGTGTTTTCCTGAATAGTGCTTTGTAAACTGTAGATAAAGTTTTTGGTAGTTCCTCATCCCCTAGGAGATTCTCCAGTGCCGAGGGAAGAGATTCCACCCTACGACTCCCGAACTGCGCCTGAAAGGCATGGCGCAGCTGCAGGTATCGAAAGAAAAAAGAGTTCGGTAGACCATGCCTCTCTTTTAGCTGATCAAAGGTAATGAGTTCGCCTTCTCTAATAATATGTTCCAATAACTTAACTCCCCCACAGGCCCATATCATCGGGTCCGGGAGGGAGCAAAAGTCTGGCAAGTTGGGGTTTAGCCATAACGGAGCTGAAGGGGACACACCCAAATAGGAGGGTGACATCAAAGCGGTGGCAGTCTCCCATGCTCTGATAGTTGCTTTCATGGAAGTGGTTATAGGCAAGGAGGATTTCGGACCTCTATATAGGGCTAGCCGTAAACTTTCGTACGAACCCAGTAATGCAGCCTCTAGTACAGTGGCCGTGTCACCCTCATCAGCTAACAGCCACCTCCTGGCAAACACCATCTGGCCTGCCAGATAATATTTTTGCCAGTCGGGAAGCGCCAGTCCTCCCTGCCCCCAAGGTTCCTGTAGAACCCTGATGCTAATCCTAGGTGCCCGAGGTGACCATATAAAAGCCCCAATTACGCCATTTAGTTTGGTAAAAAAAGATTTTGGGATCCACATGGGAGAGTGGCGCAGGAAATATAGAAGCACCGGTAGGAACTTCATTTTGAGTAAACTGATCCTGCCTAATAATGAGAGAGGCAACTTTTTCCAGGCCTGTATCCTCTGTTTCAGGGACTCCACTACCGGAAGGAGATTCAGGGGCATGTAGTCAGCTATGTTGGCGGTGATCCTCACCCCTAGATAAGTAAGAGAAGAGACCCAGATTAACGGCAATGTGTCATCCCTCTGCAGCTGGGCCTCCGGGCCCAGTGGAAGGATAGACGACTTGCCCCAATTCACACGCAATCCCGAAAAAGAGGCAAATTTGTCCAGGATCCGCAAAGCCGCCTTAAGCGACGACCCCGGATCCCGGAGAAACAGGAGCAAGTCATCTGCATAAAGTGCAACAGATTCCGTTATGGAGCCAACCTTAATTCCTCCCACCTCTTCCGAACGCCTGAGGGCCCTAGCAATGGGTTCCATCATTAAGGCAAAAAGGAACGGGGAAAGGGGACACCCCTGCCTCGTGCCCCTGCCTATTGTGAAAAAGGGGGACACCCTGTACCCCAACCGGACAGCCGTCCGCGGGTTAGTGTACAGAAGTCTAATCCATTGGCGGAAACCAGGGCCGAAACCCATTCCCTCCAATACCGCATGCATGTATTGCCAATCAACCGAATCGAATGCCTTTTCTATGTCAATTGAGACAATCACTTTGGCTAAACAGTCAGCGTTATCCAGTTGAATATGCGTGAATAGCCTTCTTAAATTTGTATCCGTTGACATGCCAGGCATGAAACCCGTCTGATCAATATCCACTATAGACGCTATAACCTTCGCTAATCTCGAAGCCAAAACCTTAGTTAGGATTTTTAGATCCATATTTAGTAACGCTATAGGGCGATATGAGGAGCAAGCCAGTGGATCCTTACCCGGTTTCAGGAGGAGCACCATGTAGGCCTCTCTCATCGAGTCCGGCAAGGCTCCCTTCTCCCAGCAGTGAATGAAGAGCTTATTTAGTCTAGGTGCTAAGTGTGCGCCATACGTCCTGTAGAAGTCCGCCGGGAACCCGTCCGGGCCCGGTGCCTTATGCGGAGGAAAAGCCTGAATCGCTGCCTCTATCTCTAGCACCGAAATAGGTTCGTCCAAGGATACCGCATCGGAATCCGACAGACGCGGTAGCGCCACATCCTGCAACAACCCGTCCAGGTCAGACGAGCTGTACGCCGGAATGGGTGAGTATAAGGCCGCATAGTAATCCACAAACTCCCCCAAGATTTTCACAGGGTCAGTGATCAGGTCCCCTCCCTTACCCCTCACAACAGGTACACTAACCATTGTTTTTTGTTCTGCCGCCAGGTTGGCCAAGAGCTTACCATTTTTATCCCCTTCTGCAAAGACATTTTCCACCCTTTTCCTAACCTCAGTGTGTGCCAGGTTCGAGAAATGCAAGGTGAGCGAGCGTCTAGCTTCCAGCAGGGAAACATATGAGGCCTCCGAGGGAGAGTCTGCATGTGTTTTAGCACTCTCCCGCTCATTGGCCATCAAGGTCTCACCCTCCTGATTGTGATCCTTCCGGGCTGATTTTATGGCCGATATACATTCCCCCCTCGTCACTGCCTTGAAGGCATCCCAGACCACTGAGGGCTCAGCCGAGCCCTCATTGGACTCCCAGTAACTGGTAATGGACTTACTCAGGTGATCCGACACTTGGTCCTCCCCTAACCACCTCGGGGACAGTCTCCAGCTCCCCCTACTACCACCCTCCGGGAATGCCAAGGTGGCCAGGAGCGGGTTGTGATCAGAGGGGCCCCCTGGCAAATATTCCATTGCATACACATGTTGTAGGGCAAAGCAATTACCAAACGCTAGGTCTATTCTTGCAGAGGATCTGTGGGTAGTGGATAGATGGGAGTATGAAATGACACCGGGGTGTTTCCATCTCCACAACTCAGTCAGACCCGCCATCGAAGCCCAGGAGCTGAGGTCCCCCGACGCTAGTCTAGCAGCATTGGAGGAGTCCAGGACCGAGTCAAGAATAGCGTTATAATCCCCCATAATAAGCATCGGCAGGTGCAAGTGTGGGGCCAACGTCACCAATAGGTCATGCAATAATTGTACTTGAAAAGGAGGAGGCAAGTATACATTCACCAACAGGAGTTTGTGCGAGGATATCTCCAAAAGGACTGCCACATATCGACCCCTCGGGTCCGTAAACACCTGGTGGATTACACAGGAGAGAGCCTTACTAACCAAGAGGGAAACTCCCCTTGAATAAGTGGAGTAGGTGGAGTGTACCGCCCTCTGCACCCACTGCCTGCGTAGGGCTAATATCCTATTCCCCTCCAAATGGGTCTCCTGAAGGAGGACGATATGTGGTCTGACCTGTTTGAGGTATTGAAACATAGCCGCCCTCTTAAATTTGTTGTTTAAACCCCTGACATTCCAGGACAAAATCTTAATACGGCTATCCATAGTCTAAGTTGAATGCACAGTAGTAGGAACTCCGTATTGAAACAACAATGCAAGAATAGACATATATGAAAGTCCTATGTAATAGTGGAATAAAACAGTTTAAATCCCAAAGTGAGTTGTGAGAGTAAAACCCATGGTGTTGGTCAAACAAAACCTCCCCCCCTGCTGTTATACCAGAAACCCCCTTAAACAAAAAACAACAAAAAACTGAAAAAACTGTCCGGTATGCAGCTTGAACCCCGTAACGAACAAACCAGGTAGAGATCCACCTTCTGCGATCATAGTTCGGCATGAAAAGATGACAAAAAAACTGTGTCCGTCACCAGAGCTCCATTGGCTAAATGAACAAATAATTCACGGTCGACCGACCAAAGAACAGTAGGTCAGTCCTTGGTGTTGCAGGATAGTGCATAATGAGGAGTGATGTATGAGCACGTAACCTTACATCTCAGACTCCTAAGGCCCCAGTCCACACACTGACATGTTAACGTGACCCAAAGCAGTTAAAAGAATAAAAAACAGTGGGAACAGTCAGCGGGGGCATGTGTCAGTAGGAGCAAAGACAAAGATCAAATGGGGGAAGAGAAAAAATAAAGTAAAAAATAACCGGAGCACAAACCAGCTGAAGAACTAGCGGATCCAAACGAACCTGGAGGTCTCAAAGAAGAAGAAGGTCCTCACGGCAGCCGATCGAGCCAATCACAAGCATCCTGCGGACGATCGAAGAACTTCACCGATCCTTTGTGCTGTACCCTGAGGCGACTGGGGTACAGCATGCTGTATTTTAAATCTTTGTCTGTGAGCCGTCTTTTCACATCAGTAAAGGAGCGACGCCTCTTCTGCGTCTCAGCAGAAAAATCGGGAAATAGCATGATGCGGGCATTGTCATACTTCAGCTCCTTTTGTCTTCGCGCCTCCGCCAGCAACATATCCCTATCCCTATAGTTAAGGAACCGGACAAGAAACGGGCGCGGGGGGGCCCCCGGAGGCCTAGCAGCCGTGGGCACTCTGTGGGCTCTTTCCACAACATAGGTGGGGGGACGATCACTGAGATCCAGTAACTCCAAAAAGAACCGCTCCGCAAAAGTGGCAGTGTCCTTTCCCTCAGCCCCCTCCGGTAACCCCACCACTCTTACGTTGTTGCGGCGTTGGCGGTCTTCGGCGTCGTCCGCCCTGTATTGCAGGGCCCGGACCATGTCTTGCAGCTCAGCGAGTTGTGAGTCATGGGCATGAGAAACATCCTCAACCCCGGAGATGCGATCCTCTGCTGAAGTCAGCCTGCCCCTTATTTTTTCCAGGTCATGACGGATGAGGTTGCACTCCGTCGCCAGGCTGTCGATGCGACCCACCAGCTCAGTCTTTGAGGCTGCAATGGCCTCGAGGATCGGACCCGTTATGGCCGCCGTGTCCACCTCTATCTCCTGAGGTACGGGAGAGGAGGCCTCCGAGACCCCCAGAGAAGTACCCTGCTGTGTCTCCATCTGAGCGGGAACAAACTTGGCGCGCGCCACGGAGGAGCAGGGAAGCAAGATGGCGTGGGCGGAGCTAACCGCCATGCTTCCTTGTGAACGTAGCTGTCGCTGCTCTAACGGAGGCTGTTTACGCTGCTCCTTCTGCTTTTTTGAGGACGATTGAGGCATGGTTCTGATCCTCAGTAGTTCCCCTCGCCAGCAAACACTTCCTCGACTCAAGTTAGTCAGTCAGGCCGCCACAATCAGGATAGTTTAACGGAGGAAAGCCGGAGCTCCGAGAAGACAGGTCCTGCCGCGATCACATCCGGCCACGCCCCCTGTCAGTGACCAGTCCTTTTACAGTGAAAACAGGCTATGCTTTCTTTGTTGTGCTTTGTGCATTTGTACATCTTAAGAACTTTGTCATCATGGTGCGTATTTTCTTTCATTCTGTCATATTCATCAATAAATTTCCCTTTGACATATTCCAGTGTCAGCTCTTCCTTGAGTCTGGTTTCTAAAGCGTTAATAAGAGCAGTATATGTCTCTGGAAGGCTGCAGAGGAGCAGGGCAACAATATGGTTACCTTTGATGTCTTCTCCGATGGCGCGCAGCTGCTCTATGATTTCTAGAAAATCTTTCACATGGTTACCCATTTGTTGGCCTTCATCTAGTCTCATTTTATATAGCTTCCTTAGTAAAAAGAGATTGTTGTTTAGACTTGAATGTTCATGTAGTTTTTGTAATAAAGTCCACATACCTTTGGCTGTTTTCTATGTGTGGATATGCTGATATTCCACTAGTAAGCTTATAGTTGCTTTTGCCTGTCTATCTTTCCTGTCCCAATCGTCCGTCTCTCCATTTGTGGGTCTGTCTGTATTCAGCACTTGCCACAAGTTGTTCTTGCTGAGAAACATTTCTAGTTTAAACTTCCACAGCTGGTAATTTACATTGTTCAGCTTTGCGATTGCAAACTTTATCTGAACCACTTGCCATCTTTCAGTAGCTTGTATACAGTACTCACTGACTCTGTTGAATTTTTTCCAGTGCCTGGATGCCTGGGTGCCTGCTGGGTTGTGCTGGGCCCATAACCTGCTAGCTGAGTACTGAAATAATGCCCTGGAAGCTTCTTGTATACAGAAATATGCTTTACTTTCATGGAGAAATATCAGAACATGTCTTTTCATGGAACAGGAAGCAGGAATATACAGGAACACAGTGAGGAAAGCCAACACTTCCTCTCATTACATTACCATAGATAACACACTATAATACTGCAGTGCCACCTGCTGGTATAGATGGGTATAATGCATATATATATATATATATATATATATATATATATATATATATATATATATAGTTCACATTATACAAAGCTACTATGTTGTTTTTCTTCCAACATTTTTAATGTTGAAGTGTGTATACATTTTTTGGGCCCTTCTGCATATCGTAAAACATTGCTAAACATTTTTTTGTTAAATCGCCTTTCCATTTCAATCTGTAGCTGCTGTAATTTCTAAACATGCAAAAAAAAAAAAAAAAATAAAAGCATTAGGGCAGCTTTTTTTTTTTCTCCGTAATCCATCTGGATAAGACAACCTAAGATATATTTTTGTAGAATGCATACCTGTTTTAATTTGTACTTCAATACTCTGTTCGAAATGTAACCCATTTCCAGCTTTGTCTAGGTTTCTGGGAGAGCTTTTTAAGCACATCTCCAGGCAAGAATAAAAAACAAACCCAGCCCCTTTAACCTTGCCTAAATTCACTGTCATGTGCTGCTACTTCGTACCTCCTTCCTCTAGTGGGGACATTGTTGCAGTGTGAACAAAACAGATTATAGTGACATTTATCCTGCAAGGCTAGTTAAAAACACCTGAACATATTCACAAATATGGGGGTTTGGTCACACTATATGGTCAAATAGTGCTAAGCCCACTCACTGCGACAGGTTCAGATGTTTTTAACTAGCCTTGCAGGATATATGTCATTTTTGCACGTGTGCGCTATATTCTGTTTTGTACTGTCTTTGGTCTTATAGCAGCACCATCTTAGATGTATAGCATTTTTAGGGTGTGCCCCCCCCCCCCCCCCCCAAAGTATGTTTTTGTTGATTGTTGCAGTGTTGGCCTGCTGCTAACCAGTCATGTTGCTCCCTCTTGTTATACCATCCACACTAATGGGAAGTACTCACCTTACGAGGCAGCAGTGTGACACCTGTAGAAGGACCCTTTCACTGTGCAGCAAGGAATAGAGAAGACTCAGGCCAAGCACGTCTCATAACCACGAACCTGGGCAAATAAATAATTCCCCTAAATCCGATGCTGAGAACTACAGTATTTTCTATCTGGGCCTCAGGTTTAAGAACAATAAACAATGAACAATGTGCCTGACTGTTCAACCCATCAGGCCTCGTACACACGGACGGACTGTCCGATGAAAACGGTCCGCCGGACCGTTTTCATCGGACATGTCCGCTGCCGGATTTTGGTCTGATGGTTGTACACACCATCAAACCAAAATCCCCGCAGGCAGGGTACGCGGTGACGTGGCCGCACCGTTGCCGCGATGATGACGCGGCGATGTGCGCGACCCTGGAGGTCAATGCTTCCATGCGAGGGCTTTCGGCCGAGCGGACATGTCCGGTAAGTCGTACAGACAACCGAACATGTCCGACGGACAGGCTTCCAGCGGACATGTTTCTTAGCATGCTAAGAAACATTTGTCCGCTGGAAACCTGTCCGATCCGCCGGAAAATTGTCCGGTCGGACGTACAGACGACTGAACATGTCCGCTGAAACTGGTCTGCGGACCAGTTTCAGCAGACATGTTCGGTCGTTTGTACGAGGCCTAAGATTTCCAAAAACTTTGAGCAAGTTGCGAAATAAAAATGTGTGTAAAAATTACATTGGGTTTAAGTTACATGGCTGGCTTCGATGGAAGTAGTGGGTGGCAGAGTTCTGATATATCTAAGATTTTGATGTTTCTGCTCAAGTATTCCATTTCTAATAAAATACACATCTGATAAAAAAAAGACGCTTATTCTTCCATTTCCCGGCAGTAGCTGGATCACAGCCCATCCCAACTGGTAGCGGCAGGCAGCACCTGTCTACATATGCCTCATTAATTATCCCAGCAGAAGCAGACAATAAGAGCGAGTGAAACGTTTCATCTGTCAGACCATAGAAAAGATGTTACAGCAATCAAATACACAGGCTGCAAGCCTGATTATTTAGGAAAAGGTCACTCCCTGATGGAGGAGTATACGCCAGTGCCTAGCATTGATTTCCTAATTTATCTATGCAAATTAAAAATGATAACCTTTAATTTGCCTGCGAAAGGCAACCATCCTTTGAACTTTCCCCTGCCCCAAAAATGATGTGTGAATATATTACTGTAGCTGTTACGAAGCTTCATTACATTCTGGCATACTGTACAAAACATTATTATTTAAGTAAACTTGCACTAAGCGAATAAATAGTCTACCATGAACTCTAATTTGGAAAATTCAAGTTGCCTGTCTGTTTTCCAAAATCTGGAGTTCTGACCTTCCTTGCATTCTTGTCCCAGTTGTTAAATTAAAACCAGAGATGGCCAGGCAACTAGCACTTTATAAGGAGGTTTCACTTTATGGCCAGTGCTTGTGGACACCCGAGCATCACACCAACTATATTGCCCAAAGAATGTGCACCATCCTCCAGCAAAGTTCAGTTTTTTTCTGGGAATGGTATTGTTAATCATACAGCATACAAAAACATTTTAGACAGCTGGGCCCTTCCAACCTGCTGGGGACAGTTTGGGGAGTCTTTTTTCCATCAACGCGCACTTGGAAACTGGAAGAAAACTCTGACAGGTGGAGGTCCGGCAGACCTAAAGCCACAACAGAATCAGAAGACAAGTTTCTGAGAGTCAACAGCTTGCATGGCAAGCAGCTCACAGGGCAACAACTTCAAGCACAGCTTAACACTGATCAAATTAGGCAAGTCTCAGTTTCTACTTCGAAGAGAAGACTTCGAGCTGCAGGTTTGACAGGTCGAGTGGCTGTAAAAAAAAGTAATTGCTAAGATGACAAAATAAGAAAATTAGGCTTACCTGAGCCATGAAGAAATGCCAGTGGACTACTGAAAACTTGAAGAAGGCCTTATGGAACCAATATTTGCAATCTTCTGTTCATCATGCAGGGTTTTTGTAAACCGTCAAGTAGGGGAAAGGCCTGTCCTGACACCAACATGGATTTAGTGTGATTTTGCCACCTCTAAAAAAGCATGGAGGTTTATTTACTAAAGGCAAAAATACAGTTCACTTTGCAAGGGAAGTTGCACTTTGCAAAGAAACTTTCCTCAGAGATTAGTGAATGGGATGAACCTCTGCTGACTTCACCATCCAGTCATGAAGAGACAAAAATGCTGTTTTTTTTATCTTCTGTGTACATGATTGGATATTCTTTGCAAAATGTTATTTTAACGCATTCACTAACTCTGGGGGGGGGGGGGGGGGGGAAGTCCCTTGCAAACTGAACAGCCTATTTTCCTTTAGTAAATCAACCTCAAGGCTTGACCAGTTTGTTGTGGGGGACTTAAGTGGCCTGCCACTCAATCCTACTGAACACCATTGGAGTGAATTGGAATGGTAATTGAAAGTCAGGACAGGACCTTTCGTGAATCATCAGTCATTACCCAACCTCACAAATATTTTTTTAGGCTGAATGGGCACAAGTTTCCACAGACACATTTCAAAATCTTCCAAAAGACTTCCCTGAAGAGTAGAGGCACTTTTAACGACAAAGGTTGGGCAACTCCGCGTAAAATTAGGGCTGAGCCCTAGTTGTCCTAAGCCATGTTAAGTATGGCCGTCGTTCCCGCGTCGAAATTTAAAAAACAACGTCGTTTGCGTAAGTCGTCCGTGAATGGCGCTGGACGCCATTTACGTTAACGTCAAAACAAATGACGTCCGTGCGACGTCATTTAGCGCAATGCACGTCGGGTAATTTACCCGACGGAGCATGCGCAGTACGTTCGGCGCGGGAACGCGCCTAATTTAAATGGTGCCCGCCCCACTTGAATTGGGCGGGCTTGCGCCGAGCGCATTTACGATACACCCTGCAAGTTTACAGGTAAGAGTTCTGAAAATCAGGCACTTACGCTGTAAACCTGCGGCGGTGTAACGTAAATCACATACGTTACGCTGCCGTGGAGCAACGTAATTCTATGTGAATCTGGCCCTTAGAACCTCTGTCAGGTTTGTATTGTGGTATATGTCCGCACATGGGAGATTTAAAGGGGTTGTAAACAACCATCACTATCACTTCTGATAGTGATGGTTGTTTGTGCAGCGTCATTGCCATCTAAACATTCTCTTAGAAGGTATAGATGTGTGTGAACACCGCTTAAGGTCAGTCTTCACCTTCTTCACCTTCAATAACACACAGACTAGGTGCTGGCCCCCTCCATCACAGATTCCAATGAGCAAAAAATAATTCTGGTTGGCCGCACGTCCAATAAAATCATCTTTATTTCAGCAAGGATTTAGAAGGACTTCAAAAGTTGACAATTACTGCTTCTTCTGTATTTCGTCATTCATTTCTGTATACATGTTTTTTCAGAAACACATTTTTTTCCATTAGATCTCTTTTGTTGGGCCTTACGTGCCACTTATTCCTCCAAATATTTGGTTTGTTTCAAGAGCAGGGGTCTACAATCTTTCTAAACAAAGGGTCCATTTACTGTCCTTCAGACTTTAGGAGGGCCAGACTGTGGCCAGTGGGAGCTGAAATCACTGTGTGTCAGTGGAAATATATACTGTGTATATATATAATATCCCATCATTGGTATTTGTGGGGGAAATAGTGTCCTTTTCATTGGTGTCAGTGGAAACAATAGTGCCCCATCATTGGTGTCAGTGGGTAGAATAGTGCCCCATCATTGCTGCCAGTGGGAGGAATGGTGCCTTGTATCAATGGGAAAAATAGTGCTCTAAGGGCCGGATAGAGGCAAGCAAAGAGATGCATCTGGTCCTCAGTTTGGAGACCACTGTTCAAGAGCAACGGCTTTTTGAAGAATCTTCAAATTTGACATGCTTGATAGTGTCAGATGCCTTGCCGCCCCAGATCATGCAGACTCTAGCTTACATTGGCTTTAAGTACCTTAAAGATGCTTTATATTGAGTTGAATTCTCAAGAAACCTTTACATTCTTTATTCAAAGATTGCGGGCTATAAGTTTTGGCTCTTTCTGTATCAGAAGTGTTTGACGTCATTGGTTGGCTTGGCATCAAACAGGCCCAAAACATCTGTAGCTTGTGAAGCATTTCAACTTGAGATCTGAAGAGACACTTTAGGAGAAGCCTTTTTCTGGCAGATTGAGGAAGCAGTGCCTTTTTTTTTTTCTAGGGCAAACATGTTTTAGCTGCATGATACATACAGTCCATTTGCATGTCAACATGCATCAGCTGAAGCTCTTCAAAGCCCCGTGAGATGAAAAGCAGATTATAAAAGGCACTTCTGGCAGCTTGGTCTCTGCAACAATAAAAATACCGGACCTTGTGCTGGGTATTTTATGTTCTTTGTTTTATTTACTATTTGTTGCCTTCCTTTAGGCTCCATTCACATCTCCGCGACAAGCAACGCCGCGTACACGGCGTATTTTGCCGAGGATAGTGTATCTTTTTTTTTTTTTTTTTAATTCTTCCCATTGCTGTCAATGGGCGAACGCCAATGTCGCCTGAAAAAAAGGGTCTGGGACTTTTTTTCAGGCGACAGGCGTATGGCGTCTATGAGATGTGAACCATCTCCATAGACAGCAATGGGAATTTCCCCCTCTAGCGGCACAAGCGTCCGGCGTTTTGTCGCCTAGATGTGAATGGAGGCTTATACAGGCGAAAATATTACACTGAGAATTACAGAGTACACGTAAAGGACTTGCATATTGTCCGTCAATCTCCTTCAGCTTGCAGGTTGGTTGCTTGTCGGTGCCCTCCATTGGGCATTTGGCTGCAGGTCAAGCAGTTGATGACTTCTTATCTTCATTTAGGCATCTGTAATACTTTTGTCTACTGCTTCTGTTGCTACATTTCTCCTCCAGATTTTGGTGTGCAGACATACCATATGTGTTAGAATGCATATTTGAACAGGTCTCCTAAGTTTGGTTGTCCCTTTTAGAGTATAGTTTGGCCCTAGGTGTACAGCTTCAGTTCTGTTTCCTAAAATCTGGTTGCTGAGTGAGCTCTGCCTGCCCTAAGCTTTGCTACAATCTTTATCTGCTTTGTGTTCCTGAACTGAATGCTTGGATAGTGGACTTCTTTTTTTTTTTTGCTGTTCTTTGGCTGGAACCGGAGTTCCCTTCTGACTTCACTTCATCATTGTCTCTTGCATACATTTCTTCTGGCTCTGTTTGACCCCAGTCATTCTTTGGCTGGCTCTCAGGTGCTGACATCAGTCTTGGTGGATGATTTAGAATAAAGCTGGACATGTCAATATATGTATTTTTCTAAATGCAAGCAGTACAGTGTAAGTACCTGCATTTGGCTTGGTATCAGCTTTCGTAGCACATGCATTGTGAATGCAGGTAGTATGCTAACTGGAGGAGAGAGCAGTCGGCTGCTTCTCCTTATACTGTTCAGTCACAGGGTGAAGGTGGGATAGAGACTTGTGAAAATGAAACTGCAACAAAGAAAAATTAGGTCACCTATCAAATGGGGATTTGCTGTGTGGTCTAAACCTCGAGACTGGATGGACAGAAGTACAAATTCTTTGGCAGGTATAAAAAAAAAACTCTCATTTATTATACCTGTGTATTAAGCAGTGGTGTATTTAGGTTTTGTGCTGCCCTAGGCCTGACTAAACTCGCGCACCCCCTAATTTAAATACGACCTACCCCTTCTTGTAAAGGCCACACCCCTTCCTTTTTAAGATCTGTCCTGTCATCTTCATGGGAGGAGGACAGAGGGGGATGCAGCATCTTTTCATTTGGGGGGGGTAAGGGGATATGTGCTGGGTGCTTTGGGAGGGGAGGATCAGACCCCCCCCCTAGCACATATCCTCTCCCCAACCAAAGCACCCAGCTCCCATAACTCCATGTGTGCATCTGTTATCTGCCCCCCTTTCTCCAGGTACTGTGTCCCCCTCCACTGAAAACTATACACAGACGTCAGACCAGCAGCGCTGCTCTTGCAGTGAAGTCTTGTCCCTCCTCTGTGGCTCCTCCTCCTCCTGACTGTGTATACTAGAACATTGGAGTCGAGGTGGAGCCAAGAAGGAGCCGAGGAGTGTGTGTGGCTGACAGTGGGGAGAGAAATGTCGGCTGCTACGAAAAGCTGATCGGCGCTTGGGGGCCCCCGGGCGGCAGATGTCCTGGGTGCCCACTGTCTGGCCAGTTACCAAAGCTCAGTGCCGTAACTTGTTGTGGCACTGGGCTCTGCACAGTGGTGTCACTAGGGTTGTTGTCACCTGGTGTGGTAAAAATTGTGTCACCCCCCCCCCCCTAATTTTTGGACCAGAGGCACAGCGTTGGAGCTCGTTGTGGCGGTGAATAAGGCCTAGAGAATATCAAGTTAGGCAGTTCCTAGTGGCTCAGTCCATGGGAACAGTAATGGATAATGGCCAACATTGACAAATCAGTTGTCATTATATGTCAATTGAAGTGCAAGCTAAATGCAAAGGATTTAATATAAATCCAGCCTCAGTCTCAGCCCCTCTGCTAGGACCAGTTCACACCAAACGCAGTCCAGTGCGTGCTTTTTCTGCATCAAAAATGCATGGATAGTAGGTTATATTATTTTCAATGGCATAGCTCACACCAGTGCAGTCAGTTCCATTGTGTTCCAGTTCTAGAACATGCTGCACTAGAACACACATGTCCTTACTTAAGGTGAAGAAAAAGAGGGGGAAAATGCCCAGCAATGCATCAAAAACATGCATGCAAAAAAGCATCCGAACCGCGTTTCTATGGTGTGAATTGGCACTCTGTTTCCATCAGTCACCAGACTGGACCTCATTGGCACATTGGAGATTGGAGGGAGCTGTAGTCAGTTATTGCTCACTCCTGTTCAGGGACACTTTTATATTTTAGTGCTGACCCTAAAAAAAGTAATTAAAATGTATGCAAAACCATGAGCATTTTCTTTAACTTTGTAGCTCTAAAAAGGAAAAAAAAAAAAAAAAAACGCAGGCACATCACACTGACATCCCAGATTTGGTTGCTATAAACAACCTAAATATTTTGCCCTCCTTCGGCTTTTATTAACAAGCGCCATTGTGTATATCTCAGCATTAAAATGCCATATATAGGCATTTAATATGCAAATGCTGTACCTTTGTGTTTGTCATGAAGGCTGTAAGAGAATGCGCTGTTAACTACATGCAAAGCAGGAGAATTTAAATGCCGAGGTAGAGACTCCAGAAATGCTGCTGATGTTGAAATTTCCCTTGACATTACAATAAAGGCTTGCTAGTGTGGAGGCGGTATGCAACACAACTAGGCAAGAACTTTACTATACTTGAAATTAGATATCAACCCTAACAGGGTGGCATTAGGTTTGATAAAGCCCCTTTGTCACCTTTTTGTACTACCCTTCCCATCCTGCCTGACCAACCCCTACTCCAACCCCTATACCATTTCCCATAAATTTTGGCCGTAGCAGCCTCTTTATTAACCAATACATTTAAATTACCATAAAAGACATCTTATATTTGCATTGGTCTTTGCAGGCACTCCACGTGCCATCTGTTTAATAATGCACTGCTGCAGGGGTCAAGTCCTGGGGAAAAAAGTGTGGGAACTCCCACCCAAGATCCACTCCCCCACCAAAAAAAAAAAAAATGATACGCTCATATGCATAATTACTAAAGCGCATGTTTTTTTAAGCAAGTTCTTTCTAAACCCTGCGATAACTCGTGGCAGACCTCCGCAATGTCTCCTGGGAACAATGACAAAAGCTCCCAGGAGACATTGCGGCATCGAGGAAGTGATGGAATACCCGCACACTACCCGATGAATCCATATAAAGGAAGCGACCAGTAACATAAAGGATTACTAATGTTCGCCTGCCCCTGACAGTGACTCGAGCTGGGCATCGCCGCTTAGTGAAGGATTGGCTCAGGCGGCTCGGCTGCTCTCGGCTGCTCTAGTCCTGCAAAGGGAACTGCGTTCCTGCTGTGAAAAAAGTGCAGGGACTCCGTTCCCACGCGTTCCCGCAGGACTTGAGCCCTGCACTGCTGTACCTTTTATGTATGATAATAGACCTCTAGCCGACATACTGGCTCGGAGACAACCCACTGACAGCAGTGCACCCGTTAACCAAATTCCAGCTAAACCCCCATTAACTGGAATACCACCATTGGGACCCATACCAACGATGGGTCCAGAACTCTCCTTATCCGAGATTTCTTCATTCACCCGCAAAGACCAAAACCTGCCACGACATCCTGAGCTGTGGAAAAAAGATATCAAACAAAGAAAGCAAAACAGGGAGGGTGGGTGGGAAACTTGTTCCTACATGTTGCACTCATACTGGGAGAGGGGCCAGCTCCTTTTTACTTTCATGTCCCCTCCTCCCCCCAGGCTCCCCCAATCGGGTAAGACCTCTCATTTTGTCTGTACCCTGTTTCTCCTGTCAACCAAGCCCTCTGCTATTTTTTCATTTTATTTATTTTCGCTCCAGACTTTTATTTATTTTGTTGCATTTTAGTGGTGCTGATCTCCTGCATCCACTTCCTGTCTGCATACACTCAATCCAGCATCAGCCGCACATCATTGCTTTTGACCGGCTTCATGACAGTGACAATGGTGGTATATACCTGCATAATGAGCGGCGGCAAGGCTGCTTGTAGTCTCCACCAGAAGTGACGGGATGACAATGCAGGAGAACAATTTGGAGACAGCAGGGGGCGGGGACTGTGCTCCTCCAGGCATTCCCGGCCAGGGCAAGTACTGTCAGTGAATAAAGCAGTGATGTGGCGGCCTTTTTTGGGGGCATCAGATTGGCCCGGGGGGTTGCTGTGTCAGTTTCATTCCGGGACACTGTGGTCACCCTATTCTGCAGTAATCGGCCGAAATTCAAAATATATGGCTAAATTAACAGATTTGTACTGAGGGAGGAACAGTAAAGCAGCATCACTGTTCACAACTACTATGCAGGAAAAGCAGCCTGCTTTTGTAAAAGAAAATATGCCCATGTCTACCAATGCAGCATGTGTCCCCAGTGCAGCAAAATGTCCCCAGAGTCCCCCACTTTGCAGCCAGAGTCCCCCACAATTGCAGCCAGAGTCCCCCCACAATTGCAGCCAGAGTCCCCCCCCACAATTGCAGCCAGAGTCCCCCCCCACAATTGCAGCCAGAGTCCCCCCCCCACAATTGCAGCCAGAGTCCCCCCCCCACAATTGCAGCCAGAGTTCCCCCACATTGCAGCCAGAGTTCCCCCACATAACAGCCAGAGTTCCCCCACATTGCAGCCTACCTGTGCTGGGTAGGAGAGGAGCTGGAGCCGCCACCCCCTGGTTGTTCAAACGGCGGGGAACATAACAGCTTTCAATTCAATAGCTGTGTTCCCCGCCGCGCGCGTCATATACAGCCCCTCCCCCTTTTCCAGGAAACTTTGATAGACAGATCACCCATCCAATCTTGGGATGGGTGATCTGTCTATCAAAGTGCCCGGACAAGGGGGAGGGGCTGTATATGACACGCGCGGCGGGGAACACAGCTATTGAATTGAAAGCTGTAATGTTCCCCGTGCTCTGAACAACCAGATGGCGGCGGCCGCGACAGCAGCGGCAGCGGCGACTCTCCTCTCCTCTCCTTGCTCGCTCCCAGGCATCCCTCAAAATTTACTCGCAAAATGCAAGCAGGCGAGTGTAAATTTTGAGGGCTGCATATATAATTGCAAGCTATACACAGAAACAAGCAAAACAATCAGATGCATTGACAAGATTTATTATTTGTATCGAGGTGAAAACAAAACTCTATAGACTTCTTCATGGTACGTTGTGTTCTCACTCCATATGTATCTCTCATACAGTGCCTTCATTCTTTCATCAGCCTGCAGCATGTGGCACAAAGAGGCCTTGGCATCTTTGCATTCTGTCCCATCTTGTCAGTTCTTTCCCAGATAATTTGCTACAGAACTCTCTGTACTGCCAGGCAGGCTCCATATTGCGTGGCTCCAAGTTCTAGCAAAATGACTTCCGAGGACTTTTTGTCAAGATGACACACAAGAAATGAAGAAAAGCAGCCTTGGAAGAGCAGCACATAAATTCTAGGCCTAAATATATATATATATATTTATCATGAGAGTATGTATTGCTCTGGTGACCGGGATATATAAAAAAAACAGCCAATGCCATAAATACCATGGCCATGGGGTCACCTACAGCTACAGACTTAAAGTGGAGGTTCACCCAAAAACTACATTTTTAACATGAGATTGATGCTCATTTTGTCAAGGGGAATCGGCTATTTTTTTTTAAATCGAAGCAGTACTTACCGTTTTAGAGAGCGATCTTCTCCGCCGCTTCCGGGTATGGGCTGCGGGACTGGGCGTTCCTACTTGATTGACAGGCTTCCGACGGTCGCATACATCGCGTCACGATTTTCCGAAAGTAGCCGAACGTCGGTGCGCAGGCGCCGTATAGAGCCGCACCGACGTTCGGCTTCTTTCAGCTACTCGTGACGCGATGTCGCGGAAGCCTGTCAATCAAATAGGAAAGCCCAGTCCCGCAGCCCATACTCAGAAGCGGCGGAGAAGATCGCTCTCTAAAACGGTAAGTACTGCTTCAATTTAAAAAAAAATAGCCGATTCCCCTTGACAAAATGAGCATCAATCTCATGTTAAAAAAATTTTTCGGGTGAACTCCCGCTTTAAGGTCATGTATGTCTGCTCTGCCTTTTGCATAAATGTATGTACAGCCACCATTCATAGGAAAGGCCAGATTGTGCATGTGTGGCTGGTTGACATCTAGAGTCTGTAAGAAGCTTCACAGATTAAGAAACTCTAGTATATTTCGGCTAGTTAAAACTGTAAAAAGAGATAACAAACAGCTATAAAAACCCAACATAGTTCAGGTAATTGTATAGGTAACATTTTCCAACAATGCACTTACACTTTATAATCTGCCACCCGGCTCATACAACATTAATGCTAAAATTCTCTCTATTTATATTAAAGTAGAAATTTGGGATCTTAAAAATGCTCCCAGCCCTTCCTAACACCTATGCTGAAAAACCTGTGTAAAAAAGATTTGTATATTTACCTATTTTCGCTCCAGTCTGATGACTTGATCCGGCTCCCCTTTGTCGGGCAGTGGCTGCTGCGGGGGGCGAGGATGGAGCACTGACACCCACAATTGTAATACCCTTAATTGTCTACCTTTCTGTTTGACTGGGAAACAAAAGACGCTTTGTCTGTGTTACACACTCCTGACTCGTGACCTCTGCTTTCTCTGCGTCATGTATGCCAGATTCCTGCTCTCTCTGTACACCTTATTCCTCACCCCTGCTCTCCATGCTCTACTTACTCCTGACCTCTGCTCTCTCTGTGTTACTTACTCCTGACCCCTGCGCTCTTTGCGTTACTTATGCCGGTTTTCTGCTCTCTCTGTGCACCTTATTCCTCACCCCTGCACTCCATGCTCTACTTACTCCTGACCTCTACTCTCTGCATTACTTACTGCTGACCCCTGCGCCCTCTGCATTACTTATGCTAGATTCATTACTCCTGACCAACAGCAGCCTAGGCAACGTTTTTATTTAACCATACCTTTGTAATCCCCCTACTTCTACAGCAATTTGGTTACACCCACAATGTGACGCTACACTCTGCTCATGGTGGCCAAAGCATGTTGTCAATATACCTTGAATGTGACCAAAATTTTGAGGAAATGTTAAAGATGAGGTTGTGATTTTGAAGATGTAGCTACAAAAAGCAGTTTTCCTAAGCTGTGGAAAACGAGCTTCCTTTTCTGCAACCAGGGCTGTGCACTTCTCTGCTTAGCTGTGTGCAGTCAGCAGAATGACATCATCATTGGGCCTGAGATAGTGGCCTAGATGGTTGGGAGCTAATTCCATAGGCAGGCCAGAGGAGGCCTTGGCTGCTGAGCATCTGGACCAGAGTTTGCCAAGCACACAGGACTGGTTTCACACTACTGCTGCTAGCAGAGGGAGACTAACTTTCAGCTAGTAACTCTTTAACACTGCATGCAGAATCCTTAAAGGGATGGTACTTAAGTGCACCACCATAAAGACTAGGTCCCTACTGCATAGCCAGCAGAAGGTTAAAGCGGGAGTTCACCCATTTTAAAAAAAAAAAAAAATCTCCCCTTAGCTTCCTGCTCGTTCGGTCTAGGGGAATCGGCTATTTATATTAAAATAGGTGCAGTACTTACCCGTTTTCGAGCTGCATCTTCTTCCGTCGCTTCCGGGTATGGGTCTTCGGGAGCGGGCGTTCCTTCTTGATTGACATTCTTCCGAGAGGCTTCCGACGGTCGCATCCATCGCGTCACTCGTAGCCGAAAGAAGCCGAACGTCGGTGCGGCTCTATACTGCGCCTGCGCACCGACGTTCGGCTTCTTTCGGAAAATCGTGACGCGATGGATGCGACCGTCGGAAGCCTCTCGGAAACCTGTCAATCAAGAAGGACCGCCCATTCCCGAAGCCCATACCCGGAAGCGACGGAGAGGATGCGTCTCGTAAACGGGTAAGTACTGCACATATTTTAAAATAAATTGCCGATTCCCCTAGTAATAACGAGCAGGAAGCGAAGGGGGAAAAGTGCCCTCTAAGGGTGAACCCCCGCTTTAAGAGCAAGGAGTTGATTAACTACTAACTGCTGTCACAGTGATAATTGACAGAGTTTCTTTATAGCCAAAGATACCCTGTGCAGGGTAAATACAGAGTGCACTTTTGGGACATCCATTAATTGCTACCAGACAGATTACCTGTCTCACTATTATCTTTATTTTATTTTTTGCACTACATAAAGGTTTTATGAAGTTGTCACACCATGGTGCACTTTCTGTTTGTGCTATAATGACACATGTATAATGGTTAGAAGACTGGAGCTCAGTTATTGCTTATATTTTGCTTTGAAATTGCACAGAGGTTAAGCTAAATACAAATGGTGTCATCAGAAGGAATATATAAAGCAAACAGCATTAGTTGTGCATTTGGCTGAAGTTTTCCTTTTAAGTCTCTTCAAAAAGGTTTCTTTAAAAGAAAAAAAATCACCTTTCATTGTCGGTTTTCATTTTGCTGTGATCACTGTTTAGATTGTAGACTGAAAGAAAATGATTCATTCAGATCATAAGGAGTGCAATGCAGCCATTTTTTATTATTGTTATCTCCAACTCACATGCCTGACTTCCCAGCGTGACGAGATAAGCCCTCTGCTCACAGTCGGTGTGAATTATAGGATATGATATATGATCCATGGCGTAGAATACGTGCCTTGTACTGTGAAGGAAATCTCTGTGCAAACTCTTCCTCCTAAAAAAAAGTAACTTAAGACAATAGTAATGGTTACAGCCTACATGTAATTTTAGCGTAAATGTTAATAATGCACAAGAGGAATTATTATTATTATTTTTTTTTCATCAATAATTTTTATTAGATTTAACACAAAGGTACAAAAGTATAAGATCGCTGAGAACTTATGCATCATGACAAATATTAATACAATTTGCAGGTAGCGTACAAGCATCTCCATCAGAAGGATATTGGTACAACAGAGGTTATATTTACTGTATTCGCGGGCTCCTCCCCTCCAGACCCACCCCAATTGGGAGCACTTTTGTGGTCCTGGAGGCGAGCAGGCCACTGTTGCCTGAGCATCTGGGGGTTTGACCCCCTAGAAGAATTGCATTAACAACCTGTAGAAGTAGTTACAACAAAACAACGCAAAAAAATCAGGAAAGAAAGTGAACATACATATTGCTCGGTCAAGAGAATTAAGAAAGAAGAGTTGGAGTCTCAAAAGATCGGCACAGCTCTAGTAACTGATGCCCAGGGGTACCAATCCCCCCGTTTTTTTTTACTCAGATCATTGCTGGCTGCCAGTAGAGATTCATGACAATAGTGTAGGTTAACAAGGTCAATAATTTGGGCTACTTGTGGGATCTCTTCAGATTTCCACAGCCTGCACAAGAGGAATTCTTAACCACTTCAGCCCCAGAAGAATTTACCCCCTTCCTGACCAGAGCACTTTTTGCGATACGACACTGCGTCGCTTGAACTTACAATTGCGCGGTCGTGCAACGTTTCACCCAAACAAAATTGACGTCTTTTTTTTTCCACACAAACAGATCTTTCTTTTGGTGTTATTTGATCACCTCCGCGGTTTTTATTTCATGTGCTATAAACAAAAAAAGATCGACAATTTAGAAAAAAAGACAATATTTTTTACTTTTTGCTATAATAAATATCCTCAAAAAATATATAAAAAAAAAATGAATTTCTTTCTCAGTTTAGGCCGATACATATTCTTGGTAAAAAAACTCCTAAAAAAGCTCCTACTGAGAATTTTCATGCTTCCCTTTCAATTTCGACTGGAATGTACCTTTAATAAACACAGGCACTGCTATTGCTAGAGGTGATGGAAATTCAGTGGGTTAGCTTAGAAAATGCAGAAGTTTTTATACAGAATTGTTAGTTGTTCCTCCAGGAACTGGCTGCAATAAACAATGAAGACTACAAATGGATTTGTAGGGGATTGCCTACCTGTTGTACCATTCTCCTGTGTCTCCTGTGCATTCAGTGCAGGCAGCTTAATTTTCATCAATCAGATTTCTGGCATTCGCCTGCGACATAAAATGAGATTTAGGCTCCCAGTCAAGTAGCTTAGCCCAGAGCTTGGCTGCCGAGACGGATAACCGTTACAACCTATGGACTTCAATAAGGCCGTGCATAGTGCCATGACAGTATCCATTTAGCAATACTGTGGTCAAATCAATGATCAGTTCTGATTGGTGTGCTAATGATACTATATTTTTTAATGTATTTATAATTTTTATAGACTGTATAATATTTATTTGTATAAGTAAGGTCTTCTAGTAATAATTATGATTTTTGAATAATTCTTATGTTATTCAAATTTTTTATTGAGAATAGCAAGTAATACAATAAAGAGGAATCCCCAATATATATAACTTCCAACCACATTGAAATGTATACAGTATACACAAAGGGTGTCAGCATTACACACGGTTTACAGGTTAAGAAAACAGACTAAAACAGTCGGGCAACACTATCTCAGGGCTTCTAGCGGGTATCATACAAACAAACAAAAAAAAACCTGTAATATTGTCATACAAATTTGTTGTCGCCCTTCACATAGATCAGAAAATCAGATGCGACCTGTCAGCTGATGCAGTCGCTAATTGGCAAAGGGTCGCTATATTTTTAGATGGGCCTACAGTTCCCTTTTTCCATTAAAGTGTATGTAAACCCTCACCTTGTAAAACCTTTAAAATAGAAATGAAAACGCAAAACATTTGTATATACAGGTACATGTAAAAAATATTATAAATTATAAAACCTTTTTTTTCTACAGGTAAGAGTTTTTCAGAATCAGGCACTTATGCTGTAAACCTGCGGCGGTGTAACGTAAATCACATACGTTACGCTGCCATGGAGCAATGTAATTCTATGTGAATCTGGCCCATACTCTCTATCCTCAGCTGCATAAAGAGAACAAAAACGTGGGGAAACAGAAACAGCAGCACACTGATCTTTCCAGTGAATAGCTGTACAGTATGGTTGGAGGTTCAGGACAAGTCTCATCATTGGAGGAAGACAGGCTGAGTTCCCAGCACAGTCAGAAAACTGACCACGCTGTGCTCTCGTTGCCTAGTGTGGGCAGTTTGTAATAGGAAAGCAGAGGGGCTGCCAGGAACACCAGGGATTTCACACAAAGGAAACGCACAAAGTAAACTGGATACCTTTTCATACCTTTCATCTATGTGAAGGGCGACAACAAATGGTACAGCAGGCATATAACAGGAACATGTAATGTTGGGTTCACATATTCTTTAACCAATCCTATTAAGCAATATATATATATATATATATATATATATATATATATATATATATATATATATATATATATATATATATATATATATATACAGCCATGGCCAAAAGTTTCACAAAGTCTGCTGCCTCTGTTTTTATGATGACAATTTGCATCAGTGACGGCCCATCCATAAGGGGCGCAGGGGCATCGCCCCCTAAAGTTTCCAAAGTTAGTTTGCCAAAGAATAAAGCTACTTTAATATGTTAAACTGTCACATTGTCATTTATTAAAAAAATTAAAAAAATAAAGCTGTATTTCGTTATTATGTGTGTGCACTGTGCGGGGGCGTGAGACTAATGGGTCCGTAAACGTTTGAAAAGCATGTGATTTGAGGCTGAGCTCTAATTGGCTTGTTTCAGGCTTTCCAAAAACTCCCACTTTTGATTTTTAGCAAATCAATATTCGTCATTCCCTCACTTTCAGTTTCCGGCTTCTTGTCCTGGGGAACACAAGGTGTCCTCTGGTGAGTGCAGACCTGGAGGTTGGAGTACGGTGAGTGATTTCACCATTTAAATTTTTCAGTTTGTTTGTGCCCTCCAAATTTGTGATCAGATGAATTGCAATTCATTGCAAAGTCCCTCTTTGCCATGAAAACACACTTAATCCCATAAAAACATTTCTGCTGCATTTGGTAAGAAGGCTTCAGGGCGCCCAAGAAAGTCCAGCAAGCACCAGGACCGTCTCCTACAGTTGATTCGTCTGCGGCATATGGGCAGTGGCACCACCAGTGCAGAGCTTGCTCAGGAATGGCAGCAGGCAGGTGTGAGTACATCTGCACAAACAGTGAGGAGAAGACTTTTGGAGGATGGCATGGTGTAAAGAAGGGCAGCAAAGAAGCCATTTCTCTCTGGGAAAAACATTAGAGACAGACTGATATTCTGCAAAAGGTACAGGGATTGGACTGATGAGGACTGGGGTAAAGTAATTTTCTCTGATGAATCCCCTTTCTGAATGTTTGCGACATATGGAAAAAACCTTGCCTGGAGAAGAAAATGTGAGCGCTACCATCAGTCCTGTGTCATGCCAACAGTAATACATCCTGAGACCATTCATGTGTGGGGTTGCTTCTCAGTCAAGGGAGTGGGCTAACGCTCAATTTTGCCTAAGAATACAACCATGAATAAAGAATGGTACAAAAACATCCTCCGAGAGCAACTTCTCCCAACCATTCAAAAACGGTTTGGTGACAATCAATGCCTATTCCAGCATGATGGAGCACCTTGCCATAAGGCAAAATTAATAACTAAGTGGCTTGGGGATCAAAACCTCACAATTTTGGGCCCATGGCCAGGAAACTTCCCAGACCTTAATCCCATTGAGAACTTGTGGTCAATCCTCAACGATGAGCAACCCCCACCCACAGATGAGAGAAGGTTCACCATGAGCACATGTGACAGATGTGAAAGGGTCTGGAGAAGCCGTGGAGAACGTTATGCTGCCTGTAACATGCATGACTGGTTTGGTGGTGGGTCAGTGATGGTCTGGGGAGGCATATCCATGGAGGGATGTATAGACCTCTACAGGCTAGACAATGGCACCCTGGCTGCGATATTGTGATGAAATCCTTGGACCCATTGTCAGACCCTATGCTGGTGCAGTGGGTCTTGGCTTCCTCCTGTTGCACGACAATGCCCGGCCTCATGTGGCGAGAGTATGCAGCCAGTTCCTGGAGGAAGAAGGAATTTATACCATTGAATGGCCCCCACGCTCGCCTAACCTAAATCCAATAGAACACCTCTGGTACATTATGTTTCGGTACATACGATGCCGCTAGGTTGCACCTGAGTCTGTTCAGGAGCTCAGATGTGCCCTGAGTCTATCTAAGTCTAATGCCTTGTACACGCGATAGGAATTTCCGATAGAAAAAGTCTGACTGACTTTTTCCATTGGATATTCCGATCGTGTGTAGCTCTGAGTTTTTTCATCGGATATTCCGATGAATTCTGTCGAAGTTTAGATATAGAACATCCGTCGGAATTCTGATGTGATTTGGCCGGGCAAAAGCCTGATCGTGTGTACGGGACATTAGTCTATCAATTTGCTTTAATGTTATCTTCTCACCTAGCTCTGATGAGGGAGCAGATGTGATTCAAATTAGTTGGATTCTGATCATTCAGCAAGGCTAATAAGTCTATACTAGACCTGTTATAAACTTATGACAGTGTGTATTTAGTAGTTTGTCTGGAGCACAGTGTACAAAAGGTTTAGAAATGTTTCATTAATAAGAACTAAATGGAAGTTTTAACATTTTTAATGTCCTACAGTGACAGAACCCACTGTCACTGTATGTTTTGCAGGGGGCTGTGGGCTGGCCTCCTACCCACAGACTATGGCCCAGCAGAGGACGGGAGATTTGGAGGGCTATTTGCCGTCAACCACCACCTGGAGAAGATGCTACCTCCAGACATTTGTGTCCACGGTCGCCGGTTCATCGGAACTGGATGAACGGGGTATCTGTGGCTGGGCTCATGGAGCCGTTTCCAGCTACCTAAACCTATTGGCCCAGCTGGGCTAAATATATACTTTTATTCCACAAACAATGTACTTTTAGCTGATAAAGGCATATACAAGTTGGCGGTATTCCCAAAGTAATGAAGGTCCCTATATCACCTGCATCCCATCCCCCCTCTTGTTATCGTGTTAATTATGTTAGGTCATGGCATGTAGACAAAAGGTCTGGAGACACATTCCAGGAGGGGATGTGTAAGGAGGGGCTGCCTGCTTATCATTATCTCTTTATGTGTTTCAACTGTAGTTTCTGTTTCAATGTACAAGTGTTGAGTTCCCATTGGTTCTTCCTTGTCCCCTACTTCCTATATGACAAGGCTAGGTGGAGTGTCCCTAACTGTGTTTAAAGGTATATGTTTTTTATTTAATAAACAGTTTATGCTCTGCATGTTTAACCCTCAACACCTGTGTGGTTTGCCTTGTAATTGGGGGGGTTAAGGGCTGGTTATAGCGAGTCTGCCGGCTGCGGGTGCATTTGGAGAACAGGAGACACAGGTCTGGCGGAGGTGCCCAGCCAGGGGATCCGAGATCCATCACACCTACCAATCAGTTTAAGAGCTTTTTGTTGATATAATACAAGTCATTGTACCATGAAAAAGAACATAATTCAAAATGAGCCATTTACCCACGCAAAATACAAACATAATCCTTGTGGTAATCAGGGAATTTAGCCACTCTGCAAAACAATGAAATGGAATTTACATTGGTCCACTTCACCATTTCGTACACAAAGGGTCCCCAACTGCCCATGGCCCTAATTGTATAACACACTCCTTACTCAGGAAATACAGTGCTGCAAATGCAGACAACACTTAACCTTTACCATAATGGACTTAATGTTACTATGGAGACCAATCTCTAACCTGGCCGGCAACACGCCAACGAAAAAATACAGAATTTTAATCAATGGTGAATTATTATCCCTTAAAAAAAGAAAGAAATTATCTTTTATTGTAAAAATGTTTTTTCCATTGTTTTCTAGTCAAAAATATACATAAACTCTTTTTCTAAGGAGTTATAAAGACTGTTGACTATAAAGACAAAATGTATTCAAATCCAATGACATGGCCGCCGGAGGACGTACCTTGGTCATACAAGCCGTGGCTATGGATGCCGACTGTATGACACAGGAGCGTACCCGCAAGCTAACCCCCATGGAAGAGAGCTTCCCAGAGGGGGTTAGCTATTGCGGGCAGGAGCTGAGACAGCCGCCGTGGGACCCCAGAACAGCAGGATCGGGGCCACTCTGTGCAAAACAAACTGCACAGTGGAGATAAGTATGACATGTTTGTTATTTTTTTTTTTTTGAAAGAAACCTTTACAACCCTTTTAACCTGCAAAAGTATGTTTGTATTACATTCATGTCATCTTCTACCTGATCTGCCTCACCTAATTTATGTTGTTGAACCACATGCTAGTTTATATGGTATGGTATCCCTCCTGCCTACCCATCCACTTTCATTTGGGTGCCTCCACAGTCAGCCTTACCTGAAGCTTCAGTCCATTGGTAGATGATAGGCAGTAAAGCAGCTGAGTTGGCAACTATCAATGGCTTAATTATTGCCGCTAAAGGACTTTGCTTCTTCTCTCCGATCCTCCTCATCTAAAATACTCTTTTCTACAATAGGATTGTGCTCCTTTCTCTGACACTCACTTCAATGGCATTCCTCAGCTAGAGGGGTGAGCTGATTGAACTGCTTAGATGGAGGATTGAGTTGATAGAACTGCTCAGATGAAGGGCTGATCTGATGGGGCTGTTAAGATTGAGGGTTGAGCTGATGGAACTGCTAGGACGTAATGCTAAGTTGATAAAAGTGCTAAGTTGGAGGGTTGAGCTAATGGAACTGCTCAGAGGGAGGGTTTAGTTGATGGAACTGCTCAGATAGAGGGTTGAATTGATGGAGCTGCTCAGGTGGAGGGTTGAGTTGGTGATACTGCAAAGTTGGAAGGTTGAGCTGATAGAACTGCTCAGATGGAGGGTTAAGTTGATGGAACTGCTCAGATGGAGGATTTAGTTGATGGATCTGATCAGATGTAGGGTTGAGCCGATGGAACTGCTAAAATGGAGAGTTTAGCTTAAAGTAGGATGAGATAGTTAAGCTGATGCCATTGCTTTGTGATTGGAAAGCAGATTGGATGATGCCACTTTTCATTGAAATGTTGAAGTTGATGCTTTGTGATTGTAAAATTAAGTGGTACTGCCTTGTGATTAGATAGTTGAGGGTGATGAAGGTGATCTGCTCAAGGGTTTAAATTGATGATACCACTGTGGTGGAAGGGTAAACATATGGCTCTGCTCTGTGGCTAGAGAGGTTGGTTGAAGGAGCTGTCCTATATAACGGGGGTCTCCAAACTTTCTAAACAAAGGGCTGGTTTATTGTCCTTCAGACTTCAAGAGGGCTGGACTGTGGCCAGTGTGAGTGGAAATTTTCCTGGCATTAATGGAAGTAAACATCGCCACATTTGATATTAGGGGAGGAATAATACCCCATCATTGGTATCACTGGGAGGAATAGTGTCTAATTTTTTGTGTAAAGTGGGAGAAATGGCGCCCATTTGTTGGCGTCAGATGGCAGAATAATGTCTCATATCAGTGAGGAATGGTGCTCCATGGGCCGGATAAAGACAAGCAAAGGGCCGCACTGCTTTATTAGGGATAAATTGGAACACATTTTAATAACCTGGGATGGTGCCGCAATATACAGTATATTACTTCCTCTAAGTGGTTTCATAATGACTGTACAGTGTACACCCAGTAGAAAAGAATAAATGTATCTGACGAAAATGATTTGTTTCTTAACCATACTAAAAAGCATGTAAGAAAATAAATGGCTGTACATCCAGGAATTCCGATTTGCCTTTTATTGTTCAAAGTGATAACACCAAAGACACCAACACGAGGTCACGTAGATGCGTTTCACACAAACATCTTGTGCTTAATCATTACCAAACTAAAACGTACAGTTTGCTACATATCCCCACCTTCAGGAAGCCCGGAGCAGAAGACACCCAGCAATAAGCGCAGGGCAGCATGAGAAGGTGCCCAGCAGCCTGGGCTAGCAGGGGTTAATCCTGAGGCGGGAAGCAGGCAAGTAGGGGATTGGCTGGGAGAGCTGGGGAGGCTGGCAGTGTGGGGGTCACATGCATGCATCAGCTTCCGGTCAGCACACAAGGAGGGGAAACGTTCGCGCCCGCCCTACAGTTTTTGTTGGTGAGTGGGTGTTTGTTTTTGTTTTGGAGGTTTGCAGTTCAGTGGGATGCGGTTGGGTCTTTGGAGGCATTGTAAAACAGGCTTAGGGAATTAGATGGGTGGGGACACATCTGAGGTATGGGTCCCCGGTGAATACCAGTTATGTGGATTAACTGGCAAAGGAAGGGTATCTCTGCTGAAGGTGGTCGTCCCCAAGTCGGTGCAATGCGGCAGGGACCAGTTAGTGTTTAAGCAGATATAAGGTTAAAATAGATTTTTCTAGGTAGTGCCTCCAAGGATCGGTAGACAAAAAAAAATGCTTTGTTTTTGTTTTTGGTTTATTGTTAAATTATTTTATTTTAATAAAGGGGGCCGTTCAACGGCCATTTTTTCCCAACATTTGGTGTCACTCTAATCTTTGATAAGTGATAGTGGTGTTATACAGGTGGGAGGTTAAAGGTGTTTTTTGTCCCAGTAGGGCCAGGTACAGTATGGGTTACCTTTTCATGAGTTAAAGCAAACATGTGTTATGTGCTGTGCAGGAGTACTATGTTGAGCGCTGGGAGCATGCAGACATTCTTAGCATGACTGTGCAGTAGAGACTGACTTCACACGGCTGCCTTTTGTTCTCATAGTCTGACTCCTGCTGTGCAGGGGATTAACGGATACAGACACAAGCCATATTTCAGATACTTATATGAGCTTAAAATACAGTTAATATGTGTTTATATGTATGTATGACTGGATTACATGGTAATCTTTTGAAAATGCCTAGAGGCCAATTTAAGAATAACTTTTTTTTTTTTTTTATGTATAGACCTGTGTTAATGCCAGAACAGATTTAGCTGTGGGCACAATGGGAAGCTCTTAATTCCCTGCAGACTGCGGCGCTATCACAACAATGCCCCAACCATACACCAGGTGACCCAGCACTAGGAGGCAGCACAACAAAGCATAAATGTACTGTACAGCATGCTGTGCGTTAGATTAAGCCATTATTATAAATTCGAATTCTTTGCCTTCAGTGCAATAGCTTGTGCCCCTTAGAAAAGCATGCTCTCCATCCAGATTTGTTTATATATCCAAAATATAAAATAAGAGCACTGCTTGGCCATTTATAATACCAAATGCACCCTCCAGTAATACCTGCACTATGTTTTAAATCCTTTTCTTTCTGAACGGAGAAGTTCTATCCATCTAACCAGTGTTTATGTTCTGAAATAGTTTTGCTCTCTGCTCAGTTGAAGGCTCAGAGAAGTTACCTTCTGTAGGAAATTGTCATCTGATCAAGCAACTTTCCGATTGTACATCAACCATAGTCTTTTTGAAGGCACTCTGTGGCGATCGTTTGTATGAAATAAAGGCGTCAAAGAAATTAGGTATTGCATAATCGGATGAAATATATATGCCACCCAAATTCGCATTGTGTTTCAATGACTAGCAGATGTATGCCCTTTCATGAATGGAGATGATGTTCAATTTTTACGAATATTGTGATTGGAGAAGTATGCCTCGTTGGCCATATGTTGTTAGATGCATTTGGGTTGTAACAAAATGTATGATTCCAGTAACATAGAATTTTACTAAATCAGGAGATCTTGGACTCTTCATACATGAAATCTCCAATGAGCAGCTTAACAAATGGTGTAACTTTTCTAAAGTTCAACTAAAACCAAAAATGTAATTTCTGTTTAAAAATGTACAGAAAATACCTTCTGATAAAGTCTATATGGTGGGAAACATGTTGAGCATTTACCAGTGGCAGATTTTTTTATATGGCATAACAATAAATAGTTTATTTGATCCAATTTTTTTTAGTCTGTATCCTTCTCCAAATTACACCATTGCAAAGGTGGATGAAGGAAGGCCAAGGATGTTAAGAATATACCGTAGCATAATATGTTTTCCAGAGAAGTGATTTGGCGATTTACAATTTTTTCTGGCCAGTGTGCCAAGATTGTGAGGAACTGGGGGCAGTGCTCCTTGTCCACTCACTGGAAGACGACACAGCATGCGTTAAAGGGGGTGGCTGGAAAATCACCCAGGAGTGCGCTAACTGTAAGCAATGAGCTATAGAGACTTTTCTATCCTCACAACCTGGGATCTCGGGACTTCCATTTCAACAATGAAATGGTTATCCTTTTCTCTGACTCCTGCAGCCAAAGTAATTGGGTTTTTCACAGTGCTTCTGCGTGGGTCTTCCACCTCTTGTGATTCTCTTCAGTGCATCCAGGGCCGCTGATAAGGGGGCACCAACGGGGCCTCCTGTAGGGGACCCATGCCCCATCACTTTAACAGGGGGGTCCGGCCAGAAGCTGTATGTTTCATATATCATCCAAAGTACAGGCACCTTAATTATGATTTCTCCTGTTCTCCGGCTCCCCTGCTGCTCCAAGGTAGTCTAAATCCAGGGTCTCCAAACTATGTCCCTCCAGTTGTCCAGGAACTACAATTCCCATACCTAGACATAAAATGTCAGAGTTTTACAATGCCTCATGGGACGTACAGTTCCACAACAGTTGGAGGAATGTCGTTTGGCGATCCCTGTTCTAAATCATAATCCTGGGCCAAATCAGTTCCCTTAGAGGGGCCCGGGTGACTGAAAAAATTGTGGGGCTATTTTTTTATAAGTCCCACACTCAGGCTTATTAATACCACCCAATGGCCGCATTTTCAGAAAAAAAAGAAGGTGGTTCTGGCCTGGTGGGGTAACATATTATTCACAAGGCACAGCGGCTATCAGCTTCTTCACTGCCTGCCTCATTCAACAAGTAGGTGCTGAGGATAAGGCAGACTCTGCCGCTCATCCTGAGAAGCTGCAGCCATCAACACACAGAGGGACACTGAAAGTGGGGAGTGGAGCAGCAAGTCTGCATAAGTGTACACTCAGCAAAAACCACCCTCTGTCTCTTCACCTATGCCATGCCTGAGGCATGGGATGGGTTAAGAAGTTGAGAGAGGTTTTTTTTGCCTCTTTTGTCCACCAGCAGCTGAATAGTGCAGGTGCATTGAGCCACAGGGCTTTTTTTTCTGCCAGAACTCGGCAGAACTCCATGCCGCCACCTCTGGCGCTAGTGACTTGCTCACTGCTCACTACTGTCACTTGTAAATAAAGAAAAGATGCTTCTGTATATACAAGTGACATCACTCCTCTCCTAGTGGCTGCTCAGAACCCTCCCTGCACTGCACATCTCTATATGAGAGCAGAGAAGGGAGGGGGGCGGGGAATTTACACAGCCGCTGTTAGTCTCACAGCGGAAGCTCCGCCAGCAACCTGCACTGTCCAATCTTCTTCTGGAAGTTGTAGCTGCTCTTATGCAGCAACCCTTCTCTCTGATACTTTCTAGGCTGGTAGGAGAGGATTTGGGGCAGGAGGCGAGCTCTGTAATGGAAGAGTGGATGAGCTCTATACTGGAATCTGGGAGGAAAGCTTTGTACTAGGGGGGCTTGGGGGTACACAGTGCACCCCTCAACCCTGTCCTCTGTACACCCCTCATGCCCACCCTCTGTACACAGCGTACCCCTCAACCGTGCTCTCTGTACATAGTGCACTCCTCAACCCTGCCCTCTGTGCACAGCGCACCCCTCAACCCTACCCTTTGTACACAGCACACCCCTCAACACTGCCCTCTGTACATAGCATACCCCCCAACTCTGGACTCTGTACACAGCGTACCCCTTAACCCTGCACTGTGTACACAGCACACCCCTTAACCCTGCACTCTGTACACAGCACACCCCTCAACCCTGCACTCTGTACACAGCGCACCCCTGCACTCTGTACAAAGCACACTCCTCAACCTTGCACTCTGTGCACAGCCCACCTCTGCCCTCTGTACACAGTGCACTCCTCAACCCTACACTCCTGTGTGATTATTACATTTGGTGTAGAAGAGCTCTGCCACCTTGTTCGGTGATTTAAGTGGTAAAATATTTTTTAGGGGTTTTATGTGCGACCCATTTTCGTTCAGTAAACGATCTTTAACACTTGGCTTGTGTATTTTTACATCCTTTGCATTTGTTTCGCTTTTTTTTTTTCATATTGATTCATTTATTAATTAATGGTTACTATTAGATGAAGGCTAAAGATGTTTCCTATTGTTACCATTTAACAAGGCGACCTCCGCTACATAGTCTGACAATGCAGCCAACATCTAAGGTCATTATTTATAATTGTATAGGCCTCCTAATTACTTTAAAGGGCTCCATTCAACTGACAATTGTTGGCACGTTAATGTAATACCAGCTCGGTAGGTAGAAATAATTCCACGTGGGTGCAATCTGACAAATAATTGTGCGTTGGGATCTCACACAGCGCCGCGTCTGTTAATCTTTAATGTGGTAAATTGTAATACTTGAAATGAAACCGGGAGATTGTCTGGCAAGGATATTGTACTAATAATCTGTTAACTAGCCTGGCAGAGCAGAATGAGATGCATGCATGGAATTCAAATGCCAGCGATATGTTTCCTATACAGATCAAGAAGCACGTACCAAGGTGAAGTCGTTTGTAATGTATAGTGCAGGCTGCTACATAAATCTCTGAATGTCACTGTCTTAAATCCTGACGATATGGCCAGGCCTCTAAAGGCAGTGTATTTTTCTGGTCTTACAAAAGTAGTGAATTACCCACACACATGGAAACACGGCATGATAGATTGATAAATAGAGAAGACAAAGACTTGCCTTATACAAAATACACCAAACGATGGGCTTGTTTAGACTTAACAACTAAAACGTGTAGTTGAGCCATGGTGTTGGTGCTACCCAACCATAAGCTGCAAGGGCAGCAGACGGGGATATTTACATGCTGCAGGCGCAATGTTTTGCTTCACATCACAACAAAAACAACTCGCTCCTGTCGCCAATCACTTCCATATGTTCAGCAGGAAGTAGACCCACCGACTGCAACCCATTCAAGAGAATGGGGAAACACAGACAAAGCCCCACAACCAGCGGTGAGGAGGTGTCACATCACCTTCTCCCCGCCTGTCAAATGCCTCTATCAAACGTAGATCACTTTTCAGAGGTGCAGAAGTTTATAGACCATAGACAGCAAAGTATTTATATATTCTTTACAGTAAATAAGCTTTAAATCAAGTTATACAGTGCATCTTGAAAGTATTAACAGCACTTCAGTTTTTCCACATTGTGTTATTGTTATGTTGCAGCCTTATTCCAAAATGGATTAAATTCATTATTTTTCTCTAATGTCTACAAACAATCCCCCATAATGACAACGTGAAAGAAGTTTGTTTGAAATCTTTGCAAATTTATTAAAACTAAAACACAAAAAAATCACATATATATAAGTATTCACAGCCTTTGCCATGACATTGAGCTCAGGTGCATCCTGTTTCCATTGAGCATCCTTGAGATGTTTATACAACTTGATTGGAGTCCACCTGTGATTAATTCAGTTGAGTGGACATGATTTGGAAAGGCACACACCTGTCTATAGAAGGTCCCACAGTTAACAGTGCATGTCAGAGCACAAACCAAGTCATGAAGTCCAAGGAATTGTCTGTAGCCCGCGACCCACAGCTGGGTACATGTACAGGACGTACCTGTACATGAATCTGCCCATCCGTGCCATTCTGCTGACGTATATATGCAGGAGGCGGTCCTTAAGTGGTTAATAGTGCTTAACAGTCGCAAGTAGAAATTGAATGGGTTACTAAAGTCACAAAAATTGTCCTACGGCAGGAGAAAAAAATCAGAAGTGATGTCATGTGTTTGTAATGTATTTGTCTTGTATTTTCAGACGACAACTATACTGACTAAATTGAAATCGTACGACCTGGTATTGTACAAGGAAAATTTACGCACTTGTCCGATTGAATAATATCGGATGAATTGTCGTGAACGGCTCTCAAAAGCTCTGTACTAACGATCCGATTATCGTACGATTCTTCCTCAGACGACAGTTTTCGTACGATTTTCGGATCGTGTGTTTGTGCCATTAGTCTCGGCATGCAAGGGTGGCTCTATAGGATGCTGCAAGAGAAAGGAGCCACCTGAAACAGAAAACCTGGGGCAGCATTCATAAGCATAAACTGGAACATAGGCAAGCAATACAAGATAAAGAAGCTGCATACTCAGTAAGTGCTTAGAAAAACATTGGGTTTAATATAACTTTAATTTTCTTGCAGTTACTTTGGCTTCACCTTGTTTTAAACAGCCAGCATTCCAATCAGATCAGAGCTCCTCTTTCAACCAGCCTGAAGCATTCTTCAGTTTAAAGATCTGCCAGAAAATTTATTACAAACAAAAGTCTTATGTTAAAAACACTAAAGAAGTGTTGATAGGCAGGCACTACATCTTACGAAGGGTGTCAGGCCGTCTCAGATAAAAGTCTGCTCTGCAATTTATCAAAATTTCGGGAACACGGCAAACTATTTTATAAATACGGAGAGTTCAGCCAGCAGCAAAGATGTTATTTGTGGGTAAAGCGGGAGAAGTTGTTGACGTGTCAAGTGCTGCCTTTGATGTAATCGTTGATTTATTGTTGGGCCTGTTGCTGTGTGAAGCCTGTCATAACTTTCAAGAGTCGAAGTAAAAATGGTTTATCGCCAGTGGAAGCCCGCAAGGCCACAAATCTCAGTTTCAGTAGCAGCTCATTACACCGTTCCAATAAGATGTGGCCTGTTAATTATTAGGCATTGTACCATGGTATGCTCCTTAAAGCTGTGTTTCGTCAAAAAAAAATTCAAATTAAAAGTCAGCAGCTGCACATACTGCAGCTGCTGGTTTTTAATAATCGGACACTTACCTGTCCTGGTGTCCAGAGATGTCGGCACCGCAGCTCATGTTTCAATCAGCTGTCGGGTGCTGTCGCCGCCATTGGGGGGTAAGGGAACCCGGCAGTGTAGCCTTTCGGCTTCACGCCGGGAACCCTACTGTGGATGCGTGAGGCCCCGCTCCTCTCTCCTATTGGCCCAGCAGACGGGGGAGGAGGAGGGAGCCTTGAGGTGACGTAACGGGACTCCCAAAAGTGGGAAAGGATACCTGTTTGAAAGGTGCCAATTGTGGCCCCGGAGGGGGGGGGGGGAATCCGATGAGTAGAAGTTCCACTTTAGGGTGGAACTCCGCTTTAAAGTGACCCTGTCTCCAGCCTCTCCAGTGGCCCAGCCTCCAAAAGAAGAGGCAATATACTTAAATTTCCAGCAGGCTATGTGTTGAAATGGCCCCACTTTTCTGCTCTTGACCTCTACAGATATTTGGTACCTCTGGGTATTTTGAGTGCTTACTTCTCTCGCTGCACATAGTGCTTCCTCTCATCAGCTTGAACATCAAAAAAGAATGTTTAAGCCAGCGGGAGGAACCGCAGGGTCATTTTAAACAGACCACAAACCAGGGTGTGCTCACCAGTAAAGTGCACCTAGACTCAAGGAAGAAAGAGAAACCCCTGGAAGTTGCTCATTCACGTTGTCCTACAGAGATGAATAGAGTGGCAAGCTCAGCCTGGACTCCGACCAGGCTACGCTACCAACGCGTTTCACTCTGCCCCCCCCCCCCCGGAGATTAGTCATGGGGATGCCCCTAGACTCAAAAGGCACAATTAAAGTGGTAGTAAACTCCACTTTGTGATTTTTACCCACCTGTAAGCTTATAATAAAGATTCATAGTGTTATTCTGTTTTATTAGTACAAAAGGTTAAAGGCATATACATTTTACACTCACAATTTCTCTGGGTAAAAAAGGCACGTAATGCCGGTTCAGAACCAGCACTGTGGTGTGCGTTCCAAAAGCTGAACGTGACGTCCCTGGCCCATCTGCTCTGAAGGAACTGCATAGTCATTCCGGGCCAGATTCACATACAAATACGTTACGCTGCGGCGGCGTAACGTATCCTATTTATGTTATACTGCCGCAAGTTTACAGCGTAAGTGCCTGATTCACAAAGCACTTACCTGTAAACTTGCGGCGGCGTAGCGTAAATCCGCTCGGCGCAAGCCCGCCTAATTCAAATGGGGCGGGCACCATCTAAATTAGGCGCGTTCCCGCGCAGAACGAACTGCGCGTGCTCCGTCCGTAAAATTACCCGACGTGCATTGCGCTAAATGATGTCGCAAGGACGTCATTGGTTTTGACGTTAACGTAAATGGCGTCCAGCGCCATTCACGGACGACTTACGCAAACGACGTGAAATTTAAAATTTCTACGCAGGAACGACGGCCATACTTAACATTGGTTACACCACCTAGAGGGCATGCTTAGTTTTACGCGACGCATCTCTACGGAAACTACGTAAATTTAGATCGACGGGCAAAGCGGACGTTCGTGAATCGGCGTAACTAGTCATTTGCATATTCTACGCCGACCACAATGGAATCGCCACCTAGCGGCCGGCCTCGAATTGCAGCCTAAGATCCGACGGTGTAACACAGTTACACCTGTCGGATCTTAGGGCTATCTATGCGTAACCTGATTCTATGAATCAGGCGCATAGATACGACAATCGTATCTCAGAGATACGACGGCGTATCAGGAGATATGCCGTCGTATCTCTTTTGTGAATCTGGCCCTCCATTCTTTTCAAATTGTAAGGGAAGTTTCAATTTGCAAGGAATTTATTTTTTCCTAGAGCTTGGTGAATGTGGTGAAATTTCACTTTGAACAGCCTATTTTCCTTTAGTATATCATTCTCAAACATCCAATTCAGAATAGTCTTCAACAGTCCACATCCTTGCAGCTCCACAAATGGTCCACCAGGGAAATAATAAACACTGTAACAACAAAAAGATAGACCGCCAAGGCACTAGAAAATGCAGGTAAGACACTTATAAAATCAATAAAAAGAATTGCTCTCACAAACAAAGCATATTTACGGTATTGAATGTTTCTTTGCTTTTTTTTTTTTGTTGCTATATTTGTGAATGTAATTCATTTAAAAAAAAATCTTCTTCAGTTCCAGAATAAATCCTCTCTATCCAAGCTTGCTAGCACTCCAAGGTATGGTGCACACTGCTTATATGATACAATAAAAGAAAGGTATTGCTATAACAACTGTGTACCTATATGTTACATACATTCACATTGTATTGGACTTTGCACATATACAGCGGGTAAAATAAGTATTGAACATGTCACCATTTTTCTAGGTAAATATATTTCTAAAGGTGTTATTGACATGAAAATGTCACCACAAGTCATTAACAACCCCAGCAATCCATACATACAAGAAACCAAAACAAACAAGTTCAGAAATTAAGTTATGTGTAATACAATGGAATGACAGGGAAAAAGTATTAAACATGCTACAGTAACTGAAATGTATTTAATACTTGGTACAAAATCCTTTGTTGGTAGCGACAGCTTCAAGATGCCTCCTCTATGGAGAAACCAGTCACATGAGTTGCCCAAGTGTGATTTTGTCCCATTCTTCCACACAAACAGGTTCTGTGGGCCTCTTCTATGAACTCTGGGCCAGATTCACGAACAATTACGGTGGCATAACGTATCCCCTTTACGTTACTCCGCCGCAAGTGCTTGATTCACAAAGCACTTACGTGTAAACTTGTGGCGGCGTAGCGTAAAGCCGTCCGGCGCAAGCCCGCCTAATTCAAATGGGGCGTGTACCATTTAAATTAGGCGCGTTCCCGCGCCGAACGTTCTGCGCATGCTCCGTTAGTAAATTTCCCGCCGTGCTATGCGCGAAATTACAGTGCCCCAACGTGTTTTTTGAACGGCGACGTGCGTTACGTCCTTTCGTATTCCCGGACGTCTTACGCAAAAAGAAAATATTGAAATTCGACGCGGGAACGACGGCCATACTTTAACATGGCTGGTCTAAATCTAAGCCATGAAATAGCAGGCTTAAGTTTGCGACGGGAAAAACCGATTAGCAACGACGTAAGAGAATGCGACACGTACCTTTGTGGATCGCCGTAAACAGCTAATTTGCATACCCGACGCGGAAAACGACGCAAACTCCACCCAGCGGTCGCCGAAGTATTGCATCCTAAGATCCGAAGGCGTACGAAGCCGTACGCCTGTCGGATCTTAGCCAAAAGCCGTTGTATCTTTGTTTGTGAATTACAAATAAAGATACAACGCGGCAAATTTGAAAGTACGCCGGAGTATCAGCAGATACTCCGCCGTACTTTTTCTGTAAATCTGGCCCTCTGATCTTTAGTTCTTTCCATAGATGTTCTATTGGATTCAAGTCAGGCGATTGGCTGGGCCATTCTATCAGCTTTATTTTCTTTCTTTAAGAACAATTGAGAGTTTCCTTGGCTTTGTGTTTGGGATCATTTTCTTTCTGAAATGTCCTCCCTCGTTTTATCTTCATCATCCTGGTAGATGGCAGAAGATCTTTTATCAAGAATGTCTTGGTACGTTTTTCCATTCATCCTTCCTGCAATGAAAAGAAGTTTGCCATTACTGTATGCTGATCATTGGAGGAGAGAATGTTGAGTTCCCAGCACAGCTAGAGAACTGACCTTGGTGTGTTCTTCTGCCTAGTGTGGTCAGTTTTCAATAGGAAAGCCGAGGGACTGGCAAGAACACCAGGGATTTCACATAAAGGAATCAATGCAAAGAGAAGGGGATACTTTCTCATACAAGCACATGGTGCAGCAGGCACATATCAGGAATAGGAAATGTTGGGGTAACAAACGCTTTAATTTCTGACGCTTTAGTTTCATGTTGGAACAGGAAGGGACCATTCACAAACTCTTCCCTCACAACGTTGGGGGCATGAAATTGTTCAAAATGTTTACTGGAACTAAGGGGCCAAGACCAACCCCTGAAAAACAACCCCATATCATAATCCCCCCCTCCACCAAATGATTTGGACCAGTGTAGAAAGCAAGGTCCATAAAGAAATGGATGAGCGATTTTGAGGTGGAGTCCTGTTCACCAAACATGCTATGCGTGTCCCTATTATATGGTGGCTTCGCTTTCTGTTTAGTAGAGCTGCATGGTGACTGTACTTCACTGCTCTCTCTCTATCAGTGCAATCAAATCAAACTATCAGAAACCAACAGACTCTTTAGAGAGTGAGAGTCTAGGTTGCATTTTTCTAATGCAGATGACCTGTACAATAATACAAAGTTTTTATATGACAGTATTAAATGAGCACAATGTATTACAGGCGAAGGAATAGCTATATAATCTCACAGTGCCTCCCCCGTGTTCCTAGGGAAACTGCACCGTGGTGATTCACAGCTGTGTAGTTATGCACTGGTAGCTGCCAAGGTCATGACAATACAGTACGCCTAATATATATATATATATATATATATATATATATATATATATATATATTACACAATAAAAGGAGATAAAGACCTGTTTTGATCACTGGAATATTCTGTACGTCAAACTAGGCTTAGCTGCTGGCAAGAGAGCCCTTTTGTATTTGTGAAAAGAATAGATAGAGGATAGATCTAGATCTACCTAGGATAAAACTAAAGGCATACTTTATACTTCGTTCTGGTGAGTGCCCACTTGAGAAGTTGGTGACGGTGGCACGATTTGGTGGAGTAGCAGTCACATATTTGTAACAGCACTGAGCACTATATTATTGGACTTTCTTTATAATATTGGGTTCTTTCATGGACACAGTTTATTTTAAATTCATTTTCATTTTCATCACCGACATTTGGTATATGGTATTTGTAACAGGAGTGACTTTTGGGCACAGATTGAGCCAGGAGATGGGGTGGCAAGTGAATCATAATTCATGTATTACATGAGATGGGACATTAATAATAATTCATGTTTGCAGGATGTCTTGAGATATCACAAGTTGTTGGCTATTCAATGTGGGGACACATTCTTTTGAAAGGTGTTAATTGCATCTACTCCTAGACATTTCATTGTCCATTGTGTAAAGGTGTTAATCCAGGTCTGCTCCCAGACCTCTAATTATGTATGCTAAATACTGTTTATGTGTGGAATGTACTTGTCGGAGACAGAACGTCTGTCTAGGGATGTGGATTGAGAAGAGATCATTGTGTGATGGTGTTTTGTTTGAGTTCTGTTAATGAAGGAATGTGCAGTGATTAGATCATGATAATTATAGGCCGGCACCGACATGTCTAGAATGTTTAGTAATTAGCTCAAAGAATGTGATTGGAGCCCCCCAAGGTGTGATGTGTGGGTGGGGACAGTTTGATTGTTCCTGTGCCTTGAAAACTGTATAAAATCTGAGAGTGAACCATTAAAGTTGTATTACATTTGAAACCAGAAGCAAAGAGCTGTGTGTCTCGTGTCTGGGGGGAATTCTTATGGGTCGTGTTCGTTTGCCTGATTGTGGAGTGTCGATAAGCTGTCTTGGATGGGATGGAAGGTCTTAAACGGTGGTGACCGTTACAGTATTATTATTATTATTTTTCTTTGCGTATATAGCACAAATGTTAATAACTATATTGGGTTCACCATCACAATAATAAGGTTGTAGGATTGGCATAGTAACACAATTTTTCACATAGATCAGCCAGGTATATCACATGCGTACTTACAGCCATGGCCAAAAGTTTTGAGAATGACACAGTTCATTTTCACAAAGTCTGGTGCTTCAGTGTTTTTAGATCTTGATGGTACTATGGTATACTGAAGTATAATTACAAGCATTTCATAAGTGTCAAAGGCTTTTATTGACAATTACATTACTTTTATGCAGAGTCAATAGTTGCAGTGTTCTTTTTCAAGACCTCTGCAATTCACCCTGGCATGCTGTCAATCAACTTCTGGGTCACATCCTGAATGATGGCAGCCCATTCTTGCACAATAAATGCTTGGAGTTAGTCAGAATTTGTGTTGGGGGGGGGGGGGTATGTTCATCCACCTCCTGAGGATTGACTACAAGTTCTCAATGAGATTAAGGTCTGGGGGGTTTCCTGGCTATGGACCCAAAATGTGCATGTTTTTTGTTCCCCAGGCCACTTAGTTACCACTTTTGCCATATGGCAAGGTGCTTCATCATGCTGGAAAAAGGCATAGGTTTATTTGAGGACTTTCTCACATTAGGTAGATGAGCATTTAAGCATTCGTAAACTATATCTACAGCCCAAAGTTTTTTTTTCCGTTGTGGATAGAGCGGGGAAGAATAAAAACCCATGTCAGGTTTTGTTGCTGTCTGGAGCTGAGTTGGAGAGCTTTACCTTCGCATTCTGTCCTGGGAACAACCTTTTCACCAGATAGGACAGTGAAGAAATCTCTCCAACAAGAACACAAACAGAAGGAAAAATGGTTTAAAGTGATACTAAAGTGTACATGTTTTTTATTAAAATAAAAAAGAGGTTGGGCCAGATTCAGGTACAAAAGCGGCGGCGTAACGTATCGCATTTACGTTACACCGCCGCAAGTTTTACGGGCAAGTGCTTGATTCACAAAGCACTTGCCTGTAAAGTTGCGGCTGCGTAGCGTAAATCCCTCCGGCGCAAGCCCGCCTAATTCAAATGGTGCGTGGATCATTTAAATTAGGCGCGTTCCCGCGCCAAACGTACTGCGCATGCTTTGCGCGAAATTACGTCGCACCGACGTGATTTTTTGAACGTCGACGTGAGTTACGTCCTTTCCTATTCACGGACGACTTACGCAAAAAAAAAATTAAAAATTCGAAGCGGGAACGACGGTCATACTTTAACATGGCACGTCTATCTATCTATACGCCTTAGAATAGCAGCTTTAACTATACGCTGGGAAAAGCCGACTAGCGACGACGTAAGAGAATGCGACGGCCGCGCGTACCTTCGTTTATCGCCGGAAAAAGCTAATTAGCATACCCGACGCGGAAAACGACACAAACTTCACCCAGCGGGCGCTGAAGTATTACACCTACGATCCGAAGGCGTACGAAGCCGTACGCCTGTCGGATCGAAGTCAGAAGCTGTCGTATCTTGGTTTGAGGATTCAAACTAAAGATACGACGCGGCAAATTTGAAAATACGCCGGAGTATCAGTAGATACTCCGGCGTATTTCTTCTGTGAATCTGGCCCTCTTACCTCCCGTCTGCACTGTCTGCTCCAAAATTCACAGGGGCACCGCCACAGAAAGCCGGGTGGTAAAGGTCTTTGTGCACTTACAGACACACACAGTGCCGGTAAGCCATGCCCCCGCTCCTTCCTCACAGGAGTTGACTGACCGCAGAAGAAGCCTATGGCTGCTGCTCTCAGTGCCTCCTGTTCCCGGTTGACTTCCTGGTGGCCACAGGATAGACTGCTGCATCCTTCTAACAACTGCCTACACATGCACCGTGTGTTAAAGACACAGATGAGCCTTTTTTAAAACTACTTTCTATAAGTGCATTACTTGCTGAATAAATAAACATTATCGTATATATTACACTTAAGCCTCGTACACACGCTCGGTTTACCCGGCAAGAAAACTGCTGGCAGAGCTTTCTTGCCAAGTATACCGAGCGTGTGTACGAGGCTTTCAGGCTTCTCGACAAGAAAACTGCCCAGAATCTAGACAAGAAAAATAGAGAACATGTTTTCTATTGTCTCGTTGTTAGATTCTCGGCAGTTTTCCTGCCGAGAAACCCGAGAGTGTGTATACTTACCTGTCGCCGTGGAAACCCGCGCATGCTAGAAATGACTTTGACGCATGCACGGTAGCTTCCTAGGCATAGGTAGGGTGCAGCAAGATGGCGGCGACGGCATCGAATGTGACGAGCGCATGCTCGTCGTACACGATGACATCACCGCGTTCTTGCCTTTCAAGAGAACCACGGTACACTCGGGCGGCAAGAGATTCTTGCCAAGAATCTCGTCAGGAAAAACAAGGGTTTTTTCCTGACGAGATTTTGGCCCGTGTGTACAGTGCTTATGGTGGCGCTTCCTGTTTGTTCCCTTCCCTCCTGTGAGCCCAAGAAGAGAGAGAAGCAGTGCTACAACCGAGACAGCGCTGGAGCGGTAATAGGTAAGTGTTTAGGGATGGGGGTGGGTAGTTTGGGTAGTGGGGAGTTTATTACTTTAATGCAGAGAATGCAAAACCAAAATTTTGAGTTTAGAATGGATTTAAGTAGAAGGTGATAGAACCCATGGCAGTGTTTTATTGCTGTCTGTTTCCCTGTCTCAGATTTCTCTGCTAGGGTTAAATGCTTGTTAAATTTGGGGGTAGAGGAATAAGGTGTAATTCGCGAAGGCTCTGGTGCTCTCCTCTTCTCTCTGATGCTCCTCGCTGTCCTCCTGACATACAATGCAGCGCTCTTGGTCCTTCATTGTATTTGTTGATGGTAACGCTTCACTGCCAGCCAGAGAACCCTAAAGTCGAGGAGGCTTTGGGGACCGGTCACACAAAAGGAGGAAGCCTACTAGAGCGAGGAATAAAGAAAGTATAAGGCCCCATTCACTTTTGTGAATAGGGCCGTTAGCGATTACATGCAATAGACCCAGCAGGGAAGCCCCATTGAAAGCAAATGGAGGTTGACAGCTCCAACAGCTAATCACAGCCACTCGCATGTAATTGCCCATGGCATGATTACCTGTGAATGATCAGCCCTGGATGCAGACAGTCTGCATTCAGGGCTGATCATTCGCAGGTAATTGTAAGCTGCCACGATTAGCTGCAGGAGCTGTCAGCCTCCTATTGCTTTCAATGAGTCTGTAGCCCACAGTCAAACGCCAGGAACCCCTACTGGTTCTCCTGCATGTAATCACTAATGGCCTCATTTGCCAGTGGTGAATACTTACTCCTCTGCTTTAATCCTCAAATGTGGAATGACTCCACTGCAAAGGTACATTATTATTCTGCTTGGAGTTGGGCCTTAAAGCGGAGGTTCACCCTATTAGGTCACTTTGTTTGATATAACAGTCCCCCCGGTGTGCCTGACGATTTGGCGGTTCCAAAAAAATATAAAAATCTACATACCCCCTTTTCAGCATCTCGAGTAGGCACATCCGGGTTGTAGGGGTTCGGGAATGGGCGTGTCGGCTAGCTCCGCAAAGGATTTTGGGAGCTAACACGTGTGTCTCTGGACGGTGACGAGACACAGCAGCTAGAGAAGCAATCTCGCGATCTTTCGAACGTTCTGAGCACTCGCTGATAAAAAAAAAGCATTTATATGCTAGGCACAGCGGGGAGTGTCCTTTTCAGGACGCTGCCGGCCGTTGTCCTAGCAACTCAGCAGTGTTGACGGCGCGCCTCGCCGTCACACTGCGCATGCGCGGGATAGAGCGGTGAATGCTGGGACAGCATTCACCGCATCCCGGAAGATCCTGCAGGACGGCTTCAGAGTGCCAGTAGTAAAGATGGCAATGTCCATCAGAAAATTTTATAAAATATCTTTCTGGGCGATATCGTAGTGCTAGCGGCAGCGAGGATGAGACTGGTGAGTACTATTTTCTATGTACCACCAGCGTGACAAAAAGCTCTTTAAAAAAAACTGTTTTCCCGCGGAACTCCCGCTTTAAGGGTCAGGGGTTTGGGTTGGGAATATTGCTAAATTTTGAAACTGAATAATTATTATTTGCAGTGAAAATTATTTGTTTTCCTTACATAATCAGTTTTTTGAGTGGTTATCATTGTATGTTTAATTGGCTGTAAACAATACAGTGCCAAATCAACTGGCACGCCTAATTGATAAAGCAAAAAGATAATTAGTTAGCCCCGAACTAAGTTTAGACTTTTACATGTCCACTTCGTACAGCATTACAAAAGACAACATTTTTATACATAAGGCAGCCATATATATTTTGTATATATTACTATGCAATAGAGGGTTTCCTGCTACAGATAAAATTTTAATGATGTGCCAATTACCCAGATAAAATTCAGAGGAATACTCTGCCTAGTGCGAGCAATGGGATTCTTATGGTGGAAGTTACATGCTGAAAACAAAGCCTAGCTGGCTGTTACTGTGGATACCAATGCACCAATGGCTTATTAATGAGGTACTAGTGACAGATCCTCATCATTCTAATGTGTCTTCCGATGTTCCATACTTTCATAGAGATAAAGTCTGCTTAACTATCCTGCCAATCTATTCTCCAACTAAGTCCAACTCTTCTTCTTTCTTTTCTAGCAGAGACTTAACTGACTCACTGTACAGTCTGTAACACAAATGTATAGCAGGGAGCAATCTACATAATGAGGACAAGGCTTCCTGGAACACCTTAAATCTCTGGTGGCAAACTTTCGGCCCCTTGGTACTTTTTGTGAAGCCCTTGGAGCCCATTCAGGCACGAATCTGTGTTTTCCTATTGCCTTGCAGTATAGCATAGTATAGCAGTGATTTCTAGCAGCCAATATTTCTCTAGTCTGTCTTCTGCAGCATGTCTTCAGCCACTGAGCATCTCTTGTTTCATTCCCATGATCTCTGACCATCTCTTGTATCATGCCCAAAGCCTCTGGCCATCTCTTGTATCATGTCCATAGTCTCTGACCTTCTCTTGTATCATTACCATAGTCTCTGACCATCTCTTATATCATATCTGCAATCTCTGACCATCTCTTGTATCATGCCCATAGTCTCTGACCATCTCTTGTATCATGTCTGCAATCTATGACCATATCTTGTATCATACCCATAGCCAATTGACTATCTCTTATGTCATGCCCACAGTCTCTGACCATCTCTTGTATCATGTCTGCAATCTGTGACCATCTCTTGTATCATGCCCACAGACTCTTCTGACCATCTCTTGTATCATGCCCATAGTCTTTGACTATTTCTTGTTAAGTGTCTGCTGCCTCTGAACCTGAAAATTCACAGAATTTTATGTGTGGCCCTTACGTGATATTAGGGCTGCACTTGAGGCCCCCCATATTAAGTAGGTTGACCACCACTGCCTTAAGGTTAGGTCATCCCAAAACTCATGTTTTAGTGTTTGGTAGATGCTGGAGAGGGAAACCACACAATGATGTCTTCTATCTCAGGGGCTACATTGATTAGATGGGTTCTGAGTTCCCGGGTCTGTGAGCCTGCTGTGCTCATTATGAGGGGTTCCCACTCTCCCAGCTGGAATATATTTGTCTTATACTATTGAGAATGTTGTAGCTGGGACACACAACGGTTGGTGGAAACACCCAAATCTCGCAGATGGGCAGGAACAGTCTGAAATTATGATGAGGAGATTTCACTGTTGGAGTATCCAAGACCTATTGACAGCCAGGAACTAAAATATCACTATTCGGTCTAGCTTTACTTTTACGATGTGCATTTAGCCCTAAACAGTATTAAACAAAAAAAAGAAATATATATTTATGTATATATATATATATATATATATATATATATATATATATATATATATTTATGGTCGTTACCCTCTGACCGAGAGAGATGTGGATCACATAAACACGCGACAAGACTTACAACATAAATAGACCTGAAGTGTGCCTTGGTGGTCTGGTCAGTATGCCAAGAAAAGGGGGCATACCCAAGGTAAGTAATGGGTAGTTAATTGAAGAAGGACATGCTAAGAAGTGCCCTGAAAAAGGGAAGGGCGGGAGGGTGTCGAATGCGATTGAATGCGCAGACTCACGGACATGAGGTGAGCTGGGAAGAGTCGGCCCAGTGACGTGTAGTACTGCACACTGAACCGACAAAGAGCATGTGTGAGTGGGCTGCTTAAATACCCTCCGGGCTCCTCCCATAAACTCAGGCCACCATACTGGCCTTCTTATTTATGGTCGTTACCCTCTGACCGAGAGAGATGTGGATCACATAAACACGCGACAAGACTTACAACATAAATAGACCTGAAGTGTGCCTTGGTGGTCTGGTCAGTATGCCAAGAAAAGGGGGCAAAAGACTCAGATAGGGAAATAGTTTATATTGATTTCTTGTATTTATTGAGCCAGCTTGGTAAACGCTTGTGCCATTCCTTCATGAGGATTTGGGAAACAAGGAGACTTCCATCAGCCTGGTATCTTGATTACGTAGTCTGGTACTCCCTGTTGGGAGGCAACTGAGACTGCTCCAATTCGGATAGAATGTCCAGAGAACTGACTGGGGTTTGAAGCCCAAGTTACTTAGGAGGATTCTGACATGCTTGACACACTGGCTGACACTCAGGGAGCTGGTTTAGAAAGGGTAGCAATGAGCTACCATCAGATTGGCTGGGTAGATGGAGCAGTAGTGGGTCGAGCACCGTCACTGGGCGTCAGGCGTTGTCAGTCTGAAACAGGTTGATGTCAACCCCAGGGGCCTGTTTGTTGAGTTGAGAGTGTAGTGGTTCGAAAGCGAGTCGGGTGGCGTCGGAGCAGTGTGTGACTGCCGGAGGCGCTGACTTAATTCACTAGGTTGTAGGGAACCGTAGAAGGCCTGGTAGATGGCTGTTGGGTGACTAGACTGGGCAAAGCCCTAAACAGGGAACGAGTAAGGATTTTAGACATGTCCCTAAAGAGGGGACTCTTGAAAGGTAGGCGCTTGCCACTGACTACAGGTTGGTGCTTCTGTATGCCCTGTAGGAGGGACTTGACTGCATGGGCTTGAGAATACTGACGGTTTACTGGGGTCCTGCAGGGACAGGAAATGCTGGATGCCATCTAGATATGGCGTGATAGTATTGAGAAATGGTCAGCTGCATGTGGCAATACGATATGAAGGCTAGGATGTGTCCAACGTTGCCTATTGCTGCTCCGGGACAAGGGGCCAAAAATTTGCGATTAGTGTTCCAAGCAGTGCGATAGGCCTTCAGTGTGTTGCGTGCCAAGGAGTGGTTAATAAGTTGGATTGCGTTGGCGAGATGCGACTTTAGTCCATCGTCAGCAATGTCCATGGTGGGACAGGGATAGTTGTTGGGTCGGCTCCAGGCTCTTGCTGGAAAAAACATCCATTCCAAGGTTGGAATAGGAAAGCGCATCAGCTGCTTTTTGCATTTGCCTGGAAAAGGTCTACATAAGATATTAATTGGTGACGGAGTGACAGCTGCGCGAGCCTGCGCAGGAAGTGATGGGGAGTGACTTAGATCTATCTTAATTGATGATGTCGGCTGTGGCCTGATTGTCTGTGGTGAAGAACAGTGTCTGTCCTGTTCAAGTGTGGTCCCAGACCTGGGCAGCTGCCACGATGGGGTGCAGCACGAGGCGTGATGAAGACTGGATGAAGCAAAAATTTAATAGAATTTCTGGGGGCCAAGTTTTGGAGAACCAGTGGCGGCCTAAAAATGGCTGCAAAAGCCTTTGGTGGCTCGGCTGACACTGCTGGGATGAAGATTGAAATGATGTTCTATCAGGTGGGGAAGTTGTCCCACATAGCTAAGTCTGCTACTGATGCTTGGTCTAGTTTGAGAACTTGGACTGGATCTTGCATCGGTGTGAGAAAATCAAGACAATACACAGGTGCTCAACAAGACGAGATACATGTACTCGCAGGCCAACGTGCACTCGCAGGCCAACGTGCACTCGCTGATGCTGGATGAAAACCTGAACTAACTGCAGGGAAAAAACTGAGAAAAGATGAGTGGCCCGCGTGCCACTGAAGATGAATGGCCAACTGGGTGCCACTGTGTGTTTGTGTGGCTGATTGTTTGTCACTGAGGTGTGTTTGCAAGTTTAGTTTGTATTTGGGTTTGCACGTAGGTGCGTGCCGCTAAGTGTTTTATACTACTGCAGACAATATTGTGCGGTTGCAAGGGTGTCAGTGAGTGTCAGGTTGCTGGGACGATATTGTGTGGTGGCAGGGGCCTTGAGTATGAAGGTTTGATGGTATTGGTGGTTGCAAGGGTCTCAGTCTGGTTTGCTGAGACGATATTGCGTGGTTGCAAAGGTGTCGATGATTATGAGGTTTGTTTTGAGATGGCATGGTGTGGTTGCACAGGTCTCAACAAGTGAGGGGTTGCTGAGACGATGTTGCGTTTTGCAATGGTCTCAAATGAGTGTCGGCCGCTGAGACAACTTTGTATGGCTGCAAGGGTCTAAATGGGTGTCAGGTTGCTGAGACGATATTGCATTTGCAATGGTCTCAAATGAGTGTCAGGTTGCTAAGATGACTTTGTATGGCTGCAAAGGTCTGAACGGGTGTCAGGTTGCTGAGATGAGATTGTGTGGTTGCAAAGGTCTAGAAGGGTGTGAGGTAGCTGAGATATTACATTTAGCAAGGGTCTCAAATGAGTGTCAAGTTGCTGAGACAATATTCCCCTTTATTTTAATTTTTTTATGAAAACGACTGTGAATGAAACGCTGGTAAACATGAGTTACCGCATCTGGCAGTGTTTACAAGCTGTTACAGGCATTTGCGTTTCGAATGCGTTTCGAATGCCTCTGAACATCCGTCTGAACCCATTTTTTTTTTTTTTTACCAACAGCAGTGTACATGAGGCCAAAGATGATTTGTCTGGCTGCAAGGGTCTCAATGAATGCCAGGTTGCTGGGGCGAGACTGTATGGTCACAAAGGTCTTTGACGAGTGGGAGGTTGCTCAAGACAGTATTGCGTGGTTGCAAGGGTTTCGATGAGTGTGGCGCTGCTGAGACGGTATTGTGTTTGGAAGGGACTCAACAATGGTGTGAGGCTGCTGAGACGGTATTGCGTGGTTGCAAGAGTCTTGATGAGTGTGGGGCTGCTGAGACGGTATTGTGTTTGCAAGGGTCTGAACTATGGTGTAAGGCTGCTGAGACGGTATTGCGTGGTTGCAAGGGTCTTGATGAGTGTGGGGCTGCTGAGACGGTATTGCGTTTGCGAGGGTCTCAACAATGGTGTGAGGCTGCTGAGACGGTATTGCGTGGTTGCAAGAGTCTTGATGAGTGTAGGGCTGCTGAGACTGTATTGCGTTTGCAAGGATCTCAACAATGGTGTGAGGCTGCTGAGACGATTTTGCATGGTTGCAATGGTCTCAACAGGTGTCAGGTTGCTGGGCCGAGATTGTGTGGTGACAATTTATTTTTTTCTGCTTTTTTTTTTTTTATTTTTATTTTTTTGCATATTTTTTTTTTTTTTTTGCGTTTTGTAAGGGTCATGTGTTGCAAGGGTCTTAACAAGGGTATTAGGCTGCTGAGACAATTTTGTGTGCTTGCAAGAGTCTCCATGAGTGTGGGGCTGCTGACACGGTATTGCGTTTGCAAGGGTCTCAACAAGGGTGTCAGGCTGCGGAGACGAATTTTGCGTGCTTGCAAGAGTCTCCATGAGTGTGGGGCTGCTGAGACGGTATTGCGTTTGCAAGGGTATCAGGCTGCTGAGACAATTTTCTGTGCTTGCAAGAGTCTCCATGAGTGTGGGGCTGCTGAGACGGTATTGCGTTTGCAAGGGTCTCAACAAGGGTGTCAGGCTGCGAAGACGAATTTTGCGTCGTTGCAACGGTCTCAACAGGTGTCAGGTTGCGGGGCTGAGATTGTGTGGTGGCAAAATTTTTTTTTTTTTGTTCTGCACTTTTATATTTCTTTTTGCGTTTTTTTTTTTTATTTATTTTTTTGCGTTTTTTTTTTTTTATTAAATTTTTTTGCGTTTTTTTCGTTTTGTAAGGGTCATGTGTTGCAAGGGTCTTAACAAGGGTGTCAGGCTGCTGAGACGATTTAGTGTGGTTGCAAGAGTCTCGATGAGTGTGGGGCTGCTAAGACGGTATTGCGTTTGCAAGGGTCTTAACAAGGGTGTCAGGCTGTGGAGACGAATTTTGCATCGTTGCAACGGTCTCAACAGGTGTCAGGTTGCTGGGCTGAGATTACGTGGTGGCAATCGTTTTTTTTTTTGTTTTTTTTTGCGTTTCATATATTTTTTCCTTTTTGCGTTTTTTTTTTTTTTTTTTGCATTTTGCATTTTGTAAGGGTCATGTGTTGCAAGGGTCTCAGCAAGGGTATCAGACTGCTGAGATGATTTGCATGGTTGCAAGGTCTCAATCAATAAGAATTGGGTTACTGAGAAAGGATAGAAACACCTGGTTTGTTTGTACCTTAAGCAAGCAGTAGGTAGAAGGACAACGCCTGTTTGAATCGTAGGTTCCATAGGGGCCACTAATGAACGATATGGGAGACAACGAATGGTAGCAAATTGATAGAACATAAAGAATGTAATAACAAATCTTACTTGCGACAGTGGGCCATGCGAGTGAGTTTGCGGCGGACTGTGGCTGGAGTGAAACATGTCGGGAATGTGTAGCGTGATGCCATGCATGGGGCAAAACAACGAGGTTTGGTGTAGAAAATAGAACACGAGAAGTGCGTATCAATGCTTTGTAAGCTCCACTGCAGGAACCAAACATATGGTACAGGTGACACCATGAGTGGCCACGAATTTGACATGACAAACAAGCTAACGAATCCTACCTGGGACAGTGAACGTGCGACTGGGTTTGCTTTGGACTGTGGATGTGCAACGCATCCCAAGAGTGTGGTGTGGCGCCATGCATGACACACAGGCAACAACTTTGGTAAATAAATGAGAGAGAAGAGCCGTGTACAAGCAATTCGTAAGTTCCGCTGCGGGAACTAAAACACACGACATGGGGGAAACAATGAATGACAACGGTAGAAAGTATGCAATGTATCTGATACAAAATGGTTGTAAAATGCATGAAATGAATCCGATACGAATTGATAGTAAGGAGTATTGAACGAATCTGATACAAATTGGTTGTAGAGTGTATGCTACCCCTTGCTTTGAAACCGAACACCTACCAACCACCCATCCCCCCAGGCTAATCAAGTGCAGAGAAGGCACCATGTGAGTCCAATTACCACCTCAATCTGCCAAAGAACCCATACAAACACATGTCAATCTCCAAATGGATTTACAAATGAATCGTATGTTTGGCAGAAGGAAGTTACAAATGTACTACGCCTGAGCCAAATGATGTTGGAACATGAGCAAAAGTAACTCAGAAGCAGATTTTTTCCCAAAAGGGATGCAGGATAGGAAGCATAACGAATTGTAAGATTGCACAAGATACGAAAAGGTTTGAATCCTACCTGCGACAGTAAGCGGGAACCGCCGGCGAAGACCATGAAGGGAGAAGCCGCAAAGCGCTTGCGATGTCGAATGCGATTGAATGCGCAGACTCACGGACATGAGGTGAGCTGGGAAGAGTCGGCCCAGTGACGTGTAGTAGCGCACACTGAACCGACAAAGAGCATGTGTGAGTGGGCTGCTTAAATACCCTCCGGGCTCCTCCCATAAACTCAGGCCACCATACTGGCCTTCTTATATATATTGCAGCTTACCCCTTCTGCATTATGTGACTGTATTCATTTTATTTTTTGAAATTTATTTTTTTGTTGATTCAGTCAGTAAGTCTGTTATTTTTCCTTTAACAGAATGGAGACACCCCAAGACAGGAAGTATGCAGCTGCCTGGATTACCAGGTGAAAGTAAAGGAAAAGATTCAAGGAATGGTAAGCTGCAAATTATAATATCTTTCTTTTTGGGGTTAATATTGCTTTAGGTCAGAGATCTACAACTATAAAGGGAGGATAAAAAAATGTGGGAGCTGTCATTGCTGGCTTGCCTTTGAAGATGCAGAACCTAGAGTCTGTGTGCCGTACCTTTACCTGGGACACGCACACAGTATAGGAAACTCCTCAGACCTGACTGGTTGCATGTTTCTAGGTCAGTGATTTAAGTCGGTCGGTTCAGCAGGGACTTGGCTGAGATTCGATCCATGTATGGGAAGGCTGATTGTACCCGAATCGATCCATCGATCAACTTGGGTACTACCAGCATTATGAATTTCTAGCATGTTATTACTGCCAGTGGCTATAGCCGCTAGCAATAATCACTGTGTTCTCCCAGCTCTCCACACCCCCTGCAGGGAGAACACAATAGCTCAGTGGAAGGGATTCCCCCATCAACACTAATGCCCTGTACACACGATTGGCCAATCCGATGAGAACGGTCTGATGGATTTTTCCATCAGTTTACCGATGAAGCTGTGTGATGGTCAAAAAAACGATCGTGTCAGAACGCGGCCACGTAAACCACGTACGACGGCACTATAAAGGGGAAGTTCAAATCCAATGGCGCCACCCTTGGGGCTGCTTTAGCTGATTTCGTGTTAGTAAAAGACGTTTCGCGCTTTTCTGTCTGTTACAGCGTGATGAATGTGCTTACTCCATTACGAACGCTAGTTTTATCAGAACGAGCGCTCCTGTCCCCTAATTTAGTCTGAGCATGCATGGATTTTTAACCGATGGACGTGCCTACAAGCGATCGTTTTTTTTTCTATCGGTTAGGTATCCATCGGTTAATTTTAAAACAAGTTTCACATTTTTTAACCGATGGATAAATAACCGATGGGGCCTACACACGATCGGTTTGGTCTGATAAAAACGGTCCATCAAACCGCTCTCATCGGATTGACCGATCGCGTGTACGCGGCATTACTGTGGTTGCAGGAAAGAAAATGGCTTCATCTATGGCCTGCCTTACTGGGCAGAGGATCAGGATGACAACATTGTAACCTGAACCTTAAATGCAAACAGCATTCTGACTGTTTATTCCAGGCTGATATAAAATACACAGTTAAAGTCATATCACCATATAGATATTTTCTAGGGGGTCAAAGTGCATGTAGCACGTTATCCAGTTTTGATAGGTGCAGTGGACTCAGAGCTAGCACCCTGACACTCTTAACAGTTTTGCATAAAAAAAATCTTCAAGTACCTAATAGCCTGCACCTCAAATACCGTATTTATCGGCGTATACCGCGCACTTTTTATCCCCTAAAAATCAGGGCAAAATCGTGGGTGCGCGATATACGCCGATACCCGCTTTCCCGCGTCCAATTTTGAATACTGCGCCGGCATATACCGAGCACAGTACACTCGTGTATAGTCGGGCAGTCTCGGTTCCTCTCGCGCTCACGTCCTGGACGTACAGGACGTGAGCGCGAGAGGAGCCGAGCCTGCCCGACCATACACGAGTGTACTGCGCTCGGTATATGCCGGCGCAGTATTCAAACTCGGTGCGGGAAACGAGCGGGGAGGACACCGCAGAAGGACGCCGGACCCGACGAAGAGGACACCCGAAGCCGCAGACGGACGCCGGACCCGACGAGGCCGCCGATGGACGCCGCGCAAGACACCAAAACTGTAAGTACAAAAAATCTTTTTTCCACAGGAATGCGGGTCCACTTTAGGGGTGCGCGCTATACGCCGGAGCGCGCGAAAAACCCCGATAAATACGGTATTTATATTTTCTTTTACACATTGCTATCGAGAGGATTCAAGCAGTGAGTGGCCTGCAGAGGAAGACACAAGATTCTCAGGAGCTCAGGTGCCACACAGTCATATCTCTCCGCTGATTCCTGATTTTTATTTTTTTTATTGTAATAAAATTATTTTTGCGCCGATCCTTTGAAATAACAATTGCCACTAGATTTTCAATACGCAACGATTCGCTAAAAGGTATTTTCTGTCTCTAATTTCCACTATTTTTTAACGTGACAGAATATATTCTTCTTTCAAATAACTTTTCAGAAAAAATATATATATAATTTGCCTTCAGATGGTACATTCTGTGATCGAAGCTGACAAAAACCATAGAAACGCTGCAATGTTTTGATAGATGGAGAAAGGAAGAGGATTTTAATTTTAATGTTGTACATCTGCGCTGCCTATGAAATGCTTTTTTTTTTTTTTTCACACAGCTGTGGGTGTACAGCCTTAATGGGATTCCAACACCCTGATTTTTTATTTATTTTTTTCCCCTTAGGGATTTAGTATTGTCAATGTTTTGAAGGCTTGTATAGACATTTTTAGTATTAGTATTTTTTTGAGGAGGTTTAGGAGGCAGCCATATTTTCTCATTACATATTCAGGCTCTGCTTCCTGCTTTTAGCAAACTCAGAACAAATGTGACCTGCCACAACCAGCACTTACATGCCTCCATCCCTAATATATGAATATATAGAATATATTACACAATTGTATATGAACAAAAAATGCAATTCTCAGACTGCAGGATGGCGGTAACATTAGAAAGACGAAGTGACAACTAAAATTATTTTGGGCAAGCGTTCAATAATCAGCCAAAATGTGTACAAGTTGCTCGTTTTGTGTTAGGCTAGGGCTCTGATAGCAGAAATGGCCCATCTCATGATAAACGCGCATGAAGGATTCCAGCTGGCTTGGATGAAATGTGACAAACCGGGTAATAGCATCACCCCACTTAACAAGGCCATGGAGATGAAAGGCTTTAGCTGGGAAGGGATCGTGTGCTGCTCCTCATTTACTCTAATGATCTTCAGCCTTTTAGAGGTGGCGGATGGCTGGTGTAAAGGACAGTAACGCTGCTCCCCCTTATTCATTCCCTGTATCATAAGTCTTTTCAGATTCTGAACATCCATTGTGGCAGTTTCTGTGGCTAATGCGTTTCTGTGGCATTAAAGTTATTATGGTTTGTGGCTATTAACATACTACTTGGGATAGACTGTTGTGCCTATGACTGTTTTCTAAGGAATAGCTTAAAGGGACATCTACTCACAAATTACCTGAACTATATTGCCTGTTATATGCAACTATTAGTTGTCTCTATAACTCCTATTTACTACGAGCTATATTGCCTGTCATATGCCACTATTAGCTGTCTTAACAACTCCTATTTACTACGAGCTATATTCCCTGTCATATGCAACTATTAGTTGTCTTAACAACTCCTATTTACTACGTGTTTGACATAAGTGTAAATTGTTTATGGCCTTGCCCTGACTTGCTGAACATGTTCGCTCTAACTTTTCTATGCTAAGGGTTGATGGTATTTTATACCAACTCCCTAAGTGGCCTAATACATCTCTATATGCTTATGTGATATGATGTAGAGAACCCCCAAACTCCTGTCTGCGTGGAGTGACGCCTGGGGTCCCGTACTGATAATCACTTGATAATCACTTGCATATAGAGGTGCATTGGAATCTTTAAAGTGTATATTATAATTTTAAACGCTAAGCTCTGGTCGCATGTTGTAATACTGGGAATTGGGGATGCTGGGAAATACTGTCTGCAGCTATATCCTGTTGACATGGATGCCTGTGTACTTTATAGTACTGGTGCTAGTCAAATTTAAGGGTAGATCAGAGTATAGTTAAACTCTGATCCTGATTATTAGGAGTGAGAATAGGGTCTCTGTCTCAGCTTGGCTGTGCTGTGGGTCATTCTGCTGTATCGGGCTGTTCTTCCAACCCCGGTACTGCAGGTGGCAGCAGTGGAGTCGAGGTTTGGGTGCTTCTCCCAGCAGCCAATCACAAGGGTTTGTCCTCGCTGTGCATGCTGGGGAGAGGTATTTATGTGACAGCCGCCATTGGTTCTGGGTGCTTCTTAGTCCAGTGTGGCACCCACCTTTAGGGTGGCCACATCACGATGCCCCTGTGTTATGGCCTACCTCGCCGGGGCGTGCGTGCCACACAGTGTTCCTGGTTCCGGGGCCATGTTGGCCCGGAGCATCTTAAACAGCGATGGGGATCCAGTGAGCGACTGGGTTCCCTCTTTAGAAGATCCCAAGCTGTGTGCTGTTCGGTGGGGAGCGCCATTGAGAGGCTGGCGGTCCAATAGGGCATGGACGGAACCACCAGGGATCACAGGTAGCCGGACACTGCGGGACTGATCACCTGTCAGTCGGTACCTGAGCGACAAGTTGAAGGAGATCCAGACGTAACTCAATCAAGGAGGCATATCTCCAAGAATTCTACCCTGAGGGGACCTGTGGCAGAGGTATCTTCTGAGGCTCTTTAAGAAGGGGTCTGTGGCAGAGACTTTCTCCCAAGTTCAAGTTCACCAAGGAGGGTCTGTGGCAGAGACGTATTCCTGTAATTGTCCGAGTGATACTCCGGCTGCCAGGTCAGTGAGAGAGGCCTGTCCGGGTACACTGAACCCACTCCGCGCAGAGAAATGTTACATTTGGGAGCAGGACTGTTTCGTATCATTACGCCTGAATCTGCTATCCTTCCTCCTTTCAACTTTACTTTCCTCACCGCAAGTTTATTGTTTTTACCCGGCTGGGTAATAAAAAGCACAGCAAAGAGCACCTGTCGTGGACATTCCTTTACTTCTCCTTATGCACCTACGCATCACTCACCCCTAGAAAATTCGGAGGAGCCGCGAGGTAACACGCCGCCCAAAAATCCAGCAGCTCCAAAGGGGGTAATGCTACACCTGTAAAAAAAATTAGATTTGATTGCTGGTTATAAAAAGTCAGATATAGATACAAATTGAAAGGTAGGTTTAATAACATTTAATTGCAGCAGAGTGTGTAGTAATTATATACATCTAGTTGCAAAGACGCTATAGTTTCTCCTCAGATGTAGGCATACCACCATTTTAAAAATTGGTCTATACAGTCCTTATACAGGTGCTCGGGTGCCTGAAATAAAAATAAAAAGCACAAGTGCAAATTAACATGATATGTTTATGGCAGCCATTAAAAATGTTCACGGATGCTTGGCTAAGCAGCTGTCATTTCCAAGTCTTCTGACAGGCTGACAAACGTCTCATTTCTGCTGCTGGCCATCCGCTACCCTTTAAGGTTCCGGAATTCATCCGCACCTGTCAGGTTTGCATGTGCAAAACTTCCTGTCAAACTGGCACAAAGTCTGACTTTTCAATCATCTCCACACCTTTGTGGCACAAAGTGTGGGAGGGAAATAATTAGCAGATTCTGCATCTGTTTCTTTCACTAGTGCTGTCACATTGCTGAGAGATGGGTACTGTTCCTTCTCTCGGTGTATGAAAAATGCATTTTATTATTACGGCAAAGGCAGGCAAAAGGGAAAAACTGATTTGGTGCTCCCCTGGACTTAAAGATGGATTCCAGGTAAGGATATTTTATACCTAGTTAGCTTGGACCAATGTAACTTTGCATATATCATTCCTAGCCAATGCCCCTGGAAGCTGGAAATCACTGACTTATACAGTGCTACTCCAGTGATCTCCCATTGCTTCCAGTCCTGTGCTGAGCGGCTAGCCTGATGTATTGTGAACATAGGAGGTTGGCTGCTCCACATGGACGCCATTCAGAAGAAGCTTTGGATTTTCCGAATGAATGCAAAGCCTTCTCTGATTGAACGAGGTGGAGAGATGAGGTGGTAAAGTAAACCTCATCCTTAAAATGCAAAGCAATCTGTGAATGGCGCCCGTGCCAAATGGCTGATCTCCTGTGTTCACAGTGTAGCAGAGCAGCTGCTCAGCCCAGGACCTGGAAGCAAGTGGAGATCACTGAAGTAGCGGTGTCTACTTCAGAGATATCAAGCTACCAGGGGCATTGGCCAGGTAGGGTATATGCAAAGTTACACTGGTTTCAGCTGGACCAATGTACAGTAACTATGTAAAAAATATTCATACCTGTAACTATGGGCAAAATCAAAAATAACATATGATGCAATCTGTCACCCTTGTAGTATACCGTGCTTTTATTATTAGAGGCGCCCAGGTGCCACCTTTTTATCCACAGCCGCCACATCCAAATTAATCCTCTATGATCCACATGCCACTGCCCTCTATTCATGCGTCCGGCTCCTTTCAGGATGCTGGGCGCATGAACTACAGTGGCGGGGGGTGTTTTTTGGAAGCACCTGATTAGAGTCATAGGCTCTAAAAGGCTTTGAAATAGGGTGGGCTGGTGGCGCAGAGAATTGCGCCATAAGCCCACCCAGGTGTTATAACAGCGAATGAATATTGGCTGTTGCAACACTGATCCTCCTCCAATCGGGAAGCAGGTCTGATACCCGTAACCCGATTGGCTAAAAGGACAGGCGATCCTATTGGACGCCTAGGAGGAGGGCAGGAGACGCACGGCAGAAGCTAGGAGTTGAAGACACAGGAGCCGATGTGCCCGCCGATGTCCTGATCCCCGCTGCTGCCCGATGTGCCCGCTGCCTAGATAGGGTAAGTGCCGGTGGAGTGGCAGACAGTGAAGGGGGGTTTGAGGTGCCGTGGAGGGGGGGTGGTTGTTTGCAGCCCCCCCCAAACAAAAAGCCACCAGCCGCCACTGTAGTGGATCTATTTTATTTCTGCTTCCTGCAACACACCAAGCTGCAAAACAGTTACAAGAATTTAGGATTCTCACAATGTTAAGCTTGTTACAAAGTTATTATAAAGGGGTAACATTTTTTTATAAAGAATAAACATGTCATACTTGCACAGAGCAAGAAGAGGATTGGACCATTACACATTGCAGCTCCAATCCTCCTCTTCTTGGGTTCCCAGCCAGCACTCCTGCCTTCTTCTTTTCCCTTCCTCCTCTTGGCGTACCACCATAGACCCACTTTTTATGGTGGCTCACACCTGTGGGCTCGATCCTGAGCCATTGACACAGACAGGGTGGCTCAGCCCCGCCCCCTCATCATAGGATTTGATTGACAGCAGTGGGAACCTTTATCCATCTGTGAGGAGGGAGAGAGAGCCGGGCACAGCACTGTATCAAGATCAGGCTCAGGTAAGTATAAGAGGGGCTGGTGGGAGATCTGCATTCAGAAGGTTTTTGTACCTTAATGCAGAGAAGGCATTGGGGTAAAAAAAAAAAAAAAAAAAATTCTGCCTTTAGAACCACTTTAAAGTGTATATAAACCCAAAAGCAAAAATGTAATATAGTGCAGCTTACCAATCATTAAAGTATTACTAGACCCACAACAGTAAAATCAGTCTGTATATGCAGCATAGCATGCTTGCTACACTGTGGAACTTAAGGGGTTAGTCCTCTGCATTGTGTAAAAAGGCTATTTTATCCTGTATGCACAGATCCTCCCCTCTTTGCACGGTCTATCTGGAGAAAGCCAGCTAACACACAGACAGTAGCCAACCTGCACATGCTCAGTTGTGTCTTTTATGCTGGAGAGAACATTTCCTCATTCTCAGAGCAAGCCAGGTCACATGATATTGGCATCACACATGTGGGCGTGTATACAGACTGCAGTGAAAATCTCCACCTTCCTAAACTCTCAGCACTGAAGAAACTGTGTAGTTTATGACGTAACTGTGGTATACAGATCATCCAAAAAGGTATATAGTGGCAAAATGTAAAAAGAAGATTTATAAGCTGTGGGTGGGGGGGGGTCTCTTTTTATATTACTGGGTTTAGTAATTCTTTAAATGTGGTGGCTGCATTAGTCTTTTTTATAATATTTACCGTATACACTCGAGTATAAGCCGACCCGAATATAAGCCGAGGCACCTAATTTTACCACAAAAAAATGGGAAAACGTATTGACTTGAGTATAAGCCTAGGGTGTCCATCTGCATGCCTCACTGTGCCTCACTTTGCCTCACTGTGTCCATGTGCATGCCTCACTGTGCCTCACTTTGCCTCACTGTGTCCATGTGCATGCCTCACTGTGTCCATGCCTCACTGTGTCCATGCCTCACTGTGCCCATGCCTTACTGTGCCCATGACTAGACTGACGTTTAACATAGGAGTCTATGGAAGGGGTGCCCGGTTTTGAAAAATTGTGCTCCCTGGCCGTAGATTCCCCAGACAACAAACTTTGCACACTTGTAGAGGAGAAATGGGGCTACATGTGTGCCAAGTTCCGGGTCCAGGGGACCTACGACCGGGACCAGTAATGGGGTCCCCAATATCCGGAGATCAGGCGCAAAAAGGTGACTCGAGAATAAGCCGAGGGGGGCATTTTCAGCACAAAAAAATGTGCTGAAAAACTCGGCTTATACTCGAGTATATACGGTATGTTTTTTGCAATTTCCTTTAAAAATGGCAGTTAGAAGGTTTAAGGTTGAGACAATCCATTAAAAGTTAAATTAAACAAAAACAGTTAGACCACTTTCACACTGGGGTGTTTTTCGGGCGCCTTTGGACTAAAAATAGCATCTGTAAAGTGTCTGAAAAACACCTCCCCTGCAGCCCCAGTGTGAGAGCCCGAGTGCTTTCACACTGGGGTGGTGCGCTTGCAGGACGTTAGAAAAAGTCCTGCAAGCAGCGTTTTTGGGGCGGTAAAGGAACGGTGCATACATCGCTTCTCCACCACCCCTGCCCATTGAAATTATGCGGCAGCAATGCTTTTCGGGCACATTTAACCCTTTCTTCAGCTGCTAGCGGGGGTTAAAAGCGCCCCACTAGCGGCCAAAAAGCACAGCTAAAAAAACGCTAAAGGGTCGCTAAAACTAGCCGCGCTTCACCACTAACGCCCAGCGTGGCTCAGTGTGAAAGGGCTTGTAAATTCAAGGCATGCTGTGAATAATAACTGTCACAGTTGCTTGTGCTGTCAACCGAAATGTGAAGTCGTCAAATTGCTGGTGTTATAGCAGATCAAATGTCATGGCACCATGACAACTGCAGATCAAAAAGAGGCTAAGATGGCAGCTTGACTGTAAAGGATGAGATGCATTAGTTCGGCTTTAACTGGTTTGCCAAAACAGTTACATTCAAGACATGTCATAAAGGATAACTGTCACATTTGCTTGTGCTCTAAACTGAACTGTCCTCACTAATTACATGTGCAGTACCATGGCAACTGCAGATCAAAAAGAGTCAAGTCCAACTAAATTTGCTAGTGCATCTAACAATTCCGTTTTCAGAGGTTGGAAATGCTGTTGTCCAAGGGTGGGGCCCCCACCATAGAGTAGTGACACCCTAAATCAGGAAGTGTTACTGGCCAGATCACCAGGTGATCGTAAAAAAAAAAAAGAGACAGAAAACGAATGCAGCCACCACATAAAGAGTGGTAAGCTGCAATATATAACTTTTTTTATTTTGGGGGTTAGTTACATTTTAAAATGTCAGTTAAAACCACTTAACCTTAGGTGAACGTCATATGACGTCCTTAGGTTGACTCGGTTTTTTTTTCAGCTGGTGATTCCCTCACATGTAAAAGCAATCATAGCGGCTGTTTAGCTGCTTAATTGCATTGACAGGCAGAGAACTAATCGGCTGGCGGCAGCCATTTACCATAGAGCTGACCGTGGACCAGATGGTCCCCGTCCATCTCTGTGACCCCCGAAGGCCACAATCAACGTCATGGCATTGGCAGATGTATACACTGACGTTTTTTTAGCTGAAAAGTCTAAGATGTTTTTTTTTTTTTTTTTAATCTCATGCTTTCTAGCATAGAAAAGAGATGTGGGAACCCCAGATCTTTCCATTAAGAGTACAAACATAACGCAATGATAGTAAAGGAAAAGCATCCTATAGCTCAACGCGTTTCATGGAATTCGCTCCCATCCTCAGGAGCAAGATGCATGGTGCGTAACTAAAGGATACACGTTAGTGTGTTATAAAACCATACAATGATATAATAGCTAGTAGAGAAAAGGCATGCCAATCAAGAGAGATGGCCTTCCCTGCTATACGCACAATCAGCTGATGGTTGGCACATGATGCGGTAGGGTAAGGGCAGCCTAAAGGTGTCTGCACCGGGAACTGTGGGAACACAAGACACAAGGTTCTCATAGAGGGTACGGGTCTTTATTGCGTTGTCAATGTCAATGCTGTCAATCCCCAAATAAGTTCAGTAAAAATATATATGGGTATGTATATGATAATTATCATAGAAAGGGTACCGTATATACTCGAGTATAAGCCGAGTTTATCAGCTCTTTCTTTTTTGGGCTGAAAATGACCCCCTCGGCTTATACTCGAGTCAGTACCTGAGTCCATTCCTGCCTGACCTCACCGTGCTCATTGCAGAATCTGATCTGTGTACCCGAGTCCGTGACACATTCAGACAGCAGCCGCGCAGTTTTAAAAACCCGCGCTCCTCCTTGTGCTGTTCCGTGATAGGCGGAACACTCGGTTTCCCAGCAAACACTGTGGGGCAGATTCAGATAGAGATACGACGGCGTATCTCCTGATACGCCGTCGTATCTCTGAGATCCGACGGTCGGATCTATGCGACTGTTTCATAGAATCAGTTACGCATAGATCTCCCTAAGATCCGCCAGGTGTAAGTGACTTACACCGTCGGATCTTAGGCTGCAATCTCCCGCTGGCCGCTAGGTGGCATTTCATGTTTTACTCGCGACGAATATGCAAATGAGGAGATCCGCCGATTCAGAAACAAACGCCGCCCGTCGCTTTTTTTTTACGTCGTTTGCGTTCGGCTTTTTCCGGCGGATAGTTACCCCTGCTATATGCGGCGTATCCTATGTTAAGTATGGCCGTCGTTCCCGCTCCGAGTCTTGAATTTTTACGTCGTTTGCGTAAGTCGTTCGCGAATACAGATGGACGTAATTTACGTTCACGCCGAAACCAATGACGTCCTAGCGACGTCATTTGGAGCAATGCACGCTGGGAAATTTAGCCGGCGGCGCATGCGCAGTTAAATTGGCGCGGGGACGCGCCTGATTTAAATACTACACTCCCCCTAGCCGCGGAATTTGAATTCCGCCGGGGGATTTACGATCCGGCGGCGCAACTTTCGAGGCAAGTGCTTTATGAATACAGCACTTGCCTCAAAAACTTGCGCTGGCGGCTCGTAAATAAGATAGATTACGCGGATCTAAAGATCCGCTGATCTATCTGAATCTGCCTGTGTTCAGTGTTCCGCCTATCATGATGCCCATAAAGAGGTTAAAGAAGATCAATGAATAGAATAATGGAATAAAAGTGTAAAAAGCTCATTCCGTCTGGTGTATAATGTAATATGTGTTAAACTACCCAGTGTAGAGAAGAGAAAGAAAGGGATGTGTAAGTGGTCCTATAACTGGGGTTATATGTAGTGTGCCAGAGTAGGTGGGCTGCTCCCAGCGTCACGCCAGCTTTTCGCAATGAGTGAAGGCATCAGCACCAGCATCAGCACCTTCTGTCTGTAACTCCACACAGTAATGCGAGGCTTTCTCCCTGGTGTGGAGTGTCATGCTCGCCCCCTCCCTTGGACTACAGAAGAGTCAGGACGCTCGCTACGTTGCAGATAGAGAAAGGAGCTGTGTGTTAGTGGGCGTCCTGACCCTCCTGTGGTCCAAGGGAGGGGGCGAGCACGACACTCCACACCAGGGAGAAAGCCTTGCATTAATGTGTGGAGTTACAGACAGAAGAACAGGAAGTGAGGATTTCTCAGAAGAAATAAAGTCATTTAAAAGCAAAATGGAAGGATTAGGTAAGTGAAGGGGGACTGCACTAAGGTAAAGGAAGCTATTTAGGAAAAAAAAAATTGTACCTTTACAACCCCTTTATTAACCACTTGCCGTCGCTGCACCGCCGAAATACGTCCACAAGGTGGCTCTCCTAGGCGAGACCACGTAAATGGACGTCCTGCCTATTAGCCGCCACTAGGGGCGCACGGGCGCCGCCGGAGGCGCGCGCGCGCGCCCCCCGCTCGCCCCCGACTCCCGTGCGTGTGCCCGGCGGGCGCGATCGCCGCCGGGCACACGCGATCGCTCGGTACAGAGCGGGGAACGGGAGCTGTGTGTGTAAACACACAGCTCTCGTTCCTGTCAGCAGGGGAAATGCTGATTATCTGTTCATACAATGTATGAACAGAAAATCAGTGTTTCCCCTAGTGAGGCCACCCCCCCCCCACAGTAAGAACACACCCAGGCATACTTAACCCCTTCCCCGCCCCCTAGTGTTAACCCCTTCACTGCCAGTGGCATTTTTATAGTAATCTAATGCATTTTTATAGCACTGATCGCTATAAAAATGCCAATGGTCCCAAAAATGTGTCAAAAATGTCCGAAGTGTCCGCCATAATGTCGCAATACCGAAAAAAAAAATCGCTGATCGCCGCCATTACTAGTAAAAAAAATATTAATAAAAATGCCATAAAAATACCCCCTATTTTGTAAACGCTATAACTTTTGCGCAAACCAATCAATAAACGCTTATTGCGATTTTTTTTTTACGAAAAATATGTAGAAGAATACGTATCGGCCTAAACTGAGGAAAAAAAATGTTTCTATATATTTTTGGGGGATATTTATTACAGCAAAAAGTTAAAAATATTTATTTTTTTCAAAATTGTCGTTCTATTTTTGTTTATAGCGCAAAAAATAAAAAACGCAGAGGTGATCAAATACCACCAAAAGAAAGCTCTATTTGTGGGAAAAAAAGGACGCCAATTTTGTTTGGGAGCCACGTCGCACGACCGCGCAATTGTCTGTTAAAGCGACGCAGTCCCGAATCGCAAAAAGTACTCTGGTCTTTGGGCAGCAATATGGTCCGGGGGGTAAGTGGTTAAGTACCGAAGTTTTGTGCCATTCCACGAGCTTGCGCAATTTTTAAAGCATGACATGTTTGGTATCTATTTACTCAGTGTTGCATCCAGAGCCTGCATCCAGTCAGCACTGTTAAGGTATTCAGCAGTGGATGGCAAAATCAATCAATTTATCTAATTTAACCCGTGGGGAGAAATCTAGACAATTAGGACCGGTGTTACTGGCAGGTACACTTTAAGATACACTTTAAAAATACAATTCAATATCTTTCAATCATGTACAGTTGTAATTAGTTCTCTCTAAAGTGAGTCAGTGTATTGAAATTTTGTTTTATTCATTCGTTTTGATCATGTCTAATCTCAGAACGTACTTTTCTTTTTTTGACGCGTTAATGCCAATTCTTCTGTAATCTCTGTCATTTCTGATGGAAACTGAAGTTGATTGAACGGTAAATGATTAACTCGTTTCACTGTATTCATGCTTCAGGGTTTTTTTTTATTTTTTATTGAAAATAAAGATATTTTTCTCTTAGAATCGAATATTAGGGAATGTTACAATTACCCTGTGGAATGCAACAAATAGATACCAACATTTGGCACATATTACAAACTTTCATTTGCAAAATGTGCACTTTGAAAAGTGTAGTTGCACTCAATATTTTTTTTCCCCATGTATGTGATTGGGTATTCTTTGCAAAGTGAAGCTTAAAGTGATTGAAAAGTCTTTTTTTTCTATTAAAATAACAAACATGTCATACTTACCTGCTCGGTGTAATGGTTTTGCACAGAGCATCCCAGATCCTCCTCTTCTCGGGTCAATGGCTGGAGCTCCTAGCCCCTCCCCTCCTGTCAAGTGCCCCCACAGCATGCAGCTTGCTATGGGGGAACCCGAGCCGAGCTGCAGATCTGTGTTTTCATTCACAGATCTGCCCTCTCTCTCACCTGGTTGGCTAATGGAGTTTGATTGACAGCAGCAGGAGCCAATGGCACCGCTACAGTGTCTCAGCCAAAGAGGAGGGAGAGTCCCGGACGTGGACATCGCTGGATAGAGATGGGGCTCAGGTAAGTATTATGGAGGCTGGGAGGGGGGGGGCTACTGCACACAGAAGGCTTTTTATCTTAGTGCATAAAATGCATTAAGATAAAAAAAAAACTCTTGCCTTTACAAGCCTATAACTACACTTACTTACTCTGGAGCAACTGCACAGTCTATTGGCCTTTAGTAAATCAACCCCAATGTGCACCTAAGCCCTCACTCACATTGAATGCGGCTTTGAAATCACGTGACTTCATCTGAAATTGCACGATTTCAAAGCCGCATGTCAGTGCTAATTCAGGTTCGACGTGGAAGACACCTGTGCTTCATGCACAGATGTCTATGCAAGTCGCACCTAAAATTGCCAAAAGTAGTGCAAGAACGAATTCTTCAAATCGATGCATCACCGCAAAGTCGGCATTGCACCAATTTGAACAGTGCCATTGCTGACAATAGGGGGTGACTTGTTATGGGATTTAACCTGTAAAATCGCATGACAAGTTGCTCCAATGTGAACGAGAGCTTAACCGCCTCACATTGTATCACTCACATTCAACGCACGCCCCCATCCCCATATATAAATGAAACTTAGGCATACACTGGTTAGGCCTATTACACCTTGATTAAAGCTTTTTTTTTTATATTATTGGGGATTGTAAGTAAAGGCATGTATAATTATACATTTTGATATACTAATGTTAAGTTTGTTGTACGTTTGTAAGTGTTGTAAAATTTAACAACTTTGAATAAAAAATGTAAAAGTGAAAAGTAATGTAGCGCCTGTGTACTTTCAGTACAGGTGCTATGTTAAATTTAGAGGGGGATGAGAGAGTTACTTTGCTCTCATCCATGTTGATTTGTATAAATTGGGTTTCTGCCAGTCTGGGCTGTCCTGTGGTTTCTTTTTGTGTTCCAGAGATACCTTTCCATCTCTGGGTGACAGGTGGCGCCAGAGGAGTTCAGGCGGAGGCGCCTTTCTCCAGCAGCCAATCAGAGGAATGTTTCCCTCGCGGGGCATGCTGGGGGAGGGTATTTCTTGGGCAGACGCCATTTTGTGGGGTTCTTCGCTCGTTCCTGGTTCCAGGTGCGGCACCCACCTTTAGGGTGTGCGCACATCACGGGCCCCGGCGAGATGGCCTACCAGGCCGGGGCGCACGTGCTACGCGGAGTTCCCAGTTCTGGGCCCTCATGGCCCAAAGCAACTGAAGCTGCAAAGGGGCCCCAGTGACTTACTGGGTCCCCACATTCTATGAAGAAGATCCCAAGCGAGTTGTGCTGTTCGGTGGGGAGTCGGTCTGAGGTGAGCCCGGAGGCAGGTGATCCAACAGGGCTTAGACGATCCATCGGGGATCTGGGTGGCCGGACACTGAGAAGTTGTATGTTGCAACTTGTCAGTCGGTGACCTCCTAAGCCAAGAAGTCTACCTGAGTGAGATTCAGGCAAATTATATTCGTTGAGAGGATTCGCTCTATTGTCTACGTTTCTGAGTAGAGGGCCTGTGGCAGAGGTTCCACTCCAAATTCTAATTCTATTAGAGCCAAGTCGGTGGCAGAGACTTGTTCCTCCTCAAAAGTTCAGAGTGATGCTCTGGCTGGCAGGTCGGTGTGAGAGGCCTGTCCGGGTGCACTTCACCCACTCCGGCTTGAGTGGCGACATGAGTTCAAGTCCCATTGGAGGCAGGACTGCTTCCATGATCCATAGGCCTGAACCTCTGCTGCGTGTTGCCCTTTGGGGTGCCCATCAACAAATGAATGTTGTTGGAAGTGCAACGTGTTTTTGTGCTGCTATAGTGTGAATGCAGCCTAACAGAGAAAGTGAAATCGCCCTCCTCGCTGTGCCGGAAGAGGTGTATGAATCAGAAAACTGTCTGGACAAAATTACGAATCACCATTTGGTTGATAGAACCACTCATTTGTTTATTTTAACAGTGTATGTAGTTATTTCCTGAGGTTTAGTTTTAACACAACAAACTCATCCCCACCAAAAAAGCGTTCTATAAATATTTATGACGAGGACTTTAAAAATATTTTTCTTCTGAATTATCGGCAGTAATGAAGCCCACATTGCTCATTTCCGGGGAAGACTCGCTGTGCGGGCTAATTATTAAGATAAGGCATGTTCTCACTCTGCTGCTTGTTGACAATTAAAAGTCGAATTCCACTGATTGTGCCACTTCAATAGTAAATTAGGTGGAAGAGTGCTCTGTTATGCCGGTACTGGCTTGCAAAGTGCGCCTGTCGAAGAAGATGCTAATGTTCCATGTTAATAAATAGCCCCCGAGGGTAACACAATGACTTCTATTTACTGTGCTCAGTCGAGGAAGGAGAGATGGAGAGATGTGACACAATTGTTCATAATCTCAATTTAATAGCTTCTTCTCGCTGCTAGAAGTACAGAGATTTGTTCACCAGTTCTAAACAAACGCCGTTGAAGAATCCAAACCTCAGCCAACAAAAGAAAGTGTGATTTCAGGTATTACTAAAGGCTGGTGACATCCCAGAGAATGCAGCCTATACACTCACTAGAGAACGATGACATCACTGAGATAGCATCCTATCCATTCAGTAAGGACCGGTGACATCACTGAGAATGCATTTTATCCATTCAGTAGAGACTGGTGACATCACTGAGAATGCAGCCTATCCGTTCACTATAGACCAGTGACATCACTGAGAATGCAGCCTATCCATTCACTAGACACCGGTGACATCACTGAGAATGCAGCCTAGCCATTCAGTAGAGACTGGTGACATCAATGAGAATGCAGATTATCTATTCACTAGAGACTGATGACCTTACTGAGAATGCAGCCTATCCGTTCACTAGAGTCAGGCAATATCATTGAGAATAAAAGCTATCCATTTACTGGACTGGTGACACCACTAAGAGTACAGCTTATCCATTCACTAGAGACCAGTGACATCACTGAGAATGCAAGCTATCCATTCACTAGAGACCATTGACATCACTGAGAATCCAGTCTATCTATTCACTAGAGACTGATGATGCCATTGGGAATAAAGCCTATCAATTCACTTGACAACGGAGCTATTACTGAGAATGCAGCCTATCCATTCACTAGAGACCAGTGACATCACTGGGAATGCAGCCTATCCATTCACTAGAGACTGATGACATCACTGAGAATACAGCCTATTCATTTACTAAAGACCAGGGACATCACTGGGAATGCAGCCTATCCATTCACTAGAGACTGAAGACATCACTGAGAATGCAGCCTATCCATTCACTAGAGACCAGTGACATCACTGAGAATGCAGCCTATCCATTCACTAGAGACCGGTGACATCACTGAGAATGCAGCCTAGCCATTCACTAGAGATCAGTGACATCACTGGGAATGCAGCCTATCCATTCACTAGAGACCAGTGACATCACTGGGAATGCAGCCAATCCATTCACTAGAGACCAGTGACATCACTGGGAATGCAGCCTATCCATTCACTAGAGACCAGTGACATCACTGGGAATGCAGCCAATCCGTTCACTAGAGATCAGTGACATCACTGGGAATGCAGCCTATCCATTCACTAGAGATCAATGACATCACTGGGAATGCAGCCCCTCAATAGAAACCAGAAGCGAGGCTGGTGTTGAAATATACACCAAGAGGCGGGGCAGTGACCACTTCTATAAATAACTGAAAGCTTAGAACATGAATTTGCACTACTGAGGGTATAAGGCAGCTTGGCAGCACTGATAGAAACGGGTTGGCATAGAGAATAAATGATTACAGAAAGTTAGCGGTCATTAAAACCGCTAATTTTGTCTTTTTTTTAACAGAATTGTTGTTAATGACCTAACCTTGTGCCTAACATATGAATGTTGCCACATTACATCAACCAACAAGTGACTATGCTGTTATGCTTTCTGAAAGGAAGCCTGCGTTGGATTTTACACCAAACCGATATTTTGTGGTGTCTCCCGAGCTCAATAAGCTTTGAATACATAACCTCTGCGTATCCCATCAATTCCCTTCACCCACCCAGATAATAATGTGAATATTTTCCGCCTGTGATAGCCTGACATGCCTCCTCCCAACGCATTCCGCTCACCATTTCTTAGGGGTCATTTGGAACTTACAATGTCTTGAAAACATCCCCTGGATTCACGCTTGTTCCAGGCGTAAACAAAATTATTGTCACCACCAATCAACTTCAAGTGTCGGCCTGCAGCCGGTATTGTTATTGCCGTTTCTTCAGGGAGGACATGAAAAATGTGACACAGAGGACAGCTCAGAGCTTGTCCCAGAGCTAGAACCATCAGTGAGAAGTACTGCACCAGCTCCCGCTATGTCTCCCTCTTCAAGATGGTTTAGTGTTTGAAGACAGCGTAACACCAAGCCCCCAGGACAAGTGCAAAGAGAATGGGGGGACTGCAGCCAGAGGCTTTTCCTTCAAAGTTTGAAAACCTTCCTATGCTAAAAATCACTGCCATAAAATATCTAAAAGGCATTACAGGGAATGTAAAAACAGCTACAGACCTATATGCAACTAAAGCACTTTCTAAACGTCCCAGCGAAAATTGCCAAATACACGAGAAACTCCACAGTGTTTGAATCATTATGCTCAAGCACCTCACCTCAGAGTCATGTCATTTCTGCCCTATATGCCTCCATGTTTTGGGAGCCGTATTCTTCTCTGCGTTTAGATGAGGGCTCAAGTCCTGCGGGAACGCATGGGAACGGAGTTCCTGCACTTTTTTCACAGCAGGAACTCAGGGCCAGATTCTGATACATTTACGTTGCTCCACGGCAGCGTAACGTATCCCATTTACGTTACACCGCCGCAGGTTTACAGCGTAAGTGCCTGATTCACAAAGCTCTTACCTGTAAACTTGCGGCGGTGTAACGTAAATTCGCTCGGCGCAAGCCCGCCTAATTCAAATGGGGCGGGCACCATTTAAATTAGGCGCGTTCCCGCGCCGAACGTAGTGCGCATGCTCCGTCGGGAAAATTACCCGACGTGCATTGCGCTAAATGACGTCGCACGGACGTCATTTGTGTAGACGTTAACGTAAATGGCGTCCAGCGCCATTCACGGACGACTTACGCAAACGATGTGATTTTTTAAATTTTGCCGCGGGAAAGATGGCCATACTTAACATGGCTTAGAACACCTAATTTTACGACGCGTATCTCGACGGAAACAACGTAAAGTTAGTGACGGGTAACAAGGACGTTCATGGATCGCCGTAACTAGTCATTTGCATATTCTACGCCGACCGCAATGGCCTCGCCACCTAGCGGCCGGCATAGAATTGCATCCTAGGATCCAACAGTGTAAGTGAATTACACCTGTCGGATCTTAGGGCTGTCTATGCGTAACTGATTCTATGAATCAGCTGCATAGTTAGGACGGGCGGATCACAGAGATACGACAGCATATCAGGAGATACTCCGTCGTATCTCTTTTGTGAATCTGGCCCTCAGTTCCTTTTGCAGGACTAGAGCAGCCGAGCCGCCCGAGCCAATCCTTCATTAAAGGGGTGTTCCAGTCATTTTTTATGTTTATTAAAAGTCAGCAGCTACAAAAAGTGTAGCTGCTGGCTTTTAATAAACATACACTCACCTGCTCCACGTTCCAGCGACGCGCCGGCCGGGGCTCCGCTCCTCTCCCCCCCTCTCCGGCCGGCATCTTTATTCTAATTGTGGGCACCCGGCCGTGACAGCTTTCGGCTTCACGGCCGGGCACCCACTGCGCATGCGCGAGCGGCACTGCGCATGCGCGAGCGGCGCTGCGCCGTTCGATTGGACAGGCGATCGCCTGGGACCTGTCACGTGTCGCAGGCGATCGCCTACAGGGATGGGCTGCCAAAAGCCGAAAAGAAAAACAGCTACAGAAAGCAGCGTATTATTTTGCTTGCATAAATGGTGTGCGTACTTCCTTTTTGCTTAAAGCGGGGGTTCACCCCAAAAAATTTTTGACAATCAGAATGACAATCGCCAGTTTTTTTTTATTTTATCCCCGTACATACTGTATTTTCACCGCCGCTTCCGGGTATGTCTGGGCTTTCCTAATTGATTGACAGGCTTCCGACCGTCGCATACAGCGCGTCACAAGTTGCCGAAAGAAGCCGGACTGCGAGTCGGCTTTATACGGCGCCTGCGCACCGACGTTCGGCAACTCATGACGCGCAGAATGCGACGGTCGGAAGCCTGTCAATCAATTAGGAACGACATACCCGGAAGCGGCGGTGAAAATACGGTATGTACAGGGATAAAATAAAAAAAAACAGTAATGTTAAAATTTATTTTTTTGGGTGAACCCCCGCTTTAACCACTTGAAGACCAGACCATTTCTGGCACTTTTTGTTTACGAATTTAAATCAGTAATTTTTGCTATAACATTACTTTTAACCCCCAAACATAATATATTTTTTGTTTAGCAGAGACCCTAGTAAATAAAATGTGGATTGTTGCAATTGTTTATGTCCTAAGGCAGGGATATGCAATTATTGGACCTCCAGCTGTTGCAAAACAACAAGTCCCATCATGCCTCTGCCTCTGGGTGTCATGCTTGTGGCTGTCAGAGTCTTGCTATGCCTCATGGGAATTATAGTTCTGCAACAGCTAGAGGTCCGCTAATTCCATATCCCTGTCCTACGGTATTTGCGTGGTATTTTAGAAAAAATTTTTTTTTTTTTTTTATATAATCAAGTTTATTATTTTCTTCAACATAAAGAATACATTTGTTCAACGGTAAACTGTAAAAAATCAGACATGGCGACCACGCAGGGTCTCTTAAGCTTCAAAGCCCCAAGGGGGGTCATTGAACTAACAAGACATAGACAAACAGTGCAACATAATGGGCCCCAGGCGGGTGGCCCGTGGTATAATGTCAACCAATAAAAAGAAAAGAAAAAGGGGGCTATCGTCTGGTATATAATACCAGGGCAGGCTGTTATATCAGCCAATTGTAGAGAGCAAGGTCAATATGGGTCTTGCGAACAACCCTGGTCACCAAAATGAACCCAGCTGTCGTCTGTGTGGGTCGTCACGTCACCAGGGGCCCCGGCCCACGAGCCCAGCAGGGGGGGGGGGCTCAACGGCCTCCATCATTCCACCCCCCGCCACCGCTCGCCCGCCACAGGCACCCCGCATGAGGGACTGGGTCCCGACGCGAGGCAAACAGTGTCCCTCTAACAATGGGGGACAGCCTCATTGCGCCAGAATTCTATATAACTGGCCTTACTCTCGGACCCTTGAATAGCCCATTGGTTGGAAGTGCAGTTAGTAACAGTGCATGTAAGCCCTTAATCGTACATAGAAGTAAGAGCTTAGGAATAAAGAGGGGGCAAAGAATAGAACATAGAAAGAGAGAAAAAAAGAAAAGAAAGGGGGGGGGGAGAAGGGAAGGGGGAGAGACAGACAGGGGTATTCCAGGTGTACCTGCTATCTTCCGGAGAGCTGCAAGTTACTCCGCGTCGGGCCCGCCGCCGCAGTGATCAGTCGCTCCAGCCTCTTCATCCGCGCCCGACACAGGTAGTGACAGGGATTCGGGGATCTCTTTTACTGGTTTGCCAGCCTGCGGGTTTTAAGGGAGGGATCTGACAGTTCTAACAGGGCAATATCTAAGCTAGACGGGACAAAAATGGGATCAGATGTATATTCCGACCAGGGAGCCCATATGCTGGCGAACCGGTCTCGCGTATCGTGACAAGTCGCTACCCAGTCCTCCGCTTCTCTTACTGCATTCACCCCGGCTATCCATTCTTCCCTTGTAGGGATTTTGGAAGTTTTCCAGTGGATCGGCAGAAGGCGCCTGGCCGCGTTAAGCAGGTGAGGCAGCACACTCTTTTTGTAACGCTGAATGGAGATCGTGGGGACATGCAGTAGGAAGTGTTTCGGGGACAAAGGGATCTCCACTCCGGTCACCGCCTTAATCTGTTCCTTTATATCCTCCCAGAAGGGCTTGATTAGGGGGCAGTCCCACCAGATATGAAGTAATGTACCCCTAAGTGTACAACCCCTCCAGCACAACGGCGACATGGAGGTGTAAATAGTAGCTAGGTCTGCTGGGACCCTATACCATCGGGACAGGAGTTTGAAATTAGTCTCTTGTGTTCTTGAGTCAATGGAAGACGAATGGGTCAATTGGAATAGGTGAGTAAGTTGTGAGTCTGTGAGCGTCGTCCCTAGGTCAGATTCCCATCGTCTGATATAGGCGGGTGTAGTTTGCGTCGCGGCGGAGTTAAGAAGTCGGTACAATTCTGACACTATATGGGCGGTAGGGGCGTCTTCAGTGAATAATTGTTCAAAGGGGGTGAGTGTCGAGGGGTCTCTAATAGTACGACCATGAATCTCAAAGAAATGGTGTATCTGTCTGTACTTCCAGAAGTTCATGCGGGAGCCCTGTCTGCCCGCCGGGAGTGCCTCATAGCTTAGGAGTTTGCCATCTTTCACGAGTTTCCCACAACTGGCGTTCCCATCGTCTACCCATGACTCAAAAAAGGACATTTGCTCGCCCGGGGGGAACCATTGGAAACCCCCCAGTGGGGCCAGTGGGGACACAGGGGGGGCCAGGTGGAGCTCGGTATTAGTCCTATCCCAGACGGTCAGGACATGGGACGTCAGAGGCGAGGTCGTGTCCGACAACCCCCTGTGTTCTCGTGACAACCACGGCGCATAGGATAAATTCCTGCCCGCCAGGCTTTTTTCCAGGGGTACCCAGACCTTGGTGCGGGTATGAAAACGCCAGTCTAAGATCCTCTGTAAGGCTATCGCTCTATAGTATTGTTTAACATCAGGAACCCCTAAGCCCCCTGTTCGCTTCGAGCGTCGTAGCACCCTAATTGCTATTCTAGGTTTATGTGCGTTCCAGATAAAAGTGGTTATCATGCCGGAGATTCGGTCAAAGAATTGCTTGGGTAAGGGGATCGGGAGCATTTGTAGGTAGAATAGTATGCGTGGCAGGACTGTCATCTTTACAATATTCACTCGGCCTAGCCAAGTGAAGGCCGTACGTGCCCAGCGCAGGAGGTCATTTTTGACCGTGGCCAGTAATGGGGTATAGTTGGCAGCATACAGGGTATCAAACCTATTGGTTAGTTGAATACCTAAGTATCGGAGGGATGACGTGGCCCAGGTAAAGGGGAAGGAGGCCCGGAGACCACCGGCAGCGCGGGCGGGGAGATTGATGGGGAGAATCTCTGATTTTGTCAAATTAATTTTGAAATTGGACAAGGTCCCATAAAGTTTCAGTTCTTTCATTAGGTTGGGCAGTGATACTACCGGGTTCGATAAGTGGAAGAGGACATCGTCTGCGTATGCGGAGAGCTTATGCTCGGTGTTGCCGACCTGTAGGCCTTTGATGTCTGGGTTGGCCCTTACGGTCCGAAGCAGGGGTTCTAGAACCAGTGCAAACAGGAGGGGTGACAATGGGCACCCCTGCCTTGTACCGTTGGTAATGGGGAATCTAGAGGATAGGGTACCATTTACTTTTACCTGAGCGCAAGGTGTTGAGTAGAGGGCTAGGATCGTGGCCAGTGTTCGTGGGCCTAGGCCAATCGACCGCAGGACCTCCATCATATAGGACCAGTCCACACGGTCGAAGGCCTTTTCGGCGTCTGTTGATAGAACGATATATGATGGGGGGTCTGGGCGGGTTCGGGCCCAGTGGATAAGGTGGACCGCTCTGAGGGAGTTGTCCCTGGCCTCTCGGCCTACTATGAAGCCTGTCTGGTCAGGGTGCACGATATCGGGCATGAGGTGTTTGATCCTATTCGCTAGAATTTTCGCTAGTAATTTAACATCTAGGTTCAGAAGGGAGATGGGGCGGTAGCTTTGGGGGGCGGTGGGATCCTTGCCCTCTTTAGGAATCACTGTAACGTGCGCCAAGAGGGCTTCTGAAGGGATGTTTTTACCCCCTGCCAAGGAGTTAAAGTATTTGCACAAGGGGGCTGCCAAGTGGGGGAGGAAGGTTTTGTAATATGCCTTAGTGAACCCATCTGGGCCTGGACTCTTTCCGTTAGGCAAGGACTCCACCGTGGCCCCAAGCTCCGCAGTGGTGATCGGGAGTTCAAGTGTCGTGGTTTGGTCTTCTGTGAGCGGGGGAAGGTTAGCCGATTCTAAATATTGCCGGATCGCCTGTAATCTGGCGTCCTGCGCGGTGGGGGGTATATCAGAATTCAAGTTGTAGAGACTCTCATAATATTCCCTGAACCCAGAGGCTATCTTGGAGGAGTGAACCACTATTTCTCCCGAGGAGGTTCGCAATTTCTGAACGTAGGATGCGGCCTGTTGTTTCCTAAGTGCCCGCGCTAGCATCTTACCGCACTTGTTCCCATGTTCATAAAATTTGTGGGCTATGTATCGGAATCGCTTACAGGTTTGCCGGTCTAGAAAACGTAAGAAGAGCTCTCTCAGTTCTGTCAACTCTTTTAGGGCCTCGGGGGTCCCATTCGCCTTGTGTTTTAATTCAGCCTGGCCCAGGGCAGTATGCAGCCTGTGAAAGTCTGCTCCGCGTTCCCGTTTGAGTCTCGCGCCCTGCGAAATCAGTTCTCCCCGAACCACTGCCTTGTGGGCCTCCCATATCAGACCATCCCCCAGGTCGTCAGCCGAGTTCTCAGCAAAGTAGTGGGACAATGCGTCTGTCACTCCCTTCACTGCGACCGAGTCATCCAGCAGATTGTCATTCAGTCGCCACGTCCAGGCCTTTTTCAAACCGGACGGTAGGTCCAGGGCGATAGTGACCGGAGCATGGTCTGAGATGGATATGTTTCCAACAGCAGCGGACTGGAGCTGATCTAGTGTTTTAAGGTCCACATAGACGTGGTCTATTCGGGTGTAAACATCATGTACTTTGGAATAGTAACTGAAGTCGCGGTCAGTAGGGTGTAGCGTGCGCCAGCAGTCCACAAGAAGATGGGACTGGAGTGTTTTCCGGAAGTGCCTAAGGAAGGCGTAAGAGTGTGGAGTTTTCGCGTGAGAAGTATCTAGAAGTGGGTCGGGGCTGATGTTGAAGTCCCCTCCCAGTACCAGACGGCCTTCCCTAAAGTCAGTCAGTCGGTCCAAAGTGGAATCAATAAAAGTGAGTTGATCTGAGTTCGGGGCATAAATCGTGGCAAACGTGTACATCTGGCCAGCGATGCTACCCTTAAGGAACACATACCTACCTCGGGGATCTGATTCGCTACCTAAAGGCTGGAAGGGGCACGACTTATGGATTGCGATAGCCGTCCCTCTAGACTTTGGTGTTGGGGAGTTGCTAAGGAACCACTGGTTAAAGAGATGGGTAGGTAACCTGGGGAGGGATTTGGGTGTAAAGTGGGTCTCTTGGAGAAAGAGTACCTGTGTTTTTAGTCTCTTTAGTTCCCACCACAATTTGCTGCGCTTGTGGGGGGAACAAAGCCCCCTAACATTATATGAGCTTACCTGGAGGGACGCCATAGGGGGGGTTGGTAATCGACGATTCGAGCTGGTTGGGGGCAAGCCCGGCGCGGGGTTCCAACTGCATGGCACACCTGGTAGGAGTAGGAATGGGGGAGTGAGGGTAAAGTCAAGAGAGAAGAGCAGGGAGCACAAGGGAGGAAAGCACAAAAGGTAAGTAAAGAGTAAACAGTTTGTACAACGATGTGGCTTTCGCCATAACATACTAAATCACAACTAAAGGCCTTGCCCAGGGCCCCATCCCCTATATGGGGGGAGGTTCCTGGGTTACAGCCTGTGGTCCCAACTGGGACCATCACCTCGAGAAGGGTGGCCTACTGGGGGGTACGTGAGCCAACATGGAGATGGGACGGGAATACTCCCAGCCCCGCCCACCTCACCTAACGCGGTTCGATGGGGGGGGGAACCAGAGGGGGCATGCCCTTCTAAGGGTGGGCCAGTCTGACCCTTAAGGGGAAGCCAAGTTCAGTGTTCACCACCCAGGCCCAGACAGCGGGCTGAGACACGTCTTAGGGCATTCAATGGGAAAATGGCAAATAATAAAAGTAAAACATTTGGGGCAAACAACAAGAAGAAACGGAAAATCAAAGGATAAGGCTTGTGTGGCTCTAGGGCCATGGCATTAGTAAAGTCCGTGATGCGACAATCCGGAAAGTCAATTCTGGGTTGACAGCTTAGGTAGCAGTGGAAGCATCGTACAGTGGCGCCATTCTATCCTTTAAAAGGTCAGGGCTGTTGGTTGGTCTGTGGGGCGGCGATCACGGCCCCTTCTGCGGTTTCTGCGGGAGGATGATTGCCATGGCTGGGATTGGGGCAGATTCGCAATTGGCCGGTCTGCACAGCCCCTCCAATCCGGGAAATCCACCGGGTCTAGGTCCAGGGAGGATAGGAAAGTCGGAAGGTCATCCTTGGTGCGGAGTGTCACAGTCCTGCCTTCTTTAGTAACTTGTAGGTAAAAGGGGAACCCCCAGCGATATGTCAGACCCGCGTCTTGAATAGCTGTCAGCAGGGGGCGAAGTGCTCTGCGCTGCATGAGAGTGCGCTTGGAGATATCTTGATAAAAAGCTAATTGTGCGCCATCAAAGTCAAAGAAGGGCTTTCCCCGCATTTTCTGCATGATGCGGTCCTTTAAAGTGTATTTGTGAAGTTTGCAAATGATGTCCCTGGGGTTATTCACATCTTGGGAGGGGGGCTTCAGGGCTCTGTGCGCCCGGTCTATCTCAATGGTGGCCGTTGCAGGGAGGCCTAAGATTTCCTTGAAAATCCCTTCCAGGGTTGGAATAATGTCCCGTGCCCCTGTGGCTTCAGGTAGGCCGCGGATTCTTATATTGGCCCTGCGGCTGCGGTTCTCGAAGTCATCGAGCTGACATAATAGGGCCTCTATTTGGTGGTCTTGTGTGGCACATTTATCCTGGAGCATGGAGATGACCGGGAGGGAGTCCTCAAATTTTTGCTCCAGGGACTCCAGCCTACCCCCTAAATGCGTAGTATCGGCCTTAAGCTGGTCTATTTCCTCCTTCAGGGCCCTCTCCACCCTGTCTGCAAACCGTTCCAGGTCTGCCTTGGTGGGGAGGGAGTAAATATGGCGTCTCAAGTCCGTATCCATCAAGGGGTCAGGGAGCTCCTGATCGTCTTCCCTAAGTGTGGGGGAGCCTGGGAAGTCCCGGGGGGGAGATTCACTCACCGATCCCTGGGAGTCTTCCAGCGCCTGCGATCTGGTGTGCTGCGAGGCCTTTGGAGTCTTTGGGGCCTTCGCCGCCGCCATCTTTGAAGCCTCGCGGCCGCGAGTGCCGCTCCCGGCGAAGAAATCGAGCTGTCCTTGTCTGGTCCGTTCTGTCCTCGGTGGCTGGGAGGTAGCCCGGTTCCTTTGGGACATCCTGGGCTGCGGATGGGGTAAGATTCGCCCCGTAGCTGGAGATATGTGCGGCGGTGAGACGGAGCTGAGGAGACGCACGTCTTCACTCCTCCATAGCCAGGACACGCCCCCGAAAAAATTTATTTTAACCGAAAGATTTTACCCCCATCGTGACCAGAGCACTTTTTACAGTTTGGCACTGCGTCGCTTTACCTGACAATTGCACGGTCGTTCGGCACTGTGCACTTTTTTCTCCCACAAATAGAGCTTTCTTTCGGTGGTATTTGATCACCTCTGCTGTTTTTATTTTTTGCGCTATAAACAAAAGAACAGCCACAAATTAGAAAAAAACACAATGGGGGGTTATTTACGAAAGGCAAATCCACTTTGCACTACAAGTGCAAACTACAAGTGCAAAGTGCACCTTAAATTGCACTGAAAGTGCAGTCGCTGTAGATCTGAGGGGGACATGCAAGGAAAATAAACAGCATTTTAGCTTGCACATGATTGGATAATAAAATCAGCAGAGCTTCCCCTCATTTCAGATCTACCCCTCAGATTTACAGCGACTGCACTTTCAGTGCAATTTCAAGTGCACTTTGCACTTGTAGTTTACACTTCTAGTGCAAAGTGGATTTGCCTTTGGTAAATAATATAAACAATATATTTTACTTTTTGCTACAATAAATATCCCACATTTTTTTTTTCAGAAAAACAAATTTTTTCCTCAGTTTAGGCCGATACGTATTCTTCTACCCATTTTTGGTAAAAAAAAAAATTGCAACAATCATACATTGATTGGTTTGCGCAAAAGTTATAGCGTCTACAAAATAGGGGATAGAATTATGGATTTTTTATTATTATTTTTTTTTTTACAAGTAATGGCAGCGATCTGCGATTTTTATTTGGACGACGACATTATGGCGGACAGATCGGCCACTTTAAAAAAAAAATTGGAACCATTGACTGTTATACAGTGATCAGTGCTATAAAAATGCACTGATCACTGTAAAAATTTCACTGGCGGGGAAGGGGTTAACATTAGGGGCCAATCAAGGGGTTAACTGTGTTCCCTCTCTGTGTTCTAACTGAAGAGGGGATGGGACTTTCTAGGGGAAATGACTGATTGTCTGTTCATACTTTGTATGAACAGACGATCAGTCATTTCTCCCCCTGAAAGAACTGGGATCTGTGTGTCACGAGTGATCGCAAGTGCCCGGCGGTCATCGCACCCACCGGGGCACTCGCATTGGCTCCGGGTGTGCTCCCCCAGTGGCCACTGGGCGAAGCAACGTAACATAATGTCGTTTCGCCCAGATGGCCTTGCTGCCGCAAAAAAAACTGCGGCGGTTGGTCGGCAAGTGGTTAATTAATAATAATAAAAAAAAAAAACACTATATATACCACAATTCTTTGTATAATATAAAAGGTGATGCTACACCGAGTAAATGAATACCTAATATGTCACGCTTTAAAAACTGTGCACGCTCGTGGAATGGCGACAAACTATAGTACTTAAAAATCTCTATAAGCGGCGCTTTAAGTGACCTTTACTGGTTACCTGTTTAGAGCTACAGAGGAGGTATAGCACTAAAATTATTGCTTTCACTCTAAAATTTGCAGCGATACCTAGCATGTGTGGTGTGAACACCGTTAACATATGCATGTGTGACTTAGGTATGTGTACGCACCTGCGCACAAGCACTGAGGCAAGTGGTTTTAAACTATAATACAAAGAATATATACAGTACCTTGAAAAAGTATTCATACCCCTTGAAATGTTCCACATGTTGTCATGTTGCAACCAAAAACATAAATGTATTTTATTGGGATTTTATGTGATAGACCAACACAAAGTGGCACATAATTGTGAGGTGGAAGGAAAATGATAAATGTTTTCAATTTTTTTTACAAATAAATATTTGTATGGCGCCCCCCGGAGTCAATACTTTGTAGAACCTCCTTTCACTGCAATTACAGCTGCAAGTCTTTTTGGGGATGTCTCTACCAGCTTTGCTCATCTAGAGAGTGACATTTCTGCCCATTCTTCTTTGCAAAATAGCTCAAGCTCTATCAGATTGGATGCAGAGCGTCTAACAGCAATTTTCAAGTCTTGCCACAGATTCCTAATGTGATTTAGGTCTGGACTGTGACTGGGCCATTCTAACACATGAATATGATTTGATCTAAACCATTCCATTGTAGCTCTGGCTGTATGTTTAGGGTCTTTGTCCTGCTGAAAGGTGAACCTCCGCCCCAGTCTCAAGTCTTTTGCAGACTCTAACAGGTTTTGTATTTGGCTCCATCCATCTTCCCATCAACTCTGACCACAGCTTCCCTGCTGAAGAAAAACATCCCCACAACATTATGCTGCCACCGCCATGTTTCACAGTGGGGATGGTGTGTTCAGGGTGATGTGTAGTGTTAGTTTTCCACCATACATAGGGCCAGATTCACAGTAGAAATATGCCGGCGTATTTTCAAATTTGCCGCGTCGTATCTTTAGTTTGAATTCTCAAACCAAGATACGACGGCTTTAGGCTTCGATCCGACAGGCGTACGGCTTCGTACGCCTTCGGATCGTAGGTGTAATACTTTGGCGCCCGCTGGGTGGAGTTTGCGTCGTTTTCCGCGTCGGGTATGCTAATTAGCTGTTTACGGCGATCCACGAAGGTACGCGCGTTCGTCGCATTCTCTTACGTCGTCGCTAGTCGGCTTTTCCTGGCGTATAGTTACGGCTGCTATTTCATGGCTTATATTTAGACTGCCAATGTTAAAGTATGGCCGTCGTTCCCGCGTCGAATTGAAATTTTTTTTTTTTTGCGTAAGTCGTCCGTGAATAGGAAAGGACGTAAAACACACGTCGCCATTCAAAAGATTATGTCGGTGCGACGTCCTTTAGCGCAAAGCACGGCGGGAAATTTCAAAACGGAGCATGTGCAGTACGTTCGGCGCGGGAACGCGCCTAATTTAAATGATACACGCCCCATTTGAATTAGGCGGGCTTGCGCCGGACGCATTTACATATTCCTTTGCCAGTGAAAGGGTTAAATATATTCGTCAACCAAAAATCATCAAAACCACAACTAAATATTATTTATCGAAAAGTTTTAGTACGCAAAAATGACCTTTAAATAGCTGATAAGACATCCAGTCGTAATTAGTTGCATTCATTGAATGAGATTAACTACCACTAGATATACCATGACCTGGAGAAGTGATAAATGAGAACCTTTACAGACATAACTGATAAAATAGAATAAGTGTTCATAGCCAGTGGTGAGCTCATGCAATATGATTTCTTATTAACCTTTTTAACCTCATTAAAGTGATATTAAAGCCCTAATTTTTTAAGTTCTCTCAGCATCCGATTTAATCATTTGCTGAGTATGCAGCTTCTTTATCTTTTAATCCTTGCCTATCCTCCAGTTTAAGATTGTTACATGACCACTATCCCAAGTTGGTTTCCCGTTTCAGGGTGGCTCCTTTCTCTAGAAGCAGCCTATGGTGCAACCCTTGCATTCAGGGAGTAGAGTTGTGTCTCCCTACACTGTGTGCATCATTTGAAACACACAGCCCCATAGCCTAGAATGGCAAGGCACTCCCCTGCTCCTTCCTCCTCCAATCCCACTCTTCTCCAAGCTAACAGACTGGCTAAAGACTGCACTGTCCACTTTTAAATCTTACCAGTGAAGACCAGAAGTTCGGGAAAGCAGCACTGCGAAAGCAGGAGCCATCAGCATTGGAAGTTGTTGAGTTAAAGGGTCACTAAAGGAAAAAAAAAATTGCCTAAAATTAATGTCTGCAAGGTAGGCAGACAGAATAGTGTAATGATTCTGTTAAAAAACGAGTAAATACCTATTAAATTCCTTCATCTATATCACCTCCGGCATTCTAGTTTCTGTTCTCTCATTCACTTCCTGGTTTGTGGCGCTCGTTCATGTAAAAACTACATTTCCCAGTATGAATTGCAGCACGCCCAGTAATTCACACCTCCTTGAAGTCTCTTAGGCCTAGTACACACGAGAGGATTTATCCGCGGATACGGTCCAACGGACCGTTTCCACGGATAAATCCTCCAGAGGATTTCAGCGGATTTGGATCCGATGGAGTGTACTCACCATAGGATCGAAATCCGCGCCGAAATCCCCTCACGATGACGTGTTGCGCCGTCGCCGCGATGATGACGCGGCGACGAGCGCGACGCTGTCATATAAGGAATTCCACGCATGCGTCGAATCATTACGACGCATGTGGGGGATCCCTTCGGATGGATTGATCCGGTGAGTCTGTACAGACCAGCGGATCAATCCGTTGGGATGGATTCAAGCGGATAGATTTGAAAGCATGTCTTCAAATTTTTATCCGCTTGAAATCCATCCCAGGGGAGAAAAATCCGTGGAAACAGATCCGCTGGATTGTACACACCATAGAATCTATCCGCTGAAACCGATCCACTGAGATTTTTTAGCGGATGGATTCTATTGTGTGTACGGGGCCTCACACATAGAGAGCGTCCTGCCGCACAGATGTAGTTCCCAGGAGGGGGCGAGCACGTTACTCACCACCACAGTAAAGCCTCCCTTCACAGTGGTGAGTAACAATCAGACAAGCAGGAAGTGAACAGAACAGAGAAGAAATAGAGCAACTTCTGAGCAAAAACGAACAATGAGGAAGTGAAAAGAGGAATGTCTGCAGGTAAAGGATGCTTATTATGAAAAAAAATGTTTTCCTTTACAAACCCTTTATGCTTTTTTAACAGTTTATTGGGTATTTTTTTTTTTATAGTGCTCGATGTGTTAAACTAAAAAAAAAAAACACTGTGGGTTTAATACTACTTTAAAGTATTACTAAACCCACAACAGTAAAATCAGTCTGTATTATATGCAGAATAGCATGCTTGTTATACTCACTGTGGAATTTAAGGGGTTAATCCTCTGCATTGTGTAAAAGGGCTGTTTTATCCTGTATTCACAGATCCTCCCCCTCCTATACTGTCTGTCTTGGGAAGGTCAGCTACCTGCACATGCTCAGTTGTGTCATTTATGCTGGAGAGAACATTTCCTTGTTCTCAGAGCTTCCCAGGTCACATGATAATGATATCACACATGTGGGCGTGTATACAGGCTGCAGTGAAAATCTCCTCCTTCCTCAACTCTCAGCACTAAAGAAACTGTGCAGTTTATCATGTAAACATAGTATACAGATCCTCCAAAAAGGTAAAAAGTGGCAGTATTTTAATGTTTAAATAAGATTTATGAGCTGTGGGCGCTGTGGGCACTGTTGGGGGGTGGGTTGGCGCGGATGAACTATTTTCATATTACTTAGTTTAGTAACACTTTAAGGTGGTTGTATACCTCGGAAATAAATAATAAATAGTGTGTACTTGCCTCAATCCAAAGCACCTAGTGTGGTTTCTGGCTGCTGTCTCCTTCCTCTGATAGCTGCATGAGTGGGACAGAGGGAGACAGAGCTGTCCCCCCCTCCCCCGGCTGACAGCTTTAGCTGTGCATGTTTTCCTATGAGACTATGTAGAGGTGGGGGCATGTCCGTTCCCTCCACTCAGGTGTCAAATTACACTCAGCTCTGTGCTCTATGCTGTGCAGGGTCTGACTTCAGGTCCCTGCCCCCTGCTTGCTAGAGCTCATAAATGCTGTGTAAATTCTGGACATTGAACAGATGTAGAGAAAAAAAGGTTGCAGAACGGAAGATTGATTTAATCCCTGTATATCACCTGAGACCAGTCACATCACTGGGGATATGTGAGGGTTTACAACCCACTGTATTGTTGCTGGTTCATTTGGTCAAGGTAAATACCCCCCCTGTGTAGGATACAGCTGTACCAACAAAGTGCTCAGTGAATGGATTTACTGCCTAAGGGGAAGCTGAATATCATAAACATACCTGACCGGGAACCCTCACACCCTCACCCTGCACAGGTACCATTACAACCCATTAGGAGAGATAGGTTTGTAACACATGGTCAAGGATATAGGAACAGACATGCTGTTAGTATAACACTGCATGTTATTTGGGATGTTACATAATATCCACATTGAATAGCATGTTGTTTACGAGCAAGAAAAATAAAAAACACTTTACATAACTGTGAATGAGTAACTAGACATACAGAGGCTGGGGTTGCCATCTAGTGGACAGACATGGAAGTTCATGCTCTGAACCTAATGACCCATAAAACTAAATTTTGGGCTAGATTCAGGTAGGGGCGCGCAATCTAACGGCAGGGCAGCGTATCGTATTTACGCTACGCCGCCGCAACTTACAGGAGCAAGTGCAGTATTCACAAAGCACTTGCTCCGTAAGTTGCGGCGGCGTAGCGTAAATGGGGCCCGCGTAATTCAAATGTGTAAGGGGGGGGCGTGTTTTATGTTAATGTGTGTTGACCTGACGTGATTGACGTTTTGTACGAACGGCGCATGCGCCGTCCGTGTACATATCCCAGTGTGCATTGCTCCAAATGACGTCGCAAGGATGTCATTGGTTTCGACTTGAACGTAAATTACGTCCAGCCCTATTCGCGAACGAATTACGCAAACGACATAAAAAATTCAGAAATCGAAGCGGGAACGACGTCCATACTTAACATTGAGTGCGCCTCATAGAAGCAGGCAGGCTGAAAAAGCCTTATGCAAACGACGTAAAAAACGAACGCGGGCGCACGTACGTTTGTGAATCGACGTAACTAGGTAATTTGCATATTCTACGCCGAAAACAACAGAAGCGCCACCTAGCGGCCAGCGTGAGAATGCACCCTAAGATACGACGGCGTAATAGGATTACGCCAGTCGTATCTTAGGCTAATGTCGGCGTATCTAGCTTTCTGAATACAGAAAGTAGATACGCCGGCGCAGCTTTGAATTTACGCGGCGTATCTATGGATACACCGGTGTAATTCTTTGCTGAATCTAGCCCTTTGTTTTTTGCAAATGGCGAGGTCACTAAAGTTACAAAAATTCTCCTAAGACAGAATAAAAAATAAAAAAAAGTGATGTCATGTGTTGTAGTGTATTTCTATTGTATTTTCGGACGACAACTGTACTGATTAAATGAAAATCGTACGATCTGGTATCATACGAGAATTTTTTTTTTTTTTTTGTCCTATCGGATAATATCGGATGAACTGTCGGGATCGGCTCTTGAAAGCTCTGTACTAATGATCCAATTATTGTACGATCAATATTTTTCGTCCGATTTTCAGATCATGTGTATGGGCCATTAGGCTGCCTCCGCATCAAGCATTTGGTAGACTGTTTTTTTTTTGTGTTATTCAAGACATGCATAGAACAACCTATTCATTTACATGCATTTGCCGTGCATTTTTAATGTACCTGCGATGCGTTTAAAAAAAAAAAAGATTTTAATTTATTTACATTTTTTTGTTGTGTGTTCATGTGCGTTTGTGTGCATTTGCAGTGCATTCTGGTGTGGAAAAATGCAGCATGCTGTACCTATTTTTTAAAGCACCTGAAAGCACCCTTAGCCTTGGTTAGGAGGTTTAGGGTAGATTCACACCAGATGCAGTGGGATGGCACCCACCGCAGGCGGCGTTCACACCACTGCACTGTGGTGGTAGCGGGCAATGTGCACTGATAAAAAGTACAGCATGCAGTACTTTTTTTGCACAGCGCAATGCAAGGAAATCCACTGAACGCTCTACCAACCACCATCCGATTGGAGGTAAACCACCTGGCCTTCAGGAGAAAGATCAAGACCCATATCTTCTGAGGGCCCAGGGAATGGATACCAAGCGCCCAGATGCGATTCAGTTCGCATGTGTTGCGCTATATAAGTTTCTCACTCACTCACTGTGCGGCTGACAATTTAACTTTACGAGATATCTGTGTGACATCTCATTAAAATTTGCTTAAAGAAAAAAAAAGGAAACTGTGATTCACTGAGCTCAGTCCACAGATCACACTGCACACAAACCACTGTGCTGCAATGCAGCAGCTGGTGTGAATTAACCCTTAGGGTTATGTTTTAGATGCAGTAGGTTTAAGCTGGCCATACATTAAAGAAGCACATTTTTTTGCAGGTAAAAAATATGCATTTATTATTTTTGTTGCTTTTAATCATTGATTGAATATTCGCTGTTGTAACACCTGGGTGGGCTCATGTCGCAATGCTCTGCGCTCCGAGCCCATCCTATTTTGAAGCCTATTAGAGCCGCTGTAATTCAGGCACCTGGCATGCTGAAAGGGGCCGGATGCATTAATAGGGGGTGGCCTCGGCGGCCATGGATAAATTCATGCATTGCACTGGGATCACACTGGGATCACAGAAAGACACAACTATATTTTGCCTAGGCAGGCATCTGATTCTGCTGATCATATCGTTGATACCCCCTTTTTGTTTGTTCCAACCCTGTCTGCTGATGGCCCTTAGAGCCGGTTCACATTTAGGCGGCACGAGTTCGGGGGCGACTCGGCAAGGCGTCCTGAAGACGACTTCAGAGGCGACCTGCAAAATGATCTCTGTATATAAGTCAATGCAAGTCGCCCCCGAAGTCGTACAAGAACCTTTTTCTAAGTCAGAAAGCGACTTGCGTCGCTCCTATTAGAACGGTTCTGGTGAATAGAATGGGACGCGACTCGTCAGGCGGCTGAGCCGCCTGACGAGTGGCCCCAGTGTGAACCGGCTCTTATTCTGCTTTCTACCTCATTTCATCCACTGCAGGCATTTCTACATAAAAATGTATTTTGTGCATGGGAAAGGTAAGAGAGTGGCTGAGATTTAAACTCCCTGTATGTGATATCAGGAATTCCTGCCGTTAAACCTCACCTCCAGGGTGAATCAAGACTAATGCCCCATACACCGGATCGGAAATTCCGACAGCAAAAGTCCGATGTGAGCTTTTAAATGGAAATTCTGACCGTGTGTAGGCTCCATCGGACTTTTGCTGTCGGAATTTCCGCCAACAAAAGATTGAGAGCTGGTTCTCAAATTTTCTGATGGAAAATCCGATCGTCTGAAGCAATTCCGACATGCAAAATTCTATTAAAATAATTACAGCACCATATACATAAATAGAAGGGTCAATGTAAATGAAACGGTGTGTGTTCAGTATCACTTTAGGACCTAGAGGCTGTGACACTGTGACAGTGTATATATAAGTTTCTGGTGGTAAGTTTGCTTATTAAAGTTCCCAAAAATTGAACTTCCGCTTTTTGGAATCCTCCCTCCCTCCGGTGTCACATTTGGCACCTTTCAGGGGGGAGGAGGGAGCAGATACCTGTGTAATACAGGTATTTGCTCCAACTTCTGGGCATAGATCACCACGGTGACCTACGCCACGTCCGGCGCTTACTCCGTCCCCCCCACTGTCTTCTGGGAGACACACATGTCCCAGAAGACAGCAGGGACCAGTGGGATCACGCAGCGCGACTCGCGCATGAGCAGTAGGGAACCAGGAAGTGAAGCCGCAAGGCTTCACTTCCTGGTTCCCTTACTGAAGATGGCGGCACCCGAGAGCCGAGCGACAAACCGGCTTCGGGACCCGACGTCGCGGGCGACCAGGACAGGTACGTGTCAATGCATTAAAAGTCAGCAGTTGCAGTATTTGTAGCTGCTGACTTTTAAAAAAAAAAAATTCAGTGGAACTCCGCTTTAATTTTGTACTGTCTAGCTTATGTGCCAAGAGCAACCAAAACCAATACACATAACAAGCTTGCCACCTGGTGGACATATCTGAGCATGCATGCGCCATCTTTATAATTGGTATCAACCACTTAAAGCTAAATGCTTAAAGCATTGTTGTTCAAAGCCAGAAAAGATCTGCTAGTGATATAAACGGTCCTGCAGGACGCTCATTGATACAATGTGAAGTCATTTTCCCACAAATACCTGACAGTGGGGGAGGATTAAATCTCTATTTCAGATGCAGTTATCTCATATAAACTACCATTTCCATTTTAATTACATGACTGTTCTGCGAGGAGGAGGAAGCTGTAGAATCCCCATGGTTGCTATCCCTGCCTTTTGCAAATATTCCTGTTGTTTGAAACATGAGCTGGTGCCATGTTATGACAAAGCTATCCTGGAGGAGGATAGCGGCGGAAACAGCGTGTCTGCGTTCTATCATGTAATATTGTCAATGTTGGTGCTGTGTAGTCAATTAACCACTTGACCTCTGGAAGATTTACCCCCGTTCAGAATCAGGCAATTATTTTGCGATACGGCACTGCATTACTTTAACTGACGCTGTACATAAATTAAATGTATGTATTTTTTTGTCCCACAAATAGCGCTTTCTTTTGGTGGTTTATTATCACCACTGTTTTTTTTTTATTTTTTGTGCTATATAAACAAAGAAAGACCAACAATTTTGACAGAATTCCGCTCAAGCCTGCCGTGCATACACACGGTCACACAAAAGTTCGGTGAACTTTTGACTGCTAAGAACGTGGTGACGTAAAAGTCTACGACAAGCCAAGAAAATTAAGTTCTATGCTTCTGACCATACGTCGATTTTTTTCCCCAGCATGTGTCGGAATTTTGCGTGTGGGGATTTGTACACACGATCAGAAATTCCGATCAGTTTTTTCCTGACGGGAAAAAAGAGATCCTGCTCTCTATCTTTTTCCAGCAGTTTTTCCGTTGGAAAAAGTCCGATGGAGCATACACACGGTCCGGATTCCCGACCAAAAGCTCTAATTAGACTTGTACACACGAGCAGGAAAACCGCTCGTGTGTACAGGGCATAACTTTCTGCTATAAAACATATCCAATAAAAAAAAGATTCTTGGTAAATTTAGGCCATTATGTATTCAGCTACATATTTTTGGTAAAAAAAAAAATCCCAAAAGGTGTATATTGATTGTTTTGCACCAAAAGTTATAGGGCCAGATTCACAAAGAGATACGACGGTGTATCTCCTGATACGCCGTCGTATCTCTGATTTCCGTCGGTCGTATCTATGCGGCTGATTCATAGAATCAGTTACGCATAGATATGCCTAAGATCGGACAGGTGTAAGTGACTTACACCGTCGGATCTTAGGCTGCAATTCCAGGCCGGCCGCTAGGTGGCGATTCCGTGTCTTTTACGCGTCGAATATGCTAATGAGCATTTACGCCGATTCTGAAACGAACGACCGCCCGTCGCTTTTTTTTTTTACGTCGTTTGCGTTTGGATTTTTCTGGCGTATAGTTACCCCTGGGTCTATGAGGCGCAGCCAATGTTAAGTATGGCCATCGTTCCCGCACCGAAATTTGAATTTTTTACGTCGTTTGCGTAAGTCGTTCGCGAATACGGATGGACGTAATTTACGTAAACGTCTAAACCAGAGACGTCCTTGCGACGTCATTTGGAGCAATGCACGCTGGAAAAAAAATTCCGGACGGCGCATGCGCTATTCAAACGGCGCGGGGACGCGCATGATTTGAATAGTACACTCCACCTAGCCGCAGAATTTGAATTCCGCTGGGGGATTTACGATACGCCGCCGCAAGTTTTGAGGTAAGTGCTTTGTGAATTAACCACTTGCCTCAAAAACTTGCGGCGGTAAATCTTAAATCAGATAGGTTACGCGGATCTAAAGATCCGCTAACCTATGTGAATCTGGCCTATAGCGTCTACAAACTATGGGATATATATATACTGGAATTCTTATTTATTATTTTTTTTTATACTAGTGATGGTGGGGATCAGTGACTTACAGCAGGACTATGATAATCTGACACTGGCTAACACTTTGTGGGAACCAGTGACACTAATACCGTGATCAATGCTACAAATATTCACTGTCACTGTACTAATGACATGGCTAGGAAGGGGCTAACATTTAGGGTGATCAAAGGGTTAACTGTGGGCCTAACCTGTGTTTTTGTGTACACTGTGTGGTGCTTTCTCTACGGGATGTTACCGGTTTTTATCCCCTGCTTTGCAAGGAAAGAAAAACCATCACATTCCTGCTTTCAGGATGGAGCTCTGCATTGTTTTAGGGTTGCCACCTGTCTGGAATTCCCCTGTGCAGTCCGGGTTTCGAATCCTGTGTCCGGGTTTCAAACTTGGACACTATTCATAATGGACTGTGGCTCCCCAAGTAACCAAGTGCCACAACCGCCCAGTGCATAGGGGTGCGCACAGGCCCCATACATGGACAGAAAAGGGCTTGATCTACTCCACCTCCTCCCACCTCTACCCCTCTGTCTGTCCACCCACATTGCAATCCACAGCGTTCTGTGCCTCAGAAAAGGGATGTGTGGGTTGGAGATTTGAAGCTCAGGAACCAGCAGATACATAGGGGATGAAAGGGTTTCGATACCTGAACCTCCATCCTTGGGTGAGTGAGTGTCTGGGACTGAAGTCTCCCCCTCCCTCCCTTCTCTCTCTCCTGCCTCCAAGCTAGTGAGTACACAAAGGTACGTGGGACTCAGATGTAAGGGGTGCCCTGTGTACTCTGATGTAAGGGGGGCTTTGGGAACCCTAATTTAAGGAGAATGCTGGAAACTCTGATGTAATTGGGAGGTTTGGTGAGCAGAAACCTTCCATCAGAGTTCTCCTTTACATCAGAGTCCACAGTGTTCCCCCTTAAAAAATTATTTGCCATTGCGCTACTAAAGTGTTTCGGGTTTGGCTTGAAGAAAAGGTGGCAACCCTACATTTGTTTACATATGCAGAGCTCCGTACAGCCTCTCTCTTCGACGATCAGCAGGTGCCGGTGGACATCCATTGGCTGACACCCACTGATCGGCTTCTGCTGACTACTCACAGCAAAAGCGGCCCACCGGCGTTGCTGTACCCGGAAGTGCAGAATCACGTACTGTAGCATTAAATCTACTATAGGGCGATCGGCGAGTGGTTAAAGTGCAAGTAATCCTTAACCTATTTGTTTTGAGAACAGAATAATTAAAGGCTAAGTCCAACATGAAACATGGTCACAGTCTACAGCCCCCCCCCCCCCCACCATCAAACTGCCCCCACTTACCTGAATACAGGGGTTCTTCTGCTTGGCCCCTGCAGATTTGTCCCCAGGTTCTATTCCCAAGTGAATGCACAGCAGCCAGGCACACAGCAGCTCCCTCAGTCTTGCAACACAATGACCAGGCAGTGGGTGCCTTTTCAAGGTTTAAAGTATAACTAAAGGCTCTCACTCTAATGATCGCGGCGATGCCTCACATGTGTTGTTTGAACACTATTTTCATATGCGGGCGCTGCTCACGTCTGTGTTCGCTTCTGCGCGCAAGCTCGTCGGGGCGCTTTAAAAAAAAATGTTTTCTTATTTTTTAATTTTGTTTTATTTTTACACAGTTTTTTTATTTGAGTCACTTTTATTACTATTACAAGGAATGTAAACATCCATTGTAATAGAAAAAATCATGACAGGTCCTCTTAAATATGAGATCTGGTGTCAAAAAGACCTCAGCAAGCTGCTGCCATAACAGATATCCTGCTTCAAAGTTCCAACGTATATAGTCGTGCGGCGGTCCGGAAGTGGTTAAATGTTTTTGCTGGAGTTTGGCTTTGATTTGTTAGTCAAGTCCATCTAACTCTTCTACACTCTATCAGACTAAGGCCTCGTACACACAACCGTTTTCCTCGACAAAATCCATCAAGAAACTTGGTGGCAGAGCTTTTTTAGTTAGTTAGTTTTCTAGAAATAATTTAACAAAATACAAAATACAAAATTTAACAAAATACACTGATCTGCCATAACATTATAACCACCCTCCTAATATTGAGTAGGTCCCTTATTTGCCACCAAAACAGTCCTGACCTGTTGAGGCACGGACTCCACTAGACCATTTTTGGTCGGTCCTGACCAATGCAGACCAGAAAAATCCCACAGTTCCTGCAGTTTATGAGAAGCTCTGACCCAGTCGTCTAGCCATTACACTGTGGCCCTTGTCAAAGTCACCCAGATCCTTACAGCCATTTTTTCTGCTTTCAACAAATCCAACTTCAGGGACAACATGTTTACTTCCTGCCTCATATATCCCACCCACTTTCAGGTACCATTGTAATGTGATAATCAACGTTATTCACTTTACCTGTCATTGGTCATAATGTTATGGCTGATCGGTGTATATAGTGGGTTAGATTCAGAGAACAATTACGCCGGCGTATCCATAGATACGCCGCGTAATTGCTAAGCTGCGCCGACGTATCTACTTTCTGTATTCAGAAAGCTAGATACGCCGACTTTAGCCTAAGATACGACTGGCATAAGTCTCTTACGCCGTTGTATCTTAGGGTGCATTCTGACGCTGGCCGCTAGGGGCGCTTCCGTTGCTGTCGGCGTAGAATATGCAAATTTTCTAGATACGCCGATTCACAAACGTACGTGCGCCCAGCGTTAGTTTTTTACGTTGTTTGCGTAAAGGCTTTTTCTGAGTAAGGTTGCTCCTGCTATTAGGAGGCGCAGCCAATGTTAAGTATGGACGTCGTTCCCGCTTCGAAATTTAAATTATTTACGTTGTTTGCATAAGTCGTTCACGAATAGGGCTGGACGTAATTTACGTTCACGTCGAAACCAATACGTCATTGCGCCGTACTTGGAAGCAATGCACACTGGGATATGTACACGGACGGCGCAAAACGTCAATCACGTCAGGTTATCACACATTTACATAAAACACGCCCCCCATTCCACATTTGAATTACGTGCGATTACGTGCGATTACACTGGCCCCATTTACGCTACGCGTGAATACAGCACTTGCTCCTGTAAGATACGGCGGCATAGCGTAAATGCGATACGCTGCGCCGCCGTATCATTGCGCGCCCGTACGTGAATCTACCCCAATGTTTTTTTTTGCATTTCTTACATTTTGTCCACTAGGTGGCAGTAAATGGTTATATAAATGTGTTATCCATCTTCACAACTCGGCACCCAAATGTGTGTCCTCTTTTCTTCGCACCTGTCAACTATTTGCTCTCATATATACTGTGTAGACCAACTCATCCTGTAAAAAGAATCAGGTCGCATATTTTCAAGCACTAGTATATAGGAAAAGTAAAGGTTGTGTTTATACCAACTGGCCAGGTGTTCATTTTCATTTCACTATCCTGCAGCTTCAAGACATTTTTCTTGATGTTGACCTCTGTGGATGTCTGCACCAATGAAGAATTTTTTTTTTAGTTCTATTTGAAATTGTGTGCAAGTTAAAACTAGTGACTTTCCCTCAAAGCACTGGAGTTAAACAATTTCAGCAGCTGATTAAATCACTTACTAAATATGTACTTTTGGGGAGTTGGGGGGCAATGTGGGACTTATTTGGAGGTTGGAGAGGGCTGGGTGACACTTTGGGATGCACTATGGAGATTGAAGGCTCTCAGGGGGCTTGCGCTATGGGAAGTTGAGGGGGAACGGTGGGACTCTGTTGGAGGCACTATGGAGTGCTGGAGGCTCTGTAGCAGTCTGGGTGGCACTATGGGAGGTTGGGGAGAGGGGGTCACTGTTCAGGCTGTGGGGCCTAGGGGCACTGTGGGTGGTTGGGGTGTACTGTGGAGGCTGAGGGTTCTCAGGGGGCTTAGGGGCACCTTGGGATGTTGAGGGGGCATTATGGGACTGTGTTGGAAGCACTATGGAGTGCTGAAAGTTCTGCAGCAGTTTGGGTGGCACTGTGGGAAGTTGTGGGCACTGTGCAGGGTGGGGGCCTGGGGACACTATGGGAGGTTGGGGGCACTTTGGAGAGCTGGAGGCTCTGCAGCAGACTGGGCGGCACTGTGGGAGGTTGCGGTCCATTGTGGAGGTTGAAGGCTCTTAGGGGGCTTGGGGGCACTGTGGGAAGTTAAAGGGCACTACGGGACTCTGTTGGAGGTTGGGGGCACTATGAAGTGCTGGAGGCTGTGCAGCAGTCTATGTGGCACTGTGCAGGCTGTGGGCTCTCAAGCGGCCTGGGGCCCCTATATTAGGTTGGGGGCACTATGGAGAGCTGGAGGCTCCCCGGAAGCTTAGGGGCACTGTGGGAAGTTGAGGGGGCACTATAGGATTCTGTTGGAGGCACTATGGAGTGCTGGAGGCTCTGCAGAAGTCTGAGTGGCATTGTGGGAGGTTGGGGGGCACTGTGCAGGCTGTGGGCTCTCAGGGGGCCTGGGGAAACTGTGGGACATCATGGGAGGTTGGGGGCACTATGGAGAGATGGAGGCTCTGCAGCAGGTTGAACCGCACTGTGGGAGGCTAGGGGCCACTGTGCATATTGAGGGCTCTCAGGGGGCCTGGAAACACTTTGGGCAACTATGGGAGCTTGAGTAGGCACTGTGGAAGCAGGGAGGCATTGTGGAAGGTTAAGGTGTCTGCAGCTGGAGGCCCAGGAGAGGGGAGGCCATGGCCTGATGGTTTAGAAGCACTAGTCTAATTAATGCCTCCAAATGTGCCACATTGCCATATGTCAATATGGTTTTTATCTAGAAGACTCTTATGCCTCGTACACACGGCCGGACTTTCTGAAAAAAAAAAAGTCAGACAAGCTTTTTTCTCCTCAGTAAGTTCGGCCGTGTGTAGCCTCCATCGGACTTTTTTTGTCGGAAGTCCGACAAACCTTAGATAGAGAACCTGTTCTCTATCTTTCCGTCAGACTTCCGGCGGACTCTTTCATGGTCAAAAGTCCGACCGTGTGTACAGGGAGGGCATCAGGGGTTGATTTACTAAAACTGGAGAATGCAAAATCCGGTGCAGCTCTGCATGGTAGCCACTCTGCTTCTAACTTCTGCTTGTTCGATTAAGCTTTGGTAAAAACAAAAAACCCGGAAAGCTGATTGGTTTCTATCCAGATCTGCACCAGAGTTTGCACACTCCAGATTTAGTAAATCAACCCCTAAATATCTGTTATACATGTAAATTAATGATTTCAGATATTCTCTGCTAACAGCCTGTGTATGGAAAGACTTTCGATACTCACTAGGAAGATGGACAGAAGACCACATTACTGCTTACATGAGCTTCTAGTACAGTGGTTCTCAACCTGGGGGTCGTATGATGATTTGCCAGGGGTCACCGAATCCTGGGCTGTTCCTGAAGCCTTTTCGCAGCCGCCCATTCAGTTCATGGCATGGCTGGGGGGCATAGACTAGAGGTCAGAGACACAGTGAGTAACACTGCCTGTGATTATAGTTGCCATTAAAACTCCCCACTACAGTTCTCAGATCAGCAGATGACCTTGATCAAGAACACCTTAAGTTGGTTGACCAGAACTCCCCCCGGCATTGCCACTCATCCCACCCCCCACTGAGGAGTAAGAGAAGGAATCAAAATAGAGAATGCATGGAAGGGAGAGGAAAAGAGGAGGAGAAACAAAGAAAAAGGGAGAGAAAGAATAAGAGAAAGAACAAGAAAGATGGCTATAGAGAGGGATGGGGAAAAAAAAAAAAAAAATTAGGATAGAGAGATAAAAGGGAAAGAAAGGAGAACAAAGAGAAAGGCCTCGTACACACGACCGAGAATCTCGTCGTAATAGAAACGTTGTTTTTCTTCGACGAGTTCCTTGTTAGGCTTGTCGAGAATCTTGACAAGCTTTCTTTGCGTACACACTGTCAAGACAAAGGGGCAGATTCACATAGAATCCGCGGCGGCGTAGTGTAAGCCATTCATACTACGCCGCCACAACTTACTGGAGCAAGTGCCGTATTCTCCAAGCACTTGCTCCATAATTTGCGGCGGCGTAGTGTAAATGGCCCGGCGTATGGCCGCGCAATTCAAAGGGGGCGGCTTGTATTTTAATTAAGCACGCCCCCGCGCCGATTGAACTGCGCATGCGCCGGCCGTAAAAATAGCCCAGTGCGCATGCTCCAGCTCACGACGGAAAACGTCAATGAAGCCGACGTGAGCGTCATTGACGTAAAGTCCTATTCGCGAACGACTTAGTAAAACGACGGAAAAAGACGACGCTGACCCGATGCCATACTTAACATGGCATAAGGCAGACTGACGTAAGGTTACCCCTCATATAGCAGGGGTAACCTTACGCTTACGGAAACTATGTAAACGACGACGAGGCGGCGCAAAATCGTTTGGGAATCGGCGTATTCGCCTCATTTGCATATGCGACGCTGAAATCAACGTAAAAGTCACCTAGCGGCCAGCGTAGTATTGCATTTAGGATCCGACGGTGTAAGTGACTTACACCAGTCGGATCCTAGCCTAATTCTGGCCTATCTTGTTTTGAGAATACAAAACAATAACACGCCGGCGGGATTTTCTAATTACGCCGGTGTATCTGTACACCGGCGTAATTCTTTTGAGAATCTGGCCCATAATCTCGTCGTTCTCAAACGCGGTGACGTACAACACGTACGACGGCAGGGGAAGTTCGATTCCACTGGCACAACCCTTGGGGCTGCTTTTGCTAATCTCATGTTACTGCGTGTTAAGTAAAAGTTTGGTGAGAGACGATTCGCGCTTTTCAGTCTGTTAAAGCGTGACGAATGTGCTATCTCCATTACGAACGCTACTTTTACTGAAGGTGCGCTCCCGTCTCATACTTTATTCTGAGCATGCGCGGGTTTCTAAGCATACACACAAATGTGTTTCTCGTCGTAAAACCAGCCTGACAAGGAACACGACGAGGAAATTGAGACTCCCGACGAGAAAAAAGAGAGCATGTTCCCTTTTTTTTCTCGTCGAGTTCCACGACAGTTTTCTCGACGAAAAACATACACACGACGGTCGTGTGTACGAGGCTAAAGAGTGGTACATCCTAAAATGTACCATAAGGAGTTTAAATACTGTAGGAGTGGAAGGGACTCGGGGAGCGCTAAATGTCAGCAGCACAATTACTTGTCTTGCCTTGAATACTGACAACCCAAGAAAATAATTTTACTGTTGGGGTCCCCACAACTTGGGAAATTTTATCAAGAGGTCACGGCACTAGAAAGTTTGAGAACCACTGGACTAGTACAATCTCTTCCACTCACTACATCCTTTTAGAAGCTGTCCCCACAATACAGATTTGCCACATTTTCCCATTGTTTTTTTTTTTTTTGCAGAACAGGCCGCTTACAGCTGAGATGGAGGGGAGTCTGGTTGCTCAATCTATATACACACAGATTTAAAAATCTACAGATAAAGAATGCACCAAACACATATACAATAAAACCAAAGAAACATCTTTTTTTTTTTTTAATAATAAAAAAAAAAATGTACATACATAATACATCTTTATACAAAATACGATAGAAGCAACATACATTCAGAGAATAAATTAAACATACACTCCGGTCACACTGAAAATGAAGCTTTGAGATGTAAATAGAGGATAACATACCAGTGTTATATCAAAGCATCATGCCCCAGTCTACCCCACGGAAACTTGTACCTGTTCTGGGAACACCAGCTCCTGAGGCATGTGAAATAACAAGGTGTGTTCACTGGCCTGCCCACTGTCAGCTCCTTGTTATCTCTCACACAGTAAGCCCCCGTTCACACCGGTGCCTCTTGTCATGCGATTTAACAGTTGCAAATCGTATGACAAGTCGCACCCTATTGAACAGCAATGGAACCGTTCAATATCGGTAACGCACTGATTTGAAAAAGTCGTTCCTGCACTATTTTTTTGCGATTTCAGATGCGACTTGCATAGACATCTGTGACACAGATGTCAGTCAAGTAGCACCTGATTTCAAAGTAGCAAGGACAGAAGCGTGGCTTCATGCACATCGGTCTATTGAACTGATGAAAAAAAATTACGTTTTTAAAAACGTCACTTTAATTGACCGTGTGTGGGGGAAAACGTCGTTTTATGTCTTCTAAAAAACGACCAAAAAAAAATTGAAGCATGCTTCAATTTTATGTGTCGTTTTTCAAAACGTCAACTTTTACTTCACAGAAATTGACCGTGTGTAGTAAAAAACGTCGTTTAAAACGACGTTTTTTCACCCGCGCATGCCCAGAAGCTACCTATGAAGCGAGCTTCAATGGAAAAAGTGGTGAGAACGTAACCTCGCTTTGCTAGAACATTGTGAGAAAAACGATGGTGTGTAGACAACTTCGTCTTTGAAAATTGAAGTTTCAAAAACGTCGTTTTTTACTTCACAGAAAATGTCGTTTTTTTTCATCACATAAAGTGATGGTGTGTACGGGGCATTATATCTGCAAAAGTAGTACAAAATTGGTGCGGCGCAACAAAGTCTGTGTCGCACCGATTGGAACAATGCCATTACCTCCAATATGCTGCGACTTGTCATGCGATTTGATCTCTCAAATCGCATGACAAATCGCTCCAATGTGAACCAGGGCTTAGAGGGGAATTTTAAAAAAACGTGACGCAAGCAAGGCCCACCCAGGAGCACAATGGATTACAAAAGCTGGGATCCTATTGGGACAGAAGTTGCCACTGCTGACTTCTTTTTAAAGTTGCAAAGTCTTGGACTGGCATCTTCACCCAGTACGTGGTAATTTATTGATCAGAAAACAAATATGCAGCCAGTGAAATTGAGACCCCAGATCTTAGGGGCCCATTTATAACCGAGCGGACTGTCAGCCATCAGACACTGCAGTGTTTACTCCATACTGCATCAGCATTTCATTCATAAAATGTAGACCATGCTGTGGAGCCCGCAGTGTCCCATGGACTTCGCTAATTGCAAAGAGAACTCCACGATTGGAGGAGAGGCCAGTCACATGACTATGACACGTGGCTTGGGATTAATGGTGCTCCACAAATCCTAACACACATTTGTAATGCAAACTGCTGTGCTTTAAGACTATGGGCTAGATTCAGATAGCCCTGCGTAATTTTGTGTGGGCGTAACGTATCTCCGATACGTTACGCCGCCGTAAATTAGGGCGTAAGTTCCGTATTCAGAAAGAACTTACGCCCTAAGTTACGGCGGCGTAACGTATGTGCTCCGGCGTAAGCCCACCTAATTCAAATTTGGATGATGTGGGCGTGTTTTATATAAATTTAGTGTGACCCCACGTATTTGACATTTCACAGTGCGCATGCTCGAAATTCCGCCGCAAATCGTCAATGCTTTAGACGTGAACGTAACTTATGTACAGCCCTATTAGCGAACGACTTATGCAAACGATGTAAAAATTTCAAAATTTGACGCGGGAACGACATCCATATTTAACATTGCGTACGCCTCATAAAGCAGGAGTAACCTTTCGCCGGAAAAAGCCTAACGTAAACGATGTAAAAAAATGCGCCGGGCGTACGTACGTTTGTGAATCGGCGTATCTACCTAATTAGCATATTCCTTGCGTAAATCGATGGAAGCGCCACCTAGCGGCCAGCGTAAAATTGCAACTAAGATACGACGGCTTAAGAGACTTACGCCGGTCGGATCTTAGTCAAATCTATGCGTAACTGATTCTAAGAATCAGGCGCATAGATACGACGCCGCAATTTAGAGATACGGCGGCGTATCTGGAGATACACCGTCGTATCTCCTACCTGAATCTAGCCCATAGTTGGCATTTTTTTTCTATAAGCAGCTGTATGGCCATACGGCTGCTTTACCATTCAGCTGCTTTCACACAATCACACCGCCAACAGATGTGTTAACTCTCTGACATGCATTGTGGTGCACTGCCAAAAATGCTACATGGACCTTTTTTGATGTGTTATAGGCAACCCATGCAATGAATGGGCTGCCTCAATGCAAAGCAGGTTAACATGCGTTGTAAGGTGCGGTAACACAGTACAGCCGTGTGAATAAGTCCTTAGGGGCTCATTAAGAAGAGAAGCAAAAATTAGGATGGCAGCTGTGGTGTTAGCAATCTGTTATAGTTCCCTCTGAGGTTAATTTTGTATAAGCGTAGTCACAGTATTTCCTGGACAGCACTGGTAGTTCCCTTATTAATTTAATTTGTTGCTTAGCATTAGGCCTCTATCACACAGAGCAGACTCAGTTCCGATAAGCTCACAGACCCCCCCCGCTGATTCGAGCAGAGCGGGCAGATGACAGGTCTGTGCCCTCTCAGTTCATGCAGAGTGGACATGGGCAGAGCCCGCTCTGCTCTATGGGCGGCCTGGGTGTAAACGGACGCTGCTGTTTGTTTACACCCGACTACCTCCGACCTGCCTACATGGAGGAGAACGGATCCCCGTCCAATTTGTGTATCGTAGAGCTGCACGATTCTGGCCAAAATGATAATCACAATTTTTTTTGTTTTTTAATAAGGATCACAATTCTCTCACGATTCTCGCGACGTAACATGCAAAACAGTGTGACAGAAAATATTGCAACAACCACCATTTTATTCTCTAGGTGCCTAAAAATATATATGTATATATGTATATATATATATATATATATATATATATATATATATACACACACACACACACACACATATATACAGGCATACCCCATTTTTAAGTACACAATGGTGTTTATTTACTATCGCTGGGGAGTGCAAAATCAGGGTCACTTCTGCATAGAAACCAATAAGCTTGTAACCCCAGCTTGTTCAATTAAGTCTGGTTATAAAACCTGGAAGCTCATTGGTTTCTATGCAAAAGTGAGCCTAATTTTTCACTTTCCAGCAATAGTAAATAAACCCCGTTGTGCACTTAAAAGTAGGGTATGCCTGTATATATTGTGACAGTAGGCAGGTTAAATCCCCTGGTTGCATCCAAGATGCTGTATATATTTCTCCTAGGTTCAGGCTTTATGCCAGTTTGTACCTCTAGGGGGAGTGCTGGGAGGACTTGATGAGCCCAGCTGTATTAGGTGGGCTCGTTAGGTCCTCTACAAAAACTCCCAGCATGCTAAGAGATATGTTCCAACCTGGAACCAGACCTGTGTGATTAGTCTGGGGGAGTTATCTTTGTGCGGTGAGACAAAGCATGTGTGGCTACTATTACAAAAACTCTAACCAGCAGGGAGTTAGGGACTGGGGCAGCACTAGGCTGTACCCAGGTGTTAGGTAGGGACACCGAGGTGTTTAGTAAGCGGTCAAGTGACCAGGATTTATTTTTGTATTTCTTTTGTTTCTGTCACATTTGTTTTGTATATAGTTCAAATAAAAACAGCACCTTTTTTTTTTCCTCCTACCATCGTCTGCTGTGCCTAATTGTTTTTGTGTGCTGAACCTGTCCAGGGGGTCTCACACACCTGCTGACGGGCTAACCCCCTCACAATAAATATATATATATATATATATATATATATATATATATATATATATATATATATAAAATTATTCTAAGTAATTTTCTAGCAAATAATAATGATTTTTAACTTGAAACCAACAAATGTCAGAAAAAGTTCCCTCATTCCTTTCATTCCTTTGATCTAAAGGACAAAACGTTACAATGTTTATAGTTAGTTCCACTATGGAATGTTGTGATACTTGGCAGACTGCCTGTTTTTTTGTTTTTTTTGTTTGTTTTTTCGACATCTGTTGGCTTCAGCAGAGAATTCTCTGCCTAGAAAGAATCGGGAAAATGCTTCATCAAGATCGCAATGGGGGGAGAAAAAAAATGTGATCTCGATTCTTAACGATCGTGCAGCTCTAGTGTACCAGATTGGATCGGAGGTAGGTGGGTGTAAACGGACTTTGTTGGTCCATAGGGGTGAATGGACCGTCCAATCAGGTCCGCCTAAAAAACGGACAGGTGGACCTGATGAGAACGGTCGTGTGAAAGGGACCTTACTGTTTATGGGCATGCTCACACTACATTAGCACATTGTAATGGTGCATAGCCTAAAGCCTCGCACACACGATCGGATTTCCATTGGACTTTTCCGTGGATTTTTGTCCAAAGGGCGTTGTCCATGAACTTGTTCTGCCAACAGACAGTAGAAAATTTTCAGCCAACATTCACCAAACCACGTGGTTTCTCAGCTCTTTACTGCCACCCTTTAGGCAATTTCTGCCAATGTTGTCTGATGTTTAGCATTGGTTCGGAGCATACGTGTTTGTACTTTGGATTTTAGTCCGACGGATTTGTGAGCAACACGGTCGGATAATCCGACAGAACACATTTGTTGGACAATTTGAGAGCAATTGTCCAAAGGAGCATGGTTTTCCCAAATCAGGGAACACAATGTGGCAGGTCAGGGAACAAGCATGGTTCTAAGTTCAGAATCCCCAAATGAGGAGTCCAGCTTAGAGCCATGCACAAATACAGTTTTAAAGCATGTACACCCCATCCTTGAAGGATCCTTGAAGGATGGGACATGGCTCATTTTCTAATTTTTTTTTTTCATGCATTAGATCTCCACTGAATAATGCAGGCTAGAATGCTCTTTAAGGCCCCTTTCACACTGGGGCGGGAGCCGCGGTGGCGGAATAGCGCCGCTAAAAATAGCAGCGCTATACCGTCATATTTGCCGCGGTATTAACCCCCGCTAGCAGCCGATAAAGGGTTAATACCGCCCGCAATGCGCCTCTGCAGAGGCGCATTGCGGGCGGTATTGCCGCGGTTTCCTATTGTTTTAAATAGGAAGGAGCGGTATACACACCGCTCCAAAGATGCTGCCGCCAGCGCATCGCCTCAGTGTGAAAGCCCTCAGGCTTTCACATTGAGTATGCAGTGCAGGAGTTCTTCAGGCGGTATAGCAGCGCTATTTTTAGCGCTGTACCGCCTGAAAAACTCCTCAGTGTGAAAGGGGCCTAAGGCTCTGTTTCCACTTGTGTGACTTGTGATGCAACTTGGGACTGCAAAGTCGTATGACAAGTCATACCCCATGATTTCCAATGAGTACCGTTCATATCTGTGCGATTTCAAGTCGCAGTGACTTCAAAGTAGTCCCTGAACTACTTTGGTCCGAATTTGATGCGACTTGAGGCCCATAGACCCCAAGAATACACCGGCATTGCTTCAAGTCGTGGCGGTAAAATCGGGGCGCAAAAATCGTTCCAATAGTGGAAACAAAGCCTTAGGAGAAAGTAGCCCCAATTTTTAGAATTTGTATTTAATATTTCAAGTAAAGGCAATTATTAAAAAAAAAAAATTGTATGAACACAGTTTTAAATAAAACATTAAAAATAAATTTCATTTGTTATAAAAACAGACTTAAATAATACATCTTACACCTAAATCATTCGCTTTTCTTTTTCATAACTTATCTTGGGGTGAGGCAAGCAATATCATTTACACATAAATATAAGGGCAATATATTACCATCTCCTCCTCGTATTGCATCGCCTGTTCGAATGTTGGCAGTATTTATAGGGTCAAGATGGATAACAGTAATAGAGGTTCCGTTTTTGGAGGAGCGTGAACCATATTTTCCAGCAATGTAGTCTCACTGGCCTCCTAGTGGATTATTCCTTTAAATATATTAATACATTAAGACCACTCCAGGCAAGTCCAGCTTACATCACAGCCCTGACAGTCAAGGTTGTGCTGGGGTGGTATCCCCACCAGGGTTATGGATAGCAATAAAGACGCAGTACTCTCAGTCCTTTACTCCACCCCAAACCAGAAAACTTTTGTTAGGTATGCACAAGGACTTTTTGAAGATTTACAATTCCTTAAAGACCACCTGTGCTCAAAGAAATGTTGAGTCTTCCATTGATGAGCTCCTCTAGAAAATGCCAAGCACCAGATATTGTGTTTCCCCGAAAAATAAGACCTAGCGTTATTTTCCAGGAGGGCTGCAATATAAGCCCTACCCAAAAATAAGCCCTAGTTAAACTACTTAAGGACCCCTTCGCGCTGATATACGTCGGCAGAATGTGGGGTCGCAAACGCGCCGCCGGTGTGCTCGCGACCCGGTCCTAAGCTTCGTGACCGCGCCACCCGATCGCCGCCGGTGTCCCGCGATCTGTCACCGGAGCTGAAGAATGGGGAGAGGTGTGTGTGTGTGTAAACACACCTTTCCTGTTCTTCACTGTGGCAGTGTCATTGATCGTCTGTTCCCTGATATAGGGAAAGACGATCAATGACGTCACACGTCCAGCCACACCCCCCTACAGTTGGGTCACACTTAACCCCTACAGTGCCCCCTAGTGGTTAACTCCTAAACTGCAATTGTCATTTTAACAGTAATCAGTGCATTTTTATAGCATTTTTTGCTGTGAAAATGACAATGGTCCCAAAAATGTGTCAAAATTGTCCGATGTGTCCGCCATAATGTCGCGGTCATGGAAAAAATCGCTGATCGCCGCCATTAGTAGTAAAAAAAATGTATATTAATAAAAATGCAATAAAACTATCCCCTATTTTGTAAACGCTATAAATTGTGCGCAAACCAATCGATAAGCACTGATTGCGATTTTTATTTTTATTTTTTTTTAACAAAAAATAGGTAGAAGAATACGTATCGGCCTAAACTGAGGGAAAAAAATGTTTTTTTTATATATTTTTGGGGGATATTAATTATAGCAAAAATTAAAAAATATTGCATTTTTTTCCCCAAAATTGTCGCTCTATTTTTGTTTATAGCGCAAAAAATAAAAACCGTAGAGGTGATCAAATACCACCTAAAGAAAGCTCTATTTGTGGGGAAAAAAAGGACGTCAATTTTGTTTGGGAGCCACGTCGCACGACCGCGCAATTGTCAGTTAAAGCGACGCAGTGCCGAATCTAAAAAAGAGGCAAGGTCCTTAACCTGCATAATGGTTCGGGTCTTAAGTGGTTAAAATGCTTGTATAATCCTATAATGTACAATGTGTGTGTTTCTGCAATATAATTGTGGGGAAGAGAGCTCCGGCGGGTCACAGAAGCGCAGTGCGGCGATAATACGAAGGCATCTGGCACAATTATATTACAGAAACAGACACATTGTACATTATATAATAGTGTAATAGAGCGGATTATAGGATTTTACAAGCATTTTAACTCGCACTGGGGATTCCTGACAGGCAGGGAGGGAGAGGGGGAGGGAATACAGCACATTACATGGTAAGACCTACCCTGAAAATAAGCCCTACTGTGTTTTTTGTTGCCAAAATGAATATAAGACCCAGACTTATTTTTCGGGGAAACACGGTAGTCAGGTGACATCCATGACTCCTCAGGCAGTAGGAGGTCATAAACAGCAGCCTACGTGTGTGCCTGAGCATAGGCCTGCTTTCATTTTCACAGAGAATTTGGGGACTTTGTAAAGTCTAAAGGTCTTAACTGAAATCCATTCTCCTGAAGTATATTGGCTGTGGCGAAACCTACTCAGCTCTGTAAGTATCTATGGCAGCATCTCTGCCAGTTAATTAGAATGGCTGCTTTCAGAACCGGGCTAAGGCCTCGTACACACGGCCGAGGAACTCGACGTGCCAAACACATCGAGTTCCTCGGCCAGTTCAGCACTGAAGCCGCCGAGGAGCTCGCGGGGCGAGAGCTCCCATAGAACAACGAGGAAATAGAGAACATGTTCTCTATTTCCTCGTCGAGCTCCTCGTCGGCTTCCTCGGCCGAAAGTGTACACACGACCAGTTTCCTCGGCAGAATTCAGCCAGAAACTCGGTCGGAAGCTGAATTCTGCCGAGGAAACTGGTCGTGTGTACGGGGCCTCAGACTTCACACAGCCCTCCATTCTGCACATATATTGGATAGCTCATTATAGAGGCTTAAAGGGGTTGTTAACGTTTGTTTTTTATTCTCTAAATAGTTTCCTTTAGGCTAGTGCATTGTTGGTTCACTTACCTTTTCCTTTGATTTCCCTTCATAAATGTTTTTTTTCTTTGTCTGAATTCCTCACTTCCTGTTCATCCTCAGTAAGCTTGCCCCCCATCATCTGAGCCGTTCTGGCTGGGGGTTAGTCAGCGTGCTCGCCCCCCTCCCTTGGGACTACATCCCTGCGGGGAGACGCTGTAAAGACAGCGGCCCGGATTCACATATATCGGCGCATATTTATGCCGCCGTAGCGTATCTTCTTTACGCTACGCCGACGCAGCGCAGAGAGGCAAGCACCGAATTCACAAAGCACTTGCCACCAAATCTGCGCTGGGTTTCTTAGGCGTAAGTCGTCGTAAGTGGAAGTGGGCGTGAGCCATGCAAATGAGGCGTGACCCCTTGCAAATGATGGGCCGAGCGCCATAAAGATACGAATAACGAACGGCGCATGTGGCGTCCCGTGGACGCATCCAGTGCGCATGCTCAGAATCACGTCGGAACTACTCCCAAAGATACGCCGGATCACTGCCTACGACGTGAACGTAACCTACGCCTAGTCATATTCACGTACAACGTAAACGACAAAAGATACGACGGCTTGTGTTCCCTGGTCCATACCTTTGCATGGATTGCGCCTCCTATATAGGGAATAACTTTACGCCGGACGTACGACTTACGCAAACCGTGTATATTATGCGCCGGGCGCAAGTACGTTCGTGAATCGACGTATCTCCCTCATTTCCATATTTGAATAGGAAATCAATGGGAGCGCCACATGCGTCCAGCGTAAATATGCGCCCACGATACGCCGGCAAGTTACGTTGGTCTGATGAAGCCTATTTTTAGGCGTATCTCAGTTTATGGGCACGACGCACAGATACGACGGCGCACATTTGCACTTACGCTGCGTATCTCGAGATACGTCGGCGTAAGTGCTTTGTGAATCCGGGCCAGCGTCTCCCTACAGGGATGTAGTCCCAAGGGAGGGGGCGAGCACGCTGACTAACCCCCAGCCAGAACGGCTCGGATGATGGGGGGCAAGCTTACTGAGGAGGAACAGGAAGTGAGAAATTCAGACAAAGGGAAGAAAAAACATTTATGAAGGGAAATCAAAGGAAAAGGTAAGTGAACCAACAAGGAACCTATTTAGAGAATAAAAAACAAACCTTTACAATCCCTTTAAGAGACGAGAGCTGAAATTCATTGAACAAGTCACCCTGTGAATGACGGGAAGAACACTTTTAGTAACATTACATTCTAAAGCAGCCTATAGACGATTTGTTTATTTTCCTTCCACCACAGTTGAAAAGAAAAGAAAATCTCTTGATTCCCCCATCAACACAGTCAGTGTTGGAGCAGGGAGCCTTTCCAGCCAGCAGAACACAGCAATTACTGCTAGCGGCTAAAGCTACTGGCAGTAGTTACATGTAAAAAAAAAAAATAAATCTGACAGGCTGGTTGTACCCAAGTCGATCTATGGATCAACTTGTGTACAATCGGCCTACCCACAGATGTATCAAATCTTGGCTGGTCCCTGCTGAACTTCATGTATGGCCGGCTTGAGACTCCCCTTTTGCGTATGAAGCCATATCTATACACAGGCCTTTGAGACCAGTGAAGGTCAATATGACAATAGTTTGTGCTTTGCTTTTATTCTACTATATACAAATCAATGTGGGACACAGGTCAAACACCCATGTGCACAACCCTTGAAGAATATCTTTGCATTAAAGAGGAAGTGCACACATAATTGGTAATAAAAACATCTTTGCCATTCCTAAGCTTCCCTCCAACCACTTTGCACATTATTTTATATATACTGTGATTCTGTACTTGCCAAATATGCTGCAGAAATCTCCCTCCACTGAGTCTGGCTGCAACCATTTTAACCGTGGGCAGCTGAAGCTGCTGCCTGTTCACTTCCTGGATTTACACAGACACACAGAGGCACACCTCCAGCTCTGCAGCTCTCATTGGTCCTCTTATGACTCATCACCCCTCCCTTCCTGTAAAACTCACCAGAGTGAAAGAGAGAGCTGTGCATAATGTCATTAGCCTAGGCCAGTGATGATGAACCTTGGCATCCCAGATGTTTTGGAACTACATTTCCCATGATGCTCATGCACTCTGCAGTGTATTTGAGCATCATGGGAAATGTAGTTCCAAAACATCTGGGGTGCCGAGGTTCACCATCACTGACCTAGGCCAATGATCAGACAAGAAACAGGAAGTGGGCTGTATAAGGTATTTACTGGCAGAAAAAATATGTTTTACTATCCAAAAGTTAAAACAACAACAAGGGCAGAAGATTTAATAGATGGGAAGACGAAAAAATTACTGAAGTTCCACTTTAAGGTCCAAATCTGCATTACATCATAGTGGCCAGTCAATGTTGTTCATTTTGTGCGTAGCCTGCGCACGCTGAATACTTTACTAACAACGTGGTCCTAGTGATATCCCAAAAACCTTTCACGTTTTTCTAAGTTTCATGAAACGGGTGCATGCAGGGCTCCCAATTGTTAATACATTCCATGCAGACGGCATGGGCCGGATTCAGATAGGTTAGCGGATCTTTAGATCCACGTAACCTATCTGATTTACGATCCGCCGGCGCAAGTTTTTGAGGCAAGTGCTTAATTCAGAAAGCACTTACCTCAAAACGTGCGGGGGCGTATCGTAAATCCCCCGGCGAAATTCAAATTCCGCGGCTAGGGGGCGTCTACAATTTAAATCAGGCGCGTCCCCGCGCCGATCGAACAGCGCATGCGCCGTCCGCGAATTTTCCCAGCGTGCATTGCTCCAAATGACGTCGCTAGGACGTCATTGGTTTCGGCGTGAGCGTAACTTGCGTCCAGCACTTTTCTGAATCGACTTACGCAAACAACGTAAAAATTCAAAACTCAGCGCGGGAACGACAGCCATACTTAACATAGGATACACCTCACATAGCAGGGGTAACTATACGCCGGAAAAAGCCGAACGCAAGCGACGTAAAAAAAAAAAGCGACGGCGGGCGTTCGTTTCTGAATCGGCGGAAATCCTCATTTGCATATTCGTTGCGTGTAAAAAACGAAACGCCACCTAGCGGCCAGCCTGGAATTGCAGCCTAAGATCCGACGGTGTAAGTCACTTACACCTGTCAGATCTTAGGGAGATCTATGCAGAACTGATTCTATTAATCAGCCGCATAGATACGACTGACGGAACTCAGAGATACGACGGCGTATCAGGAGATCCGCCGTCGTATCTCTATCTGAATCCGGACCCATGTCTGTAATTGACATTCATTGACAGATGAAAGAATCGTGGATTTTACAAACTGTTCATGAATGTGCTGACAGTTGGCACCCTCCTGAGTGCATGCTGTTTGACAACAATGGTGTCATTAACAGGGACTCTTCCCTTCGGTGCTGTCTTAAAGCATTACAGCCAATGAGGATGTGTTGTCGAATTCTGGAGTCCTCCCATTTGCAACACGAGGGCTGATGTTAAAGTGGATGTAAACCCGATTCATGAAATTTGAGCTGGACACATATATCTGCAGTGTTTTGTTATCTCTCTTCAAAGAGCTAAGCTCCATCGCTGTCTTCTGAACCATTCATTTCTCTGTTATCAGCCAGATAACTCCTGACAAATTCTCTGACACATCTGGATAAAAGCAGCCTGACATTTCTGTCAGGGGAGGTTGCTAAAAAATAGATTAGCAGGTAGCTGGCCCTGTTACAAAACACCTCCTGAGAGTCTCTGCCTATGATGAGAGGGGGTGTGTGCCTTTCCTCCAATCAGCAATGTTGGCTATCTTGGCTGTATGCCCAGACATCACACTCTGTGTTAAACAGGAAGAGAAAATCTCCTAACAGGATCTGAACTTTCTAAGCAGTATATAAATGTGAAGACAGCAGATATGGATGTAAAACCTATGTAGGGAGATTTGGTTCATCTCTGTGTATCATCTGAGGCTGTTCACTTCACTGGGTGTATGGAGGGTTTACATCCACTTTAAGGGGCAGCTTTCACTAGTGTTAAAGCCACTCTGTGGCTATATTAATAATAAGTCAAAAAGAACTGCCTACAAAGAAAATATGTAATACCCATCTTGTCCTCTCTGCCACTATCTTCACTCTCCTTAAAAGCTAAGCTAGCTGAAGAATTTACTACATCTAAAACTTTTGGGTGTGTTGGATGCCCTGTGCCCACCTGTGGCTTCCTGTTGGACTTTACATCACTATAGTGTCATGTAATGCCATAAGGACTGTCAGGCTGTTGGCAGCAAACACTATAGTGAATCTGGGAAAGTAAAGTATTCACATCGCTTCACTTTTTCCACATTTTGTTATGTTACAGCCTTTTTCCAAAATGGATTCAATTCATTATTTTCCTCAAAATTCTACAAATAATACCCTATAATCACAACATGAACGAAGTTTGTTTGAAATCTTTGCCAACTTATTAAAAATTAAAAACGAAAAATAAATCCCATGTACATACTGTAAGTATTCATAGCCTTTGCTCAATACTTTGTGAAGTATCTTTGTCACCAATTACAGCCTCAAGTCTTTCTGAGTATGATGCTACAAGCTTGACACACTTATTTTAGGGAAGTTTCTCCCATTATTCTTTGCAGGACCTCTTAAGCTCCATCAGATTGGATGGGGAGGGTCGGTGCTCAGTCATTTTCAGATCTCTCCAGGGATGTTCAATTGGGTTCAAGTCTAGGCTCTGGCTGGGCCACTCAAGGACATTCACTGAGTTGTCCCATCCTCCTTTGTTATCTTGGCTGTGTGCTTAGGGTCGTGGTCCTGTTGGAAGATGAACCTTCACCCCAGTCTGAGGTCCAGAGCACTCTGGAGCAGGTTTTCATCAAGGATGTCTCTGTACATTGCTGCATTTATCTTTTCCTCAATTTCAACTAGTCTCTGAGTTCCTGCCGCAAAAAAAAAGAAAAAACATCCCCACAGAATGATGCTGCCACCACCATGCTTCACTGTAGGGATGGTATTGGTCAGGTGATGTGCGGTGCCTGGTTTCCTCAATCTTTGTTTCATCAGACCAGAGAATTTTGTTTTTCAAGGTCTGAGAGTCCTTCAGATGCCTATTGGCTAACTCCAGGCATGCTGTTATGTGCCTTTTACTGAGGAGTGGCTTCCGTCTGGCCACTCTACCATACAGGCCTGATTGGTGGAGTGCTGCAGAGATGGTTCTTCTGGAAGGTTCTCTTCATAGAGAACAGCTGTAGCTCTGTCAGAGTGACCATCGGGTTCTTGGTCACCTCCCTGACTAATGGCCCGTACACACGATCCGAATATTGTATGAAAAATGTCGTACATGGAATAATCGTCCGATAATCGGATCGTTGGTTCAGGGCTTCCGTGAGCCGATCATGACAGTTCATCCGATATTATTTTATCGGTCATGCACGAAAATTTTCCTTGTACGATACCAGATCGTACGATTTTTGTTTTGGTCAGTACAGTTGTCATCCGAAACTACAACACAAATACATTACAACTAGGGGTGTAACGGATCGTCACCGATCCGTGATCCGAACGGGCCACCCCGTTCGGATCGGCACACCCCGCGATCCGCGGAGCGCTCCGGAGCCTAGGCCTAGGAAAGTCCCCGGCTTCGGCCTAGCTCCGGAGCGATCTTGCTCCACCCAGTCTGCTTGCCAGAGCCCAGCGTGACACGCCTCCCCGCCTCCCCGGGGAGGCGTGTCACGCTGTGCACTGGGCTCTGGCAAGCCGACATGGAGAGGGAATAGTAGCAGAGAAGCACTAGTGTGAGAGGAGGAGGGGGGGGGGGGGGAGAGCACATTTCACGGGTGGATTAAAGAGGAAGCAGGTGAGGCTGTTTGGGACTTGTTAAAAGTACAATCTTGATGTTTTTACAGCTCTATATATATATATATATATATATATATATATATATATATATATATATATAGAGCTGTAAAAACATCAAGATTGTACTTTTAACAAGTCCCAAACAGCCTCACCTGCTTCCTCTTTAATCCACCCGTGAAATGTGTGTGTGTGTATGTGTATATATATATATATATATATATATATACATACATACATACATACATACATACATACATATATTACACACACATTTTTTTTTTTTTTGCACTGATCCGAAAATGATCCGATCCGTGACTCCTGATCCGAGGATCGATCCGATCCGTGAGTTTTTTGATCCGTTACACCCCTAATTACAACACATGACATCACTTACGATTTTTTTTTTTTTTCTGTCGTACGAGAATTTTCGTGACTTTAGTAACCTATTCAATTTCTACTTGCGACTAGTAAATGAAAAAAGTCGAACGATCTGTCGTCCGATTTTCGGATCATGTGTACGTGGCATAAGGCCCTTCTCCAATCAAGTTATAGAAACATCTCAAGGGTGATCCGTGGTAACAGGATGCACCTGAGCTCCGTTTTAAAGCTGTGAATACTTGTGTGTGTGTGTGTGTGTGTGTATATATATATATATATATATATATATATAAATTTCTTTGGTTTTTATTTTTAATACATTTGCAAAGATTTCAAACAAACATCTTTCACGTTGTCATTATGGGGTATTGTTTGTAGAATTTTGAGGAAAATAATGAATTTAATCAATTTTGTAATAAGGCCGTAACATAACAAAACGTGGAAAAATTAAGCACTGTGAATACTTTCCGGATACACTGTACATAGTAATGCGCCTTGCCAGCCTTCGAAGGAGGACAACTGAGCAGCTCTGGGGCACTGATAAAACAACTGAGTAGCTGGAGTTTTAAGCAGGTCATTCCTACTAGTTAGAAAGTGTAGAGACTTCCTCTTCCTGTAAAAGTGGAAGCCCTCTTTAAGACTGCTTTGGCCTAGCTTTGTTAAGATATAGCTAGATTCAGAAAGGGCGTCCTAACTTTGCGACGGCGTAGTGTATCGTGTTTACACTACGCCGCCATAAGTTAGCGAGGCAAGTACATGATTCATATAGTACTTGCCTGCTAAGCTACGGCGGCGTAGCCTAAAGCGTAGGGGCGCCTAATTCAAAATAGGCTGAGGGGGCGTGTTTAATGTTAATTTTGTTTGACCTGACGTGATTGACGTTTTTTGGAACGGCGCATGCGCCGTCCGCCTACATATCCCAGTGTGCATTGCTGCAACGTACGCCGCACTGGGTTTATTTAAGTTAGAGAGTGCTAACTCAGGCTCACTGATGCATAGGAACCAATCAGCTTCCAGGTTTTATTGTCAAAGCTTAATTGAACAAGCTGAGGTTAGAAGCTGATTGGCTACCATGCAGAGCTGCACCAGATTCTGAGTGCTCCAGTTTTAGTAAATCTACCGCTGTGTCTCTTTAATGTCTCACAGTGATCCTTTAATCGTTCATATCAGTCCCTGCCTCAGAGGAACCTATACTACAGTATAATGCACCCAACAAACATACATTAAGGCCAATTTGGTTAGAAGCCAGTTCACCTCTCAGTAAGTTCTTGGGTTGTAAAAGTAAATTGGATCACCCACAGGAAGCCCACACAAACACAGGACGAACGTACCAACACCATGCAGATAAGTGCCTTTGGTAGCACGTAGGTGCCATTAAGCTACTGTGTTATTCTCTAAGCCCTTGTACTGCTCCAGGCAAACCTTCTTTGGCCCCGTACACACGACCAGTTTCCTCGGCAGAATTCAGCTTCCGACCGAGTTTCTGGCTGAATTCTGCCGAGAAACCCGGCCGTGTGTACACTTTCGGCCGAGGAAGCCGACGAGGACCTCGGCGAGGAAATAGAGAACATGTTCTCTATTTCCTCGTTGTTCTATGGGAGAACTCGGCCCGCCGAGGTCCTCGGCGGCTCCAGGACTGAACTGGCCGAGGAACTCGATGTGTTTGGCACGTCGAGTTCCTCGGCCGTGTGTACGAGGCCTGACACCTATTTACTATGCTGATTTTTTAGTGCCCAATGCAAAGGTTTCCCCCGGGATTTTCAAAAACAGCTATGTGCATAAACCTTTAAAAAAAAAAGCTGAACTGAAATCTGATTCCACTAAAAGTCATGTAAAAATACTGTTCAAGTTGCATGGCCTGCGATGTCTGTTGGCATCTGGCAATCAGAAACTGGAATGAATATACATTTTCTTCTTATGAGAAAGATGTATCCCTGTATAGTAGTATGAAAAATATTACTGATAAATTTGCAATAAAATATTAGCATAAATAAATGACATTAGGAACACGCTGCATAGACGTACATACTGAAACTGTGTGCCACCGAATGTGCTTCCTGTGCCCAGAATGAAAGTTGAAGAACAGAGATTATTGTGCTACCTTCAGCGCGTCTTGGCATTCAGTATAAAACGTAAGTTGTGTTCTGAATTGTATGCGGTGGGTTGCTGCAGTACTTCGAATAGCCCTTCCTTCCTAAACAGGACAAAGTCTAAAAACCTGCAGCAGATGATGATGATTGTAGGACTGTGCAATACGTCAAGGCAGCTGAGCAAGTGCAGATGCGATTGGTAGGCGGTGGGGAGCCTCAGGAGGGCATGTCTGGTGATGTCACTGCGGCTTCCCCCTGGCAAGGTCTTTCTGAATGCTCATTGGATGCTTTGTCCACAGTAATGACTGGAGAGACCGGTGGAGGTTTATAGAGCAAGAGAGCGAGCAAAAAGAAAACTAGTCCAATCACCTGCCAAAACAAGAAAGGTTTAGCATAAGTAAAGGGCAACTTCACCTTTAACTTTGTAGTTTTTTTATTTTTATAGATCAAACATCAACTTCTTTTTATTTGGCTTTGGATAGAGGTGGGAAGAGACAGGGCCTGGAATGACAGCTGACTTCTTGGACCAAACTCTGTTCAGAACAAATACAAGCTCATCTCTAGTCAGAGAATATAAAGAGATAACACAAATGTTCTTTCACTCATGGTTAGTGTTTGGCTGAAGCCATTTATTATCAATCAACTGTGTTTACTCTTTTTAAATCATAATGACAACAGAAACTACCCAAATGACCCTGATCAAAAGTTTACATACCCTGGGGATTTTGGCCTGATAACATACACACAAGTTGACACAAAGGGGGTTGAATGGCTATTGAAGGTAACCATCCCCACCTGTGATCTGTTTGCTTGTAATTAATGTGTGTGTGTGTGTGTGTGTGTATAAAAGGTCAATGTGTTTCTGGACTACTGACAGACCCTTGCAACTTTCATCCAGTGCCACACGGATGTTTCTGGATTCTGAGTCATGGGGAAAGTAAAAGAATTGTCAAAGGATCTGCAGGAAAAATGTAGTTGAACTGTATAAAACAGGAAAGGGATATAAAAGATATCCAAGGAATTGAGAATGCTAATCAGCAGTGTTCAAACTCTAATCAAGAAGTGGAAAATGAGGGATTCTGTTGAAACCAAACCACGGTCAGGTAGACCAACTAAAATTTCAGCCACAACTGCCAGGAAAATTGTTCGGGATGCAAAGAAAAACCCACAAATAACTTCAGGTGAAATACGGGACGCTCTGAAAACATGTAGTGTGGCTGTTTCAAGATGCACAATAACAAGGCACTTGAAGAAAGATGGGCTGCATGGTCGAGTCGCCAAAAGAAAGCCATTACTATGCAAATGCCACGAAGTATCCCGCTTACAATAAGCCAAACAGCACAGAGACAAGCCTCAAACCTTCTGCCACAAAGTAATTTGGAGTGATGAGACCAAAAGTGAGCTTTTTGGCCACAATCATAAATGCTACATTTGGAGAGGAGTCATCAACAAGGCCTATGATGAAAGGTACACCGTTCCTACTGTGAAACACGGAGGTGGATTGCTGATGTTTTGCGGATGTGTGAGCTACAAAGGGACAGGAAATCTGGTCAAAATTGATGGCAAGATGTTATCAAAAAATACTGAAGGAACATTTGCATTCATCAGCCAGGAAGCTGCGCATGGGACGTACTTGGACATTTCAACATGTCAATGATCCAAAATACAAAGCCGAATTGACCTATCATTGGCTACAGCAGAATAAAGTGAAGGTTCTGGAGTGGCCATCTCAATCTCCTGATCTCAATATCATTGAACCACTATGGGGAGATCTCAAACGTGCCGTTCATGCAAGACAGCCCAAGAATTTACAGGAACTGGAGACTTTTTGCCAAGAGGAATGGGCAGCTTTACCATCTGAGAAGATAAAGAGCCTCATCCACAAATACCACAAAAGACTTCAAGCTGTCATTGATGTTAAAGGGGGCAATACACGGTATTAGGAACTGGGGTATGTAAACTTTTGATCAGGATCATTTGGGTAGTTTCTGTTGCCATTATAAATTTTAAAAGAGTAAACACAGTTGATTGATAATAAATGGCTTCAGCCAAACACTAACCATGAGTGAAAGAAAAGTTTTTGTGTTATCATTCATATTCTCTGAAAAATGGCCAAGAAATCATAAATTCTGCCAGGGTGTGTAAACTTATGAGCACAACTGTATGTGCTGGGTAAGGGATGAGCTCAGGCTTGTTCGGATCAGTGGTGTTAACACACCCTAAAGGGGTAGCTGGTGGGCTTAAACCACGGGTTGCAGTAAAGAAAATTGCTTGATTCCCCCGCTGGCAATAATCGCATGTAAAAATCCGACATGCTCGTTGTACCCAAGTCGATCGATGGAGCGACTTGGGTGCAATCAGCCTGCCCAATGATAGGTTCAAATCTGAGCCGGTCCCTGCTGAATCAGCTGAGATTCAAACCATCTATGGCTGAAATAAGGGCCAATTGTTCTGGACATAAGGGCAGCTCACATTAACCCTTCGCTCACCTTGTAAACAAGACCAGCGATGAGCATGTACCTGCTCATGGCTGAGTTTTGGTACATGTAACAGGAGCCCTTTTCTCCACTTTGGTTCTGCCAGAGCTGGCAGGAAATGTCAATCATCGACCCAAAGGCAATTGGTCCAGGGATCCCACCTGAAAAAGAAAAGGAAATTATTGCAAAAAGTTACTGCTGTATGTACTTTATTGCTGTCATTGTTATTGGCCTTTACCTGATCTAACACAAGTGTATGGCTGATGCTAACCACTGTGAAGCCTCGTACACACGACCGAGGAACTCGACGGGCGAAACACATTGTTTTGCTCGTTGAGTTCCTTGTTAGGCTGTCGAGGATCTCGACAAGCCAATTTTCTCCATTCCCGTCAAGGAAATAGAGAACTTGCTCTCTTTTTAGCTCGTGGAGTTTCTCGACAGTTTCCTCTACAAAAATGTACACACGACCGGTTTCCTCGGCCAAAAAATATCTCCCAGCAAGTTTCTTGCTGGTTTTTGCCGAGAAACTCGGTCGTGTGTACGAGGCCTGAGGCAGCGGTGGTGGTTTTGTGGGTAGCCATGTTGCCTGGTATCTCTGGGGTCCAGGTTTCTGTATCCACCAAGAACTATATGCATGGAGGCTATATATTATCTCCAAGCTCTTCCTTAGTGTAGAGTAAATTGGCTCGTTCCTACTTTACCCTAAACTGCATGCATGACTATTGTAGGGACATTTCTTTGTAATCCCGTCAGGGTCCGGGACCAATATGAATAATTATTTTACTTTGTAAAGCACTTTAGAAGATGTGAGCGTTGTACAACTTTGGATAAATAAAATAATGGAGTGATGGAACTATGGCATTAGCAGGGGAACCTGTAAAGATGAATGTTACCTATCAAAGCCAAAGCGACTATGCAGTGCAAGAGTCTGCCGTTTCCTGACCCTGGAATACTGCTAACAATGAGGTTGTGCGACTGGCTCAGCTGCCATTTAGGTTCTAATAGGTGGATTAAGGTAGGCGGGCGCATAGTTGCGGCGGCGTAGCGTATGGCATTTACACTACGCCGCCGTTAGTTTGCAAGGCAAGTACTGTATTCACAAAGTACTTGCCTGCTAAGTTACGGCGGCGTAGCGTAAATCGGGCGGGCGTAATGGCGCCTAATTCAAATTTAGCTGAGGGGGCGTGTTTTATGGTAATGGACGGTGACCTTGCGTGATTGACATATTTTACGAACGATGCATGCGCCGTCCGCCTACATATCCCAGTGTGCATTGCGGCAAAGTACGCCGCACGGTCCTATTGGTTTCGACGTGGACGTAAATGACGTAAATCCCTATTCACGGACGACTTACGCAAACGGCGTAACATTTTCGAATTTCGACGCGGGAACGACGGCCATACTTAACATTACTATTCCAGCTATTTAATGGAATAACTTTAGGCCTGATAATGCGTTGCGTAAACGGCCTATCTGTACTGCGTCGGCCGGGCGTATGTTCTTGAATAGGCGTATCTAGTCATTTACATATTCTACGCCGACCGCAATGGAAGCGCCACCTAGCGGTCAGCCTAAATATTGCACTTTAGGATACGACGGTGTAAGACACTTACGCTGCTCGTATCTGAGCCTAATTTAAGCGTATCTGATTTCCAGAATACGCTTAAATTAGCGCCGGCGCCCATTCAGACTTAGGCTGGCGTGTCTACTGATACGCCAGCCTAAGTCTTTCTGAATCCACCTATAACAGGGATAAGCAATTAGCGGACCTCCAGCTGTTGCAAAACTACAAGTCCCATCATGCCTCTGCCTCTGGGTGTCATGCTTGTGGCTGTCAGGAGTATTGCTATGCCTCATGGGACTTGTGGTTCTGGAACAGCTGGAGGTCCGCTAATTGCATATCCCTGACCTATAAGAACATAACTGTAATTGGCTGGTCTATATCTTGACGTCTTTTTCATTCATTTCTATAGCTCATAGCATCTGCATATCAAAGCAGCGACCTCTGGCACCAGATAAGCTATAAACAATGCACAGTGGTGTTATTAAGAAAAGAGCTCCTGGAGATGCTGCAGTTCATTTACTAGCTTAAAGGGGTGCTCCAGTTCCCCCCCCCCAAAAAAAATTAAACGTAAGCCGCTACAAATATTGTAGCGGTTGACTTTTAATATAAGGACACTTACCTGTCCAGGGATCCAGCAATGCCCGCACCCGAGCAGATTAATCAATCGTTTTCGGGTGCAGGCATCTTAGATAAGGGAACTCGTCAGTAAAGCCTTCCGGCTTCACATCTGGTTTCCTACTGAGCCATGCTGCATTTTGTGAATAGTCCTGCAGTCTTCTGGGATCTGTGTGTGTCCTAGAAGGCTGTACCGGGGGGGGGCAAACATCCTCATACAGTAGATCACAGGCGATCTGACCTGGAATTGGGAGCAGGTACCTGTCAAGACCAGGTACCCACTCAGCCCCAAAAAGTGCCAAATGTGGCAGTGGAGGAGGGGGTGGGGCCATGCAAACCTTTTTGATGAATGAGTAGGTAAGGGTTAGAATCCCTGTCAGGTTTTATTGCTGCCCTGTTGCTAACACAACAGGAGGGTTAGAGACAAAGGAGCAACCTTTCCCACTGCATCCAAAACTAGAAAAGCCTGGAGTTTGGCTTCAAACAGAAGACTCCCAATCCCTCCCCAACTGGCTGCTGGCAATATGAATGTACGAGGTAAACACAATTGTTTTAATCAGCACTAGAATGCCATAATTTTACCTCCCATCTGAACAGATCTACTTTAAAATTGGGAGCTACAGGAAAGCTTGAAAGGATTTATAAAAAGCCATAAATCTTGTCCCATCCAAAGCCCACTTTACCAGTTAAGCTGTAGCCATTAATGGTGTTTTATAGGGAAAGCTGGTTACTTAGTGAACAGCAGAGATGGGAGATAATGAAATGCAGGAAGCCTATCAGCGAGGTTATTGAATACATTAGCTAAGTGCTTCTTGTCATAGCATACCTAATGTTCGCACTAATATCCACTGAATCCCGAGTGCAAAGGAACGCTGACTGTCCGGTACACACCTACAACAACACGGAGCCATGTTACAGGGAAGAAAATGAAAAACACTTATAGAAGAACTCCAACCTACACAACAAACTCTAAAGTAGATTCCATTAGCACAGCTGTCCTTAAATACATTTTAATACACCATACAAGACTATACAGTGGCAAAAATTATTATTTGATCCCCTGCAGATTTAGTAATATTGCCTACTTACAAAAAAATTATGGCCTAGATTCACGTAGGGCGGCTTTACGTTGTGCGGGCGTAGCGTATCTTATTTACGCTACGCCACCGCTACTTAGAGAGACAAGTGCTGTATTCACAAAGCACTTGCGTCCTAAGTTACGGCGGTGTAGCGTAAATCTGCCGGCGTAAGCGCGCGTAATTCAAAGTAGGCAGGTCGTGGGCGTGTTGTATTTAAATTAAGCGTGACCCCATGTGGATGCATGGCTGAACGAACGGCGCATGCGCACGCATGCTCAGTATCACGTCGTATTTACGCCCAAAGATACGCCGGCTCAATGCCTGTGACGTGAAAGTAACCTACGCACAGCCCCATTCACGAACGACTTACGTAAACGACGTAAAAAGACACGCTTGTTCCGACGTCCATACCTTGCATGGGCTGCGCCACCTAGAGACCAGCTTTATCTTTACGCCGGCGCATGTCTTACGTAAACGGCGTAACTAATTAAGACGGGCGTACATACGTTTGTGAATCGGCGTATCTCGCTCATTTACATATTCGACCTGGAAATCAACGGAAGCGCCACCTAGCGGCCAGCGTAAATATGCACCCCAAGATACGACGGCGTAGGAGACTTACACCGCTCGTATCTTGGCCAAATCTATGCGTAACTGATTCTATGAATCAGGCGCATAAATACGACGGCGGCCATTCGGACTTACGACGGCGTATCTGGAGATACGCCGTCGTAAGTCTTTGAGAATCTGGGCCTAAGGGTCTATAATTGTTATCATAGGTGTATATATAACCTCACCTGACCTCAATGGGTCAGGGCTGTTTTGGCAGCAAAAGGGGGACCTACTCAATATTAGGTGAGTGATCATAATGTTATAGCTGATCGGTGTAGGTCTCTGCTACATGAACAGGACCTGGATAAATTGAATGATAAGGTTCATACCGTAACGTTGCAGTGAGTGCAGGAATGCTGCACAGGAATGTAAACAGTATAATGGAGAATGTAAACACCAGGAGCAGCGACATCTTTTTGCAAGAGGAAGAGCATTTTCCCGCTACCGCCTGCGCCCCCATCACAGAGATATTAGAGGCCACACAACTGCAGTTTTCATACACCTAAAAGAATAAAAAAAAAAGATTGCCAACTTCAGTATAATATATTATAATATAATACAGTATATAATATAATTCAGTATAATAAATAAGATAAATTAGATTGTATCCTCTGACAGCCGCAAATATATAGTAGATACAGAAAATAACGTACTCCAATGCTGGGTTCACATTAGTAGAATTTTCGAAGCGTTAGTGGAGTCAAATCTGAGGTCGGTTTCAATAGGGGTCGACCAATATCGTTTTTATGTGCCGATACCAATTTTTCGGCTGCCTTTCAGGTCGATAGCCAATATCAGGTGCCAATATTCTGCAGATTTAGACCTCATGCACAGTGGAAGTTAAAAAAACGGTACAAAAATGGCAGTAGATAGAATGCAGTGAGTTTTTCAGTGCTTCTGCAATAGGGTTTTTTAGCGTTTATCAGCGTTTTTCCACGTTAGCGTTTTTTTAGTGTTTTTCTTTTTAATTGATCAATTTAAGTATTTGAGCGTTTATCTGCATTTTTTGACGTTATAGCATTTTTACAGCTGAAAACAGCTAAAAAACTCCTCTTAGAACCCACTCATTTTGAGTTCTTTTTAAAGCCAAGAAATTGCCCCAGACAAATACTGCTAATAACAGCCTATGCGTGCATGAACACATAGGATAACATGATGGGGAGTTTATTGACTGTAGGAAAAAACATCTGAAACAAAAACAGCTGCTGTAAAAATGTCCAAACCTGTCCAGTGTGCATGAGGACTAAAACCTTTTATTTTACACTGTCCTTGAAAAAAAAAAAAATTTTTTTAGCACTTTTATTGCTGTCAGAAGAAATGTAAACATCCCCTGTGATAGTAAATAGCAGTGACAGGTACTCTTTATGGAGAGATCGGGGGTCTATATAAGATCCCAAACCCCTCCTCTACACTTAAAAGTATTCAAAACGTGAATATCTGCATTTTTTAATACTTTCTATTTTTTAAAACTGGCGCCTTTAAGATGCCAGTAATCCGGAAGTGATGTCATGACATTGCTTCTGGGTTACTAGATCCGAGACCCAAAAAAAAAAAAAAACAACTGGCTTTGTTCGGGTCGCTGGCCACCTGGCAGATGTGCCAGCTGGTTGCCTGGGCTTCCCGTTGGGACTGAAGACCCGGGCGGAGTGGTGGCGGGAGGTCCCCTTCCGCTGCTTGAAATAACAGCCAAACGGCTGCTGAGCCACATTGGTTGTTATAACAAGAAAGCCAACCGTCCAACGGTACCAAGGTGGTGTCTGCAGCTGAATGCATCACCCAGGTAGAACCCCTTGAAGCAATATCGGTAACATCAATAGGTTTGTGACCAATACTGATGCTTCAAAAAAAGTGAATATCGGCCGCACTCACAATTGGTCGGTATTGGAGGCATTGTTCTAATTGATAGAGAAGGCCTTGGTTACTAATAATTTTTAAGAGTGGGCGGAGGTAAATAGTGAAAAGTCTGGGCGATAGGGGTGATCCCTGGGGGACTCCGCAAGACACGCTACGTGATTCAGACGTGAAAGGTCCTAGTTTTACTGTCTGGGATAGTTTTTCCAGGAATGAGGAAAACCAGGGTAGATCTGAGTCTGCAACTCCAGCTACCTCTGTGAGGCGGGTTAGCAACAGTTTGTGGTCTACAGTGTCAAAGGCTGCAGCACTAAGGTCCAGCAGTATCAGGAGACAAGATTTCACTGTCTGCTGCTTCGAGAGCGTCATCCCATATTTTGAGAAGCGATGTTTCCTTCCCGTGTCCTGGACGGAAACCCAATTGTAGTGGATGCAGAAGTTTGTGGGTGTCTAAATGGTGTTGTAGACTTACGCCAGTCGGATCTTAGGCTAATTTCGGCGTATCTTGCTTTCTGAATACAGAAAGAAGATACGCCGGCGCAAATCATTGCTGAATCTAGCCCTACATCGGCAGCGTGAGGGGCAACAAGACCGGGGGTAAGAGGGCCTAGACCGAAGCACTGGATCAGCAGTCCCTACTCCCTGAGACAGGAAGTGAGATTAAACGCACGTTCACATCGGGGCGATTTGGCATGCGATTTGACATGTCAAATCGGCAGCTATTGCTGGTAATGGCACCGACACCGTCTGACTTTGTGGTGCCACACTGATTTCCAAAAGTAGTTCCTGTACTACTTTTGGAGACTTTGATTTGCGATTTGTATAGACATCTTTGCAGGAACCCGCACAGATGTCGGTCAAATCGCCCAAGTCGGACTGATATGCGGGTATGAAATCGTGCGAGTTCAACTGAACGGTTTCTAACCCGCAGTCAGTGTGAACCAAGGCTAAATACCCCCAAAGGGGAATTGGCGCTAAAATACCTACAGATTTACTAACCCTTCTCCTCTAAAAAAAAAAAGAAGAGGGACATTGTTCGAACCTCGGTAGGCTAAATTTCACAGCCACAGTCTCCAAACCATAAAAAGTTTTTTTTTTTTTTTTTATGCATACAGTCAAAATGCTGTCTACCTGTCAATTTACACATTACATATGTAGGGGAGGGGATTTACTAAAACTGGAGCATGCTAAATCTGGAGACCAATCAGCTGCCAGGTTTTATTGCCAAAGCTTAATTGAACAAGCTACAGTTAGAAGCTGATTGGCTAAAATCTGCACAGCTGCACCAGATTCTGGGCTAGACTCAGAGAGAGTTACGCCGGCATATCAGTAGATACGCCATCGTAACCCTGAATCCACGCCGTCGTAAATGTAGGCGTATTCTGGAAACCAGATACGCTTAAATTAGGCTAAGATACGAGTGGCGTAAGTCTCTTACGCCGTCGTATCTTAGTTGCATATTTACGCTGGCCGCTAGGTGGCACTTCAGTAGTTTTCGGTGTAGAATATGCAAATGACCTAGATATGCCGATTCACAAACGTACGTGCGCCCGGTGGATTTTTTTTTACGTCGTTTGCGTAAGGCTTTCCGTTGCTCCTGCTTCTATGAGGCGTACGCAATGTTAAGTATGGTCGTCATTTCAGCTTCGAATTTTGAATTTTTTACGTCGTTTGCGTAAGACGTTCGCGAATAGGGCTGGACGTAATTTATGTTCACGTCAAAAGCAATGACGTCCTTGCGGCGTACTTTGGAGCAATGCACACTGGGAAATTCCACGGACGACGCATGCGCCGTCAATCACGCCGGGTCACCAATAATTAACATAAAACACGCCCCCTCATCATTTGAATTACGCGCGCTTACGCCGGCCCCATTTACGCTACGCCACCGTAACTTAGGAGGCAAGTGCTTTGTGAATACAGCACTTGCCTCACTGACTTACGGCGGCGTAGCGTAAATACGATACGCTGCGCCGCCATAAAAATGCGCGGATGTACCTGAATCCAGCCCAAAGTGTGCTCCAGTTTCAGTGAATCTTCCCCTTTACGCCTTCTGTTTTTAAATCTCTGAACACTATGAGAAGTGAGTGGGTAATTCTGCCCATTAGCAGACTGAGCTGCATGTCAGTTTCTTCTATACATATAAAAAAATACATAATTACCTTTCTGCCATTACCATGGTCCACATAACGTCCTGAGCAGCCTGCATAGCAAGCAGAATAGTACATGACATTATCGGCTCCGCAGACAGGACTGTAAAGATCCTGAGAACAGCGGCACCCGGCATTACAGACAGAGGAGAGGTTGAGGTCGCTCTCTAAGAGGACACTGCAGAGAAAACACAAGGGACAATGAGATTACACCTGAAAAGCTGCCCATACAATTATATATATTTTTTAATAACAGATTACTCCATTGACGTCATCTGCTTGTATGAACCCCTAAGCAGCAGTAAATCTTACACGGAACATTGCTAGTAATAGAGAGCAACTGAGCATGTGCAAAGTGGAGTGAGACAGTGTATTACTGGATTTTAAACTGTATAGGCTCTTATTTTTTTATTTTTTACATGGCTATACCTGAAAAAGCACCAGCCCAAAGTAATCTATCAGGACTTTTTCTGACCTAAGTTCCACTTTAAGGCTAGCCATACACATTTAGGGCCAGATTCTCAAAAGAATTACGCCGGTGTATCTACAGATACACCGGCGTAATTCGAAAATCCCGCCGGCGTATCATTGTTTTGTATTCTCAAAACAAGATACGCCGAAATTATGCTAGGATCCGACTGGTGTAAATCATTTACACCGTCGGATCCTAAATGCAATACTACGCTGGCCGCTAGGTGGCTTTTACGTTGATTTTAGCGTCGCATATGCAAATGAGCCGATACCCAAACGTTTTTGCGCCGATTCGCCGTAGTTTACGTCGTTTCCATTAGCGTAAGGTTACCCCTGCTATATGAGGGGTAACCTTACGTCGGTCCGCTGTATGCCATGTTAAATATGGCCGTCGGGACAGCGTCGGGCTTTTCCGTCGTTTACGTAACTCGTCGGGAATAGGGCTGTGCGTTAATTACGTTCACGTCGCAACCAATGTATTTGCGGCGTACTACGGAGCATGCGCAGTGGCCTACGTTTAAGGCCGGCGCATGCGCAATTCGTTCGGCACGGGGGCGCGCTTAATTTAAACACAAGCCGCCCCCTTTGAATTACGTGGGGCTACGCCGGGCCATTTACACCACGCCGCCGCAAATTACGGAGCAAGTGCTTGGAGAATAAGGCACTTGCTCCAGTAAGTTGCGGCGGCCTAGTGTAAATAGAATTTTCTCACATTGAGCTCCAAAGGCGAAATGAGAGAAATCCCACCATCCAAGTTAAACAGCCTGGATGGAGGAATCTACCTGGCTGTCTATTGTATTCAGACAGCCGTAGCACCAGGACAATGACTGCCTCTGATTGGATGGAATATCCGTTCTGTCAATTTTCACCTGGCCAATTCAAATTCTTAAAGCGGAGTTCCAACCACAATTAGCATTTTTTTAAATTAATTTATTTATTTTTCGGCGCAACTCCGCTTTAATAAATGAGGTACGTCTTTACTTTGCAAAGCATGCAAGGAAAAAAAACACATGATTGGATGACGGGAGTCAGAAGAGCTTCTGCTCATTTACTGTTCTGGAGCAACTGCACTTACAGAGTGCAACTCCACATTGCAAAGTGCACAGTCTAATTGCCTTTAGTAATTCATTGTTCAGCAGGATTAGTCATGATTAGTAACAAAGAGTACCTGTCAGGGTAGGGAGCGGTGACTCCAGCCATGGGCAAGTTAGGACAGCTGATGAGGAAGATGAAGACTGACATAAGACTGAATACAGTACACAGGACACAGAACCTGATGATTCCTGAGCAGTGCAATTTCAGTTTGTTCACTATGAATCCCCCCAGGAAGGTTCCGCCACCCCCAGCAGGAACCACCAAGTAGCCTGTATGAAAGAAGGAAACAAATCATCAGCCTATGCTACTCCACAGGAAATCATCACGGTGTACACACTATAGGAATACATACAGGGAACACAGCTTTCTCATCGACCCGTCTACTACACTATTACCTGGGAACACCTAATTCCAAGACAATGGGAAGGGGATTCCCAACTCCACCGACTGTGATGTGCAGACAAGACCCAACTGCTGAAAGAAATCTTGCCATTTTTTTGAGGTTTACTTTAAAGTGTTACCAAACCCACAACAGTAAAATAATTCTGTATATGCAGCATAGCATGCTTGTTATACTCACTGTGGAACTTAAGGGGTTAATCCTCTGTGTAAAAAGGCTGTTTTATCCTTTATGCACAGATCGTCCCCTCCTGCACTGTCTATCTGGGGAAGACCAGCTAACACAGGCAGGGTAGCCAACCTGCACATGCTCAGTTGTGTCTTTCATGCTGTAGAGAATATTTCCTTGTTGAGCTGAGCTAGCCAGGTCACATGATATTGGCATCACACATGTGGGCGTGTATACAGGCTTAAGTGGAAATCTCCTCCTACCTGAACTGTCAGCACTGGAGAAACTGTGCAGTATATCATGTAACCGTGGTATACAGATCATCCAAAAAGGTAAATAGTGGCAGTATGTTAACCACTTGGCACCCGCGCTATAGCTGAATGACGGCTACAGCGCGGACCCCAAATGCCGGGAGGACATCAATAGACCTCCCCTTCTCACGCTCCGCGCGCCCCTGCAGGGTCCCGGCCCCTTGATCAGCTGTCAGCCAATGACAGCTGATCACGTGATGTAAACAAAAGACAGTAATTGTTTTTTTTCTCCTTACGCTGAGAGCGTGAGAAAAAAAAAAAAGCAGATCACCGGCTTATGAAAGGGACATCGGTCTCCAAGAGGAAGGAGGCACATCTGCCTCCTCTGTGCCACCAGTACCCCCTGCAAGTGTCCACAGTGCCCACCAGCGCTACCTATCAATGCCCACAAGAGCCATCTATCAATGCCCACCAGTGGTGCCAATCAGTGCCTCATTAGTGCCACCTAGCAGTGCACATTACTGCCACCCATCAGTGCCCATCGCTGCCACCCATCGGTGCCACCTATCAATGCCCACCAGTGGTGCCAATCAGTGCCTCATTAGTGCCACCTAGCAGTGCCCATCGCTGCCACCCATCGGTGCCACCTATCAATGCCACTTATCAATGCCCACCAGTGCTACGTGTCAATGCCCTTCAGTGCCACCTCTGTGTCACCTTGCAATGCCCACCAGTGCTGCCTTATCAGTGCCCACCAGTGCCGCCTATCAGTGCCCACCAGTGCCCTTCAGTGCAGCCCATTGCTGCCTATCAGTGCAGCCCATTGGTGCCCATGAGTGCAGCCTCATCAGCATACATCAATGAAGGAGAAAATTACCCGTTTGAAATTTTTTATAACAAAATATAAAAAAAGAAATGTATTTTTAATTTCTTTTAACAAAAAATAAAAACCACAGAAGGTGATCAAATACCACCATTTTTTTTTTTTTTTTATAAAAATGTCATTTGGGTACAGCATTGTATGACCGCGCAATTGTCATTCAAAGTGAGTCAGCGCTGAAAGCTGAAAATTGGTCTGGGCAGGAGGGGGGTTTAAGTGCCCAGTAAGCAAGTGGTTAATGTAAAAAGAAGATTTATAAGCTGTGGGTACTGTGAGGGGATGAACTATGCTCATATTAGAAAATATATTTCCCTTTAATTACATTCTTTTACCCCTTGGTGATATCATGCAGTTACATGGATTAAATGGGACAAGTTGATAAGACTCCATGCTGAGCTCCTGTGCTATCAAATGAAGACACAAGTGCAGAAACAGGCGTTGGCCTCCCGCCTTTTCCCATCTGTTCATTCTTAAAAAAAAAAACCATCGCACTGCGTTTGACCTCAAACGGATTGGAGTTTCGCTTTTAGGCAGCACCATGCTCTGACAATGAGCCCGTGTGATAAATTCTCATCCATTTGCAACTATAGCGTGACTTAAGATATTTTACAAAGTTCTCACTAGAGAATCTTTCCATCAGCCCACAACACAATGGCACGTTAGGTATTTTGCAGGTTTCTTTTCACATAAGCAAGGGCCCTGCATGCATCAGAAGTTTTGGACAGTGCAGTCCAGTTTTGAGAATGACAGTATGTAAACGCTAACTGACATTTTTTTATTTTTTGCTAAAGCACTGTGTAAGATAAACAACAGCCATTTATTAACAACTTGACCTCTGGAAGGTTCTAGCCCCTTCATGACCTGGGCATTCTTTGCTATTCTGCACTGTGCCATTTTAACTGTACCCAAATTAAATAGATTATTTGATCAGCACTATTTTTATTTTTTAATTTATGAGTATTTCATCACCACAATTTTTTTTTTTTTAATAATTTTTGAGTCTTGATTATTTGATCACCACAATTTTTGCAATTTTTTTTGATTGTTGAGTATTTTATCACCACTGTTTTTTTTTTTCCTTTAACATTTTTGATGAGTATTTAATCACCACTGTTTTTATAAAATTTTTAAAGTGGAGTTCCACCCATAAATATAACCTTACATCAGTAGTTTTAAAAAAATGTCATTAGTCCTTTAAGAAAAAACATTTTTTTTTTAGATGCCTTCAAAGTGTTGTTGCTAGGCAGAATAGTTAATCTTCCCTCTTCCTGCACCTAGGTGCTTAAGCTTTCTAACCTACACCGCACAGACTCCTGGGAATGTAGTGGGTGTAACTTTCCAGGAGTCTGAAGTGTCAACTTCCTCTGACACTCCTGTTGCTATTGAAACCTATTACACTGCTTGTGCAGCACTGAGCATGTGCGAGATCTGCAAGGCTGAAATCCAGGAAGTCATACAGTCTGGCTTCATGATGCCCACACTTAAGATGGCCCCAGTCAATTTCTATTTTAAAAGTGTCTAAATGCTATAACAACCTAACAAAACGGACCTTAGTTTACAGACTAACTTTACTAGAATACATTAAGCTTGTGTATTACAGGGGTATTTATATTTAAAAAGTGAAATTGTGGCCGGAACTCCGCTTTAAGTTTTGATTCTTGAGTATTTCATCACCACAGTTTTTTTTTTTTTTGATTTATGAGTACCGTATATACTGGAGTATAAGGCCTTGTACACACGGCCAGACATGTCCGATGAAAACGGTCTGCGGACCGTTTTCATCGGACATGTCTGCTGGGAGGTTTTGGTCTCATGTGTGTACACACCATCAGACCAAAATCCCCGCTGACAGAGAACGCAGTGACGTATACGACACCGACGTTCTCTGACGCGGAAGTCAGAATCAATTTGACGCATGCGCGGGATTTCGGGCCGCTGGACATGTCGGATGAGTCATACTAACCATCGGACATGTCCGACGGACAGCTTTCCAGCGGACAAGTTTCTTAGCATGCTAAGAAACTTTTGTCCGCTGGAAACCTGTCCGCTCGGCCAGGAATCCGGTCCGCTAGGCCCTACACACGGTCGGACATGTCTGCGGAAACTGGTCCGCGGACCAGTTTCAGTAGACATGTTCGGTCGTGTGTACGAGGCCTAAGCCGAGGCACCTAATTTTACCACAAGAAAATGGGAAAACTTATTGACTTGAGTATAAGCCTAGGGTATTCATCTGCATGCCTCACTGTGCCCATGCCTCACTGTGCCCATGACTAGACTGACGTTTAACATGGGAGTCTATGGAAGGGGTGCCCGGATTTGAAAACTCGGTGCTCCCCAGCTGTAGGTCCCCCAGACAAACAAATGTGGCTACATGTGTGCCAAGTTTGGGGTCCAGGGGACCTACAACCGGCCAGTACCGGGTCCCCAAAGTCACCGGAGAAATTACTGTTTAACATGGGAGTCTATGGAAGGGGTGCCCAGGTTTGAAAAATCGGTGCTCCCCGGCCGTAGATCCCACACCCCCCCCCCCCCCCCCCCCGGCAAAAAACTTTGCACACTTGTAGAGAAGTTTGGGGTTCACGGGACCTACGGCCGGCCGGTACTGGGTCCGCAAATTCTGGGAGATCAGGCGCAAAAAGGTGACTCGAGTAAAAGCCGAGGGGGGCATTTTCAGCACAAAAAACTGTGCTAAAAAACTTGGCTTATACTCGAGTATTTATGAGTATTTGATCACCATTTTTTTTTATGATCACCATTGGATTTTTTGGTGATTTATGAGTATTTGATCACCACTGTTTTTTTTTTTTCTATTATATAAGTGAAAATTTCAGAAAAATATATATTTTCTACTTTCTTATATAAAACATATCAAATAAAATGAATTTTCTTCATAAATTTAGGCCAAAATGTATTCTGCTACATGTCTTTGGTAAAGACCAAATTGCGGTTTTGGGGACACTATACTATTGGGGACACTAGAATTAATTCAATGTTGATCAAGATACTGATCCATACAGACACTAACTAGCCAGGTGGTTGAGCCCACTAGCCAGGTGGGCTCAACAAAAGTGGATTAAAAAATCGAAGGAGCTGGATGGAACATTGACAGCAGGACAGTGACTGCATCCAATCTGATGCAGTCACTGTGCTGGTATCCAGATAGCTTGAATACAATAGCCAGCAGTGCGGATACCTTCATGCGAGTTGTTCAGCATAGATGGAGGAATGTACTGGTTCTCACTCATTCAGCCCACGTAGGGCTCTCTTAAACTAGCGCATTGCAGTTATTTTTAAGAAGTTCCCTAGAAAAAAAGTCATTTGACGCATAGTAATACCTTCACATACTCATTTCCTCCTTTCCGGGTTTCCAACCACAAATGTGCTGCTACTACTGACGGGGTTTCCACGTCTCACAGCGATCTCATGACTTTAGCATGATTTTTAAGAAAAACTCACAAATAGTTCATCACATATTACTTGAAATGTACAATCTTCCCTACAATGTATGTGATCTTCATTAAAGGATATATAAAGCCACCTAAAGAAATATTGTTAGTTTTGAAGTGAATGCGGAAGTGTAAGAACATCTGTCAGCTTTTGCTTCTGTCTGCTGTGCTTCCTTGGGGGTGATTTCCCATCACTTCATGTCTGTGACAAGGAGAAACGGAACAAGAAGTCAACGGAAATCCCCCCCCCCCCAACAGGGACACAGGTGGTGGTAATAAAAATGATTGTGGACGTAAAAAGTATTATGGCGCGTACACACAATCAGTCCATCCGATGAGAACGGACCGATGGACCGTTTTCATCGGTTAACCGATGAAGCTGACTGATGGTCCGTCGTGCGTACATACCATCGTTTAAAAAAAAACAATCGTGCCATAACGCGGTAATGTAAAACACAACGACGTGCTGAAAAAAACAAAGTTTAATGCTTCCGAGCATGCGTCGACTTGATTCTGAGCATGCGTGGATTTTTAACCGATGGTTGTGCCTACTAACGATCGTTTTTTTCCCCATCGGTTAGGAATCCATCGGTTAAATTTAAAACAAGTTGGCTTTTTTAACCTATGGTTAAATAAATGATGGGGCCCCCACACGATCGGTTTGGACCGATGAAAACAGTCCATCAGACCATTCTCATCGGTTTAACCGATCGTGTGTACGCGGCATTAGAATTTATGTTAAGGTAACCAGTTATTTTAATTTTTTTACTAGTATTGGCAGCAATCAGCAGCTCTCTGCCCATCGCCGCCGCTGCCCGCCTCACAGCCTGTCAAGTATCACTCTCTGGTCCCGGCTACTACTGGGTGGGGAGCGGAGGAAGATCACTCCACCAGGGAAGGCAAGGAGATAGGCAGACGGCTGGCCGGGACTTGAGCCAAGGCAGAAGAACATGGCGCAGCGGGGGGTGTGCAATTCAGATTTATTTTTATTCTGCACTGACTGTCTTTGAAATTGCCCCAGCCCCTGTTCAAATCCAATCTGGGGACAAAACCGGGGACAGACTTAGTCCCGGGACAGTGTCCTCAATCCGGGGACAGACTTAGTCCGGGGACAGTGTCCTCAATCTGGGGACTGTCCCCGGAAACTGGGGATGTTTGTCACCCCCAACTTATGTGGATTGTATTGCAGACTGGGGGGGGGGGGGGTACTAAAATTGGAGAGTGCAAAATCTGGTGCAGCTCAACATAGAAACCAACCAGCTTCCAGGTTGTATTGTCAAAACTCACAAAAAAAAAAAAAATGGATAAAAAACAAAACAAAATAGGCAGACTCGATGGAGTACTCAGTCTTTTTTTTTTTACATCACTTTTCTGCATTTCTATGTAAAACTTAATTGAACAGGCTGAAGTTAGAAGATGATTGGCTACCATACACAACTGCACCAGATTCTGTGTACTGCAGTTTTAGTTAATCTCCCCCTGTCTCCATTCAGTAGATTTTTCCCTTGTGTTTTTCCCTTCTGTCCAGGTGACACATGTCAGACAAAACTAGGACAAAGACAGTGGCCCAGATTCAGGTAGATCCGCGCAATATTTGCGTGGGCAAAGGGCAACGATTTTTGCTCTGCGCCCACGCAAATATTTCGATTTGCCCGCGATTCACGGAGCAGTAGCTCCGTAAATTGCGCGGGCGCTATGCTAATTAGCCCGGCGTAAGGGCGCCTAATGTAAATGATCCCGCCGGGGGCGGGAATCATTTAAATTAGGCGCGCTCCCGTGCCGAGCGAACAGCGCATGCTCCGTCGGGAAACTTTCCCGACGTGCATTGCGGCAAATGACGTCGCAAGGACGTCATTTGCTTCTAAGTGAACGTGAATGGCGTCCAGCGCCATTCACGAATCACTTACGTAAACGACGTGAAATTTAAATTTCACGAGCGGGAAGGGCGGCTACTATTAGCAGGAGCAGCCTTGCGCTAAAGTCGCCGTACGGAAACTCCGTACCTTGCGTGCGCAGGGCCCGCGCAACTTTTGTGAATCGGTGGTAGTATGCAATTTGCATACTATACGCCGATCACAATGGCCGCGCCCCCTAGCGGCCAACGCAAGAATGCAGCCTGAGATATGAAGGCATAAGGAGGCTTATGTCTGTCATATCCTAGGCTGCAGTCCGCGTAGCGATGTTCCTGAATCAGGGGCATTCGCTACGCGGGAGCAAAACAGCTATTGCGCCGCGCAACCTATGGTTGCGCGGGCGCAATAGCTTCTTGAATCTGGGCCAGTATTTATAACAGTTGCCTGTTTTTATTGCCCACCTCCCCACTCTTGCTCCCTGACTGCCCATCTGAAAGAGCCCTTACAGGTGTCTGGGACTTCAGTCGTGAAATAATTCCACAAATATTTTGAGTTACGTCCAACTGCTGAGGCCATGACAAAGTCAAATGATGGGGTCTTTCCCCCCCCATGGAAAAGAAGTTGGGGGAGACCAACTGTTATGCCGTGTACACACGATCAGTTCGTCTGATAAAAACGGTCCGTTTTCATCAGACGAACCGATCGTGTGTGGGCCCCATCAGTTTTTTTCCCCATCGGTGAAAAAACGTAGAACCTGTTTTAAAATTATCTGATGGTTAAAAAACCGATAGGGAAAAAAACGGTCGTCTGTGTGGAAGTCCATCGGTCAAAAATCCACGCATGCTTAGAATCAAGTCGACGCATGCTTGGAAGCATTGAACTTAATTTTTCTCAGCACGTCGTTGTGTTTTACGTCACCGCGTTCTGACACAATCGTTTTTTTAACTGATGGTGTTTAGGCAAGACTGATGAAAGTCAGCTTCATCGGATATCTGATGAAAAAATACATCAGACCGTTTTCATCGGATGAACCGATCGTGTGTACAGGGCATAAGAGACGCACCTTTTATTTATTTTAATATGTTATTTATTTCAGGTACTTATATAGCGCCGTCAATTTACACACCGCTTTACATATACATTGTACATTCACGTGAGTCTCTACCCTCAAGGAGCTTACAACCCAAGGTCCCTAACACACATTTATACATATACTGGGGGGCCAATTTTTAGACAGGATCCGATTAACCTACCAGCATGTCTTTAGAGTGTGGGAGGAAACTGGAGTACCCAGAGGAAACCCAGGCAGGCACAGGGAAAACATGCAAACTCCAGGCAGATGGTGTTGTGGTTCGAACCAGTGACCATTTTTGCTGCTGGGTAAAGGTGCTAACCACTACACCACTGTGCTGCCCTCTTATGGTCTTAAGGCAGAAAGCTTCCATTTTGCACAGGTGATTAAATCAATTTCACTGACTTGGTAATTACCACAGCCGTTTTATTTGAGGGAAATCCTGAAAACATGACCTGTTGGTGTGCCTTGAGGACTGGAGTTGAGAAAAACTGGCCTAACACACCAAAGAAGGTGCAAATAGCATTTCTGACTACACTACACGGCAGGACTTAGTGCATTGCCTTGCGCTGCAATACACGTCTGTCAGCGAGGTGCTTTGCGGTGCCCAAACACAACACATTCGTGTAAATGGGCAACTGAAAAGGCTGACAAGGGAGTCATTCTAGATTGAATGCTTTAAGGGAAAATTTTCTTTTTGCCTTGTGTGGTAATGCACAGTTACGGCATAGATCTATGCGCTTTCATCATTTACCTTCAAATTGCCAAATTACAGCTGCAGTCACTGGCCCGGATTCAGCAAAGAATTACGGCGGCGTATCCATAGATACGCCGTGTAATTTCAAAGCTGCGCCGGCGTATCTACTTTCTGTATTCAGAAAGCTAGATACGCCGACATTAGCCTAAGATACGACTGGCATAAGTCTCTTACACCGTCGTATCTTAGGGTGCATTCTGACGCTGGCCGCTAGGTGGCGCTCCCGTCGTTTTCGGCGTAGAGTATGCAAATTACCTAGATACGCCGATTCACAAACGTACGTGCGCCCGGCGTTCGTTTTTTTCGTCGTTTGCGTAAGGCTTTTTCGGCATAACGTTGTGCCTGCTTCTATGAGGCGCACTCAATGTTATGTATGGACGTCGTTCCCGCTTCGATTTTTGAATTTTTTACGTAGTTTGCGTAAGTCGTTCGCAAATAGGGCTGGACGTAATTTACGTTCAAGTCGAAACCAATGACGTCCTTGCAACGTCATTTGGAGCAATGCATACTGGGATATGTACACGGACGGCGCATGCGCGGTTCGTACAAAACGTCAATCACATCAGGTCAACACACATTAACATAAAACACGCCCCCCCTTTCACATTTGAATTACGCGCGCTTACGCCGGCCCCATTTACGCTACGCCGCCGCAACTTACGAAGCAAGTGCTTTGTGAATACTGCACTTGCTCCTGTAACTTGCGGCGGCGTAGCGTAAATACCATACGCTGCGCCGCCGTTGGATTGCGCGCCCCTACCTGAATCTAGCCCACTGTTCTGTGCTGGGAGCACACACACTTGGCTCCCCAAGCACTGTGACCCAGTCACATGATCACTGTAACAACCAATCACAGTGATCACATGACCTTTAAAGGGCTAGGTCCTGCTGGCTGGAATTAAATTTTGCTGCGTGGCTGAGTCCTTAGACTGACTGCACTGTCCTTTGCCATGACTGCACTGTCCACATTACCCCGACTGAAATAGGACTCCCCGACTAGGATCCATCTACTGTCCAAGGAAGAAAAGGGCAAGGAGAACCTCACTAGACTATAGCCCCCTTGAACAAAAGACCTATACTGGTTTTCTCGAAGGAGGCCCGAGCCCGGAGTTTGGCTTTAGCTTCCTCGACACTCCTCAGATACACCCATAGATATAAATCACGGCCTTTCTGTGTTTTGCCAAAATGGTCATTCAGTCTTACTGGAAGTAAAAAACTTACCAAAAAAAGTAGCAGCTTCCGAAGCACTCAAACTAAACTGAGATTCTAAAAACTTTGGTCCAAACGTCGACACTCCCGTAATGAGGGTCGCCTCTGTTGCTCCGGCTAGGCACAGGAAAATAAAAGTGGGATTTTTCAGAAGCATCAACACTGACCTGCACAGGAAACAATATAGAAGAGGCTTTTTATATGGAGGGCATTTTAACCAAATTACTTCCAATCAGGTAGACCCTTATACTACTTTACTGTTGGTAAATTTTGTTGATCAAAAGATATAGGAGTCCATATCAGTTGGTGAGTATGGGGACACCAGAGATTGCACGGTCAATTGTCACAATCTGAATGCATTAAATCATGGGTCTTCAAACTGCGGCCCTCCAGTTGTTCAGGAACTACAATTCCCATCATGCCTAGTCATGTCTGTGAATGTCAGTGTGTTACAATGCCTCATGGGATGTGTAGTTCTACAACAGCTGGAGGGCCGTAGTTTGAGGATCCCTGCATTAAATAAACACGAGGATGTGGACTAATTTATGAATGTCACGTTTACATTTTATTTAAATTGTTTATCGCATTTTACATTGCATATTTATCTTATTTTGCACGATTATATTTATTTTGCTAGTTGTATGATACTCAACATACTTGGAGGGGCTGAAACCAGTAATATTATTTTTGATTTTTAAAGCGGTAGTAAACCCGCTGCCGTTTTTTTTTTTTTTTTTTACACCTGAAAAACAAAAGCCATACTAGCTCATTATGAAATACTTACCTTGAAATGAGGTGTGAGGAACTTACCTGGTCCACGCCAAGGGAGATGTCATCTTGCCTCGGCGTGTCTTCCGGGTATCGCCGCTCCAGCGCTGTGATTGGCTGGAGCGGCGATGTCGTCACTCCCGCGCATGCGCGCGGGGGAATTCCCCCCGGCAAGGTCCGGCGGCTGCTGGGCGTTTAGCCTAGGATCTCCGATGCGCATGCGCCGCTCCAGTCAGCGGCGCATTGCGAGGGGAATATCTCCTAAACCGTACAGGTTTAGGAGATATTCTTTATACCAGGTAAGCCTTATTATAGGCTTACCTGTAGGTTAAAGTGGTAGTACAGAGTTTACTACCACTTTAAATGCTGTCTGTCCTTGGTGCACATTTTACCTCACTTCCTGTCTGCCATGATGGTGCTGCCCAGCCATTGGACTAAAACAGCCAGACATCTCACTCCTGTGGGCGTAGGGCATATAGAAACGTCCTCCTGACACTCATGCACGCCATGTGATCACTGTGTCCTTCAGACACACCAGATCACAGACCAGAGTACAGAGAAGTGAAATTGGCCCTGTACCATGTGATCACTGTGACCAATCGCAGCATTCACATACAAAAACAAATGTTGCAGCCAGTGCTCTGTTTCCTTTCACAGCAATCAACACTGTAGGAAACACTCTGGGGTGGATTCAGGTAGGGGCGCGCAAAACGGCGGCGGCGTAACGAATGACATTTACGTTACGCCTCCGCAAGTTTTACGGGCAAGTGCTTGATTCACAAAGCACTTGCCTGTAAAGTTGCGGCGGCGTAGCGTAAAAGGGGCCGGCGTAAGCGCGCGTAATTCAAATGATCCCGTAGGGGGCGTGGATCATTTAAATTAGGCGCGTTCCCGCGCCGAACGTACTGCGCATGCGCCGTCCCTAAAATTTCCTGACGTGCATTGCGGTAATTGACGTCGCAAGGACGTCATTGGTATCGACGTGAACGTAAATGGCGTCCAGCGCCATTCACGGACGACTTACGCAAACGACGTAAAATTTTCAAATCGCGACGCGGGAACGACGTCCATACTGAACATTGGCTGCGCCTCCTAATAGCAGGAGCAGCCTTACGACGAAAACGACGTACGCAAACGACGTAAAAAAATACCGCCGGGTGCACGTACGTTCGTGAATCGGCGTAAGTATGTAATTTGCATACTCTACGCTGACATCTATGGGAGCGGCCAGCGTCAGAATGCACCCTAAGATACGACGGCGTAAGAGACTTATGCCAGTCGTATCTTAGGCTAAAGTCGGCGTATCGAGCTTTCTGAATACAGAAAGTAGATACGCCGGCGCTACTTAGCAATTACGCGGCGTATCTATGGATACGCCGGCGTAATTGCTCTCTGAATCTACCCCTCTGTATTTAGTTTTTTACACTGTCACCAGACCTCTTGTCCCTGATAACTAGCTAGCCTTACTACATTGACACTGTATATTGGGGTGGCTAGTGATGAGAGATACTGGTTGGCTGCTCTGGTGACACTGTATGCGAGTGCAGCTAGCCAGTGTCCCTGATCACTGACACACCAGTCACAGTGTCACCCCCAACAGCAGTACAAATCTCACCGGGGTTCTAATTCTACCCCACTCTGTCTAGAACTAGCAAAAATTTGGGCCGGATATACATTTTAAAGTTATTACATTCAAACCATTCTTACTTTGGAAGATCTTTAATTGTTTTCCCAAAATCAGGGTCTGGCTTGTAATCCCCATCCTTTATCTGATGAGCTTCAGACACTCTCATCACCACGTAACGTTGGGAACCTGGAATAAATGTAAATGTAATATTAACACACAAAACCTCTCACACATACATAACACACTCCCGATGTTTTCTCCCGGTGTGCAGGGGATTATGGGAATTTATTACCAGGACAAATGTCATTGTGCTAGTGTATTTAACAGCCAGTTCACTCAAAAGTGATATTTTATTTGTAGGTGGAACCCGGTGTTCAGAGTCAGCAGCTGGCATCTTATGTTGATGTAGATGTGAGATCTCTTTCCATAATTGACTCCTGTTCCTGCCCGCCTGGGGCTTGGGTTGTGCCCATCCACCTTTGTGTGTCCCAACACCTCCTGTTACATTCTCCATGATATAAAAATAAATACAAATCTAGCAGGAATGATGGGAGCCCTTCATAATATAGCATTTGATCAGAACCTTTACATATTAAAGTGGAACGTAAGCAGGAAGGATTTTTATTACAGGAGATAAGTACTTGGGGCTGGATTCAGATAGAATGGTCTATCTATCCGCCCGGCGCAACGTATCTCAGATACGTTACGCCACCGTAATTTAGGGCGCAAGTTCTGTATTCAGATACAACTTGCGCCCTTAGTTACGGCGGCGTAACGTATCTGTGCCGGCGCAAGCCCGCTTAATTCAAATGTGGATGATGTGGGCGTGTTTTATGTATATTAACTGTGACCCCTGCGTATTTGACTTTCTTTTACGAACGGCGCTTGCGGCGTTCGTGAAAAAATCCCAGTGCGCATGCTCGAAAATCCACCGCAAAACTTCATTGCTTTCGACGTGAACGTAAATTACGTACATCCCTATTTGCGAACGACTTACGCAAACGACGTAAAAATTTTAAAACTCGACGCGGGAACGACGCCCATACTTAACATAGGATACGCCTCATATAGCAGGGGTAACTATACGCCGAAAAAAGCCCAACGTAAACGACGTAAAAAAAAGCGCCGGACGGACGTACGTTTCTGAATCGTCGTAACTACCTAATTTGCATATTCCTCGCAGAAATATACGGAAGCGCCACCTAGGGGTCAGCATAAATATGCAGCCTAAGATACGACGGCGTAAGAGACTTACGTCGGTCGGATCTTAGGGAAATCTATGCGTAACTGATTCTATGAATCTATGCATAGATACGACCGGCCAGACTCAGAGATACGACGGCGTATCAGGAGATACGCCGTCGTATCTCCTATCTGAATCTACCCCTTGGTCTCTTCTATAATAAAGACATCTTACCTTCTTTCTCACAAGATGTTTTAAAACAGGGGTTTCCCAGATTTCAATTGCACCCCCTTCAAAGCCCCTCGCCAACAACCCCCCCCCCCCCTCTAATGCCCTACACAGCACATCAGTGGTGGCAGGTGTTCAAAATTATTGGGGGGGGCGCAAACAAACTGAAAAATTCTGAAATAAAGCATCAATTGCAGCCTCACTGTGCCCATCAATCACAAGCCACTGTGCCCATCAAACACAGTCACTGTGCCCATCAAATGCCGCCACTGTTCCATCAAATGCTGCCACTGTGCCATCAAATGCTGCCACTGTGCCCATCAAATGCTGCCACTGTGCCCATCAAATGCTGCCACTGTGCCCATCAAATGCTGCCACTGTGCCCATCAAACGCCGCCACTGTGCCCATCAAACGCCGCCACTGTGCCCATCAAACGCCGCCACTGTGCCCATCAAACGCCGCCACTGTGCCCATCAAACGCAGCTACTGTGCTAATTAATCGCAGCCACTGTGCCCATCAAATGCAGCCACTGTGCCATCAATTGCCGCCACTGTGACCGCCCGCCCAACGGTGTTCTCCACGCGTCTCCTCCCGTCCTCTCCTCCTGATATGCACCCAATCACAGTGCCTGAGGTTTCAGCCAATCGGGTGACAGGTAACAGATCCGAACACCATATTGGCAGAGAGGCGGTTCAGTGTTAGGAAAGTGAATATTCATTCGCTTTTCTAACACACCTGGGTGGACTGCGAGTGCCAAGCATGGCACTCGCAGGTCACCTTTATTGACGCCTATTGCTCTAATCAGGTGCTTCAAAAACACCCCCACCGCTGTAATTAAGGCACCCGGAAAGGGGCTGGGTGCCTGAATAGGGGGTGGCAGCGGCGGCCATGGATAGATTCATGCTTAGCATGAATCTATCCAGTGGTCATAGTGGGGGTGGCTGGAGAGAGGAGCAGGCGCCTGTGTGCCCTTATGGATGCATCACCACTGCAGCACATTCAAACCAGCGATTAGGGCCGGTGCCAATTGTAGAGGCCATTCCTCCTGTGGTTTCTTACAAACAAATTAAGTTTTATAACTTAGATAGGTACATTATCTATATCAGTGATCATTAACTGCTGATCTGCCTGACTTTCTCGGCTCATTAGCGATCCTTATTGTTAGTGTATTTTATCAGCAGCCCGAGACAATTCCTATTTTTCCAATGTGGCCCAGGAAGGTGAAAAGGTTGGACACCCCTGCTTTAGAATGTAGACTGAGCAAAGTATATACAGCTCTACATTCTAGGCACACCGGTGTTGGGATGTGTGGGCTTCCATGTGTAGATGCTACCCCATCCCAGCTTGGCCAATCAAGATGGTCAAAGACCTGAACTTGGAAAAAGCGGTAAAGAGACAGCGGACATTGCATTGCTGGAGGGGAGTTGAGTACTAGAGAGTTTAGTTCCACTTTTAATTAAAGTGGGTATAAACCTCAGACATGAAATATAAACAAAACATATCTCTCTATATTCTTAGGTGGATTCAGGTAGGCGGGCGCATAGTTGCGGCGGTGTAGCGTATGGCATTTACACTACGCCACCGTAAGTTTGCAAGGCAAGTACTGTATTCACAAAGTACTTGCCTGCTAAGTTACGGCGGCGTAGCGTAAATCGGGCGGGCGTAATGGCGCCTAATTCAAATTTAGCTGAGGGGGCGTGTTTTATGGTAATGTGGGGTGACCTGACGTGATTGACGTATTTTACGAACGGCGCATACGCCGTCCGCCTACATATCCCAGTGTGCATTGCGGCAAAGTACGCCGCACGGTCCTATTGGTTTAGACGTGGACGTAAATGACGTAAATCCCTATTCACGGACGACTTACGCAAACAATGTAACATTTTCGAATTTCGACGCGGGAACGACGGCCATACTTAACATTACTATTCCAGCTATTTGATGGAATAACTTTAGGCCTGATAATGCGTTACGTAAACGGCGTATCTGTACTGCCGGGCGTACGTTTGTGAATAGGCGTATCTAGTGATTTACATATTCTACGCCGACCGCAATGGAAGCGCCACCTAGCGGTCAGCCTAAAAATTACACTTTAGGATACGACGGTGTAAGACACTTACGTTGCTCATATCTGAGCCTAATTTAAGCGTATCTGGCTTCCAGAATACGCTTAAATTAGCGCCGGCGCCCATTCAGACTTAGGCTGGCGTATCTACTGATACGCCAGCCTAAGTCTTTCTGAATCCACCTATCTGTCTTTTTTGTCTGCTGCCTCATTCCTCTACTATCTGTGCGAGTCATTTCTGACATGCTTTCCTGACACCAAGAGATAAAAAGGTGACAGGGGAGGAAGCTCCAGCACACAGCCTCTGATTGACAGTCACAAGTGGAAGGAAAGAAAATCATTTGATTTGCCCAACAACACAGTCAGCGTTGATGGGTAATGCGTCCTACTGTATTATGCCAGTGGGGTGGGGGTGCAGGCTGCCTTCCCAGCTGGCGGATTACAATTATTACTGATAGTGGCTATAGCTGCTGGCAGTAAGAAAAATCTGACGTGTCAATTTCAGCCTGTCCATACATGGATCGAAATTCGTCTGGCCCTTGCTGATCTGATCGAGTTTTGATCCATGTTTGGCTGGCTTAAGTTATGCTTTACCTGGTGAAAAAATATCTCCAACAATGACAGTAATACCATCTGGACTATGTATGTATTTGCTCACTGTTTTCCAGTCATTTTCTTATCAGTAATTGTATCATAGGGAAGATTCATTCGTTTATGTATGGTCTGTTTATCCAGGGAGGAGACGGGTAATAATCACCGAATATATTGCATTAATAAGAGACTGTACCTGGCAGCTGTTGAGGATAGCCCAGAATAGGAAAGGAAATGAGAAAGGCAGCTACTCCAGCCCCCAGGAAGCCAATCCACCAAGCTCCGACCCACAGAGGGTTCTCCGGTGTCAGATGGGTTCTGCAATAAGACATGAGGACATTGAGTTTGATCAAATACTGTTAGGCCCTGTACACACGATCAGTCCAAACTGATGAAAACGGGTTCACCGATGAAGCAGACTGATAGTCTGATGTGCCTACACACCATCAGTTCAAAAACCGATCGAGCCCAACGCGGTGACGTAAAACACAACGATGTGCAGAGAAAAATGAAGTTCAATGCTTCCAAGCATACGTCGACTTGATTCTGAGCATGCCCGGGTTTGGAACCGATGCTTTTGCGTACTAACCATCGTTTTTGACCGATCGGTTACCAGTCCATCAATTTTAAAGCAAGTTCTAAATTTCTGGACTGAAGGATAACAGACTGATGGGGCCCACACACGGTCAGTTTGGACCGATGAAACTGAACTTCAGTCCGTTTTCATCGGTTTGGTCCGACCGTGGGGCAGATTCAGATAGATCAGCGGATCTTTAGATCCGCGTAATCTATCTTATTTACGATCCGCCAGCGCAAGTTTTTGAGGCAAGTGCTGTATTCAGAAAGCACTTGCCTCGAAAGTTGCGCCGGCGGATCGTAAATCCCCCGGCGGAATTCAAATCCTGCGGCTAGGGGGAGTTTACTATTTAAATCAGGCGCATCCCCACGCCGATCGTACTGCGCATGCACCGCCGGCTAAATTTCCCAGCGTGCATTGCTCCAAATGACGTCGCTAGGACGTCATTGGTTTCGACGGGAATGTAAATTACGTCCATCCGTATTCGCGACCGACTTACGCAAACAACGTAAAAAATTCAAAACTCGGCGCGGGAATGACGCATATTTGCATATTCAGCACGTGTATAAAACAAAAAGCCACCTAGCGGCCAGCGGGAGATTGCAGCCTAAGATCCGACAGTGTAAGTCACTTACACCTGTCGGATCTTAGGGAGATCTATGCGGAACCTGATTCTATGAATCAGCCGCATAGATCCGACCGTCGGATCTCGGAGATACGACGGCGTATCAGGAGATACGCCGTCGTATCTCTATCTGAATCTGCCCCCGCGTGTACAAGGCCTTAAAGCAGACTCAGCAGCTAAAGGCATCTATTTTTGCTGGTTGTGTCCCTGTTAGGGAGACTAAACCCTTCTATTTGTCCTGGTGACCATCATAACCGAAGGGCAAAGAAAATCCCACATTTTGAGTGGTCTCCAAACCAGGACCCTGGTGACTACCAGGAATTGTCCTCACTTTGTGAGGATTTTCTGTCACTTGTGGCTCTAGGATAGCAAATGAAGCAAGAAAAAACCTGACGGACTAAATAAATACCTTCACAGATACTGTATATTAAAAGGGGTCGTAAAGGTACAATTTTTTTTTCCTAAATAGTTTCCTTTACCTTAGTGCAGTCCTCCTTCACTTACCTCATCCTTCCATTTTGCTTTTAAATGTCCTTATTTCTTCTGAGAAATCCTCACTTCCTGTTCTTCTGTCTGTAACTCCACACAGTAATGCGAGGCTTTCTCCCTGGTGTGGAGTGCCGTGCCTGCCCCCTCCCTTGGACTACAGGAGAGTCTGGAGGACTGCACTAAGGTAAAGGAAGCTATTTAGGGAAAAAAAATTGTATCTTTACAACCCCTTTAACCATGATAAATGGCCTATAATTATTGCTCTCACTCAAGCGTGTGCGGTAATATATAACGTTTTTGTATGTAGGCGCACTACATAAGGCCCCTTTCACACTACCGCAACTTCAAAGTCACGCCTCTGATGACCTCTGATGTGTCACCTGCCTTCCATTGAAGCAAATGGAGCTCAGATAGCAAAACCTGACAGAGGTTCTAACCCCTCGCCACTCAAGATGGAAGACATCTGTTTTTACTTTAGATAACCTTTAACAATTTTTCTCCCTTTGTATAGAGAACATGGGTTATTTTTGTATGATGAGATGAATCCATTTGTATGGCTTTGTGTGTGGATACAATTCTTAGTCACGTGTTAAATATTTGTACAAACTCTCTATTGACAGAAAATGTGACAAGGAGGTTATTTCCATACTGCATGCAAATATGTGTCATGCAAAATCTTCCTGCACAGTCACATGCTTTGTCATAAATGACATTTGCAGCACATTTTATTCATCAAAGCCGATAGATAAAACCTGGAGCGTCTTTGTTGCTTTTTGGCAACCAATCAAATTCCAGCTGTCATTTGTGTGGCGCTGGCTAGGCATCAAAACCGAAATTTAAATGGCCGACGTAGTCACATATTGTATTCTTAATTGTATATAAAGGTGTAACGGAATGACCAGTGGCACCGAGAGACCTTTGAAAGATGAGGGGTACTCCTGTGTCAGCGTCACTAATAACTCTTGGGTCTAAGGTCACCCTGTGTCCCTTTTGGGCATAGGGTGACTGAGAAATATTAATTAGAAATTACATAAGATGGGACAGTACTGTTAATTCATGTATTGAGCCAGGAAATAAGGGACATATGTTGGATTGTTTTAGCATGGACAGTAATCCACAATACATTCCTTAATGTCTGCAAAGAACTAATATCCTGACTCTACTGGTCAATAATGACTCATTCCTCTGTGTAGCACAGGCTGTTGAGATGGTAATTGAGTCTGTACTGGGGTGAGGTGGATTTGAGCTTGGTAGACAGCCTGGCTCCTGAAAGACCTTTCATTAAGTATGCTAATACTGTTTTATGTGTGGAATGTGACTTCTCAGCTGTAGTAATTAGGTCATGTTAGATCGGTGCCCAAAACGTCTGTCATAGAAATGTGTATTCTGCAGGTGAATCACTTATTGTCGGAGACGGAATGTCTGGGGAATAATTAGCTCAACGGGATGTCATTGTCTAAGAGAGTGTGTATTGAAGTGATGTGTGGGTGGAGAGTTCTTTGTTCCTTTGATTACTGTAATATGTTGTACTGTATATAAGACTGAGAGTTACCATTAAAAGTGTTCATACATTTTGAAACCAGCGACCAGAACTTGTGTTGTCTCGGTTATTCTGGGAAATGGGATGGATGGTTGGAGTGTCAGATAAGCTGTCGTGACTGATGGAAGGGAAATCGTAAACGGTGGTGACCGTTACAAAAGGCAAAATGTTTTTGAGGTTTTAGATAGAGTGGTGGGGTGGGGGGTTAGATCCTCTAACAAATTGATATTGCTGCCAGTGTCCCTGCTGGGGACATTCTCCCCTCTATTGGTTCTGGTGACCGCTGCCATTGAGACAGGAAATCCAAAATTGAAGAGCTGTCATGAGAGCAAGAGGCAAGGGGATATTTTCCAATGGGTACTAAGGTTCTGGAGACGGTAGAAAACTGCTGAAAAAACTAAATCAAATAAAAAACCTGCAAGACAATAGCATAATGTGCTAGTATGCTTTGCTGAAAAGCCATCTCAACGAAACTAAAATTCATATCTCTGCATATCTGAATGGCAGCTAGAGACAGGAACACCAAGGCCCGGATTCACATTCATCGGCGCATATTTATGCCCCGTATCGTATCTTCTTTACGCTACGCCGACGCAGCGCAGAGAGGCAAGCACCAAATTCACAAAGCACTTGCCACCAAATCTGCGCTGTGTTTCTTAGGCGTAAGTCGTCGTAAGTGGAAGTGGGCGTGAGCCATGCAAATGAGGCGTGACCCCATGCAAATGATGGCCCGAGTGCCATAAAGCTACGAATAACGAACGGCGCATTCGCGCCGTCCCGTGGACGCATCCAGTGCGCATGCTCAGAATCACGTCGGAACTACTCCCTAAGATACGCCTGATCACTGCCTACGACGTGAACGTAACCTACGCCTAGGGCTGTGGAGTTGGAGGAAATTTTGGGTATCTGGAGTCAGAGAAAATTTTGGGTACCTGGAGTCGGAGTCTGCAAACAATGCACCGACCCAACTCCGACTCCTACTAAATTTAGATTGTCGGAAGATTTAGGAGTCAAAACATTTATCTACCGACTCCACAGCCCTGCGGCCGGATGCGCCTCATATATGGGGAATAACTTTACTTCGGACGTACGACTTACGCAAACCGCGTATATAATGCGCCGGGCGCAAGTACGTTTGTGAATCGGCGTATCTCCCTCATTTGCATAGAAAATCAATGGGAGCGGCAAATGCGCCCAGCGCAAATATGCGCCCACGATACGACGGCGTAGGCAAGTTACGTCGGTCGTAGAAAGCCTATTTTTAGTGGTATCTTAGTATGTGGGTCGGCGCATAGATACGACGGCGCACATTTGTACTTACGTCGGCGTATCTTGAGATACGTCGGCGCAAGTGCTTTGTGAATCCGGGCCAAAGTTTTTCTAATAATATAATTCCCATATCAGGTGTTCACTGTAAATGCAAGTAGAGGTTATCTTTTCTTTAACATTAGTACATCTAATAATCAATAGCAGCTGAAAATTCTTGCAGGTAAAGTATACAAAATACGCAGATAGAAAAGATGTACAGAGTTCATTAACCCACAGCAGTCATAGCAAATCAGAAATAATCTTCCATTTATAGGAAATCTAATTGGAGGCTAAAGGTTAGTGAACTGCCTGACAACGAAAACAATTAAAAAGCTACTTACGGGGTGGTGATCTCGGTGTGCATGTTCAGGAAGAACCCTCCAAGCAGGTATCCTACAGCTGGGCCAACTATGGCGGCAGTGTAAAAAATTCCTAAATGAAGAGGACACGGTGAGAAATTAGTTGATGTTCTGCAACTGCAAAGAAAAACTGGTTGTGGACTTATGAGGGACTCAGTGAGATCAACCTTAAGCCTCGTACACACGATCGGACTTCCAACCAACTTTTCCGTGGATTTTGATCTGAAGGGCGTTGGCCGTGAACTTGTTCTGCATACACACGGCTTCACTTTTTCAGCCAACGTTCACCAAACCACGTGGTTTTTCAGCTCTTTACCGCCACCCTTTGCTATTGTTGGCTGATGTTTAACATTGGTACTGAGCATGCGTGTTTGTACATCGGATTTTAGTTGGATCATCTTGTGTACACACGATCGGATAAACCGACGTAACAGATTTATTGCCCAACAATTGGTGAGCATGAAGAGCCAACTTTTATTGTTGTTAATTCAGCCAATAATTGTCTAATGGAGCATACACACGGTCGGATTATCCGACACAACACGTCCGTCAGACAGTTATGGCTATAAAGTTGGATAGTCTGTACGAGGCTTAAAGGAGTTGTAAAGGAAAACATTTTTTTGCTGAAATGACTGTTTACAGGGTATAGAGACATAATAGTTAACTGATTCCTTTTAAAAATGATTAAAAATAGATAAAAATCAATCATATAATGTACCTGCAGTTTCAGTTTCGTTTTTGCATGTTGTTTCCTGCTTCTGTAATGTACAGAGCCACAGAGCCCATACAGGGCAGTGATGGTTTGTAAAACAAAACTGATTGGTGTTGAGGGGTTTTAGACACACAGTAAATCACACCTCCTTGATTAGTGACCACAGAGAGAAAGCTCCCATTACTTTTTTCATCAGGAAACAACCAGGAAGTGTTCAGAACAGAGAAGGATTACAGCAACATCAAAGCAAAAACGAACAATGAGGACATGAAACAAGGACTGCAGTAAGGTAAAGGAAGCTATTTAGCTAAAAAAACATTTTTCCTTTAGTGACCCTTTAAGGCTTGTCTCTTGGTTACTTGGCCCATAAACAGGTACACTTTTTTGCAGTCGAGCATACATACACTTAATTGGCAAAAGTACGGGGACAACTGACTATCACGTCTAACCACTTCAAAGTACAGGTTCAGATGAGTGAAGGATACTGTTGATGCTTCACCATACGGAGACTTTTTATACAATTACATACCTCACAACTTTTTGAGATGAGAACAAGGGACACCTATGAGCAAAAGTATGTAGGCATAAGACACACCCCTTGACACACCCCCTTAAAGGACAATTGTAAAAAAAAAAAATTAAACCCACAAGTGCTTTTTTTAATCACTATTACTCATTTATACTGGATTTTGACATGAAATGTATGAAAAATTTAGCACTGGGAAACACTTTTTAAAAGATAAATAGTACATTTTATATACAACTATATATATATATATATATATATATATATATATATATATATATATATATATATCAGACCAAAATGAGGGACAAATGAGGAGGAAAGAGGGACAGAGGGCCTCTGTTTCAAATCAGGGACAATCCCTCGAAATCAGGGACAGTTGGGAGCTATGCAATTGTGTGCTTCCAACCTTGTGATAGTTTGAGTAAGGCCCTATTTATCCCATTATAACTGTGCCCCTGTGTACAAAGCCAGCTCCTATAAAGTCATGGTTTGATGAGTTTGGTGTGAAGGAACTCGAGTGTCCTACACAGAGCACTGACCTCAACCCTACTGAACAAAAAATCAATAAATCATTCCCTGATGAAGTCACGTGACTGTGACGACACGCGTAGGAACATACAGACACCGGAAGTGACGTTCTTGCCACGAGCTCACTGCTCGTTCTATTTTACATGTTTGTAAACTTTTAAACGTGAGTACCCTATTATATATCTTCGTTGTTACAAATAAACCACCCAATCGTACATACTTCACCATAGAGGCTCCTTGTGTTTTCCTTTCATTACCTGGCTTGTTACCCTGAGTGGACCTATGCTGACCTAAACTCCATTTGAGAAAGGGTTGTATAGGAAGTATTATTTACGACACATCTATACTGGAACCATAAGGTGGGACCTTGAAGGAGTTGTTTGATCATCTACCATTATTCTGTCTCGCTGTTTACTTACAGCAGTGAGGTAAGGAGCTAGTACACCCGCGGGTGTGTAATACACTGAAGATAACAATCACGGAAGTCACAGTGTCACTTCCTGTGTATAATCCACTTTTAAACACTAATGAACACCTGAATTGTAATGCCGACTGTGAACCAAATCTTCTCCTCCAACGTCAATTGCTAACCTCGGAAATGCTCTTTCAGGCGAATGGGCTCACATTCTCACAGACACAATTCAAAATCTTGTGAAAGATCTTTAAAGAACAGTGCAGGCTGTTCTAACCACAAAGGAAGGGCAGGCGCCATTTTTAATGTCCATGGTTTTGAAATTGGATGACCACAAATGTTTATGTCTATATCGTGTACATAAGTCTATAAAGCAAGTTATGAGGTAGGGGAAGCCACAGTTTCCTGAAACTTAACTCCGTAGAAAGAATAGCAACCTGACAACTTTTTTTGAACCTATCTGCAGTAGTTGTCCTTTAACAACTGTGTCAGAACTACAACAGTGACACATTTTTGGTGTAAGTGGGATTCTGAAAGGGTTGCTCTGGCATTCCAATAATGTCATACTCAAGACACCAATGCACTACATTGTTTTTATGTCCCAAGAGAGAATGTCAAATGTATAATGATTGTGAAATGTTGGCATGGAAAGAATATGGAGGCGTTATAAGTCAAAGCATGCAAGGAATGTAAAGTGATTCTGTTTGACTGACCTAACAGTAGCGTCAAACTGCATCAAGAGTGTGTTTGGTTGTTCCCACATTCCTGTGGACTTGGAAACCCCCGTGTACCTGGGGGGTATATGCTGTACACAGGACCCCAACTTCAAGCCTGCCCAACTAAGGCTGCATTCACACCTTAGCGTAGCTTGTTTGGTCGTTTTGTCGTGCGTATTCATGCGTATTTGCGCATTTGCATACAGCGTCGTCCGACATTTTTGTACTTCAACGTTTTTTATTTTAGCCAATAGGATAAACTATCATCTTTTCATCACTTGTTTCTATGTTGGTAGATTTTATTCTGCCTGGGTGAAATGTTCTATTGATTAAAGCGACAAAACGCCCGTAGCAAACGCTCGTTGTCGCGCTAGTTGCTTGAATCGAGCGTTTCCATTACTTTCTATGGGAAATACAAACGCTCAAAAACGCCCAAACCGCCCGATTTGCGCGAAAAAAAAGGGTCCGGAACGAGCTTCAGGCGTTCGGCGTCAGGCGTTTTGGAGTGGAGATGTGAACCATCTCCATTGAGAATAATGTATTTTTTCCCCCTCTAGCGTTTTGGAGCGTCGCGCTTCAGGAGACAAAACGCTCAGGTGTGAATGCAGCCTTAGAGGTAGGTCACAACCCTGCGATCAGCAGATCCAATAGAGAAAGTTTACTGGCCACAGAGGGTCTCACACTACACTGTTAAATAGCAGGGCAACTTATCTTTGGAGTGGGTAGAACTCATTAGTAACTCTAGAAGGTCTTTCATAGTGTGGGTCTTATATCCAGGGGCTTCCAAAATTAACTAAAACCAACTGAAGATTACCAAACGTATACTGTGCTTGCAGGTGGATACTACTGTCCATTCGAAAATCTCAACAAGTGGACTTTAAAGTGGAACTCCAGTCAACCCTAAAGGTGCAGTTACTCTAATGTTATAGTGACCCCAGTTTCTCTGCTACTCTTGTAGTAGAGGTTCACCCAAAAAACTTTTTTTTTAACATTAGATTGATGCTTGTTTTGTCAAGGGGAATCGGGTGTTTTTTTTACAATCGAAGCAGTACTTATCGTTTTAGAGATGCATCTTCTCCGCCGCTTCCGGGTATGGGCTGCGGGACTGGGCGTTCCTACTTGATTGACAGGCTTCCGACGGTCGCATACAGCGCGTCACGATTTTCCGACAGTAGCCGAACGTCGGTGCGCAGGCGCCGTATAGAGCCGCACCGACGTTCGGCTTCTTTTGGCTACTCGTGACGCGATGTATGCGACCGTCGGAAGCCTGTCAATCAAATAGGAACGCCCAGTCCCGAAGACCATACCCGGAAGCGACGGAGATGATCGCTCTCTAAAACGGTAAGTACGGCTTCGATTTAAAAAAAACACCCGATTCCCCTTCACAAAATGAGCCTCAATCTAATGTTAAAACGTTTTTTTCGGGTGAACTCCCGCTTTAAGAAGGTCACAGAGGGATCAAAATTCTGATCCATGTGTTGCCACTGCAGTTGAAAGATGTCGATCTACTGATCAACTTCTGTTGAACGGCCCTGTTGAATAAAAAAAGAGTCTCAATCAGTGCTGCAGGCAACAGGCTGCATCCCTGATCCATGTATTCTGGTAATGGGGGAGTCTCCCTGCTGTCAGAATACAATAGCACATTGGAAAGGATTCCCCCATCCACCTCAAATAAGTGGATGGGTTTAGTTTTTTTGTTCAGCCCGCTGCCAAAATAAAAAACTGAACCATGTTTGCCCATCTGTTTTGTATGCTTCCTCCATTTGTTGTCTCACTGTTCTATATGAAATTTCTAATACAAATGATTGAAACAGAAAAAACTGAACCATGTATGTCCAACTTTTGGCTAGCTATACAAGTTCAGATTTTTATCATTCAACCCCATGAACATGAGAAATCAACAGTTTTCTCCAGCCACGATATAAAGCATGGATGGAAGAATCACCTCTGCCGGCTATTGTATTCAGACAGCCACAGCATCTGTGCTGACAGTATACTGATAGGATGCAGTTGCTGTTTGTCCTACAATTTTCTACCTGGCTCCTGGTTTTTCAGTGGAGTTCTCTCCTGCCAGGTGGTGACAATTGGGCCAGCCATGGTTCAAATTTTGGCTGATTCAGCAAAACATGGCCAAAATTCAACCTGATTGGTCAGCTTTATACTCAGCTTTCCCTGATTCAATTAGTTATTGGATTGATAGAAAATTTGTGCCGCCAGCCGCTTGTCATGCACGCTGCACTCCTAATTCAATCCTATAGAAAGGTCTTGGGTCGGGTTCACAATCATACAGTACAGACCAAAAGTTTGGACACACCTTCTCAATCAAAGAGTTTTCTTTATTTTCATGACTATGAAAATTGTAGATTCACACTGAAGGCATCAAAACTAAATATAAAAATAAATAAAATATATTTCATATTCTAGGTTCTTCAAAGTAGCCGCCTTTTGCTTTGATTACTGCTTGGCACACTCTTGGCATTCTCTTGATGAGCTTCAAGAGGTAGTCACCTGGCGCAGCACCCCATCACTCTCCTTCTTGGTCAAATAGCCCTTACACAGCCTGGAGGTGCGTTTGGGGTCATTGTCCTGTTGAAAAATAAATGATGGTCCAACTAAACGCAAACCGGATGGAATAGCATGCCGCTGCAAGATGCTGTGGTAGCCATGCTGGTTCAGTATGCCTTCAATTTTGATTAAATCCCCAACAGTGTCACCAGCAAGCACCCCCACACCATCACACCTCCTCCTCCATGCTTCACGGTGGGAACCAGGCATGTAGAGTCCATCCGTTCACCTTTTCTGCGTCGCACAAAGACACGGGGGTTGGAACCAAAGATCTCAAGTTTGGACTCATCAGACCAAAGCACAGATTTCCACTGGTCTAATGTCCATTCCTTGGAACCAAAGATCTCAAGTTTGGACTCATCAGACCAAAGCACAGATTTCCACTGGTCTAATGTCCATTCCTTGGAACCAAAGATCTCAAGTTTGGACTCATCAGACCAAAGCACAGATTTCCACTGGTCTAATGTCCATTCCTTGTGTTCTTTATCCCAAACAAGTCTCTTCTGCTTGTTGCCTTTCTTTAGCAGTGGTTTCCTAGCAGATATTCTACCATGAAGGCCTGATTCACACAGTCTCCTCTTACCAGTTCTAGAGATGTGTCTGCTGCAAAAGGTGGAAGAACCTAGAATATGAAATATATTTTCAGTTGTTTCACACTTTTTTGTTATGTATAATTCCACAAGTGTTACTTCATAGTTTTGATGCCTTCAGTGTGAATCTACAATCTTCATAGTCATGAAAATAAAGAAAACTCTTTGATTGAGAAGGTGTGTCCAAACTTTTGGTCTGTACGGTATGTCTGGCCGCGGTTCCCAGCATGGGTCGGGTGTGTCCCTATTCACAGGTTCAGGTGGAAATCAGGTCCAAATTTTTGCCTAAATTCTCACCCGAATCGGACCCAAAGACGCACAGGATCCTTTTCGAATGTGGACCGTGGCCGCCACTGACCTGTGTGAACTGGCTTAATTGAGAGCCGGTTACACTGAGCCTGTGATGCCAATTGGATGTGGAGAAACCTGCATCAAAATGGGAATAAATGTGAACCCAGTGATACTCTGTGCTCCAGCAGGGTACCAACTCTCCAAAGAACTGTTGGCACTATATAAATCATGTATAATAATAACTGAATGGCCTTTTCCAAAAGATTTTATCAGGCAGTTGGCGGCACCAATAAGCAGCACAATTGTTCTCTCTATGGATGGAACGCTTGTCTGCCCCCTGATAAACAGGCTTCTAGTCTACAGCTGGCATGTACCAGTACAGCTGGCAGGATTTCTGTTGATTATGGGGCACCAGCTTACAGGTAAGTGTATAACAGGTCTAAAGTGCTGAATGTACACGTATCCTAAATACATTCTCAAAGGTAATAAACTTGCTGATATTGTGCTATCTACTATTCTTTGTTTGGAGTAGAGATATTTTTTATAGTTTACTTATATGTTATAGTCATGTGACGGAACTGTTTATCAGTGCCTTGGACTTTATCCTGATAAAAAAGTGTCATATACTATCATAAAAAAGAAATTAGGATTCATAGCCTGATCCACCATACACTGTACTATGACAAAGGAATTTTTAGCAAATACATCCATGGCTTTATGGGATGATGGTGTATAATGTAAGTAATGTATATGTAAAAAGAAGAGCGAAAATGCAGATAAAATAATCTGCATGAGAATGTCTTAGGCTCCATTCACACCTAGGCGTATTTACGTCCGACGCTCGATACTCTGGAGGGGAGAAATACCATTGCCCTCTATGGAGATGGTTCACATCTCCACGCCAAACGCCGAACGCCTGAAGCTCAAAACAAGTCCCGAACCCTTTTTTTCAGCCGGCTTCGGCGTTCGGCATAGGAGATGTGGACCTGGGGGTTAATGGGGGTTAAAATCGCGCTGTTTTGTCGCCGCAAATCGCGGTACAAAACGACGCAACTTGTCGCCGCAATTCGCGGGACAAAACGCCGCGATTAGGTGTGAATGCATCCTTAGGCTCCATTCACACCCAGGCGTATTTATGCCCGACGCTCGATACGCTGGAGGGGAGAAATACCATTGCCCTCTATGGAGATGGTTCACATCTCCTATGCCGAACGCCGAACGCCTGAAGCTCAAAACAAGTCCCGGACCCTTTTTTTCAGGGGGCTTTGGCGTTCGGCATAGGAGATGTGGACCTGGGGGTTAATATCGCACCGTTTTGTCGTCGCAAATCGCGGTACAAAACGCTGCAACTTGTCGCCGCAATTCGCGGGACAAAACGCCGCGATTAGGTGTGAATGCAGCCTTAGGCTCCATTCACACCTAGGCGTATTTACGCCCGGCGCTCGATACGCTGGAGGGGAGAAATACCATTGCCCTCTATGGAGATGGTTCACATCTCCACGCCGAACGCCGAACGCCTGAAGCTCAAAACAAGTCCCGGACCCTTTTTTTCAGGGGGCTTTGGCGTTCGGCATAGGAGATGTGGACCTGGGGGTTAATATCGCACCGTTTTGTCGTCGCAAATCGCGGTACAAAACGCTGCAACTTGTCGCCGCAATTCGCGGGACAAAACGCCGCGAGTAGGTGTGAATGCAGCCTTAGGCTCCATTCACACCTAGGCGTATTTACGCCCGGCGCTCGATACGCTGGAGGGGAGAACCACCATTGCCCTCTATGGAGATGGTTCACATCTCCACGCCGAACGCCGAAGCGCCGAACGCCTGAAGCTCAAAACAAGTCCCGGACCCTTTTTTTCAGGGGGCTTTGGCGTTCGGCATAGGAGATGTGGACCTGGGGGTTAAAATCGCGGTACAAAACGCCGCAATTTGCGGGACAAAACGCCGCAATTTGTCGCCGCAATTCGCGGGACAGAACGCCGCGATTAAGTGTGAATGCAGCCTAAGATCTCAGTAGTCTGGTAGCCAACTGGCTTTCATGGCCAGTTACAGACAGATTGACAAGTTCACATCTACGGCACCAGCCACTGTCTGCTGGCCAACTGCTGTCAGAGAACACCATCAATGCAAAAACGTTTAAATGCCTCATCAAATCAATTTAGCCCCCCTAGGCTCCCCTTCCAATGGATATAAATCACTAATACCGCGTGCGTACACACGATCGGAAAATCCGACCAAGAAAACCATGAAAACCATTTCTGACGGAATTTTGGCTCAAACTTGGCTTGCATATACACGGTCACACTAAATTCCAACTGTCAAGAAAGCGGTGACATACAACACTACAACGAGCCGAGAAAAATTAAGTTCAATGATTCCGAGAATGCGCCAAATTGATTCAGAGCATGCATGGATTTTGGAGCTTCGGAATTGCATACAGACGATCGGAATCTCCTCCAAGAACTTTTCTTGTCGGAAAATTTGAGAACAAGCTCTCAGGCCCCGTACACACGTCCGAGAAACTCGACGGGCAAAACACATCGTTTTGCTCGTCGAGTTCCTTGTGAAGCCGCCGAGGATCTCGGCGAGCCAAGTTTCCCCATTGACTAACGAGGAAATAGAGAACATGTTCTCTATTTGGCTCGACGAGTTCCTCGTCGGTTTCCTCGGCCAAAAGTGTACACACGACCGGTTTCCTCGGCTCCCATCGAGTTTCTGGCTGAATTCTGCCGAGAAACTTGGTCGTGTGTACGGGGCCTCAGATTTTTCTTGGTGGAAATTCCAACAGAAATATTTCCATGAAACCTACACACGGTCGGAATTTCCGACCAAAAGCTCACATTCTCGTTGAAATTTCGTCGGCGGCCGTGCAGTGTAACTAAGCCCAGCCTCCTCCTCATCCATGATAGGCGGAAACAATAACTCACTGCTGGGAAACTGAATCAGTGTTCCGTCACAGACGAGGACGAGGCGGGGCTTTGTTACACTGGACGGCCACCGACGATGTCACAGCTTAAGATCAGGTACGTGAGGCTGCAGATGGCCACAGTGAGGCTGAAAATGGGCACAGTGAGGGCTGCAAATGGGCACAGTGAGGGCTGCAAATGGGCACAGTGAGGGCTGCAAATGGGCACAGTGAGGCATGCATATGGGCATAGTGAGTCTGAAAATGGGTACAGTGAGGCATGCAGATAGGGACAGCAAGGCATGCATATGGGCACAGTGAGGTTGCAAATGGGCACAGTGAGGCATGCATATGGACACAGTGAGGCATGCATATGGACAGTGAGGCATGCATATGGACAGTGAGGCATGCATATGGGGACAGTGAGGCATGCATATGGGCAGTGAGGCATGCATATGGGCACAGTGAGGCATGCATATGGGGACAGTGGGGCATGCATATGGGGACAGTGGGGCATGCATATGGGGACAGTGAGGCTGCAAATGGGCACAGTGAGGCATGCATATGGGCACAGTGAGGCATGCATATGGACACAGTGAGGCATGCATATGGACACAGTGAGGCATGCATATGGACACAGTGAGGCATGCATATGGACACAGTGAGGCATGCATATGAGCACAGTGAGGCTGCAAATGGGCACAGTGAGGCTGCAAATGGGCATAGTGAGGCATGCATATGGACACAGTGAGGCATGCAAATGGGCACAGTGAGGCTGCAAATGGGCACAGTGAGGCTGCAAATGGGCACAGTGAGGCTGCAAATGGGCATTTTTGACCCTTGTTTCCATTTACAGTAGCTGCTGCATTTCTCACCCTAGGCTTATACTCGAGTCAATACGTTTTCCCATTTTTTTGGTGGTAAAATTAGGTGCCTCGGCTCATCTTCGGGTCGACTTATACTCGAGTATATACGGTAAGTAAATATACTGGTGTAAGCTTCTTGGTGAAAGAAATGCACAGAGACTGAAGTACAGCCCAAGGTACATCTTTGCTAATTATTGAACACTTACATACATTATGCATGTATACTTTTCAGCCAACTATTGGAAATAGCTTAGACAAATAGCAAAAGCAATGCCGTGGAATGCTATAGCAATAAAAAGACTACTCATAACACACAAACACCGAGAAACCTATACTCACCAATATACACTGGGGAATAGCTCGACTTGACGTTTTCATCTAGATAAGTGACTCCCAGTGTGTAAAGTGGTGTGGCTCCGATCCCATGAAGGAACTGTCCCAACATGAAGACGTATCGGTAGTAGGACAGCCTGGAGGTACGTTGAGAGACCCCATAAGTGTGATTGGACGGGCACAGTCCCGTATCTTCGGCAAAGTTCACCTCGTATTCCCCAGTGCTGAAGTGCGGCAAAGCAAAGACTAACGAACCAACGCCCATTATTAATACTCCCCAACCCAACCAGCGAGGCTTGTGACCATTCCCCCCAAAGTAGCTAACAAATGTCAAGCACACGCAGGCTGCTATGTCATAGGAGCTGGCGATCAGTCCGCTATGATAGCTGTGCAGGTCAAACCTCCGTTCTATAGAGGTGATAACAGTGTTGATGAAACCGTTGACCACCATGCCCTGGAGGAAGGAGGCTGCGCAGAGGAAAAAAAGCACCCCTTTAGACGTGTTGAACACTTGCAGGAAGGAGGGCTTGAACGCACCCCACCCACACAAGTTCTCGCTTTCGGAAGGTACAAAGTTAATTTCACAAGGATCGTCCCCGTAGAGCGCTCTCTTAGCGCAGGTTTCGTCATACAGACTTTCGTCGTAGGAATCTGGAGTCCTGTCTGCGTTGGAATGCAGCGGCGTCTTGGAGAGCAGGGCGTCCGCTTGTTCACCGCCATCCGGGCTGGCCAAGCTGTATTCGCTGCCGCTTCGGGAGGGTTCGACAAAAGAGAGCAGCTCTTGTTTGGAATTGAAAGAACTTTCCGGGGATAGATGATGGGGCATTTCACAGGAAAACGGATGGAGTGGTGGCTTCAGTTTGCTTGGGGTTGGAAATGTTCTGTGGACCCAAGAAGAACAAATGTCCCTGTACAAGAGAAGAAAAAAAACAGTCAATGTTGTGCCAATATATTCGAAATCTTGCAATCTAAGTGAACATCTTTCTAGATACACATTGAGGCAGGGATCGACAAATCCCGGGCGCCAGGTCGCCATGGTGACTAGAAATAGTGTCCTGGCGACTTGGAAAACATTTTATTTATTTATTTATTTTATTGTGAGCTGGCGCCCTCTGGTGGTGAGCCGTTGGTATTACAAGTTATTACCACCAGATGTGTAAGCTGGCGCCATCTGGTGGTGGCCGTTGGTATTACAAGTTAAGCATTACAAGTTAAACAGCAATTCTAATGTCATTTTTCACTATTTTCACTGCCATCTTCTTCCCTCTAATTAGAACCCCCAAACATTATATATATTTTTTATCCTAACACCCTAGAGAATAAAATTGCGATCGTTGCAATACTTTCTGTCACGCCCTATTTGCGCAGCGGTCTTACAAGCGCACTTTTTTGGGAAAAAATTACTTTTTTTAATTGAAAAATAAGACAACAATAAAGTTATCCCCATGTTTTTTAATATTATGAAAGATAATGTTACACCGAGTAAATTCATACCCAACATGTCACGCTTCAAAATTGCGTCCGCTCGTGGAATGCCGACAAACTTTTACCCTTTAAAATCTCCATAGGCGACGTTTAAAAAAATCTACAGGTTGCATGTTTTGAGTTACAGAGGAGGACTAGGGCTAGAATTATTGCTCTCGCTCTACCAATCGCGGCGATACCTCACATGTGTGGTTTGAACACCGTTTACATATGCGGGCGCTGCTCACGTATGTGTTCGCATCTGCGCGCAAGCTCGTCGGGACGGGGTGCGTTTTCTGGCTCCTAACTTTTTTAGCTGGCTCCTAGATTCCAAGCAAAATTTGTCAACCCCTGCATTGAGGAGACTTGGCTGCTTTAGTCCACACATCTGCTCAGCATCACAAGGCTTCAGAGATTCAGCAGCATCAGGAAATGAGATGACGGCACTCTTCCCTTACAGCCAATGACAGGTGGGAACTAAAACCAGCAGACACATTTATTTTCCTTTTCGATTTTCTTTTTCCCCTTTTACATCTGAATCCACAGAGTTCCCCTTTTACATCTGAATCCACAGAGTTCTCCTTTTACATCTGAATCCACAGAGTTCCCCTTTTACATCTGAATCCACAAAGTTCTCCTTTTACATCTGAAACCACAGAGTTCTCCTTTTACATCTGAATCCGCAGAGTTCTCCTTTTACATCTGAATCCGCAGAGTTCTCCTTTTACAACTGAATCCACAGAGTTCCCCTTTTACAACTGAATCCACAGAGTTCTCTTTAAAAGGAGAACTCTGCAGACTCAGATGTAAAAGGAGAACTCTGCGGATTCAGATGTAAAAGGAGAACTCTGCGGATTCAGATGTAAAAGGAGAACTCTGCGGATTCAGATGTAAAAGGAGAACTCTGCGGATTCAGATGTAAAAGGAGAACTCTGCGGATTCAGATGTAAAAGGGAAACTCTGTGGACTCTGATGTAAATGGGGACTCTTATCAGCCCTCAAAATTTCCACTCGCCTGCTAGCATTTGGCGAGTGGATTTAAGCTGGGGGCGAGTGATAACAGTTCTGCATGACCAACAGTCCAATCTGTGCCTACACTTAGAGCCACGCTGCGATTGGTGGTCGAAGAGGAAAGGTGCGTGCCCAGGAAAAGTAGTCGGGTGAGCCGCACACATGCAGAGCAGTACACAGGTGCTCTCCTTACAATTCTCGTTAAGCCATGGGACCTGATAGTATGACCTCTCTGAGCCTGGCTTCCCAACCTGACCAATGTAGCTGGAGAGCAGAGAGCAGGAAGGAACAAGTGAGCTGGAGGACTGCGATTATCACCACTCTGGGTGTCCCAGGTAGGCAGTGCAGCACAGCGCTCACCAAGAGTTGCCCTGACAAGAGAGCGGCAGTATGCTGTGCGGTGTCAGTGTGCGCTGTGTTGTGGTGTCAATGGCTATGCAGGTGTGTGAATCTCGGTGCTGGATTGTACTCCCTCCCGCTGTGCTGCAGCTCCTCTCCTCACTGCCCGACAATGAAAGGAGGAAGTGGGGACATGCAAGTGTGGAGCCGCACACAGGGGCTCCTGATTATGAGAGTGGGTAGAATAGGAGAGGGAGAGAGAGAGGAGGATGGATGGGGGTTGCAGAGGAGACAGCAAGAGAATGGGGGAAAAGACCTGGTTCTAGAGAGAAGGCAGAGGAGGAGGAGGGAGTCTTGTACGTAAGAAGAGGGAGAACAATATTTGCAGAAGTAAAAAAGTCCATGTCCCTCTGGTTTGCTCCAGTGCCATGTCCCTCTGGTTTGCTCCAGTGCCATGTCCGTCTGGTTTGCCCCAGTGCCATGTCCCTCTGGTTTGCCCCAGTGCCCTGTCCCTCTGGTTTGCTCCAGTGCCATGTCCGTCTGGTTTGCCCCAGTGCCATGTCCCTCTGGTTTGCCCCAGTGCCCTGTCCCTCTGGTTTGCCCCAGTGCCATGTCCGTCTGGTTTGCCCCAGTGCCCTGTCCCTCTGGTCTGTCTCAGTGCCCTGTCCCTCTGGTCTGCCTCAGTGCCCTGTCCCATTTTGTTAAAGTTGTTGTTGGTAATATTTAATTGTGTAACTTGATTCGGCATAAAACATTTAACAGTGTCATTCCAAGAGATAATCTACAAGGGCGTTTTTAGGGGCGGAATTAGGGGCGGGGCAGTGTATGGGTTAGGTGAGGCAACTGGTGGCGAGTAACACTTGAGGCCTGGCTAGAAGCTCAGGGCTTGAAATTTTGAGCCCTGCTCTTATGATTAACTTCATATGATTAGAAATGTTATTTAATTGCTAAATATATGTATAGTTTATACTATAAAAAAAAATTTGCTGTGCGTTGCTAAAGTGTTCGGGTTTGACTTGAAAAAAAGGCGGCAGTCCTATAGACTATGGGGCAGATCCACAAAGCGAGTACGCCGGCGTATCTACTGATACGCCGGCGTACTTTCAAATTTCCCGCGTCGTATCTTTGTTTTGAATCCTCAAAACAAGATACAACGGCATCTGGGTTAGATCCGACAGGCGTACGTCTTCGGATCTAAGATGCAATTCTTCGGCGTCCGCTGGGTGGCGTTCCCTTCGTTTTCCGCGTCGAGTATGCAAATTAGCTATTTCCGACGATCCACGAACGTACGAGCGGCCGGCGCATTCCTTTACGTCGTCTCTAGTCGGCTTTTTTCGGCGTATAGTTAAAGCTGCTATTTCGTGGCGTACTCAATGTTAAGAATGGCCGTCGTTCCCGCGTATAATTTTAAATATTGTTTTTTTTGCGTAAGTCGTTCGTGAATCGGGATGGACGTTATTTACGTCCAGGTCAAAACCAATGACGTCCTTGCGACGTCATTTCGCGCAATGCACGGCGGGAAATTTAGGGACGGCGCATGCGCAGTTCGTTCGGCGCGGGGACACCATTTTAAATGAAACATGCCCCCTACCCGCCCAACTTGAATTCCGCGCCGTTACGCCGCTTGAGATACACTACGCCGCCTTAACTTACGGCGCAAAATCTTTATGGATTCGAACCAAAGCCAGGTAAGGTACGGCAGGGTAGCGTATCTCAGATACGATGCGCCGGGGCAGATCTTTGTGGATCTGCCCCTATGCCTGCATAATGTGCGTTGTAATGCCCATTTGTGGTCCCCCATCAGAAGCCCATGTGAAAGGGTGGCAATTCATTTGACCAACTGGGAAACAGGGACAGGATGTTGTCACCCTATAACAGGAAGTGCCTGAACAAAGCCCTTCATGGCAGGATCACCAGCTATTCATTTCATTAACGTTTTAAAAGCTTTGCAAAATGACTTCTAAAATGACATTGACGCGTCAAGCTTATATGGGACGTTGGTGGCTGCGTTTATTTCCACCTTAGAACCTACATTATGTCTCCCCTAGCTTCATGATGATTGCCTTCCTTTGTGAGCCTACATTTCATTCTTAACCATCAACCTGCTTTATTTTTCTAGCAAAATATGAAATCCTGTCATTGGGCCAGATTCTCGTAGATATCCGGCGGCGTAACGTATCTCCTTTACGTTACTCCGCCGCAAGTTTAATGGGCAAGTGCCTGATTCCCAAACCACTTACCTGTAAACTTGCAGCGGCGTAGCGTAAAGTCCACCCGCGCAAGCACTCCTAATTCAAATGATCCAGGTAGGGGGCGTGGATCATTTAAATTAGGCGCGCTCCCGCGCCGATCGTACTGCGCATGCTCCGTCGGGTAAATTACCCGACGTGCATTGCGCTAAATGACGTCGCACGGACATCATTTGTTTTGACGGTAACGTAAATGGCGTCCAGCGCCATTCACAGACGACTTATGCAAACGACGTTAAATTTTCAAATTGCGACGCGGGAACGACGGCCATACTTAACATTGAGTACGCCACCTAGGGGGCATGTTTATCTTTACGCCGCGTATCGCTTACGGAAAGGACGTAAAAACACTACGACGGGCAAGCGTACGTTCGTGAATCGGCGTGACTAGTCATTTGCATATTCTATGCTGACCGCAAAGGAAACGCCACCTAGCGGTCAGCGTAGATATTGCAGCCTAGGATACAACGGCGCTGGCCGTCGTATCTTAGGCATGTTTAAGTGTATCTCAGTTTGAGAATACACTTAAACATACGACGGGCTTAGATTCGGACTTACGTCGGCGTATCTACTGATACGCCGGCGTAATTCTTTGAGAATATGGCCCATTCTGATTACATCACAGAAAAGCACATGCATTTTAAGCGAATTAAATGTCTTATTTCCGATTGGTATCAAGCCAAAAAGCGCAGAGCAGGAGAGATGGGAAACAGAGGCAGGAGTCTGACCGACAGTAACCTCAAACAATGCGGCGGCTTACCCTTACAGGCGGAGGCTGTCTGGCATGACCGTACACTGAATGGCAGCCTGGGAACAGTTCATCAGCAGGTCGAAATCCCATGGCACATCCACCGGTCAGAGCAAATTATTTTTAATGTGCATCAGCAGCTGAGAAAAGGGACAGAGAGAATCCCATATCTGCAGACAGTACGGGTGGGGGGAGGGACACAATAATTCTGCATTAGGCAGACATCACGGTGCTGCACCCAACGTATGACTGCATGGAGGGAGTCAGGTGCCGAGCCTTGCCCTATCTTCTTGCAGCTGTATTTAAAGGGACATGCCAACATAATGGGAAAAATGTTGAGTTTAAAGGAAAGCCTACCAATGCTGATTTGAAAATGTTACATAGCTGGTTGCTAGTACGGAAATTCAGATTTTCAATAGCGCCATGCTGCTTGCTCCAGGCGGCTACCGTTTTCAGAAGAGGGCTAGCAATGGCAGCCCACATATCTCTCCCATGAGAGGTGACCTTTATACTCTGGCAGGGGTCAAAGCTTTCCTGTTAAATGGCTCAGATTGTTACCCCCAACATTCATCTACTACACCAGTGGTCTCCAAACTGCGGCCCTGGGGCCAGATGCGGCCCTTTGCTTGCCTGTATCCGGCCCTTGAGGCTCTTTCTACTGACACCAACAATGGGGCTTAAATCCTCCCATTGTCACCAACAATGGGGCCCATAAATCCTCCCACTGTCACCAACAATGGTGTCATAAATCCTCCCACTGTCACCAACAATGAGGCCCATAAATCCTTCCACTGTCACCAACAATGGGGCCTAGATCCTCCCACTGTCACCAACAATGGTGTCATAAATCCTCCCACTGTCACCAACAATGAGGCCCATAAATCCTTCCACTGTCACCAACAATGGGGCCTAGATCCTCCCACTGTCATCAACAATGGGGCCTAGATCCTCCCACTGTCACCAACAATGGTGTCATAAATCCTCCCACTGTCACCAACAATGAGGCCCATAAATCCTTCCACTGTCACCAACAATGGGGCCCATAAATCCTCCCACTGTCACCAACAATGGGGCCCATAAATCCTCCCATCGTCACCAACAATGAGGCCCATAAATCCTTCCACTGTCACCAACAATGGGGCCTAGATCCTCCCACTGTCACCAACAATGAGGCCCATAAATCCTTCCACTGTCACCAACAATGAGGCCCATAAATCCTTCCACTGTCACCAACAATGAGGCCCATAAATCCTTCCACTGTCACCAACAATGAGGCCCATAAATCCTTCCACTGTCACCAACAACGGGGCCTAGATCCTCCCACTGTCACCAACAATGGGGCCAAAAATCCTCCCGCTGTCACCAACAATGAGGCCCATAAATCCTTCCACTGTCACCAACAATGGGGCCTAGATCCTTCCATGGTCACCAACTGTTTCTCCCCCTAATACCAAAGATGGGGCATTGTTTTCCCCCACTGGGCACAGTGAACTGGCCCTTTGCTAAGAAAGTTTGGAGACCCCTGTACTACACCAAGCCAAAATTCTTATTGCTATTATCCTTGTTGGCCTTAAAGGGGTTGTATTTTTTTTTTTTTTTTAAATAACAAACATATCATACTTACCTTCACTGTGCAGTTAGTTTTGCACAGAGTGACCCTGATCCTGGGGTTCCTCGGCAACTGTTCTCAGCTCCTCCCCGCAAGAGCTAACCCCCCTCAGGGAAGCTCTCTCCCAAGGGGGTTAGCTTGCGGGTGCGCTCCTGTGTGATACACTTGGTAGCCATAGCCGACGAGTGTATCACTCGGCTTGCCCCCCGGCGCACCGCGTCATTGATTTGATTGACAGCAGCGGGAGCCAATGGCTGTGCTGCTATCAATCATCCAATGAAGAGCCGCCTCACGCTGGGGGAAAGCATTGCGGGATCGCGCCCACGGAGATTCTGGGGTCAGGTAAGTAAAACGGGGGCTCGGGCCAGTGAGTGCAAGGTGTGTTTTCACCTTAATGCATAGGATGCATTAAAGGGGTTGTAAAGGTTTTTTCCCTAAATAGCTTCCTTTACCTTAGTGCAGTCCTCCTTCACTTACCTCATCTTTCCATTTTGCTTTAAAATGTCCTTATTTCCCCCTCCCTTGGACTACAGGAGAGTCAGGACGCCCACTAACACACAGCTCCTTTATCTATCTGCAACGTAGAGAGCGTCCTGACTCTCCTGTAGTCCAAGGGAGGGGGCGAGCACGACACTCCACACCAGGGAGAAAGCCTCGCATTACTGTGTGGAGTTACAGACAGAAGAACAGGAAGTGAGGATTTCTCAGAAGAAATAAGGACATTTAAAAGCAAAATGGAAGGATGATGTAAGTGAAGGAGGACTGCACTAAGGTAAAGGAAGCTATTTAGGGGAAAAAATTGTACCTTTACAACCCCTTTAAGGTGAAAAAACATGAAGGTTTACAACCCCTTTAAATCTGAGGCTACAGAAATGGAAGTCTTTGGTTCTAGCACCGCCCTATGTAGGGAATAGAGGAGGTAGCTGAAAAAGCGTGTCATGCAACAAGAAGTTGCACAACCAGTCAGGTCATGTTAGAAGGCTGCAGAATGTGGCTCTATAAAGCTCCCTTCACACTGATGGACCAATCAGTCCATCCATTGTGAATCTCAGCCCCTCCCGCTGTAGTGCTCGGATCGGGGAAGGGGGGCGCCGGCAGGTCAGGTGAGCACCCTGTTAAATAAGGTATTTTGCAGAGTAATAATAATAAAAAAAACACAGGTACTGCACTGTAAATCTTCCTGTAAAAGAGGAGATTACAGGCTTTCTCGGTAGTGACTTTACAACCACTTTAAATAAGGCTGTGCAAAGAGCAATGATGATTTATTGAACATTGTAGTTGTTGCACTTTCACTTTCATCTAAAACAAGCATTCAGATAGGGAGTTTTGACGATACTTCAATCACAAAACTAACACACCCAGATAAGGATATTTTCAAGAAAGTGTCACTTATTTTCCATTGATTCAAGTGAGATTTGAAAAATAACGTCACACGGCTAAAAAAAAAATGATATCTAAACTGCTACTGAAGTTAAAAAGTTAAAAGTTGCAAACGGGCAGGCATGGACTGGTCATTGGGACTACAGGGAGTTTCCCGGTGGGCCGATGGCTCAGTGGGCCGGCTTCAGTGACAGCGGACCGCCTCCCCCCTCCGCTCCTCTGTCTCTCCCTTCCCGCAGCGCTCACCTCCTCTCCCTCCCCACAGCGCTCACCTGGGGGGGGAAAAGAGAAGCAGGGGGGGCAATAGAGGAGCATGGGGGAGGGGACAGACAGCTGACTCAACAGCTATGGCCTGGGAGTTTCTCACTTCTGCCTAATCTTGTCCCATAAGGGGGGGCACCCAGGCGCCTGCAGAGCTGGGGGCGCCAAAGTGGCAGAGTTCTCCCCTCCCTCCTGCTCTCCTTGTTTGTGTCCGTCCAGAACTAGTGTTCTGAGCATAGGTGTGTGTCCGTCCAGAACTCATGTGAATGAATGAATGAAAAACTTATATAGCGCGGCGCATGCGAACTGAATCACCTCTGGGCTTTGACCATCTCCTGTATTATGTCTGTAGTCTCTGATCATCTCCTGTACTATGTCTGTAGTCTCTGACCATCTCCTGTACTATGTCTGTAGTCTCTGACCATCTCCTTTACTATGTCTTCAGTCTCTGACCATCTCCTGTATTATGCCTGCAGTCTCTGATTGTCTCCTATACTATGTCTGCAGTCTGACCATCTCCTGTATTATGTCTACAGTCTCTGACCGTCTCCTGTACTATGTCTGCAGTCTCTGACCATCTCCTGTACTATGTCTGTAGTCTCTGACCATCTCCTGTATTATGTCTACAGTCTCTGACCGTCTCCTTTACTATGTCTTCAGTCTCTGACCATCTCCTGTATTATGTCTACAGTCTCTGATCGTCTCCTGTACTATGTCTGCAGTCTCTGACCATCTCCTGTACTATGTCTGTAGTCTCTGACCATCTCCTTTACTATGTCTTCAGTCTCTGACCATCTCCTGTATTATGTCTACAGTCTCTGATCGTCTCCTGTACTATGTCTGCTGTCTCTGACCGTCTCCTGTACCATGTCTGCAGTCTCTGACCATCTCCTGTATTATGTCTGCAGTCTCTGACCGTCTCCTGTACTATGTCTGCTGTCTCTGACCGTCTCCTGTACTATGTCTACAGTCTCTGACCATCTCCTGTATCATGTCTGTAGTATGTCTGGGGGTCTTTCTAACAGACTCTCTAACAGAAGCCCTCTCTGTGTCCATCAGAGAGCCCCCCCTCCAGGTCATAATAAAGTACTCTGCTTCTCTTGTATTTTGTTTATTGTTAAGAGATCATGTAAGGATCCCAGGTTATTGAAGACTTTGTGGGAGAGCATCTCTGTGGTTAAGTCATTGCCATAGAAACATGTGTAAAGGGGAGGAGTTAGTAAAATGACCACACCCATGTAGGGGGCGCCAAAAAATATTTCTGCACCCAGGCGCCTCTGACCCTAGGATTGGTCCTGGCTCCTAGCAAATGGATCTGTGTATATGGGAACAATAGCATAACCATACAAAAATCCTGGCCCACTGAGCCATGATAGCGTACGGCTTGCGTCATTGGTAGCAGCGGGAATGTGCACAATGCACACCCGATCCAGAGCCATGTAAATAGTGTTCAAATTGTGAGACATTGTGTGAAGCTGGCCGCATGGCTCTGCACACGTCACTACTGGAATTCTATTTGAATATATACATGTGTTTGATTGGTTCTTTATAAGAATACAAGTGTCTGATTGGCTGATTTTGAAGCCACTACCTTCCTTTGTTATTCATGTTTACAGTATAAATAAAAGCAGCTGATCATCCTAGGCAGGATTTTGCTAAGCTCAACGTGATACCAGCGTCTGTCTGTGTTACTCGGAGATAAACAAGCGCGCTTTCCCGGAATTATACAAGAGAGCTATGATTGTGCTTATTAGCACATGGAATTATTTGCTTATAGGAGAAGCTTTAATTAATCCACAACACAACTAATGCCAGGGAGAGGGGGGAGGGGCAGACTACTAGTCCTGCATTATACTCAGTGGGCCAGATTCATCAATAGATACGACGGCGGATCTCCTGATCTGTGAGACCCGACGGTCGGATCTGTGAGATCCCACGGTCGGAGCTATGCGACTGATTCATAAGAATCAGTTCCGCATAGATCTCCCTTAGATCCGACTGGTGTAAGTGACTTACACCAGTCGAATCTTAGGCTGTAATCTCCCGCCGGACGCTAGGTGTCGTCGCTTTTTTTTACACGTCGCATATGCAAATGAGGAGATCCGCCAATTCACGTCCGTACGTCCGCCCGTCGCTCTTTTTCAACGTCGTTTGCGTTCGGCTTTTTCCGGCGGATAGCTACACCTGCTAATATGAGGGGTAGCTAATGTTAAGTATGGCCGACGTTCCCGCGCCGATTTTTACATTTTTTACGTCGTTTGCGTAAGTCAATCGGGAATCCCAATGGCCGCAATTGACGTACCCGCCGCTAACAATGACGTCCTAGCGACGTCATTTGGAGCATGCGCACTGGGCTTTTTCGCCGGCGTCGCATGCGCAGTTAAATCGGCGCGGGGACGCGCCTGATTTAAATTGTACACTCCCCCTAGCCGCGGAATTTGCATTCCGCCGGGGGGAGTTACGATCCAACGGTGCAGTTTGCGAGGTAAGTGCTTGGTGAATCGTGCACTAGCCTCGCTAAATTGCACCGGCGGATCGTAAACCAGGTAGATCAACGGATCTAAAGATCCGCTGAGCTACATGAATCCGGCCCAGTGATGTCAGCATGTGACTGCAGAACAGAAGAGGCTTTGGGGGGGTCTAGTTGAACAGCCAGAGTGAGGAATAAGGTAAACAGAAGGAATAACCACACAAATACAATTTTTTGAATTCTTGTACATGTACATCATGGTGGCATGGGTACCCTGATGGCATTTCTTCTCATGGAAGGTTATGGGGTCCTGTCACGTAACCAATTTGGAATTTAAATTCTGCTTAGCGGAAAGCATCATTGGCAACTCTTGGGTATGAAGGAACAAAGGTCATTCCCCAACAGCTATCAGCTGATTGTCTCATTCCAATACACAGTCAGCGAGACTTAATCATCCCAGCATGACTATCACAACTATTGACTGTAAATGATACATCTCTGAGTGTAAACTAAAACTTCTGCCTACAAGAAAAGAGCTTAATGCCTGGTACACACAATGGCCCGGATTCACATACAGCGGCGCATATTTATGCCGCCGTAGCGTATCTCCTTTACGCTACGCCGACGCAGCGCAGAGAGGCAAGCACTCAATTCACAAAGCACTTCCTCCCAAATCTGCGCTGGGTTTCTCAGGCGTAAGAGGAAGTGGGCGTGAGCCGTGCTAATGAGGCGTGACCCCATGCAAATGATGGGCCGAGCGCTTGATAGATACGTATTGCCAACTGGGCATGCGCCGTCCTGTGGGCGCATCTCAGTGCGCATGCTCACAATCACGTCGGAACAACTGCCTAAGATACGTCGGATCACTGCCTATGGCGTGAATGTAACCTACACCTAGTCATATTCACGTACTACGTAAAATACGTCGGCTTGTGTTCCCTGGTGCAGCCCTTTGCATGGATGCTGCTGAGTTACACCTCCTTTATGGGGCATAACTTTACGCCGGACGTATGACTTTACGCGCACTGCGTCGGACGGACGTACGTACGTACGCTCGTGAATCGGCGTATCTCCCTCATTTGCATATGTGAATAGAAAATCAATGGGAGCGCCAAATACGTCCAGCGTAAATATGTGCCCACAATACGCCGGCGTAGGCAAGTTACGTCAGTCGGATGAAGCCTATTTTTAGGTGTATCTTAGTTTCTGAGTCCGGCGCATAGATACGACGGCGCATATGTGCACTTACGCGGCGTATCTCGAGATACGTCGGCGCAAGTGCTTTGTGAATCCGGGCCAATGAGATTATTGGACGAATGATCATCCGTTTCTTTTTTTTTTTGCATGCTACTCTCATATGTTGGAGATACTTGAGGACTGAGGTTGAGAAGCACTGACTTACATCACATCAATGTCTGAACAGACACAACCTACAGCTAAATGTATTCCGCTGACTGTGTTAAAGCGGAGTTCCACCCAAAAATTCAACTTCCGCTTTAAGGGAAGGTGACCCACTGACATGCCACATTTGGCATGTCATTTATTTGGGGGGGGGAGGGGGGGGTGGGGGTGTAAGGAAATCCATTTTTTTAGAGGGTTTCAGCTCTCACTTCCTCCCGCGGCGCCGAAAGCAAGTTTACTTCTCCCCCCTCCCTCTTGGCAATCATCTGGGATACCTAACAGGTCCCAGATGACTTCCTGGCCAATCACAGTGCTCAGCGCAGCTCGCACATGTGCAGTGCGTGCCCGGTTGCGAAGCTCTACATGTTTCGCTTCAAAAAGCTTCTTCAGGAGCCTTTAAAGTGTTCTATAGCCATTCACCTCTGCAGCTAGGGTTTCGGATCCCGGTCTCAGCTACATGTGAATTGAGTTTGGTGGTCTCAGCCCGGCTCCCGGTGGGTGTGCTATGCGAGGTAAGCCTGCGCTTAGTATGCCCACCCCCCTCCCACAAAAACCACCACACTTACACGCACTCGAAATTGGGTTAACATGCACGCACTTTGACCACGCGGTCTCTAAAAAAAGAGAGGCGAAGGACTAACAGGGCTGGTTGAGCGGGCTAGATCCTCTCACTCCCTTATAGGGAGTCCCTCTGCCCCGTTGGGCTTCAAAGCGGAGCAGGTAGGGCGGGCTGTGTGGGAGGACCCCCTCACACACCTGCCATTGCCACCCGGGGCATGGAGAAAGGTGGCAGATTGCCTCTGGGGGAGGCCTGCCTACTCCCAACTCCTGCAGTCCGGCTCCTCTCTCGAGTACACGCACAAAATACACTTAAAAAAAAAAAAAAAAAAAATAAAAAAAAAAAGTGTTCTATAGATTGAATGCTAAAAAATATAACATAAGAACAACAAGAAAATAATGATATAAAGTTTTTTGAAAAACAAAAAATTACATTTATCATGTGGTATTACAAAAATACATAATTGTTTAACTCAATACATTAATGAATAATCTGGTATTACCAAATATTGAAAATAAGAATGAACCAACAAGGATCAAAGAGATATTGGAATTCTGGTTGCTTTCATCTTGTCTGGCAACCAGAATTCCAATATCTCTTTGATCCTTGTTGGTTCATTCTTATTTTCAATATTTGGTAAATCCATTTAATGTCTCATTTTGCTTAATACCAGATTATTCAATAATATATTGAATTAAACAATTATGTATTTTTGTAATACCTATCACATGATAAATGTAATTTTTTGTTTTTCAAAATTATTATTTTTTAATTATGTTATATTTTTTAGCATTCAAGCTATACAACACTTTAAAGGCTAATTGACCTAATAGTACAACAAGGAATTTTTTATGAATTTTAATGTTAATGAAACTCCTACTTTTTCATATACAATCTTTCATTTATTTTGACACCTTAAAAGTCCAGTAGTTTTCCTTCTTTTTCATGTATCTTTCATAAATTTGGGATGCAGTGTCTACCTTGATCTTGTCACCCCGCCCTCCTAACCAACTTCCTTACAGGGAGTTAAAGCGGGAGTTCACCCAATTTTTTTTTTTTTAACATTAGATTAATGCTCATTTTGTCAAGGGGAATCGGGTAGTTTTTTTAAAATCGAAGCCGTACTTACCGTTTTAGAGATAGATCTTCTCCGCCGCTTCCGGGTATGGTCTTCGCGACTGGGCGTTCCTATTTGATTGACAGGCTTCCGACGGTCGCATACATCGCGTCACGAGTAGCCGAAAGAAGCCGAACGTCGGTGCGGCTCTATATGGCGCCTGCGCACCGACGTTCGGCTACTTTCGGAAAATCGTGACGCGATAGATGCGACCGTCGGAAGCCTGTCGGAAGACTGTTAATCAAATAGGAAAACCCAGTCCCGCAGCCCATACCCGGAAGCGGCGGAGAAGATCGCTCTCTAAAACGGTAAGTACTGCTTCGATTTTAAAAAAACTACCCGATTCCCCTAGACAAAATGAGCATGAATCTAATGTTAAAAATTAACTTTTCGGGTGAACCTCCACTTTAAAAAGATCATTGGTGGAGACAGAAATCTCCTATTGCTCAAGGTACCTCTAGCAACTTCTGAAGGAACCTTGGGTGAGAAACCCTGTACTAGACAGTCACCTCTGCATATCTGCGAAACAAACAGCTGTAAGTAAATGTTCAATAAGAAATTATTAGCTATCTGACATTCTAGATATTGGAATGCAGGAATGATGTAACATCTCTCCAACCCTTGTACATCTAAACCAGCATGGTAGTTATATGACCTCTTGATAAGGTGAATAGGGGGTAGGGGGCACTTGCACATTTTCCCTATGAATTGCAAGGCTTTTAATCAACCTAACTCACCAATGGTGGCCATCACAGCTTGGGTAACTTGAACTTAGGCCTCGTACAGACGACCGGATCTATCCGCTGGGATTGATCCGCGGATCAGTTCCAGCAGATAGATCCAGTCGTGTGTACGTCCGAGCGGACATTTCCCAGCGGATAAAAATTTTGTAGCATGCTACAAAATCTATCCGCTTGAATCCAGTCCAGCGGACTGATCCGGTCGTCTGTACAGACTCACCGGATCAGTCGGTCCGCTCCCCTCCCTCACATGTGTCGTAATGATTCGACGCATGCGTGGAAGTATTTACCTTCGAGAGTCGCGCACGTCGCTGCGGCGCGACACGTCACCGCGGATGTATTCCGCGCGGATTTCGATCTGATGGTGTGTACAGCCATCAGATCCAAATCCGCCAGAGGATTTATCCGCTGGAAACGGTCCGGCGGACCGTTTCCAGCGGATATCCTCTCGTGTGTACGGGGCCTTACTGTTAGAGGACTTCGAAGCAACGTCTAAATCAGAGAACAAATGTATGAATAATTCAGTCGAATTTAGGTGACATCAAGGACTTTAACTGGGGCTTCCAATGACAACAGAAAAACCTGAAAAGGGCTATATACTTGCTGTAAGCTTGTATACATGCTGGCTACCTGGGCCCAACGATTTGGCTAGTTCAACCAAATAAGGCCGCGTACACACCATAGGATCGCCAGAGGAGAACGGTCTGAAGGACCGTTTTCATCAGTCCAAACCGATCGTGTGTAGGCCCCAGTATGCAAAAGCATCGGTTAAAAACCCACGCATGTTCAGAATCAAGTCGACGCATGCTTGGAAGCAGTGAACTTCGTTTTTTTCAACACGTCGTTGTGTTTTACATCACCGTGTTCTGACACGATCGGTTTTTTAACTGATGGTGTGTAGGCGCGACGGACCATCAGTCAGGTTCATCAGTTAACTGATGAGAAGGGTCCTTCGGACCGTTCTCATCGGATGGACCGATCGTGTGTACATGGCCTAAAATGTAGATCTAAAGGCCCCTACACACGATTGGATATTCCAACAACAATTGTGTAATGGAAGGTTTTTGTCGCATAATCCGACCGTCTGTGTTCCGTCTGGTGTGTACTCAAGTCCGTCGGACTAAAATCCAAAGTACAAACACGCATGCCCCGAACCAATGCTAACCATCAGACAACATTAGCAGAAGTTGCCCAAAGGGTGGCGCTAAAGAGCTGAAAAACAACGTCGTTTTGCGTATGTTGGCTGAAAAAGTTCTGCCGTCTGTATGCAGAACAAGTTCACGGCCAAGGCCCTTCTGACAAAATTCCACGGATTTGTTCCGATGGAAGTCCGATCATGTGTACGAGGCTTAAGACTATCTGTATCAGAAGGTCACACAAGTGCAAAGTGAGATTAGCAGAACATCCAGGATCGGAGCTAAATGGATTGGGCTAGACAAGGATCAGGCCCCAGCAGTTGAAGCACCTAGTATCACAATAGCTATGGCAGCCCTCCTGACCACAAGCCTTATTACAATCTGTTTGAGATGCAGCAGTGGTAATCAGCTTACCAGCCATTAATACTATAAAGACGTGTATACTACCTCTTATGCCTTGTATACACTAATGGAATTTCCGACAGAAAAAGTCAGACGGAAGCTTTTCATCGGATATTCCGTCAATGTGTATGCCCCAACATACTTTTTTCGTTGGAAATTCTGACGGAGTTACCGTATTTTTTTGGCGTATACCGCGCTTCGACGTATAACGCGCACCCCAAGCTTAGAAGGGAAGTTTAAGGAAAAAACATTTTGGATGTCTTGCCCGGCGTCCATCGGCAGCCTTGTCCGGCGTCCGTCTGCGGCCTTGCGCGGGGTCCGTCCAGCCTTGTCTGTGTCCGTCTGCTGTCTTGCCCAGTGTCCATCGGCGGCCATCTGCCAGGGGTTGCTGCGTTGTGTGTTTGAGTTTGGCGCCTCGGTCGAGCTGTGCAGAGCCGGATTTCCGGTGTGTTCGGCTTGTCTCGGCTCCTCTCGCGTGGCCGAGCCTAGCCGAGTGCCCATTACACTCGGCTCGGTCTTTGTCGGCGGCGCTCTGAGACAGCGAGGATCGGCGTATAACGCGCACCCACGATTTTCCCCTGATTTTAAGGGGAAGAAAAGTGTGTGTTATACGCCGATAAATACGGTAGATAGAAAACAGAATTTCCGTTCGTCTGGATGCAATTCCGACGGAATAAAAAACACGCATGCTTGGAAGCATTGCACTTCATTTTTCTCGGCTCGTCGTAGTGTTGTACGTCACCGTGTTCTTGACAGGTCAGAATTTGGTGTGACCGTGTGTATGCAAGGCAGCTTGAGAGGAGTTTATTCCGACGGGAAAACTGGCCGTGTGTACAGGGCATAAGATCTGATCTCTGTTCCTAGGAAGGAATGTCACGTCATTGGCCACGTCAAGAGGTTTGGTGGCCCACTTGGAAAACAAGCTTGTATTCCTGATTCCCCGCCACGTGGGCCAAGCCCCTATTTTCAATGGTGCACAACAATTCTGTTCTTTACAAACACAGAGGGCCAGATTCTCAAAAGAATTACCCCGGTGTATCTTCAGATACACCGGCGTAATTCGAAAATCCCGCCGGCGTAACATTGTTTTGTATTCTCAAAACAAGATACGCCAGAATTAGGCTAGGATCCGACTGGTGTAAGTCACTTACACCGTCGGATCCTAAATGCAATACTACGCTGGCCGCTAGGTGGCTTTTACGTCGATTTCAGCGTTGCATATGCAAATGAGCCGAATGCGCCGATTCCCGAACGTTTTTGCGCCGCTTATGTAGTTTCCGTAAGCATAAGGTTACCCCTGCTATATGAGGGGTAACCTTTCGTCGGTCCGCCGTATGCCATGTTAAGTATGGCCGTCGGGACAGCGTCGGGTTTTTCCGTCGTTTACGTAACTCGTCGCGAATAGGGCTGTGCGTTAATTACGTTCACGTCGCAACCAATGTATTTGCGGCGTACTACAGAGCATGCACAGTGGCCTACGTTTAAGGCCGGCGCATGCGCAGTTCGTTCGGCACGGGGGCGCGCTTAATTTAAATACAAACCGCCCCCTTTGATTTACACGGGGATACGCTGGGCCATTTAGACTACGCCGCCGCAAATTATGGAGCAAGTGCTTGAAGAATACGGCACTTGCTCCAGTAAGTTGCGGCGGCGTAGTGTTAATGGCATACGCTACGCCCCGCTCGTAGATACACGAATCTGGCCCAGAGAAATAAGTTGTATATGGTGGTCTTAATTTTCTTTATGCTCCATGTGTTCCTCCTGCAGAGCCATGTGTACATTCACATCCCCACATACGTGATTCAGTAGAAGGGCCCTGTACTACGTGACAGCCATAGCCACCGCTATTCAATTCTAGAACTGAAATAGAAACTGGAGACCTTGAAGTCATCACATAAAGTGAGTCATGCTGTGGTCTTGTTTGTCGCTGTCATTGGGTGGGTGAGGAAGTTAATGTTCAAATATGTATCTTTCAAGCTATAAATTCTTTTTTTTATAGTTCAACCAATAAAAAAATAAAAACAAATTAAACACACAAACGGAAAACCTTATATACTATCCTTTACCCACAGCTGATCCAGAGGAAGGCTAAAAGGTTTATGAATGGTCAGACAAAATTTCCCGATGCCAGTATGCTAAAAAAATATTGCATAACATTCATAAAGCATCAATGAGCTACGGATATTTTTTTGCATAGCTATATTGTTCCAGTTTGAACCAATATACACTATATTATCAAAAGTATTGGGACACCTTTCTTTACACGCACATGAACTTTAATGGTATCCCAGTCTTAGTCCGTAGGGTTCAATATTGAGTTGGCCCCGCCCTTTGCAGCTATAACAGCTTCAACTCTTCTGGGAAGTCTGTCCACAAGGTTTAGGAGTGTGTCTATGGGAATGTATGACCATTCTTCCAGAAGAGCATTTGTGAGGTCAGCCACTGGATGTTGGACGAGAAGGCCTGGCTCCCAGTCTCCGCTCTAATTCTTCCCAAAGGTGTTCTATCAGGTTGAGGTCAGAACTCTGTGCAGGGCAGTCAAGTTCCTCCACCTCAAACTTACTCATCCGTGGGGTGGATTCAGGTAGGGGCGCGCACTACTACGGAGGCAGTAGCTCCGTAATTTGCGTGGGTGCTCCGTAAAAATGGCCGGCGTAAGCGCGCGTAATTTAAATGATCCTGTAGGGGGCGTGGATCATTTAAATTAGGCACGTTCCCGCGCCGAATGTAGTGCGCATGCTCCGTCGGGAAACTTTCCCGACATGCATTGCGGCAAATGACGTCGCAAGGACGTCATTTGCTTTAACGTGAACGTAATTGGTGTCCAGCGCCATTCACGATTCACTTACGCAAACTACGTAATTTTCAAACATCGCGACGCGGGAACGATGGGTATACTTAGCATTGGCTGCCCCTGCTAATAGCAGGAGCAGCCTTACGCGGAACCAGACGAACGCAAACGACGTAAAATGCGTACGGCGGGCGCGCGTAGGGTAGTGAATTGGCGTGAATATGCAATTTGCATACTCTACGCTGACCACTACAGGAACGCCACCTAGCGGCCATCGTAAGAATGCAGCCTACGATACGACGGCATAAGAGCCTTATGCCAGTCATATCTTAGGCTGCAGTCGGCGTAACGAGCTTTCTGAATACAGAAAAGTCGTTACGCCGGCGCAACTAAGCAATTGCGCTGCTTATCTATGGATACGAAGACGCAATTGCTTACTGAATCCACCCCCATGTCTTTATGGACCTTGATTTGTGCACTGGTGTGCAGTCATGTTGGAACAGGAAGGGGCCGTCCCCAAACTGTTCTCACAAAGACTTGCTGAGCAGGCAGATGACAGGTCTGTGTCCGCTCCTCTATGCAGAGCTGACACGGACACAGCCTGCTCTCCTCTATGGGACAATTGGATGGAAACGGGGACCATGTGAAAGGAGCCTTAGCCTATCCATCAGCTGCAGACCCTGCCAAGCACAACCCACTTTTCTTCTCCACAAGCTGGCTCTGAGCACAGCATTCCAAGCTCTCGGGTGTCACGACTGGTAACAGCCAATAGCATGCACACAACTTGCAAAAGGAAAAAAGTGTAGCTGCTGGCTTTTATTAAACAGACACTTACCTGCTCCACGGTCCAGCGACGCGCTGGCCGGAGCTCCGCTCCTCCCCCCCTCTCCGGCCGGCGTCTTCATTCTTAGTGTGGGCACCCGGCCGTGACAGCTTTCGGCTTCACGGTCGGGCACTCACTGCGCATGCGCACTGTGATTGGTCAGGCGATCGCCTGGGACCTGTCACATGTCCCAGGCGATCGCCTACAGGGAGGGGCCGCTGTAGGCGATATGACGTATCGCCTAAGCGGTCCCTGGGCGGAAGGAGGAAGTGGGACAGGAAGTCCCACTCCTCCTGAAGCCCTCCCCCAAAAAAAAATTACATGCCAAATGTGGCATGTAAGGGGGCAAGGAGTGGATTCACTTTTGGGTGGAACTCCGCTTTAATATGCTTCAGCTATGGATGAACACAGAGAATGAGTGTGTTCACTATGTTCATTTGGAAAAAGAAGGGGCCAGTAAATAACATATTTACTAACCCAGGGGTGCCCAACCTGTGGCTCTCCAGCTGTTGCAGAACTCCCAGGCCTCTGCCTTTGGGAGTCGTTCTTGTAACTGTCCGCAGCTTGCAACGTTTCTCATTGGACTTGTAGTTCCACAACAGATGGAGGGCCACAGGTTAAGGACCCATGGGTTAGCCCCCTCTACTGCTCTCCATCCTGAAATATCCTCTATAACAGTACACAGTGATTAGCGCCTGGCACACCCCCTGCGCACGCCTATGGCCATAGCATTGTCCTGCCTATCAACAACAGTCTGGGGCAATCAAAAGTGCAAAATTATGAGTACAGGAGGAAAGGAAATTTTCTACATGATATGCCTATAGCAGTGATGGCGAACCTTGGCACCCCAGATGTTTTGAAACTATATTTCCCATGATCCTCATGCACTCTGAAGTGTAGGTGAGCATCATGGGAAATGTAGTTCCAAAACATCTGAGGTGTCAAGGTTCCAGGCTCCAACTAACTAATCCTAAAACTGATCCCACCCACCTTCTAATACCTATACTAATTACCCTGTAAAAGAAAGATGCATACAGTATACTTACCTATTCTCAGGGCGCTCTGGTCCGGTCACATGATTGGCTACCAACAGTCGGCTTCAGGGGAGAGGAGAGACAGCCGACAATGAATGCCCCACAGTGAGCCTATCAGTGACATCGCCGCTCCAGGCATTTCAGCTGTTGTTGGCACTCTCTCCTCTGCACTGAAGCCAGGCACTGGGGAGATCACATGATCGGACTGGAGCACCCTGGGAATAGGCAAGTATTTGCATCTTCCTTCTACAGGGTAGATAGTATAGGATTTAGAAGAGTGGTGGGAGCAGATTTAAGCTCAGTTAGTTAACATTAACACCACCTCCCGGTGGCCCTTTAAGTGGGCTTTATTGACCAGGAGGCAGTTTCTATATCATGTGACCACTGTGATTGGCACTCACAGCTCTCATATGATCAGAAGCCATGACCGTCAACACGATCACTGTGCTGGGACCATTAAAAAAAATATTAGCCAGGTTCAGTAAGACGGGCGCATCTTTAGTTCGGCGTAGCGCATCCCATTTGCACTACGCCGACGTAACATAGTGAGGCAAGTACTGTATTCACAAAGCACTTGCCTCCTAAGTTACGTCGGCGTAGCGCAAATGGGCCGGCGTGACCCCGCCTAATTCAAATTAGGCAGGTAGGGGGCGTGCTCCCTGTAAATTACCCGTGACCCCATGTAAATGAGGGCCGTTGGTACGGCGCATGCGAACGCATGCTCAGAATCACGTCGCAAATACTCCTTGCTTTCGACGTGAACGTAACCTACGCCCAGCCCCATTCACGTACGCTTACACAAACGACGTAAAATACGACGGGTGTTCCGTCGTCTATACCTTGCATGGGCTGCGCCATCTTTTTGGTGGTTTATCTTTACGCCGGAAAAACACCTTACGTAAACAGCGTATCGGGGGCAAGTACGTTCGTGAATAGGTGTATCTTGCTCATTTGCATATTCTAGGCGTAAATCCACGTACAAGCCCCTAGCGGCCAGTGTAAGTATGCAGCTAAGATATGACGGCGTAGGAGACTTACGCCGGTCGTATCTTAGCAACATTTAAGCGTATCTCAGTTTGAGAATACGCTTAAAGATACGACGGCGCAGATTCGGACTTACGACGGCGACTTTGGTGGCAGGATCACCAGGTTAGATTTTAATAAAAGCTACAAATCTAAAAGTATTTACATTTTAAAATGACATTACCATGTCTACAAAGCTCATATGAGATTTTAGTGATTGCTTTCATATCTGCTTAAAGACAAACATTTGTTTTGGATAGAGTGAAGAGGGATTAGAATCCTGAGAGGTTAATATTGTCTATCTGTGCCCCCTGCTTGTCCTGGGAAATGGGGGGAGAGAGAGAGGGGGAGGGAGAGATAGAGAGAGAGGAGAGACAGGGAGATAGAGATGGGAAGGGGGTAGAGAGGGGAAATGGGTGAGAGGGGGAGAGAGAGAGGTTGTATAAGGGGAGGGGGATAGAGGGGGAGAAAGAGATGGAGAGGGAGGGGAGATGAGAGGGAGGGGGGAGAGGTAAGAGAGAGGGGGGAGAAATGGAGAGATAGAGAGAAAGAGGGGAGAGACAGGGAGATAGAGATGGAGAGGGGGGTAGAGAGCGGAAAGGGAAGAAAGAGAGGGGGGAGAGGAAGGAGAGAGAGGGGCGGTATAGGGGAAGGGGGAGAGAGAGGGGGGGAGAAGGGGGATAGATAGGGGAGAGGGAGGGGAGAGGGGGGAGAGGAAGGGATACAGAGGGGAGAGGGATAGAGAGAGGAAGGGGGAGGAAGGGATACAGAGGGGAGAGGGATAGAGAGAGGAAGGGGGAGAAAAGAATGTATAGAGATGGATAGAGAAGGGAGAGGGAGAGAAGGAGAGAGAGAGAGAGAAGGAGAGAGAGAGAAGGAGAGAGAGAGAAGGAGAGAGAGAGAGAGAGAGAGAGAAGGAGAGAGAGAGAAGGAGAGAGAGAGAAGGAGAGAGAGAGAGAGAGAGTGTAGATGGGGAGAGAGAGAGAGAGTGAAGATGGGGAGAGAGAGAGAGAGAGAGAGAGAGAGAAAATAAGGGGAGAGAGAGAGAGAGAGAGAGAGAGAGAGAGAGAGAGAGAGAAGATGGGGAGAGAGAGAAGGAGAGAGAGAGAGAGAAGGAGAAAGAGAAGGAGAGAGAGAGGGGAGAGAGAGAGAGAGAGAAGGGGGGGAGAGAGAGAGAGAAGGAGAGAGAGAAGGGGAGAGAGAGAGAGAGAGAGAGAGAGAGAAGGGGGGGAGAGAGAGAGAGAGAGAGAGAGAAGGGGAGAGAGAGAGAGAGAGAGAAGGGGAGAGAGAGAGAGAGAGAGAAGGGGAGAGAGAGAGAGAGAAGGGAAGAGAGAGAGAGAGAGAGAGAGAGTGTAGATGGGGAGAGAGAGAGAGAGTGAAGATGGGGAGAGAGAGAGAGAGAGAGAGAGAGAGAGAGAGAAGGGGAGAGAGAAGGGGAGAGAGAGAGAGAAAAAAAGGGGAGAGAGAGAGAGAGAGAGAGAGAGAAGATGGGGAGAGAGAAGGAGAGAGAGAGGAGAAAGAGAAGGAGAGAGAGAGAGGGGAGAGAGAGAGAGAGAAGGGGAGAGAGAGAGAGAAGGAGAGAGAGAGAGAGAGAGAGAGAGAGAGTGTAGATGGGGAGAGAGAGAGAGAGTGAAGATGGGGAGAGAGAGAGAGAGAGAGAGAGAGAGAGAGAGAGAGAGAGAAGGGGAGAGAGAAGGGGAGAGAGAGAGAGAAAATAAGGGGAGAGAGAGAGAGAGAGAGAGAGAGAAGATGGGGAGAGAGAAGGAGAGAGAGAGGAGAAAGAGAAGGAGAGAGAGAGAGGGGAGAGAGAGAGAGAGAAGGGGAGAGAGAGAAGGAGAGAGAGAGGAGAAAGAGAAGGAGAGAGAGAGAGAGAGAGAGAGAGAAGGGGGAGAGAGAGAAGGAGAGAGAGAGAGAGAAGGGGGGAGAGAGAGAAGGAGAGAGAGAGAGAGAGAGAGAGAGAGAGAGAGAGAGAGAGAGAGAGAGAGAGAGAAGGGGGGGAGAGAGAGAGAGAGAGAGAGAGAAGGGGAGAGAGAGAAGGGGAGAGAGAGAGAGAGAGAAGGCACAAGTGAAGAACAGAAGATGACAATATTTTAGTATTCAATTAAAATAATAACAATAGTAATATGTTCTGTACTAACCCTCTTGTATTGTATCGTCTCCCTTTATATTATAGAGCTCTGTAAATCCTGTATTATAAATATATATAAAAATCCTGTATTATATATAAATAAATATATAAATATATACATACACAGTGTATAAGGCAGAAAGGAAGAACAGCAGATGACATTTCTTTAGTATTCAATGACAATAATAATAAAAAATAGTATAATAATAATAATAATAATAATAATAATAATAATAATATGTACCATGGTATATATATAGATATATATATAGATTAGTCGCAAAGGAATGAGAGCAGATCATACATGATAATCAGTGACAATAGTAATACTAGTATGATGTGAGGTGACATGTGACACGGATAGAAGGGAAGATCCGGGGGCACAGTGATGACGATGATGAGTAGTGCGGTGCAGTATGACGGACATACCTGTACAGTGGTCCCCTGACTGTCCTGTGTAGTGATGATGAGGATGATGATGATGATGAGGATGATGCAGGCGGTGGTCCTCCCCGCTCCCTCCGCTCACCTCTGTCTCTCCTCCACTCCCAGGCTCTTCGTTTTCATTGTCACATCAGGCTCCTCCCTGGCCAGCCAATGAGCGTCAGGCAAGCGCTGGCCTTATCGCGTATACACTAATCACAAGCCGAGCCCCCCTTTATCTGCAATGACAGTTGGCCGCGCGCCCGAAAGGAGAAGCGAGAAGCCGTCAGTCTCAGAGCGAAAGCGAGAGACGTGACGTCAGGCGGACCCGCCCTCTTTCATCTTCTCAATGGAGGGAGGTGCGCAGGTAGCGGATGAAGCGCTGGAGGAGGTCACGTGATGCGGTAGTGAGGGCGGGAAGCGCGCCTGAGGTGGAGATGAGGAGAGGCGTCAGCTCATAGAGCTGGGCCAGCACTGACAATGGTAACATGGGCACTTTTATTGTTATAATGATGTTTTGGTGACTATGTTTTTTTTTGTTTAGGTTTTCTGGTCACACTTTTCAGCTGTGGTGATGTATAAATCATGGCGTGTTATATAAAGTACCACAAGAGGCATAAAATGTGGACATTTGTGCACTTAGACAGGATGGGGAACCTAAGCGATGGTGTTGGGGCTCCTTCATACCCGTGGTAACCCTTTCACCCCTTTGAGAAGCAATATGACAGAGGGAGGAGGCGATATGGCATCATTCAGCTGTACACAGTTGCAGGGGAGACCCATGGACCCGCATTAGTCACATTCAGCTGTACACAGTTGCAGGGGTGACCCATGGACCCGCATTAGTCACATACAGTTGCAGGGGAGACCCATGGACCCGCATTAGTCACATACAGCTGTACACAGTTGCAGGGGAGACCCATGGACCCGCATTAGTCACATACAGTTGCACACAGTTGCAGGGGAGACCCATGGACCCGCATTAGTCACATACAGTTGCAGGGGAGACCCATGGACCCGCATTAGTCACATACAGCTGTACACAGTTGCAGGGGAGACCCATGGACCAGCATTAGTCACATACAGTTGCACACAGTTGCAGGGGAGACCCATGGACCCGCATTAGTCACATACAGTTGCAGGGGAGACCCATGGACCCGCATTAGTCACATACAGCTGTACACAGTTGCAGGGGAGACCCATGGACCTGCATTAGTCACATACAGTTGCTGGGGAGACCCATGGACCTGCATTAGTCATATACAGCTGTACACAGTTGCAGGGGAGACCCATGGACCCGCATTAGTCACATACAGTTGCAGGGGAGACCCATGGACCCGCATTAGTCACATACAGCTGTACACAGTTGCAGGGGAGACCCATGGACCCGCATTAGTCACATACAGTTGCCGGGGACACCCATGGACCTGCATTAGTCACATACAGCTGCACACAGTTGCAAGGGAGACCCATGGACCCGCATTAGTCACATTCAGCTGTACACAGTTGCAGGGGAGACCCATGGACCCGCATTGGTCACATTCAGCTGCACACAGTTGCAGGGGAGACCCATGGACCAGCATTAGTCACATTCAGCTGTACACAGTTGCAGGGGAGACCCATGGACCCGCATTAGTCACATTCAGCTGCACACAGTTGCAGGGGAGACCCATGGACCCGCATTAGTCACATTCAGCTGCACACAGTTGCAGGGGAGACCCATGGACCCGCATTAGTCACATGCAGCTGCACACAGTTGCAGGGGAGACCCATGGACCCGCATTAGTCACATTCAGCTGCACACAGTTGCAGGGGAGACCCATGGACCCGCATTAGTCACATTCAGCTGCACACAGTTGCAGGGGAGACCCATGGACCCGCATTAGTCACATTCAGCTGCACACAGTTGCAGGGGAGACCCATGGACCCGCATTAGTCACATACAGCTGTACACAGTTGCAGGGGAGACCCATGGAACCGCATTAGTCACATACAGTTGCCGGGGAGACCCATGGACCTGCATTAGTCACATTCAGCTGCACACAGTTGCAGGGGAGACCCATGGACCCGCATTAGTCACATTCAGCTGCACACAGTTGCAGGGGAGACCCATATACCCGCATTAGTCACATTCAGCTGCACACAGTTGCAGGGGAGACCCATGGACCGGCATTAGTCACATTCAGCTGCACACAGTTGCAGGGGAGACCCATGGACCCGCATTAGTCACATTCAGCTGCACACAGTTGCAGGGGAGACCCATGGACCCGCATTAGTCACATTCAGCTGCACACAGTTGCAGGGGAGACCCATGGACCCGCATTAGTCACATTCAGCTGCACACAGTTGCAGGGGAGACCCATGGACCCGCATTAGTCACATTCAGCTGTACACAGTTGCAGGGGTGACTTTTTGTGTGGACCTCCTCTTTAAATCATTATTTAAGGCTGCTTTCACACTGAGGCGCTTTGCAGGCGCTATTGCGCTAAAAATAGCGCTTGCAAATCGCCCTGAAAGAGCCGCTCCTTTCTCTCCAGTGTGAAAGCCTGAGCCTGAGGGCTTTCACACTGGATCGGTGCGCTGGCAGGACGTTAAAAAAAATTCCTGCTAGCTGCATCTTTGAGGCGCTGTAGGCGCGGTGAATACGCTCCTACAGCGCCCCTGCCCATTGCAATGAATGGGCAGCGCCTCCGAATCGCCCGCACTAAACGCTGTAGCGGCGTTTTTCAGGTGTTTTTAACCCTTTTTCACCCGCTAGTGGAGGTTGGCCGCCGCATGTATATGTACGTCGGCAGAATGGCACGTACAGGCATATGGGCGTACATGTACGTCCCCGCCTTTCCGCAGGTCGGGGGTCCGATCGGGACCCCCCCTCCGCTACATGCGGCGGTCGGATACCCGTGGGGAGCGATCCGGGACGACGGCGCGGCTATTCGTTTCTAGCCGCCCCCTCGCGATTGCTCCCCGGAGCTGAAGAACGGGGAGAGCCGTATGTAAACACACCTTCCCCGTGCTTCACTGTGGCGGCGCATCGATCGAGTGATCCCTTTTATAGGGAGACTCGATCAATGATGTCAGACCTACAGCCACACCCCCCTACAGTTGTAAATACACACTAAGTGAACTCTAACTCCTACAGCGCCCCCTGTGGTTAACTCCCAAACTGCAACTGTCATTTTCACAATAAACAATGCAATTTTAATGCATTTTTTGCTGTGAAAATGACAATGGTCCCAAAAATGTGTCAAAATTGTCCGAAGTGTCCGCCATAATGTCGCAGTCACGAAAAAAACGCTGATCACCGCCATTAGTTGTAAAAAAAAAATTATATAACTGCAATAAGACTATCCCCTATTTTGTAAATGCTATAAATTTTGCGCAAACCAACCGACAAACGCTTATTGCGATTTTTTTTTTACCAAAAATAGGTAGAAGAATACGTATCGGCCTAAACTGAGGAACATTTTTTTTTAATATATTTTTTGGGGATATTTATTATAGCAAAAAGTAAAAAATATAGAATTTTTTTCAAAATTGTCGCTCTATTTTTGTTTATAGCGCAAAAACTAAAAACCGCAGAGGTGATCAAATACCACCAAAAGAAAGTTCTATTTGTGGGGAAAAAAAGGACGCCAATTTTGTTTGGGAGCCACGTCGCACGACCGCGCAATTGTCAGTTAAAGCGACGCAGTTCCGAATCGCAAAAACTGTCCGGGTCCTTTAGCTGCCTAAAGGTCCGGGTCTTAAGTGGTTAATGCAGTGCATGTTATCTCAGCTTGGATTCATTGAATGAGTTTACCAAAAATGTAAATATTGCAGAATATACAGCCCCATGCTACATAACTAAGCAACATGTAATGCTAAATAAACTAAATTATTAATGTATCTTAAATAGAAAACTTTCTTTTCGAATGATTTTTACTCCAAAAGCATTTTATTAAAATAAATTTGATAAAAAAAAAAATCAGATTTAAAAATAATAATAAAAACCCTTGATTTTTATCCTGGGTTGCACGCTAGCGTATAGTAGAGTTCTCATGGAGCAGGACTCGCACACTGAGATATGGAACAGAAGAGCACTGCAATGAAATGTGTGCTGCTGGGTGTCTGCCAGGTGTCTTTGTTGTACCCCAGAAGACAGACTTGTAGAGTCCATGTTGGCAGTGATGAAGTCGGATATATCAAGCTGCGGGGCGTTCAGCTGTCTTTTACTGATACCAGTGTAAGCTGCAATTTCCTGCCTCGGTGCGCAGACTCTTGTGGAAATGTTTTTGGAGAACAGAACTGACTGTTGGCTGGGGAACCGGCATGTAGATGGGATGGATTGTTTTTCCTAGCAGGTCCTCAGTGCATCCGGAAAGTATTCACAGCTATTCACTTTTTTTCACATTTTGTAATGTTACAGCTAGGGTTGTCCCGATACCACTTTTTTGAGACCGAGTACAAGTACCGATACTTTTTTTTCCAAGTACTCGCCGATACCGATACCGTTTTTTTTTTATTATTTACATTTTATTTTTATTTATTTAAAAAAAAAAATATTTATTGCAGTTTTTTTTTTTTTAACCACTTGCGGACCACCGCATGTACATTTACGTCGGCAGAATGGCACGTACAGGCACATTGGCGTACCTGTACATCCCTGCCTAGACGTGGGTCGGGGGTCCGATCGGGGACCCCCCCCGGTACCTGCGCCGTTCCCCGTGGCTGTCCGAGCGATCCGGGATGAGGGGGCGGCTGTTTGTTTTTGTCCGCCCCCTCCGGATCGCTCTCAGCCAATCCGCGCGCTCCCCCTGCGTGTCACTTCCTCTGCCTGTGTAAACACAGGAAGAGGGAAGTGATGTGATCTCTCCTCTCGGCGGTATTTTCAACCGCCGCTGAGGAGAGATCACATCACACAGTGAGTCTGCACAACACTACACTGACACCAGTACACACAGGCACATTAACCCCTTGCAATCACCCCACCCCCCACCCCCCTGTCACAGTGTCACTGAATGCAGTGATCATATATGTACTGATCACTGCATTTAGTGGCAGTGTGACAGGCAGTGTGACAGGCAGTTAGTGTTAGGTTCAGGGTAGCCCCCGTCCCCCCCCCCCCTTAATAAAGTTTTAACCCCTTGATCACCGCCATAGTTAACCCTTTCACTCCCTATTGCCAGTGTCACTAAGCGATCATTTTTCTGATCGCTGTATTAGTGTCGCTGTTCCCGCTAGGTAGCTATTTTTTTTTTATTGCGATTTTTTTTACTAAAGTCTTGTGGCTGAATAAATTTTGGCCTAAATGTTTGACTAAAATTTAGTTTATTTGATTTTTCTTATAACAAAAAGTAAAAAATATTGATTTTGTTTCAAAAATGTCGCTCTATTTTTGTATATAGCGCAAAAAATAAAAATCGCAGAGGCGATCAAATACCACCAAAAGAAAGCTCTATTTGTGGGAAGAAAAGGACGCGAATTTTGCTTGGGAGCCACGTCGAACGACTGCGCAATTGTCTGTTAAAGCGACGAATTGTAAAAACCCCTTGGGTCATTTAGCAGCATATTGGTCCGGTCCTTAAGTGGTTAATCAGACCTGTTAGGGGTCTTTGGAGAAATATCAGGGGACTCTTAACAGACCTTTGACATCTCCCCTTTAAGACAGAGAAAGGGACTAAGGACACAGATTCCCCAGTCCCTTTCTCAGCAGACTCAGCTGAAATGAATGGAGAGAAGCTCCTCTCCATTCATAAACTGAAGCATCATAAACACAGATTACGATGCTCAGTCATATGAATGGACAGAGTCAGTGATCACTGACTCTGTCCATTCGGAAAAGGTAGGAGCTGGATTTCCTACCTCCGCTCTCCATCCTGACAAATTGAGGGGGGGGGAGGATTGCACGGACGGGGGGAGAGCTGCACGGACGGGGGAAAAGACAACACGGGGAAGAGACAACACGAGGAAGAGGCAACACGGGGGGAAAGACAGCACGGAGCACGGGGGAAAGACAGCACGGAGCACGGTGGAAAAACAGCACGGAGGAAAAGACAGCACGGAGCACAGTGGAAAGACAGCACGGAGCACGGTGGAAAAACAGCACGGAGGAAAAGACAGCACAGAGCACGGGGGAAAAGACAGCACGGAGCACGGTGGAAAGACAGCACGGGGGAAAAGACAGCACGGAGCACGGGGGAAAAGACAGCACGGAGCACGGTGGAAAGACAGCACGGAGCACGGTGGAAAAACAGCACGGAGGAAAAGACAGCACGGAGCACGGTGGAAAAACAGCACGGAGCACGGAGGAAAAGACAGCACGGAGCACAGTGGAAAAACAGCACGGAGCACAGGGGAAAAGACAGCACGGAGCACGGGGGAAAAGACAGCACGGAGCACTGTGGAAAGACAGCACGGAGCACAGGGGAAAAACAGCACGGAGGAAAAGACAGCACGGAGCACAGTGGAAAGACAGCACGGAGCACGGTGGAAAAACAGCACGGAGGAAAAGACAGCAAGGAGCACGGGGGAAAAGACAGCACGGAGCACGGTGGAAAGACAGCACGGGGGAAAAGACAGCACGGAGCACGGTGGAAAGACAGCACGGAGCACGGTGGAAAGACAGCACGGAGCACGGTGGAAAAACAGCACGGAGGAAAAGACAGCACGGAGCACGGTGGAAAAACAGCACGGAGCACGGAGGAAAAGACAGCACGGAGCACAGTGGAAAAACAGCACGGAGCACAGGGGAAAAGACAGCACGGAGCACGGGGGAAAAGACAGCACGGAGCACTGTGGAAAGACAGCACGGAGCACAGGGGAAAAACAGCACGGAGCACAGGGGAAAGACAGCACGGGGCAATGGGAGCACGGGGGAACGACAGCATGGAGCACAGGGGAAAGACAGCACGGGGGAAAAGACAGCACGGAGCACGGGGGAAAAGACAGCACGGGGGAAAGACAGCACGGGGAAAAGACAGCACGGAGCACGGGGGAAAAGACAGCACGGGGGAAAAGACAGCACGGAGCACGGGGGAAAGACAGCACGGGGGAAAGACAGCACGGGGGAAAAGACAGCACGGGGGAAAGACAGCACGGAGCACGGGGGAAAGACAGCACGGAGCACGGGGGAAAGACATCACGGAGCACGGGGAAAAAGACATCACGGAGCACGGGGGAAAGACAGCACGGAGCACGGGGGAAAGACAGCACGGAGCACGGGGGAAAGACAGCATGGAGCACGGGGGAAAGACAGCACATAGCACGGGGGAAAGACATCACGGAGCACGGGGGAAAAGACAGCACGGGGGAAAAGACAGCACGGGGGAAAGACAGCACGGAGCACGGGGGAAAGACAGCACATAGCACGGGGGAAAGACATCACGGAGCACGGGGGAAAAGACAGCACGGGGGAAAGACAGCACGGAGCACGAGGGAAAGACAGCACGGGGGAAAGACAGCACATAGCACGGGGGAAAGACATCACGGAGCACGGGGGAAAGACAGCACATAGCACGGGGGAAAGACATCACGGAGAACGGGGGAAAAGACAGCACGGAGCACGGGGGAAAGACAGCACGGGGGAAAGACAGCACGGGGGAAAGACATCACGGAGCACGGGGGAAAAGACATCACGGAGCACGGGGGAAAAGACATCACGGAGCACGGGGGAAAAGACATCACGGAGCACGGGGGAAAAGACAACACGGAGCACGGGGGAAAGACAGCACGGAGCACGGGGGAAAGACAGCACGGATGGGAAAGACTTGCAACTCCCCTGCCTGCCTAGGTATCGGGTGAGGCATCGGAGCATTTCCCCCGAGTACAAGTACTCGGGGAAATGCTCGGTATCGGTACCCTAGTTACAGCCTTATTCCAAAATGGACTAAATTCATTATTTTCCTAAATATTCTTCAAACAATACCCCATAATGACAACGTGAAAGAAGTTTGTTTGAAATCTTTGCAAATGAATAAAAATAAAAAATAAATTCCATGTACATAAGTATTCACAGCCTTTGCCTTGACACTAAGAACTGAGCTCCGGTGCATCCCGTTTCCACTGATCACCCTTCAGATGTTTCTACAACTTGATTGGAGTCCACCTGTGATACATTCAGTTGATCGGACATGATTTGGAAAGGCACACACCTGTCTATATATAAGGTCCCGCAGTAAGAGCCGGAACTGTGTCTGCTGAGAAACGCCTATCACGGAAGGAACCAGGAGGAATCAGCGACTTTTAAACAATGAATGGATGCCCGCAGCCTGTCAATTTCAGGTACACTGACTCGGGCACAGTGAGGCTGCAATGGGCACAGTGAGGATGGGCACAGTGAGGCTGGCACAGTGAGGTTGCAATGGGCAAAGTGAGGTTGCAATGGGCATTGTTGACCCTCTTACAGTAGCTGCTGCATTCCCACCCTAGGCTTATACTTGAGTCAATACGTTTTCACAGTTTTTTGTGTTAAGATTAGGTACCTCGGCTTATACTCGAGTATATACGGTAAGTGAATAATAATGTTTATTTAAGATAAGTGATATAGATACGTAAACACACCCCAATACAAACAGTGCACAACCAAACAGAGACCCACAGACAACAAATAACTATATGCAACAAAAAGGGAAGTACCAGAATCATAAACGTTTAGCCAGGCCAGGGTCATTCACAGGGGATCAGCAAGGAACAGGACGGGAGGGGGAGAAGGTGGACAGAATCAGGATACAGAGCAGGGATGCAAGGTAACAGCAACACAGAAGGGACAGGGATAGGCTCGGGATCAGGTACAGCATAACAGGCTCGCAGGTCAGGGCACAAGGACGATACCAAGGCAAGCATGTGAATGCTTGCCAGGTATTTATATGCACACCTGCAATTAGCCTCAGGTGACACCTGATCGCAGGAGGTGCTGTCTGCTCCACAATACCAGGAGACACCCGCTGGTGGACATTGGTACTGTGGCCCAAGGACCTAACAGTGCCACCAACAGGTGAAACCTTTCATGACAGTTCCCGACTGTTAGGAGACACCTGCTGGTGGACACCAGTACTACGATCCACAGGACCGACAGCGCCACCAACGGGTGAAACCTTTCCTGACACATGGTGGTGGCAGCATCATGCTGTGGGGATTTTTTTTAGCATCAGGAACTCCGAGACTAGTCAGAATCGAGGGAAAGATGAATGCAGCACTGTACAGAGACATCCTTGATGAAAACCTGCTCCATAGCGCTCTGGACCTCAGACTGGGGTGAAGGTTCATCTTCCAACAGGACCACGACCCTAAGGACACAACCAAGATAACAAAGGAGTGGCTATAGGACAACTCGGTGAATGTCCTTGAGTGGCCCAGACTTGAACCCGATTGAACATCTCTGGAGAGATCTGAAAATGGATGAGCCCCGAGCCTTGCCATCCAATCTGATGGAGCTTGAAAGGTCCTGCGAAGAAGAATGTGAGAAACTTCCCAAAAATAGGTGTGCCAAGCTTGTGGCATCATACTCAGATAGACTTGAGGATGTATTTGGTGCCAAAGGTGCTTCACCAAAGTATTGAGCAAAGGCTGTGAATACTTATGTACATGGGATTTTTTTATTAATACATTTGCAAAGATTTCAAACAAACGTCTTTCACGTTGTCACTATGGGTTATTGTCTGTAGGATTTTGAGGAAAATAATACATTGAATCTATTTTGGAATAAGGCTGTAAAGTGACAAAATGTGGGAAAAGTGAAGCCCTGTGAATACTTTCCGGATGCACTGTATCAGAATGATATCTATGTTGCCCATAGCATCCAATCTGAGTCTACATTGTATTTTCAAACAATTTTGAACAAATTAAAAATGACATTTTGGTATTTGGCTTTGGGCAGCATATGCAGTTTGCCAACAACGAAATCATGCACAGCGATGTCTGGGAGGTCTACAAATTACTGTACACACCGCGCAATCACATGCTAGTTCAACTGGACTAAAAATTGATTTGAGTATAGTGTACCCCTTGGGAATATTTCTCCTCACTTTTTATGCCAACACCGGTCAAAAAGTAGGCAAGTGAATGAAAATCCCTCCAATGGGGATAAGAACACAACAGCCACTTTGATCAATGAGAGTACTTAAAATATTTTTGTTAGTGATGTGAGCTGGCCTTATATCTGGGGAGTTGTGGTAATAACATGCACTAAAATGTGCATTATCGTTACAAAATTGGATTTGCTCCAAATTAGCATATAAAAACAGGTATCTGCAGATGTACAAAGGTGTAATCCCACGTTTCTGGCTTCTCAGGGGTTGGCACTAGAGATGTGCACAACAGAAAAACTTGTTTCATTTTGGATCTGTTTGTTAAAGGGGTTGTAAAGGTAAAACATGTTTTTCCTAAATAGCTTCCTTTACCATAGTGCAGTCCTCCTTAACTTACAAAAATTGTACCTTTACAACCCCTTTAAGTTAATAATTTAGTTTTGTCATATTCGTTATGTTAGAATGATTTGTTTTTCGAAATTAGTGTAGTATGTTTGGTTTCGGCTAGCATATTTGTTACTTTCTAATCGATTTCGAAATATTAGTTCTATTTTATTTTTTAATTTCTATTCTTATCATCTTTTTTCACCTTTTTGTATTGCAATATGTTTCCAATTCAAATTCAAATTCATTTTCAAGTTTTCTAATTCATTTTTCCGTTATATTAATTAGTTTCAGTATAATTTTTTTGTTGAAATTCGTTGCCATTGTGATTTGGAATTTCAGATACATCCAAATCTCCAAATAACCAAAATTTTGTCCGAATTTTGATTCGTAGTAAACCCACACTATAAAAAAAAAAAAAAACCCTGCAAGGCAAAGGCATAATGAGCTAGTATGCAGCATACTAGCTCATTATGAAATACTTAACTCAGAACCAAGCCCCCGTATCGAAGCTGAGCTGGGGGAGCTGACCTCTTGCCCTTGGTGTGTCTTCCGGGTTCGCGGCTCTGGCGCTGTGAGTGGCCCGGAGCCACGTTGAAGGAAGTTTTCTTCTCGGCAAGACGCTGCCGGACCTTCAGCCGGGCATTCAAAGCGCATGTGCCGCTAATGTCAGCCGCTGTATGCAAAGGGAATATCTCCTAAACCGTACAAGTTTAGGAGATATACATTTTTCCTACAGGTAAGCCTTATTAAAGGCATACCTGTAGGTAAAAGTATCATATTTTGATGTATAACCACGTTAAACCAATCACGCATTTCTAGTTGGCACGATTTACTTACTACTACTACTGTATGCTATGTGTAGCAAACCTTAATACTTACCAGGCTAGGTCTAGGAAACCTTTTCTGAAATTCTGGAAGCCACAAATAGAACTGCAAATTTCACCGGCAACGCCACCTACTGTTTGAATCTGTTATTGGGGCACAACCTGAAAAGCGATGACCTAAAGAAACAGTTGTATATTTGTTGCCTTGCAGACATTTGTCTACTAAATAGTTCAAACACTAGGACAGGAGATCTACTGTTTGCTGTGGAGCTTCCTTCATTTTGCTATATACAAAGTAGTAGTGGTATATAATTGGGGGTTGCATAGAAAGTATCCTATCCTGATATTTTTCTTGCATATGTTTATACAAAGCAGTACATGCTGGTTATGACAGTGGGCTGTGAAGCAATTTTAAAGTGACCTTATAGGAAGCTGTAGTATAGGATGTGATAACATACATGTAAATATCTCTAAATATGCACATCGCTTTCTATATAAAAAATACTTTATTTAAAACAAATAGTTATATTATATATATAAATTAGGGCTGTTACTGATCAAAATTTTTCTGTTCGATTAATCGTTTTTGTTTTTTTATCGATTAATCGACTAATTTCGATTAATTATAACGCACATACAGATCCAACTACTTTTAGCTGATCTCCTTGCAGGCTGATTCCCAGTGCAGCTACCAACCACTGGAAAAATGGATAGCAGGATACAAAAAACACACAAAGGCAGCACTGGATTGGAATAGCATTAAAACTTTTATAGTCTTCAAGTAGGTAACCAAATATTGCACTGGAGATAAAATCGATGTAGCTACATAAACTGTAAAAATGGTGCGAGTAATACCAAACGGTAGCAAAAGCAGTCATAAACATGTAGCGAAGTATGATACTGGTATAAAAAATGTGTACAACGATACCACTGCTGAATCCAGATGAGGAGAGGCTAACATCTGTCCGTCGGCATGTAGATGTCCCGTGAAGGGAACTATCACAACTCCCAGTGGATGGTTGTAGAATCCCAGGTTGATAGAGGGAAGTGATAGAGGGAAGTGTAACAGCCCTTGCGTGTGGCAGATAGTAAGGTCCCGCCGGTATGCAGATATGAAGGCAAAGCAAAGGAGCCCTTCAGATGGACACGGCAAGCACCGCCGGTGTCCGTGACGTTACTGGATCTCCGACAGAACTCCCTGAAGGCCCAGAAGCAGGCGGAGAGGTGAGTACCAATCAAAAGAATTTTAATTGATTAAAAAGATTTTGATCGATCAAAAAAATTAAAGATTAATCGATTAATTAAAAGTTAATTTGCACAGCCCTAATATAAATGTTTGCATTTTTTTTTTATAGGAACAGCATCCCAGTTTGTGGGACTTTTATGGATGGGGGAGAACATTCACTTCACAGTGGTTCAAACCACCAGTTGCCCTTTGATCTATGTATTGGGATAGATGTCTGGATCTGTAAAATATTGACCGGAGGAATCCTCCTGTGTGGAAAAGCAAGGCACCTGCTACCTTTATTCTAAAGACAGAGGTCATGAGAGATGCGTAAACACATTCAGCAATCTGTTTATTGAAACTCACATTGGCATAGAAAAAAAAAGCATGGACCGAAAGAGAAAATTTGAAGTCGCAACCGCTAAGAAGTCTAATACTGTTAGTAAGAAGGTCACTTCTGTGTTAAAGTTTAGTGCTATAACTGAATAGCACTACTGACTACTATGTTATTATGTCAAGCTTGCAAAAAATGATGAGCAGCCAACAATTCATGGACATTTTTATTTTGTTCAATTGAAATTCAACTTCAAATATTCTGTGACATTTAACTGCCTCATCTCATGGTGACAAGTTTCACTCCCATGTGTTAGCTGAGCCAATGAACATAATAACACAACTGTAAAAGGCTTCAGTACCTATCGGCTATTTCAGACTATATGTGCCTTCAGAAAGTATTAAGAGATTGTATGGTGGACATAAAATTAAAAATGGGTCAATAAAGTCCTAAAAGGGGCCTAGAAGATACAAACGTGATGAAAGGTTCAAGCCAGTATACATACTGCTGCAGCTAAGAAGAGGTGAGGAGAACTTTGAGGCACACCGATGAGGGGATGTCCTGACAGAGACTTCAGGCAGTTATTAAAGAGGTGCTTACGTAGAAGGCAAAAAGGTCTGACAATGGCAAAATACGGGCTGACCCTGTATGATCAGTAGTCCTGTACTATACCGTTCTGTCTGTAAGAGAGAACTGTGCTGGCATTCGTTAATCAGTGTGTCGCAGTGCTGAAAGCATGGGGAGGTGAACAACATCCAAGAAGGTGCGAACTTGACCAATGGTACAGTACAGAGGCAGAAAACTCCTGGCACTTCTGGTAAGATCATTTTCTCATCTTTAAAAAACAAAACAAAAAAACATTCGATTTTTCCGATAGCAACTAATTTTGCTAAAAGATTGCTGCTTTGTTAGATTATGTGAACAAAATGTCATGTAAGATATACATGGCTGCATTAGTGCTTGTAGAGCTAATAGAATTATTTATGAACATAATGCAAATAATGGGTGTGTGCAATTGCACTCTCCTTCTTTCATTATGGGTAGTCAGGACTTATTATATTGTAGTCTCCTTTTTCACATATTCAGCTGGGATGACAGAATCCCTATTGAAAAAAGGGGGTTATCCAACCAGCAACTCATCAGCTCAGTAGGAAGATTTAAGCCAGGGGTGCTCAACCTTTTGAAGAGCGAGGACCACTTAAGCCATTTGGTAACCGGTCGCAGGCCACAGTGAACTATGTGGTTTTAACACCCCCCCTAAACCTTTAATGTAAATGAGCCCTTACTTTCTTAAGCCCCCTATAAGGCTCCTATCACACTGATGTGCTATTGTTTACCCATACCGTCGGTGCAGTACAGTGCACCTGCAATTTTTCTGCCCTAGGCTTCTGTTTTATATTATGGGTGTGTTGCACTTTTAGAAAGCGCACCAAACCCTCAGGATATAGTAGAAATGTATGGCTCAGTGCAGCTAATCCACAGGAAAGCCGCAGGTGCACTGCACTGCGCCCACGGATCGGTGTAAAAACAGCCTAATAGTTATTAACCCTTTTATACGTGCCAATATGCCCATTGCAAAAGCTATACAGGGGGTCCCCAACTTACGAACGCCCCGAGTTACGAACTTCTCCTACTTACGAACCGGGCGCTGTGGGGACCCTCTGCAATTTTGGGCGGACCGTCTGCTGTTCTGCGCATGCGTGGCCCGACGGAGCCTCAGGAAATGTCTGTAGTTGGCCGCGAATGCGCAGCACGGCATTCGACAAAACATCGAAAATGTCCATAATTGCAGGTCTGCGCATGCACGGCCAACTTACGAACATTTCCGATTTACAAACAGGAGGAAATTCCCCAACGGGTTCGTAACTCGGGGACCCCCTGTAATGCTATATGTGTTGTTGTGTTGAATACAATGACCTTCTTTTCCTCTTGGAGCTGCCGCTGGCATTGCTCTCCAGGCTGTTAGAAAGGATTAGAGGCAGAGTGCAGTTGGTATAACTCCGCCTGGGACAGGAGCCGGCACTACAGAGTAAGCATTGGCTTATGCCGATTCTTCTGCCAGCCCCAGCTCTCTGCACTCTGATGCTCTGGGATGGCGGGTTGGCATGCCCCGACTGTGAACAATGGGTTTCCAACCCCCAGGCATCCACTTCCCTGGTTTGAGGTTAAGAGCCACGTCAGAGGGCTCTGGGCCATGGGTTGATCACCCCTGATTTAAGCAGACAAAGAAAGCTGCAAAGCTAGTGTTTTTTAATGTACTTTAATGTGTCTAGCTAACCCCTTGTGCTTTGGGAATCATTTTTCATATTTTTAATGTTTGCAAACTGGTGGCAAAATTTAAATCCTGTATAATAGTATTTAAGAAAACAAATATAAAGCAACAGTTTGATTTTTTTTTAAAAACAACGAGTACACAAGTAACCACTTGGGTTTCCTTTGGGATACTTAAACCCAAAAATGATAATAACTTTTAGGTGTTTAAGGGGGTCAATTACCGGCCTCTTATCTTTAGAAACTTTTTTACTGGGATATTTTCCTGCTTGATTTTAGTTTGGTGATTCTACGTTATTGATAACCCATTACGGGAGTGAGTGCCAAATGTCACTTGGTTTTAAAAACTGAATAGATGTTTTGGGTGTAGAAGGCCTTTTAATAAACTAGTGTTAAAGCGTTATATTTTAAGGTACCCAAATTATCTGTTCTGAGCTTCTGTACCCAGTACAGTGAAGTTACTTTTTTTTTTTTTAAATCAAAAAAGTTTTTATTGCTCACATAATATACAAAAAAGAAAGTCAATATGACATAACAGTCACAGCATATGTAGTACACTTCACATAAGTCTCTCCATCCAACGTCTAGCACATTCTACCAATATCCAGCATTATGCCCTCTAATCCCACCGCCACAGTGAAGTTACTTTACTGTAATATTTAAAAAGTGTATTTTTATTTTCAGGCTTTGATTTAGGAGTTCCATAAACGATGTGTCTTTTTGCACGCTGGTATTCAGAAGATTAAAGAAGTTTATATGTAATTTCAGTCAGCCGTTTGACTAGTTTAATGAGCAGCAGAACAAAGCATTGCTACTCATTAAGTTAATTGTCTTAATTACACAAGAAGCGACAGTCAAAATGGTCACATTATTAAACCGTTTTATCAAATCTACCTTGTTCATTTAGTTACTTGCATAAGAGCAGTGGATTGGCTGCAGTGCAGTAAGCTCATTAACGCATACAGTAAGCTGCCAGTGTATCAGCATGTTCTTTTGCTCAGTGCTTTTTCTTTTACAAAAGATTTTAAAAACGTTTAACAAAAAATGCAAAGATGCGTCCTTCCTCAAGGGAAAGCATGAAGATGTACATACAGTACATATACAAGAAAGTGGAACAAGACACATAATGGTTGGAGAAGGGTCTACATACAGTTTGAAGCACACAAACAGCAATGACATGCTTAATCCCATCCCACTGATCACCTCCCAACCTATTAAAAGTTCTAAAAGCCAGGAGGCAGAGGCTGAGGCGGGCATTCGTTTCCTGTGACCGCAAGTATGCAATCCCCATCGATTACCATGCAGGGAAGACACTCTCGGCACATTAAGTTGTTTACACAGGGACGCATATGTGCGGCCGCTAGGTGTTATGACCCACCTGGCGAGAGGCTGCATGTAAGCATACTGCCGGCTCCAAGGGGTTAAGGTATGTAAAGCCCTGCAGACCAGGGGAGTTTTTAAACAATGCAAAGCACTCAACAGGTAAGGACATAATACACTACTCCACCTGAACAGAGAGAAGACAGTCGGGGGGCCGTCCAAAAGCCAATATGTGCGGTGGACAATCAAGAAAAAAAGGCGAAGAGAAAGAAGAAAGAAATGGCAAGAAGGGAGGGAATAAACAAAAATAAAAGAAATAGAAAAAGTGCAGAAATATCAGATTTGTAGCAACAAATGGCCAAAACGCGATGAGAGTGCAATATCCAAGGTTGCTAAACTCGAAGGAATTTATCATGGCAGTCGGTCAATATGGCTGTAATTTTTTCATTAACCATGATATTGTTCATGCGGTATTTCACCGCCTCAAAGCTGAGGAGGGGAGACTTCCATTCTCTGGCAATGGTAAGCATGGCTGCTGTGTAAAGGTTAAAGGCTTGTTTTGCACAAAGTGGCCCCAAACATCCTCTTCTGGGGTCCCTTGGCAGCTCTCGCGGCTCCTCCCCGCATCAGATAACCCCCCTGGGCTCCTCGGGTAAGTATTGGGGTTAAAGCTCGGGTAAGTAATGCATAAAAGTAATAAACCTTCAGCCTTTACAACCACTTTAATGTATTAAAGCGCTTGAGATTTGAGCTTTTAGTGAATGGGTTAAGATCTGCTTTTCAGTGAGAAAAATTCCGAACCTCTGCAACATTTACACAATGCTTATGAGTAAAAGTTGACCTCCCTGCGTAAGTGTAACGTTATTTGGTATAATTTTATTAGTTGAGATATGGATATTGGTAATAGGAGGTTGGTGTAGAGATCACCTCAATACAGGAATCTATTGAACACAAGCCCTATCTGTCGGTATTGAGATGTTTTAAAAGAATGCATGGCCAGGGTTAGGGATATAGTCCCCTACTACCAGGCATGTAGAGATATAGGTAATGGCTTTAGATCAGGCTTTCTCAACCTTTTAACCCTGGAGGAACCCCAAAAATAATTTTCAGTTCTCGAGGAACCCGTACTAAAACCAATTCATCAGGGGTCAATAGGAACAATGCTCCTTATATTGGCGGTCAATAGGAAGAATGTTCCCCTTAAAGTGGTGCTCAGAGTGCCACCCTTAAAGACGGCTAAAAAGATCTTTTGTTTCATGCTGCTGGCTTTGCTAAGTGACGCTGAACCTTGAACTCTGTAGGCATCATCAAAAAGGTGGTTCATCAACCACAGCTCAAGGAACCCCTAGCAACCTCTGGAAGAACCCCAGGCTTCCACAGAACCGTGGTTGGGAATGGCTACTTTAGAATGTATGCAGAGCGTTGTGGGATCTAATGACACTTATCTAGATATGAAAGTTCCGACTTTTGATATAGTGTTGTTCTTATGTTTAAACATGAATCTATAATATACTAAATCTTAATATCTAGATGTGTTGTAAGATTTGAATAAGGATTTGGAAAAATAAGAAAGGGTAAAGTGGTGTCTCCAGTATAATTAATTTTTATTTATTTTTTCTATTGTATTAATATATCCAATTCTAAAAGTGGTTATTGTATCCTTTTTATATGTTGTCTAAAATGGAAAAATCAGTAAAACTGAGAAAAGTAAAGTAGAGAGAAAAAGATCTGCTTTGAAGGTGAAGTCAGACTTTAAAAGAGAACCATTGAGAATAAGTCATGCAGTGTGGATAGTTCTTGCAAAGAACACTTTGAAAAATAAGTAATGTTGTATTGTACAAATATCGATGAAATATTTTTGGCTCTTTTGAAAAACGCTAGGTATCTTGCTGTCACGTTGACTTCTTGGCTTTAATTTTTAAGTCACTCAGAACAGGTAAGCAGGTAAGGTGCAGCACCTGCTTGGATGAACAGCCAGTTGCCATTAAGTTGTACTCTTGAGGTGGTTGCAGATGACAACCTTGTCCTGTTATCTGAACATAACAAGAGCTAAAGGAAACCTATAAATTGTGTTTTTTTTGTGCAATAAAATAATATTAATTATATTTTTCTAGGTAGCTCCTTCTTTGACCAGATGAATCCCAAATGAACTCCATCGTCCCCCTTCTCTGTTTTTGTTTTCCTAATTTTATAAGCCCACAGCTAAGAGCTCAGTGGTTTGTCAATGGTACTCAATGTTAGGAAACAACGAATGTCTTGTGTTTAACAGGATCTTGTTCCGTGGCCCGGTGACAGCATATTTGGCAGACTACAGTCGTTAAGTAACCATTCCTCTAGTTCTGGATGTCATCTGATCTCATGTTGGGATTGCCAGGAGTCTCTGGCCCATGAATGAAGGGTTTGGAAGCCAGTTTTTCTTTCTTGGATAAGTTCCTGCTTGCACGGGCAATTTGTGATTACCAAATGTACATTACTGGATCTCAACAGCTGGGAAATCACTACGTTTAAAAGAATACATTTTGTGTAATAAGCATACTATTTTTCCCGTCTGTGATTGCCAAATACTGTCGGTTTGGTAAGATTTTGGACAGTTTGTTTTGGTTAAGCAGAAGTGAATTTAAAAGCTGTGAAGCACGTACATTGCACCATAAAAACTCAAACAGAACCAAAGAGTTTTGTTTCTCCACCTACAGCAAAAGTAGCTCAGCTGAAAACCTAAGCGTGGCTTGTTAGGCAGATCGCTTTTCAGAGGGCGGCTAAGTAGTGTCTTCCAGGTGTTCAGGAGGCAATGCGGCAGGCACCTGCCTAAATGGTTTTTTTTTTTTTTTTCCCTTGCCAAGCATGTGCTGCAATCGGGAGGCTCTACAGTGGGTCTGTTTTGGCTAATACTTGGTAAACATCACCACATGATTATTTCCTATGTTCTCTTCTCCCCTGATCCCTTGCGTATATGGTTTAGTTCAACTTCTGAAGATATTGTAACATACACTTTATGTACGATTCATGTACTAGGCCACAATTTTTGGAGGTTCTCGGGCTCCGAGTCAACAAGGTCTGCAGGTTCTAGCCAGCGGCTGGCACCCAATAAGACCATTTGTGTGGCTCTCTCTTTTCATCCTGCCAATGGTGCCTCCTCTATGTGTCATGTTTGTGACATTAGAGGCAATTTAGGGAAAATATTGTGTGACTTTTCTATCTTGTGGGTGTGCGCACCCGGGGTCCACTTTGTTCTTTACGTCTTTTAAAGTGGTTGTAAACCCATTATAACAAGTTTATGCTACAGGTAAGCCTATATTAAGGCTTACCTGCAGCTACCCTGGATATCGCTTAAACCTGCATGGTTTAGGAGATATCCCCCTGTGTCTGCATGTGCTGAAGTGATCGTCACATGCGCACTGAAGCAATGGCTACTAACACTGTAGCTGCTGACTTTTAATAAGGACACTTACCTGTCCCAGTCGCCCGCGGTGTCGGTCCCCCGACGGCGATCGCTCCGTCCTGGAACCTCCAGTCTTACTAAGGGAAACAGGCAGTGAAGCCTTACGGCCTCTCCGCTATACTCCAAGAAACAGATTTTACAGGCAGGTCAAAAATCCTTTTTTTCTTGATCGTACAGGACAAACGCATATTCTTAGGTGACTGGGATGTCCAGAAGCAATACAGAAAAAAGAGGGGTGGGCAACACTGCAAACAAGCCCACAAACAAACAATGGTATAAGACCATAACTATATAGCTGCTTGTAGCACCTTTATGGGCATAGCATATGTGTGGACATGTGGCAGCCTTACAAATCTGCAGATTAGATGCTTGACACTAAAAGTCCCAAGAAACTCCCACAGACCTACTGGAGTGGACATTAACAGGAGAGGGAGAAACCTTATCCAGTAGGGAATAGGCCGAAACCATGACCTGATGAATCCACCTAGTGATCTTGGAAGGAGAAGCAGGATCTTCCCTGGGAATATCTCGCTCAGCAAAAACCACATTCAAGCAATGAAGAAAGACCGCTTTAGGGTGCTTAGAAGCCAGGGATGGACTGGCCATAGGGACCACAGGGAGTTTCCCGGTGGGCCGATGGCTCAGTGGGCCGTTTTTTAAAACAGAGATGCTGCTCGGAGGACTTTTTTTAACGCCCTGGCAGCGCCCCAGTGTGAAAGCACTCAGGCTTTCACTCTGGGACTGCAGCGGAAGCGTTTTTCAGTCGCTTTACAGGCGCCCAAAAGCGCCAAAAAAACGCCTCAGCGTAAAAAGGGGTCCTACACTCACCCCCTCTCTTTTACACTCACTCTATTTTTCTTACACTCACCCCCTTTCCCTCAACACTCCCTCTCTCTCTCATTCCATTCTCTCTCACCCTCTCATGATATACAATAATGGATGTAGGGGTCTTTTGGTGGGCGTGATTTTTTCGGGGGGGTGGGGGCAGCATTTTATTGAATTAAAGTGGGCCGGTCTGGATAAAGTCCAGGGCCAAATTTTTGTCCCAGTCCAGCCCTGTTAGAAGCCAGACAGAAATATGGCAGAACAGAATCCTATTTAAGGTGAAAGGAGGAGACATTGGACAAAAAAAAGGACAACCTTATTGATGTGCAACACCAGGAAAAGACCTTACAAGACAATGCCACCATCTTCAATACTCGCCTAGTGGAAGTGATGGTAACTCAGCCTCAGCTAAGGGAATGTCCCAGATATGTTTAAAAGGGAGGCTTTTGAAGAGCCGTAAGATTTGGCATGTCATTTTTTGGGGGGGGGGAGCGGAAACCTTTTTTTTTTTTTTAGAGGGTTTCAGCTCCCACGTCCTCCTGCGGCACTGCAGGGGGGGGGGACTGTAATGTATCAGGCCCCCTACTGCTTAACCACTTCCCGCGCCCGGTCAATGGTCAATTGACGTCCGGGAAGTGGTTGTGAAATCCTGACTGGACGTCTATTGACGTCCTGCAGGATTTCATGCAGGCGCGCGCCGGTGGGGGCGCGAAGCGCGACGATCGGTGATGTGGGGTGTCAGTCTGACACCCTACATCTCCGATCTCGGTAAAGAGCCTCCAGCGGAGGCTCTTTACCACGTGACCAGCCATGTCCAACCACGGCTGATCACGATATAAACAGGAAGAGCCGTTGATCGGCTCTTCCTCATTTGCGTCTGACAGGCGCGAGTAGAGGAGAGCCGATCGGTGGCTCTCCTGACAGGGGGGGTTTGCGCTGATTGTTTATCAGCGCAGCCCCCCCCCCTCAGGGCGCCACATTAGACCACCAGGGAGTGCCCCCTGGTGCTCAATAGAGCACAGATTGATAAAAAACAAAAACAATAAATAAAATAAAACAACAAATGGGCACTGACTGGCAACATGGGCACTGACTAATGATGCCCAGCAATGCCATCAGTGCCACCCAGTGTCCATCAGTGCCACCTCTTAGTGCCCATCTATGCCCAGTGCCCACCTATGAGTGCCCATCTGTGCCACCCATAAGTGTCCATCAGTGGCACCCATCAGTGCCGCCCTTGAGTGCCCATCAGTGCTGCCAAAGAGTGCCCAGTGCGCCTATGAGTGCCCATCAGTGCCGCATACCTGCGCCACCTATCAGTGCCGCCTATCAGTGCCCATCAGTGCCACCTCATCGGTGCCCACCAGTGCCGCCATATCAGTGCCCATAATTGAAGAAGAGAACTTACTTATTTACAAAAAAAAAATGACAGAAAAAAAATAAAAACTTATTTTTTTTCAAAAATTTCGGGTTTTTTTTAGTTGTTGCGCAAAAAAATAAAAATCGCAGAGGTGATCAAATACCACCAAAAGAAAGCTCTATTTGTGGGAACAAAATGATAAACATTTAATTTGGGTACAGTAGCATAACTGCAACATTTTCAGCTGAAAGCTGAAAATTGGCTTGGGCGGGAAGGTGCGTAAGTGCCTGGTATGGAAGTGGTTAAAGGATGGCTTGCCTAGAAGCCCTCTCTCCCAAAACAAAACACTTATTTTACAATATTGCTCTGATATTGTGCTGGGATGTACTCTGTTGGGATTTTGGGTATTCAGATAACCCTGGAGGAAGTGGTGAGGCACAGTGACATCACCAGAACTTTCAGAAAGCAAGAAGATCTGAGGTGGGGCTTTTTTCTTTTAATGACTTACTATTTTTTTTAGCTGTTAATGAGTGTTTTTTTATTTTGGAGGTGAGGGCTCCCAAATATGCAAACCTCGCTTTAGGGTCAATTTGCTTCTGGCTAACCAGGTGGTCTATATATACTAGTTGCTGATCTGTATGTACGTATAGGCCGAATGGACGGCAGGCTATGTGCTTTCAGAGATTTGCCCTGTACACGCGATCGGTTTGTCTGATAAAAACAGGCCGATGGATTTTTTCATCAGATATCCGATGAAGCTGACTTTCATCAGTCGTGCCTACACACCATCCGTTAAAAATCCGATCTCGTCTAACGCGGTGTCGTAAAACACAACGACGTGCTGAGAAAAATTAAGTTCAATGCTTCCGAGCATGCGTCGACTTGATTCTGAGCATGCGTGGATTTTTGACCGATAGATTTCCCCACAGACGACCGTATCGTTTTTTTTTTAACCACAAGAAAAATTTAAAACAGGTTCTATTTTTTTTTTCACCGATGGGGAAAAAAAACTATGGGGCCCCACACACGATCGGTCCGTTTTCATCAGACGAAGCGATCGTGTGTACAGGGCATAAGAGAGGCTGTATAGTGCAGAATCACATAAGGCTGCATCTTCAACCACAAATATATAATAGAGACAAGACTGGATTACATAATACTCGGTATAATTTGTATTCATTTACAACTTGGCGTTAAGGGTTTACTGACTGATTTTACAGCAGTTACTTTTTAATACATTTACTTTTTTATTAATACAATTTGGGATGTCTACTCAATTGTGATTGAAACAACGGTTGTAACCGTGATTTCTAATCTGGACAAATCTAATAAGAAGTGTTGTTCAGTAAGGAAGATAAACTATTTGATGAAAAGAATGATGGCACAATACAAGCAGCAATACATGAGATATACTGTATGCTTGTAATGTTTTATGGACTGAATTCTGAAAAGTGGATTCATTACTTTGTTTTTTTTTACTTGGTTACTGGGATGCCTGCGCCCTCTAGTGGTGAAATAAATGCAGTTCATTAAAGCTACCAACATATTTTTTATGGAATTGTTTCAAAGGGCTCATTTACACTTGCTTCGACACATAAAAGTGCCTACCACTTCAACATGCTTTTCTGATGTGTTTTTTGATGCTTCGTGGTGCTTTGAAGATGCTTTGGTTGTGCTTCGATGGTGCTTTTTTTTTTTTTCACTCAAGTTTAATTTTATTCTAAAAATATAGAAGGCACATTCGATAGTATACAACAAAAAATCATAACATTGCATTACACAACAACATATTCAGTATCATATTTTCTCTAACAATACCGTGGTCTAAATCAAATAATCATTCAATAGTCAGATATAAAGAAAATAAAAAATATAAGCACCTATATTTTTGTAAACCAACCCAACTGAAGTCGAGTAAATACCCGTGCATTCCCATCCTGAATCATCCCCTAAGTTTTGTTAAATATGCAGTACAAGTCTCCTGCAGGTAGGCTGTTCCTCTGTATGCATGTATGCTGAAAGTTTATATACAGCCTAAACCTTTTATTTTAGTTATGGGCGAGGAGCACAAGGGCTAGATCCTCTACCATTTCATCCAAAGTTATATCGTGAACATAATATCACTCGTGCTCAAATAAAAAACAATAATAAAACAAATCCTGTTTAACGACAATTGTGCTCATAAGAAAAATCCCAGTCCAAATTAGCGTGTCTCTTTTAGTTTCCAACAGTTCTCTAAAATAATCCTTGTATCCGCCTTCTCTTAACTCCACCAATGTGTTCAAATGCTGTGAAGCGACTGAAAAAAATGCTCATCAGATACCAATGACCATTATGAAATAAGCAGGTCACAGTGCGCTTTATTAGCCCAAAAACTCCACTCCTCCTCTGCCTCCAATGTCCAGGACACCATTGGATGCTCGTTTCTTCCTCCTTTCTACCACACCAGGAATGCCGATTTCTTTCTCTTCTCAAAAGCCGATAAAAGAACTTCATTACATAATGTTTATTACAAAGATATCAAACCAACATAAAATTGTGTATCCCACTCACATTAAACTGGGCCCGATTGGCACACTATTGTCAGGTCAGGTGACGGATGCACACCGCTGGGTCAGGAGTGCACCGCTATGATAGTGGACCCTACGGCTGACTGCTGCGGTTGGAACCCTGGGTGGTGCAGAAAGGCAGGTGCACTGGGGCGCCAACTCGGATGCCACAGGGAGCTAGAACATGATATTCCCCAGGGCACGGAGTCTAATGCCGCGTACACACCATCACTTTATGTGATGAAAAAAAATGACGTTTTTAAAAACGTCACTTTAATTCACTGTGTGTGGGGGAAAACGTCGTTTTATGTCTTGTAAAAAACGACCAAAAAAAATTGAAGCATGCTTCAATTTTATGTGTCGTTTTTCAAAAGTGCACTTTTTACTTCACAGAAATTGACCGTGTGTAGCAAAAAACGTCGTTTTCTAAGAAGTTTTTTCATCCACGCATGCCCAGAAGCTACTTATGAAGCAAGCTTCAATGGTAAAACGTGGTGGAACGTAACCTCACTTTGCAAGAACATTGTGAGAAAAACGATGGTGTGTAGGCAACTTCGTCTTTGAAAATTGAAGTTTCAAAAACGTCATTTTTTACTTCACAGAAAGTGTAGTTTTTTTTCATCACATAAAATGATGGTGTGTATGCGGCATTAGAGTCAGCTGGTGTTCACCAGAGCCTCTAGTGGTGAGGATGGACTTCGCTGCAGCTGACTCCAGGTCGCGGCCCCTGGGGTCTCACGCTCACGGTAGGCTATAGGAGGATAAGCTAAAGGTCGGGGGGAGAAGCAGAAAAGGATAAACGGTGAACAAGCCAAAGGTCAAGGGTCAAAAGCAGGCATGGATAGTCGAGAACGCACCAAGGGTCAGGGTCACAAGTAAGCGGAGATGGTCGGGAACACACCAAGATCGGTAACAGAGACAAACGTAGAGCAAACAGGAAACCAAACACACAATAGCTTAACAAACACGGTTGATCAGCACAGCTGGCTTGCAGAGCACAGGTTAATATAGAGTTCCCTGATAGGGCCTGGGGTGGAGCCTTGCTAGAGGAGAGATTATTTAAGCAGCCAGGGTGAGAGTGTCTGGCCTCTAAGGTGAACACATGAAGGAGGTAAGCTAACACACACATTACTGCATATCCATGACAGCTATATAATCGGGCGCCACCATTTCTGGAAACCCCTCCGCTCCCACCTCGGGAAGCTGTCAGCACAAATATACAACACTAATTCCAAAAAAGTTGGGACTGCTGTGTAATGTCTTCATAAATCTACATAAAAACAGAATGCAATGATTTGCAAATCTCGTAAACCCATATTTTATTCACAATAGAAAATAGAAAACCTATCAAATGTTTAAACTGAGAAAATTTTCAATTTAAAAAAAAAAAAAGGTAATTTTGAAATGAATGTCAGCAACAGGACTTAAAAAAGTTAGGTCAACGCCAATATTATTACAGTGTAGCATCCCCTCTTCTTATAACGACACTCTTTAGATCCGGAGGACACATCATCCATGGTTGCAAAAAGAATGTCAAATTTCGATTTGCCTGACCACAAAAATTAGCTTTATGCCGCGTACACACATCCGTTTTTCGGGTTCTAAAAAATTACGTTTTTTTTATGTCATTAAAAACGATCGTGTGAGAGCTCCAGTGCATTTTTCACAATGTAAAAAATGGGCATTAAAAATTTCGAACATGCTTTAATTTTTCACGCCGTTTTTAACGTTGTCGTTTTTTACATCGTAAAAAATGGTCGTGTGTGGGCTTTAACGACGTGAAAAAAATGCGCATGCTCAGAAGCAAGTTATGGGACGGGAGCGCTCAATCTGGTAGAACTACCGTTCGTAATGGAGTAAGCACATTCATCACGCTGTAACAGACTGAAAAGCGCAAATCGTCTTTTACTAACACTAAATCCGCTAAAGCAGCCCAATGGGTGGCACTATCCGCATGAAAAACTTCCCCTTTATAGTGCCGTCTTACGTGTTGTACCTCACCGCGCTTTGCTAGAGCATCGTGTGTAGGCAAGGCCGGTTTAATAGTGGGTTGAAAAAAACATTGTTTTTTCTAGACCCTTAAAAACTTCATTTTTTAGAACCCCAAAAACGGTTGTGTGTACGCGCCCCAGTCTGAAAGGGGCCTTAGAGAGGGAGAGATTAGACAGCACAAGCACTGTGCTGTTTAATCTTCCATATCGAAACAGGATCTCTCTTTTTTTGGGGGGGTTACAGCCTCTATAAAGCCTTAAAAGGAAGGCTGATGATGTTTCATAGGATCAGAGCGTTTTCTTTTTATTTCAGCTTTAACTCAGATAATAGGAGGAGTGTCCACACACAGGTATGATTTTTTCCCCCCTCAGGTATATTGTAAATTCAAGGTTGTTTGGGATCATATTATGTCGTCAGTTTAGATGCAGATAGTGCTCAGCGGTGTACTTTATCTGAACCGATGGGACCTCATGGTAAGAACCTCCTTGGAGTTTTCAAGGACACTTAGCTGCGATTGGTGTGCTTTATGCAGCTTATAACTGCTAACAAGCGCTACTGTAATTTACCATTGCATTCTTTATTGTCCTTTGTTTCTTGAATGAAGCTGGCGCTATAATTCCTAATTGTACTGCAAAATCAATATACTTAGAGGCTCTTCAGCTCAGATAAGAGATCATGGTGGGCAGTAAAAGTAATTCTGTTAATATTTATCAGTCAGGAGGCCTTTTTCCTGATTTATTTTATACTGGCCTCTTTATAGTTTTTTCTCTTATTACAAGCCGCTTAGAATTAAGCAAACAAACGTCTATTGCTTCAGAGACGCCCCGATGGGGATTGCAGTATAATCGTCATTACTTTCAAGTGGAAAATTGGTGTTTATATATTTTATGGGCCGAGGCTGGCGTTTGGATTTCTCTGTGGCAGCTACAGACCTCTCTGGGTTATCTTTAATTATGGGGAGGGGAGTGAAGCCTTTGTCATTGCTTTCTCTGTGTTGATTTATGGTATGGGGATGTGAACAGTAGTGACGCCAACAGGCAAAGAGACCATCCTGAGGTGTGAGTCAGAGGCAGCATCTCCATTAAGGCTGGCCTGGATTTCAGTTGTATCCATACCTCTTATCATTTGACCAATTGTTCATGCTGAGCAGTTCTCTCTCAATTTGTTCCAATTTGCTATTTGCATACACAGACATATACCACAAGGTGGCTGCACCTGTCCTGTGCATGCTAAAAGCTGAACACTATTGCATATACCTATAGTAAAAATGATTAAAGAAGAACTCTAGATTTTTATTAAAATCCACCTCTGACAGAATTCCCTATCCACACACACGTTCACAAATAAAAATAATAAATTTTACATATCTTTTCACCAAGGGTTTTCTTGCCATTCCAGTTACATTATTGGTTGTACTTCTCAGGTAATACGTCCTCTTTACTGCTTCACTGAAAGGCAGTCCACTGTAGTAGTCATGTAAACTCAGGCTTCATGTTGGCACCTTATTATCGTATATACTCGAGTATAAGCTGAGTTTTTCCACAATTTTTTTGTGTGCTGAAAATGCCCCCCTCTGCTTATACTCGAGTCACCTTTTTGTGCCTGATCTCCCAGATTTGGGGAGCCGGTACAGGCCGACCGTAGGTCCTCTGGTCCACATGTAGCCCCCAATCTTCCTCTACAAGTGTGCAAAGTTTGTTGTCCGGGGGACCAACGGCCGGGGAGCACTGATTTTTCAAAGCCGGGCACCCCTTCCATAGACTCCTATGTTAAACGGTCATTTCTCCGGTGCCTTTGGGGACCCGGTACCGGCCGGTCGTAGGTCCCCTGGACCCCAGCCTTCCATAGACTCTCATGTTAAACGTCAGACTAGTCATGGACATGGTGAGGCATGGGCACAGTGAGGCATGCACATGGACACAGTGAGGCATGCACATGGACACCCTAGGCTTATACTCGAGTCAATACCCTTTCACAGTTTTTTGTGGTAGAATTAGGTTCCTCGGAGTATATACAGTAATTGGTATGTACCCGTGCTATATAAGGCAAGATAACAACCCAATAAATCTAAGTGAAAAAAATGTATATAACAAGTATTGGACGGCTGCTGATATAAAAGGAAAATCCTTTCTCAGATGGCAATTTGGAAAAATCTCAGTGCTGTCCTTTTCAGTCGTAAAAATCATATACATAAAACAAATTAATAAAAAATATATGAAGTACCGTATTTATCGGCGTATACCGCGCACTTTTTTGCCCTGAAAATCAGGGCAAAATCGTGGGTGCGCGGTATACGCCGATACCCGCGCCGAGTTTTGAATACTGCGCCGACATATACCGAGTGCAGTACACTCGGGTATAGTCGGCCAGTCTCGGCTCCTTCCGCACTCACGTCCTGGACTTACAGGACGTGAGCGCGAGTGTTGCCGAGCCTGCCCGACAATACACGAGTGTACTGCGCTCTGTATATGTCGGCGCAGTATTCAAACTCGGTGCGGGAAACGAGCAGGGAGGACGCCGCAGAAGGTCGCCAGACCTGACGAAGAGGACACCCGAAGCCCGCAGACGGACCCCGGACCCGACGAAGAGGACACCCGAAGCCCGCAGACGAACCTCGGACCCGACGAAGAGGACACCCGAAGCCTCAGAAGGACGCCGGACCCGACGAAGAGGACACCCGAAGCCGCAGACGGACGCCGGACCCGACAAGGCCGCCGATGGACGCTGCGCAAGACACCAAAACTGTAAGTACAAAAAAACTTTTTTTCCACAGGATTGGGGGCCACTTTAGGGGTGCGCGGTATACGCGGGAGCGCGTTATACCGCGATAAATACGGTATATACAGCTGTAAAGTTCATATAAAAAGAAAGCCCAATCCAAATGTGAATTACTATAATCCTTGAATAAAGTGCAATTATTCTTCACAGTGCAGATATCAGGGTGCTGTGCTCCCCTCCTATGTGCCCTCACTCACCGGCAGATGTTGACTGTAGATTTTGAGTCTCTATGGGCTTGTGGTTAATGTAGTCTCAACCAGGGCTGGTGTTTCTCTATTTTTCTCCACTCCACTTGGTGAACGGCAGGATTTATTAATACATATTTATTCATATAAAGAGGATTACAATCGTATCGACATACCGTGATTACATTTTTATTTTGAATTTAAAAGAATATGAAGTAACACTGTATTTAGAGCATGTCAGTCCAGCAGTGCCGCAGCAGTGTGTGCTTCAAAGGTCGGATGTGATGTCACCGGAAGTTCCCTGCCTAACACATTTTTGCACCACCCACAGGGGGGTCTTCAGAATCTAGCCTAGATTCTCAGTGGTTTGCCTCATACTGTCCTTCCCCTGGTGCTCTCTCTGGTTCCGCTTCCTGTGACGTCATCGTCTGTGTTCCACGCTGGTTCTGGCTGGCTTCCTGATTACTACAGGATGAATTTCTACACTCTTCTGCCTACCCGTGAGCCTGGATGCACCTGAGACCGGACCGCACTGTGATTACAGCACACAGATGAGCCCGTTTTTTATACATGTTTGTGAGTTCATTTCCTTTTTAACCCAATAAATTGTGACCAACATATTGCACTTAGGTGGCGCTTCCTGTTTTGTTCCCCTATAATTCTGATCCTGACTTCTCTAAAGCCGTGTACACACGGTTGTCCAATGAAAAAAGACAGATGGACTGTGTTCATCGGACAAACTGATCGTATGTGGGCCCCATCAGTCTTTTTTCCATCGGTGTAAAAAAATAGAACATGTCTTAAATTTTTCCTATGGATAAATAAAACGATAGGAAATTCCGATCGTCTGTGTGGAACTCAATCGGAGAAAAATACACGCATTCTTAGAATCAAGTCGACGCATGCTCGGAAGCATTGAACTTAATTTTTTTTGGGCTCGTCGTAGTGTTTTACGGCACCGTGTTTTGGCACAGTCGGAATTTAGTCTGATAGTGTGTAGGCAAGACTGATGAATGTCAGCTTCATCAGATATCCGACGAAAAAATCCTCGGATTTGATTCCATCAGAAATCTGATCGTGTGTACACGGCTTTCTACCAGTGATTCTCAGACCTGGAGCAAGTATCTGCATACCAGGTGTTGGGGCGTCCAATTTGCACAAATTTTTTTGGATGAGGGGCTCACTAACTAGGAGTGTACACTATCCAAAGCAAAACAAACAATGGCAGCCCCAAAATTTGTATTCTGTTATATTCTCTTTAAAAGGGAACTCCACCTTTTGTGCAGTTTCCTGCAGCATTGATTTGATAGAGTTGGACAGCAAAATAAAAAAAATTATAAACTTTTATTTAGTTTCCTTTTTTTTTGTAAGGATGGCTCTGGGTTAAAGGTGAGAAGTCCGGTAAAGTCTTACAAAAGTGAGTTTTGTTCTTGGTCTCCTAAATGTGGATATGTTAAAGCAGTCTTAAACCTAAAAGCGAACATTTATTATTTTGCAGTTTACCAATTCTTGTATGTGAATCTGGCTGCATTTGTTTCTTAGTCCTCTTTTTTCATCTGTGATCAAGCCAGCAAGACTGTTGTTTTTCAAAAGATCAAGCTCTCCAGCAGAATGTATCAGTTTACATGGATGAGACCATCTCTCTTTCCTCTCATTTTGCAGTGCATAATACCTAAGTGGCCAATTGCCTAGCTTGAGCATGGTTACACAGTAAATGGGAAGACCCTTAGCCCTGTGCAAGGTTGTATTCTTGATCTAGGGCTGATATGGAGGAAAAGTGTGTTGGAGAGCCAGGAGGATAAGTGTTATTATAAATGGCACAGTAGGAGAGTTATAAGGAGATTCTTTTACTTTGCCTTGTATGGACAAACAGACAGGTTCACTTTAAGGCCATTTCCTGACAGTCAATTAAAGAGTTTGTAAACCTCTGGAAAAAAATATATATAGTAAAGCTGCACGGAGGGGGGCAAAACGGCACAGGGGGAGAGCAGCACGGGGAACAAGACGGCACTGGGGAACAAGACGGCACGGGGGGGAACAAGACGGCACGGGGGAGAGCTGCACAGGGGGAGAGCGGCAGGGGGAACAAGACGGCACGGGGGAACAAGACGCCACTGGGGAACAAGACGGCACGGGGGGAGAGCGGCACTGGGGAACAAGACGGCACGGGGGGAACAAGACGGCACTGGAGAACAAGACGGCACTGGGGAACAAGACGGCACGGGGGGAACAAGACGGCACGGGGGGAACAAGACGGCACGGGGGGAACAAGACGGCACGGGGGGAACAAGACGGCACGGGGGGAACAAGACGGCACTGGGGAACAAGACGGCACTGGGGAACGAGACAGCACTGGGGAACGAGACGGCACTGGGGAATGAGACGGCACTGGGGAACGAGACGGCACTGGGGAATGAGACAGCACTGGGGAACGAGACGGCACGGGGGGGAACGAGACGGCACAGGGGGAACAAGATGGCACAGGGGGAACAAGATGGCACAGGGGGAACAAGATGGCACAGGGGGAACAAGACGGCACAGGGGGAACAAGACGGCAGGGGGGAACAAGACGGCAGGGGGGAACAAAAAGGCACGGGGGGAACAAGACAGCATGGGGGGAGAGCGGCACGGAGGGGGAGAAGACAACACGGAGAAGACTAGTAACTCCCCACACCACCCAATATCTGACTGCCCAGGTATCGGGTGAAGCATCGGACCATTTCCCCCCGAGTACAAGTACTTGGGAAATGCTCGGTACCGATACTGATACTAGTATCGGTATCGGGACATTCCTATTAAATATACATGAGAGAACAATGTACAGCAGATGATATGAAATAACAAATGTGAGGATGGTGAACCTGAAGCTCTATGGAGTGGAATCATGACTTTTGTTTTCCTGGGCTGTAACATAACAATAGTGGAAGTCCATCGCCTAGTAATGAAGAAAATCCATCCTCTGCATTACCGTGGCTTGCTAGAGGATTTCATTGTACTCTTGTCTGAAGAAAACAAGTTAAATGAACATGCAATACAATAGTGACACTCGTAGAATACAGAGGTGCATCGATGTATTAAGCAATGGTCCAATCAATGTGCTATTTGCATTACCTTTGAGGAAAGCTCTCATCCTCCTCTTCTTCGTCACTCCAATGGAGCACACTTAATCATACCTCTTAATTCCCCAGTGCTCATGGCAGCATTGTATTGCTATTCTTCTTCTATGATATTAGCATTTGTTCGAGCTTTGTTCTAACATCCTGGTGCTAACAAGATCTGGCTCCCTGAATTACCACGTAATTTACATTTACATTACAGTGAGACCTAAGCCCCATGAGTTGCACTGCAGGAATAGAAATATGACTTCAGCCTCAAAATTGGTAATATTTCTTAGTAGTAAAAACTGGTAGAGAGTAAAGTGGAGGTGTTACCTGCAGTGACCATAAAATTTCCACCACATTCTTTTCTTATACATTAAAGCGGAGGTCCACACAAAAAGTGAACCTCCGGTTTTCGGAACCCTCTCCCCCTCCGGTGTCACATTTGGCACCTTTCGGGGGGAGGGGGGTGCAGATACCTGTATAATACAGGTATTTGCACCCACTTCCGTGAATAGACTCCCGCGGTAGCCACACCCCTTTGCGTCACCCCCGCTGTCTTCTGGGATACACACTGGTCCCAGGAGACAGCGGGGACCAGTAAGGACACATCGCGCAATCGCATGTGCAGTAGGGAACCGGGCAGTGAAGCCGCAACGCTTCACTTCCTGATTCCCTCACCGAGGATGGCGGCGGGGGCAGCCGAGAGATGAGCGATTGCTTGGCTTCAGCTGCCGACATCGCGGGCACCCTGGACAGGTAAGTGTCCATTTATTAAAAGTCAGCAGCTGCAGTATTTGTAGCTGCTGGCTTTTAATTAAAAAAAAAAATTGTGGGGCCTCCGCTTTAAGGATTTGTAAAATTAACCTTTATATAACTGTAAAACAATGCAGAAATCTGTAGTTTTTGTTGCCAATTCCAAGTAATTTGAATCAGGAAATCAGAGGTTATGTTAGTGCTTATTGTAATCAGTGACAAACTATACTCCCCTTCACTCGAGCGCTGCCGTGTCCCGGAGCTCCCATACCGGTGCATTGCCATGAATTGCGATTTGCCATGAAATGTGATGGTCCGCCTCCATCACATCCTATTGGCTCACTCCTGTCAATGCACCGGCTTCTGAAATCTTTGTCTGGTCTTCTTCTGGGTACCAAACTTTAGGTGTTTTCAATGGCCGAGCTGAGATGATATCACTCTCTTGCATACACAGGACTTCACTCATCATGGCATTGCTGAAATTGTACACTGGGCTGCATGTGTGCAGGGTGGGTAGGCAGATTAGAAGTTTTAATGCAAAAGAGACATAAAACGACTCTTCTGCATAAAAAGAACCAGCCTGTTCTAATTTTTATGGCATTTCCATTGTCATAGCACTCAAAATACACAAAGCTCTTGGCATTAGAAATAATTATTCATAGCTGCCACCCAAACAACTTCTGAAGCATCATTTAAAGCAAAACTAAACCCTCCTATCCTTTACAGCCAAAGAGACGGCCATCTTGTTTGATCTGCAGTTTTCATGGTGCTGCACATGTGATTAGTTATGACACTAGCCATTTGATGGCTTAAAGAGAAGCTGCAGGTGACTGGGAGACCACTGCACAGCGACCGAGCTTTCACCGAGAGACCCGGATCCTGTAGTAACGTTCAGGAACTGGAAAGCTTGGTTTTTGATCACCTGATTGCTGTGACAGCCTCTGATTGGCTATCACAGTGAATAATCACAGTAAAGCCCGCCCCATATGCTTTCTCCTCTGAATGTAGAGAAAGATACATTGTATTTTAACTAGAGGATAAAAAATGCAAATAGACAAAAGTGTGTGCAAGACCTCATACACACTATGGGCCAGATTCACATAGGAGCGCGTATCTTTGTTCCGGCGTAGCGTATCCTATTTACGCTACGCCTCCACAACTTAGACGGGCGAGTGCAGTATTCACAAAGCACTTGCTCCGTAAGTTGCGGCGGAGTAGCGTAAATTGGCCGGCGTAAGCCGCCTAATTCAAATGTGGAAGAGGTGGGCGTGTTGTATGTAAATCAATCGTCAAATTTTTTCCCTAAGTTACGCCGGCTCAATGCCTGTGACGTGAACATAACCTACACGCAGCCCCATTCACGTACGACTTACGTAAACGACGTAAGAAGATACGCTTGTACCGACGTCCACTTTGCATTGGCTGCGCCTCATATAGCAGGGGTAACTTTACGCCGGACGTAAGCCTAACGTAAACGGCGTAGCGGGCGCAAGTACGTTCGTGAATCGGCATATCTACCTAATTTACATATTTGACGCGGAAATCAACAGAAGCGCCACCTAGCGGCCAGCGTAAATATGCACCCCAAGATACGACGGCGTAGGAGACTTACGCCGCTCGTATCTTGCCCAAATCTATGCGTAACTAATTCTATGAATCAGGTGCATAGATACGACGGCTCGGATTCGGACTTACGACGGTGTACGTGGAGATACGCCGTCGTAAGTCCATCGTGAATCTGGCCCTATTAGATTTTCTGCAGATTTACCAAAACCATATAATATGAGGTCAAACCTTAAAGCGGAGCTCCACCCTAAAGTGGAACTTCCGCTCATCGGAACCCTCCCCCCTCCGGTGTCACATTTGACACCTTTCAGGGGGAGGGGGGTGCAGATACCTGTCAAAGACAGGTATTTGCACCCACTTCCGGGAGTCCTCACTGCGGGTAGTGCGTCACTTCCCGCCGCGGTCCGTTGTGTTCTGGGAAACATTCGGCTCCCAGAACACAGTGGGGACCAGTGAGGACGGTGCTGCGTGACTCGCACATGCACCGTAGGGAATCGGGCAGTGAAGCCGGAGCGCTTCATTTTCTGATTCCCTCACCGAGGATGGCCGTAGGGGCAGCAGATAGACAACCGATTGCTCGTCTTCTGCTGCAGATGTCGCTGGACTCCAGGACAGGTAAGTGTCCTAATATTAAAAGTCAGCAGCTGCAGTATTTGTAGCTGCTGACTTTTAATATTTTTTTTTACATCGGAGCTCTGCTTCAAAAGTTTCAATTTGAATGCAATCAGGCAGGCCCTTGCACTACATGGTTTTGGTAAACCCGAAGACAAAAATCTGCAGAAAATGTAATAGTGTGTATGGGGTCCTAAGCCTAAGTTTATACTTGTGCAGGTGGTTCCCGCTGGGAGTCCACACCTGTTCCTGCAGCCGCAACCAACCAGCACAGTGAAATGCAGGAGATGCGTGTCCTAATGACATCCTGCATGCACTGGAAATTGCTCCTGTAGGGGGGAACCTCACCGCACTTGCGGTTCCTGTGCGGGCTGTGATTTTTTAAATGCTGCAGGGCCCTTTTCCCTTGCATTTTAGAAGGGTACGACAGCCCATTGAGATAAACAGGCCACCGTGCTCAAGAAAAATCGCGGCTCACAGAGCTGCAACAGTGTGGACCTAGCCTAAAAAATAAAATAAAGAAAAAATGGCTAGATCAAGGTTTGATTTAGGTCAGGTTTAGAGTTGGGGGTCAGTGTCAGGGTTAAAGGTCAGAGTCAAAGGTCAGGGTCAGTATATTTTAGGAACGATTAGAAAAAAAACAAAAGCATTTTTTTTTTAATTAGTACAAAGATGTGATCAGGCAATAGGATTTGTACTCAGAGTCTCAGGTAATCGTGTTAGGGAAAGGTCTGAGGGGGAACAGGGAAATTGACCTGAGGTGTGCCGGGGTCACGTGGTCGGTATGCCTAAAAGGGGGCATACCCAAGTGGAAGTAGAAGTAAAAGAAGAAATGGTAAGAAAAAGGGATGGGTGGGTGGGACACAAGAAACCGTCGGCCCAGAAGGAGGAAGGAGGGCGGGTTTAAATACCTTCCGACTCCTCCTACAAATACAGGCTGACCTGCGGTCAGCCTTACAACTTGTACTCAGAGTCTCAGGTAATCGTGTTAGGGAAAGGTCTGAGGGGGAACAGGGAAATTGACCTGAGGTGTGCCGGGGTCACGTGGTCGGTATGCCTAAAAGGGGCCAAAAATAAACAGTAGGATGAGCTAGCAAAGAGATTGAAATGAAAGTGACCGTTTGTAACCACAAGCCCCCAATGCAAGAATGCCTATGACAGACATGTGGAACTGGGATATGTCCGGAAAAGAAAGCTGACTACCGCCAAACTAATTTCTCAACAACGAAAATACAGACCCCTCGATGAAAAGCAGCCGAACTGCACCTGTACTAAAGCACGGCCCAGAGTAAATATGAAAGTGCTACCCTAGCTAAGCAGCAAGGAATGGCTGCGTGTTATGCCCTGTGCTAGCAAGGGAAGGGAGTGCTAGGGAAAGAAGGGTGGCCTATCTCTGAGTACATCCACGAAAGTCTGGCGCCCAGACTGCGCTGGGCACCAGCTTGGAAAAACAGTTTGAGCTGAAAAGTGGCAAAAGAACCAAACCGCAAGTAGGTACAGAATGTTTGTGAGGAAAAGAACCCAGGATACTGAGCTAGAAACGCCTGGAAGATATCCCAGACCGAAAAAAGAGCTACCAGGCTGAATTGAAAAGGACTTGAGATCAAGCTTTGTCTGTAACAAGAGAGAAGGCCGTATCAGGAGGTTCAAGGAGGGCTTGCCATCGTGTATGGAAACCCGTAACTGGAGAAGGACGGATGGCGGCAAAATCTTTGATTTTCTGCTTGTGACATGAATTCTGCAAACAAGAACAACATCGTTAAAACCAAACATGACCAACGAGCCCCAACTTACCTCAGGAAAAGGAAAACCCCACCTTCCCTAACCCCTGCCTACGCGGGTGTCCGTGATTGACACACTCAGTAACGTAGAGCAGGAACGAAAACGTAGCATAAGACTGAAAACGTGTCAGTCTCAAGAACCTAGCCAGGCTGAGCAACCTGAGGCAAACCAGGCCAATTGAAAACGTAACACTCAAACCTACGAACCTGAAGACGTGTCAGGCAAGTGATGTAAGTAGTAAGATAACATGACGTACGAAAACGTAATGAAAGCCCTGAGAAGCGGATGAGGGGACTTGCCACTGCACAAGCCAATTAAAAACGAAACATCTCAATCCGACAGTACCCTTGAACGTGACAGGTACCCAGCAGTGGAGAGTGGCCATAAACAAACATTAGGATATGAATGTGGCATGTGCCCAGACTATGAAAATGAAATGTAGGTAAGTGTAGGACTAGTGCAGCTGGACTGACAATGTGACAATCCTATGAAATGCAAAGGCCGAGCGACCTGAGGCGTAGCAGGCAAATTAAAAACGTACACTCAGGCCTGATGAACCTGAAGACGTGTCAGGTCGTAGTGTGAGAAATGAAATGTTGAGATGCATGAAACGAATGAGAAACGGATGAGGAGACTTGCCACCGTACAAGCCAATTAAAAACGATCATCTCAATCCGTAAGCACCCATAGACGTGATGGGTGACCCCCCCCCAGCGGTGGAATGCCATGAATCTAAAAGAACATGCTAATACTACCAACTGAAAACGAACACAACTGGAACCTACATGAGAACCGTAAGGTTGCATGAGAAACAAACACATTCGAGAACATGAATAGCATGAGACACGAAAACATGAGCAGATAAATTGTATGAGAACATAAATTGCATGGGAAACGTGAACACCCGAGAAAATGATTGTATTGAGGAACGACAATATACTTGAGAACATAAAAATACCATGAAAAACGTAATCGTGTGAGAAGTGTAACTCGTATGAAAAGCGTAACTTGTGTGAAAAAGCGTAACGTAAGAAAAGCGTAACGTATGAAAACATGACCAATGTAATTGTATCACAACTGAAACCTGCAAGAGAAACGTAAATGTTGGAGAACATGAATAGCGTGAGAAACGCAACGTAAAACGAAACATAGAAATGTAAAAAATTGCATGAGAACATGACTCGCACGAGAAACGTGAACCCATGAGGACCTGACTCGCACGAGAAAACGTCACCGCACGAGGACACGCCACCGCACGAGGACACGTCACCGCACGAGGACACGCCACCGCACGAGGACACGCCACCGCACGAGGACACGCCACCGCACGAGGACACGCCACCGCACGAGGACACGTAACCGCCTGCGAAACACGACCGCCTGCGAAACACGACCGCCTGCGAAACACGACCGCCTGAGAGACACGTAATCGCATGAGACACGTAATCGCATGAGACACGTAATCGCATGAGACACGTAATCGCATGAGAACGTAATCGCATGAGAAACGCCAACGCATGAGAAACGCCAACGCATGAGAAACGCCAACGCATGAGAAACGCCAACGCATGAGAAACGCCAACGCATGAGGACATGAGCATGAAAAAAAAAAGGTAATGCATGAGACAACATGGTCGCATGAGAACGTGAACGCATGAGAAAACTTAACCGCATGAGAAACGTAGACGCATGAGAACCGTAAACGCATGAGAATCGTGAACGCATGAGAAACGTAAACGCGTGAGAACCGTAACGCATGAGGACAGGACTAGCATGGGAAACGTGATCGCATGGGCACATGACTAGCATGAAACGTGACCGCATGAGAAACGTGACCGCATGAGAAACGTGACCACACGAGGACAAGACTCGTGTGAGAAACGTAACCGCATGAGAACTACCATGTGAAAGGAAATCGCATGAGAACTACCATGGAAACGTGACCGCATGAGAAACGTGACCGCATGAGAAACGTGACCACACGAGGACAAGACTCGTATGAGAAACGTAACCGCATGAGAACTACCATGTCAAAGGAAATCGCATGAGAACTACCATGGAAACGTGACGTATGAGAACTACCATGAAAAGTAACACATGAGAAACGTGACCGCATGAGAAACGTGAACACACGAGGACAAGACTCGTATGAGAAATGTAACCGCATGAGAACTACCATGTCAAAGGAAATCGCATGAGAACTACCATACGAAATGTGATCACATGAGAACTACCATGGAAAACGTGACGCATGAGAACTACCATGAAATGTAACGCATGAGAAACGTGACCGCACGAGGACAAGACTCGTATGAGAAACGTAACCGTATGAGAACTACCATGTGAAAGGAAATCGCATGAGAACTACCATGAAACGTAACACATGAGAACTACCATGAAACGTAACACATGAGAACTACCATATGAAGGAAATCGCATGAGAACTACCATGAAACGTAACGCATGAGAACTACCATGAAACGTAACGCATGAGAACTATCATATGAAGGAAATCGCATGAGAACTACCATGAAACGTAACGCATGAGAACTACCATGAAACGTAACGCATGAGAACCGATGACGCATGAAAAGCAAAATCGCATGTGGACATGACTAGGATGAGAAACGTGATCACAGGGAATGTGATCGCATGAGAAACACGAACTGAACTGCACATCATCTCCGACTAAATACATGCCCACAAGCTCCCCAACTACACAAAGCTCACTAACTGAACACTGAACCCATACACACATCAACCAGAGTCCTGACACAAGGGAAGACACTCTGGCAGGTACCGTATCACTAGACTGGAGCAGACATGCTGCACACAGAACTACCGTACCTGACCCAAACCACCACCCCCCATGTGAGGAACCAGACAAGCGTGAGGAGCCTTGGAGCGGGTGACGTCATGGAGAGCGACTCTCTGTGATGGAAGCTTACGCTGTCCCGATGAGCAATGCGACCGGTGAATGCAAGTGGCTTACACCGGCATCGCCTGACAGCAGCATCGGGATGTGTAAAAATGAAAGTGCCCTCAGAACTTGTCTGGCGCTCACGTGGGGCCGAGAAAAATAAATGTGCTGCCGCCGGAGACCGCTATTCCCCAACAGGGAGTATCCAAGTAAAACACAGCAGATTGGGGTAGCTGGCCACCCGTGGACCCCCCCTGACCAAACCTGAACCCCCGTTCGAGAAGGGGGGGGCTCGGAGCCCCTCCTCACAGCCGCCCGACTTCCTGACTGGTCGCACCGGAAAAAAAACGCCCCCCCCAGGTCCCAAGAGCAGTTTGATCTGTCTGACATTGCAGCTCCCAGAGTGTATACACATTGAGCAACACACAACCATCCACCGCAGAGAGAGGAGCGCACCCCCGAGCCGAAGGAGGGAGGGAGGAAGCGACTCCCGCTCTGCTGCAGCCATCAGCTGCCGGAGCGTGCGACTCCTGCAACGCCTGTCGGCACTCTGACGTCACACACGGAAGTAGCGTGCGTCGGCTCAGTGGGGAGCTCTCAGCCCGCAGATGCCCCATACAAACGAGGTGGCCGCCCGCCTGTGGGGCCCCCCCGACTGGCTCCAGAACCAGCAAAGAAAGGTAGCCACGGGGTCCACTCATGGAGCCTCACGTCCTGCTGCCCACGATGAATCCGGAAGTGACGTCAGACGGATCGCCCTGGAATGACAGGTATTGCAAGAAACCGTCGGCCCAGAAGGAGGAAGGAGGGCGGGTTTAAATACCTTCCGACTCCTCCTACAAATACAGGCTGACCTGCGGTCAGCCTTACAACTTGTTTTTACCATCGTCACAAAGGAGTTAAAAATAGTGTTTATATTGTCCAACCTTTAAGTAGTGTATTTTTGGCTTGTTTATTTACATTGTCTTTGTCACAAGTGGGTGCTTGTTTCTTAAATATTTTTTTTTGTTAGCATCCTTTCATTTGGAAGCTTAGTCTTCTCCATTTCTTCTGCTTTGACCATTTGTAGATTGTGATACTAGACTGCAGAATTATGTAGACAGTTTAGCACAATATTCTTCCAGTTGTTCCCTTCACTTTTCATCACTAATGTGATACTTACGCAGCTGATGGTACTGTATTTGTTTTGAGTTCTCTGTGTCTATAGGAGAAAAAAAAACAATACCACATGTTAAATATTGAACGGATGCATCCATTTTGTCTTTCAGAAGGAAAATTGATTTGAGTTCTGCCCTGTTCCAGACTCTCTATAGATTACCTTTACCCGCCCCTTCCCCCCAGTGCTGGCTGGACACAGCGGGATGTCAGCAGCTTTAGTGGAAGATAATAGCATGACACTTGGTATATATGAAGCCTTACAGAGTAATGATGCTTTCAGCGTCATTCCCATGTGTTCACCTTCCACACTTTGGCACGCAGTTCTTTTTAGTACAGGCTGTCTGTCGGGTACCATGGCCGGCAGAGGAAACTCTTCTTAACCACTTGACCTCTGGAAGATTTACCCCCCTTCATGATCAAGCCATTTTCTGTGATGTGGCACTGCATTACTTTAGCGGTTAATTGCACGGTCATGCAAAGCTGTACCCAAAAAAAATTGATGTCTTTTTTTCCCTACAAATAGAGCTTTCTTTTGGTGGTATTTGATCACCTCTAAGTTTTTTTGTTTTTTTTTTTGCATTCTAATAAACAAAAAAATAAAAATAATATTTTTTGCTTTCTGTTATAAAACATATCAAATGAAAAATCGAATTTCTTCATAAATTTGGGCCAATATGTAAAATATCTGCTACATATTTTTGGTAAAAAGATCCCAATAAGCATATCACCTGTGTCCTCACCATATCCCGGTCTTTAGACACGTCACTTCTGTTCAAGTGCAATCCGGACAGCTATGCATTTTGATGGGCACAATGTCCCTAAGGAGTTCTGTCCATCACTGATAAAAGCCCAGGCTCTATTTGAGTTTGCTTAACAGGTCCCGTTGTCCTTAGTGGACCTTGAGGATCGAAGTTAAGTGCCTCTGATTTAGGACTTCAGTTGATTTCTATAGAGTTATCTCTCCCAGTTTAGTAAACAAAAGCAACATTTTTAATAGACTGTATTTAGAAAGCTAAACTGTTCTCTGCCATATAACCCTATGGAATAGTTTATGTTTAGACCAGAGATTAACCCTTTTTTTTCAATCGTTTTTTTTATTCAATTTTAACAAGTGGTTAATATGCAGAAGTTCCGCCCATGCAGTGGCTAGCATTGAAGTTGGAACAGGTATTAGCTCATAAGAAGGTCAAACATAAAGCAAGACAAATAGAAAAAATTAGAACTAAGAGCCGGTTCACACTGGGGCAACACGACTCCCAGCACGACTTTGGGAGGCAACTTGGAGACGACTTGAGTATGAATCATCAGGCAACTAACAAGGAAACTTCAAGTTGCCTCCAGAACAGTACATGACAACTTCAAGTCGCCTCCAGGACAGGAGGCTTTCCAGTGGCCAATCAAACAACAATCAGCTCTGTGGGAGGGAGGGGTTTGCCTGAGAAATGTATGTTCTCTTCCTGTATTGTTGCTTCAGTTAAGACAGTGATCAGACTTCTGAGGCAACTTCCATTGAAATCAATGGGTACAAGTTGCCTACAAGTTGCCTAGAAGTCGGATTGAAGTAGTACAGGTACCTTTTCTGAAGTCAGAGCAACTTCAGTAGTGTGTATTAAGATGGCTCCATTCACTTCCATTGATTTTCTCAACCACACGACTTGGGGCAACTTCAAGTCGGATCCCAGGTCGCCCCTGTGTGAACCGGCTCGAACACAACAATAGTACATTTGTGAATGATACCATCAGGATCCATAACTACGGAGCACCCCCTAGGCCCATCTAAACCCAAAAGATGGTGCAATGTACAGCCAAAACTGAACTAACAAGGATAAAGGAGCAAAAAACAGAAGAAAGATAGGCAGAAAGGTGAAGCTAAAGGGGCGGAGGTCGCTCACCTATCGAGTAGGGAGCTAGAGAAGGGATAGGGGAGTCTAGGAAAGAAAGAATAGGGACCAGGAGATGGGGAAAAGGGAAGGGCTCTGGAACATCCGGAGCGCCTGTCACAGGCGGCCCAAGTTTGCTGGGGGGGGGTAGAAAAGGCATATGACAGCCATGGTTCCCTTGGCACGAGTGTCGCCACGGATGCTCGACATCTGTTCATTAAGCATCAACGTGGTCATGCTGTCTTTCACCCCCACAAAGGGGACATATAGCTTTTTACAGGCTTGGGCAACTGTTCTTTTGGCTGACAGAAATAGATAGGAGGCAAGTTTCCACTGATAAGGAAAGAGGCCTGGAATTGGGCAGTGTAAAAGGGCAAACTTGGCCTCAATTGGTACGGGCAGGCGGAACAACATGAATAGAAGGCCAAATATCCGAGACCAAAAGCCAATTAATCTAGGACACTTCCACTTATGTATATGTATAATATCACCCTGACGGCCACAACCACGGAAACATTGGTTACCGTAGGATGGATTGGCATGGGCAATGCGAGCAGGGACACAATACCAGTGTAGGATCATCTTATATACCCCCTCCAAGGTGGCTGTATTAAACGAGCATTTGGCCACAGAGGAGTATCTATTGTAGCATTAAGCAGGGATAATTTGGCGATCTGGGTAGCCAGGTAGTATTTGCCGATATTGGGAACCCCCAGACCTCCCTGTAGCCTGTGTGTCAAAGAGTTCACTCTAGAGATCGTGGGGCGTTATTTCCCCGGATAAATCAGAAGATTCTGTTTTGGAACAACTTGAGAAAATACGACGGAACTTGCACCAGTAGAGTACAAAAGTAATATAAAAGTTTGGGCAAGATAGTAATTTTCACGGAATTAATATGACTTATCCATGATAAGTGTGGGAATTGCCAAGACTGCACATGGGAAGATATAGAGCATAGCAATGGATAATAATTAGAGACAAATAAGGATAAGTATGAGGAGGTCAGCTGGATCCAGAGGTAGTCAGAGGTAGTCATTGTAGAAGACATCCATTGGAAAGGGAAGTGGGACTGCAGCCAAGTGACCAGGTCAGGGACCAAGGTCACGTTAAGGTTGACCGTTTTGTTGAGGTTGTAACACAAGCCCAAAACTGATGAGAATTGGGAAAGGACCTGCTGCAGATTGGGGGTGTGATGAGAGAATTGGTCAAGGTCAATAGTGCGTCATCTGTTATACTCATTGCCTGCATAAGAATTCCAGATATATTTGGGTCAGCCTGGAGGGCCATCACCAGAGGTTCTTGCGCCAGGATGAAGAGAGCTGGAGACGGGGCATCCCTGCCTCATGCCCCGGAAAATAGAAAAAGGGGACAAGAAGAACCCTGCATATTTCACTGAAGCAGAAGGGGTCAACAAATCAAATTAAACCACCACCATAAACTGAGAAATGCCTATATTTAACCAGTTGTCGTCTTCCCTATAAGTTTTACTGCTACAGGGTGGTGGCTGTGCGCTGCATCACGACTGCGCAATTAAAGTTACGCAGTGCCATAATGGCAAAAATGGTTTGGTCATGAAGGGGGGTACATAAGGGGTTATTTACGAAAGTCAAATCCAAACAAGTGAAAAGTGCACTTGGAAGTGCAGTCGCTGTAGATCCGAGGAGGACATGCAAGGAAAATAAAAAACAGCATTTTAGCTTGCACATGATTGGATAATAAAATCAGCAGAGCTTCCCCTCATTTCAGATCTACCCCTCGGGTTTACAGCGACTGCACTTTCAGTGCACTTTGCACTTGTAGGCCCAAATTCACAGAGAGCGGGCGCACATTACGCCGCCGTAGCGCAAATAATATATGCTACGCCGACGCAGCGCAGAGAGGCAAGCATGGAATTCAGGAAGCCAGTGCTCCCAACGCTGCGTTGGCGTGGCGTAGGTTTCAAAGGCACAGGCCGGCGTAGGTGGAAGTGGGCTTGACCCATGCAAACCCATGCAAATGAGGTGTGACCCCATGCAAATGATGGTCCGAGCGCCAGACAAGTACGTTTACTGAACTGCGCCGTGACGTGGACGCATCCCCCTGCGCATGCTCACAACCAAGTCGGAACAACTGCCTAAGATACGCCGGAGCAATGCGTACGCCATGAACGTAACCTACGCCCAGCCAGACACACGTCCAACGTAAAATACGCCGGCTTGTGTTCCCTGGTGCAGACCTTTGCATGTCTGCTGCTGAGTTACACCTCCTTTATGGGGCATAACTTTACTCCGGACGTACAACTTACGCGCACCTCTCGTAGCCTGCGTCGGGCGCACGCAGGTTCGTGAATCGCCGTATTTCCCTCATTTACATATTTGAATGACTAATCAATGGGAGCGGCACCATGCTCCCAGCCTAAATGTGCGCCCACTCTACGCCGGCGTAAGCAAGATATGTCGGCGGGTGTAGCCTGGTTTTAGGCGCATCTCTGTTTGTGGGTCTTGCGCACAGATATGATGGCGCACATTTGCACAAGCAAGATACGTCGGCGGGGTGTAGCCTGGTTTTAGGCGCATCTCTGTTTGTGGGTCTTGCGCACAGATACGACGGCGCACATTTGCACTTACGTCGGTGTAACTTGTTATACGTCGGCGTAAGTGCTTCCGGGCCGTAGTTTGCACTTGCAGTGAAAAGTGAATTTGCCTTTTGTAAATAACCCCCATAGTTACATAGTTAGTCAGATTGAAAAAAGACACAAGTCTATCTAGTTCAGGGATCCTCAAACTATGGCCCTCCAGCTGTTGTAGAACTACACATCCCATGAGGCATTGCAACACACTGACATTCACAGACATGACTAGGCATGATGGGATTTGTAGTTCCTGAACAACTGGAGGGCCGTAGCTTGAAGACCCATGATCTAGTTCATCCAATAAAAAAAATATATATATATATTAATACATTTCCGGAGGTCAAGTGGTTAAAAAAAAAAGGGGTCTATGGTGGTGTTTTGATTTGTTTTGTTTTCTATTATATCAGTTTATTTTCTGATAATGTTTTTCATATTATAGTATTTTATTATTACTTAACACAATATTTGGTATATTGATAATATTGTGAAAAAAAAAAAATTCTTCTTTCGTCCATAGTGATAATTGAGTTTTATCTCCTTTTAGCCACACAACTATGTGTTTGAGTTATTTGTGGGGTTTTTTTTCCTCTTTTTTTTTTCCTGTAGTGCAACACAAGTTTTCTGTCAAGGCATGAACATTTGTCTTTTGAACTTGAGATAAGGATGGTCTGTTTGTTTTCCTTGCTGATAGAATAATGTGAGAAGTGTTCAGAGTATGTGTTTCCCCCTAAAAATCATAGCACTGAAAGGTGTGCCTCCTTTCCATGTCAGAAAGCAGGGAGTGATGTACTTATAACCCCTTTTACTTACACCATTTAGTGGATGAGGTGTATCACTCATTGTCTGGCATGTACCCCCGGACGGGGTAAGGCGATTTGACAAAACTGCTTGCGCAGCATTTTATTATCCAATTAGTTATTTTGAAAGAGCCCAGCGCCTGTAAGTTAATATACTAATAAATGTATTGCAGGTTATGAGTGAAGGTTATTCTGAATCGCACGTATCACACTGTACTGCGGCACACTCCAAGTGATTGATGGTCACACCAAGAGCTGCCAGTACTGAGATCCTACTATTCTCGTCCCAGTCATAGATCCAAGCCATGCAGCAGTGGGAGGAACGCTTAGAGTGGTGCAGCAATAATGCTTCTTCTAAACTTTATTGACGTTGTTAGGTGTGAAGCTGCATGCAGATCTTTCAGTGTTTATATGGCAAGGTCATATGAACGGTTTTACACTCTGTAAGAGATTGCTGAATGTACTAACTTGTTTATGTTTAGTCATGTACACGTTTATATAGTAGCTGCAAGCATTATTTTTATCTTATTTATATCTTCAAGCAGATATAAAATAATAATAGTAATGCAGTAAGGTATTAATTGAAAATAATCAAACTTATTTTTAATGTGTAAGTTTACCTTTTTACAAAAAAAGTATGAGTGTGTAGTTTGTGAAAAGATCCTTTGTGGATTATTAGCTGCCCATGCAAGGGGGTTCAACGGTCCAGGAATTTGTAAGTACAACTCTTTTTCCCCCTTATTTCCTCAGGGCAGGGGTCAGCAACCTGTAGATCGTGATCTACCAGTAGATCACATACAGGTTAGTGGTAGATCGTGGTCTGGGCTTGCTGACCCTCCATTCCAGAGCATCAGAGTGCAATGCATAGGAACTACTTGTAATGTTGGACAGGTAGTGACATAGTTAGTCAGGCTGAAAAAAGACACAAGTCCAACCAGTTCAACCATAAAAAATATATATATATTGTACAATCCCATATACCCAATTCTATACCCAGAGTTGATCCAGAGGAAGGCAAAAAAAAAAAAAACAGCAGAGCATTCTCCAATTTTCTACAGCAGGGAAAAAAAATACTTCCTGATCCCCCGAGAGGCAATCGGATTTCCCTGGATCAACTTTACCTATAAATGTTAATATCCAGTTATATTATGTACATTTTAGGAAAGAATCCAGGCCTTTTTTAAAGCAATCTACTGAGCTGGCCAGAACCACCTCTGGAGGGAGTCTGTTCAACATTTTCTCAGCTCTTACTGTGAAGAAACCTTTCCGTGTTTGGAGATAAAATCTCTTTTCCTCTAGATGTAAAGAGTGCCCCCTTGTCCTCTGTGTTGACTGTAAAGTGAATAACTCGACACCAAGTTCACTATATGGACCCCTTATATATTTGAGCATATTGATCATATCCCCTCTTATCCTCCTCTTCTCAAGAGTGAATAAATTCAGTCCCTCTAATCTTTCCTCATAGCTGAGCTCCTCCATGCCTCTTATCAGTTTGGTTGCCCTTCTCTGCACTTTCTCCAGTGCCCCAATATCCTTTTTGAGAACTGGTGCCCAAAACTGAATTGCATATTCCAGATGAGGTAGTAAAAAGCAAAAGCCGCATACATCGATACCTCCTCTGTAGTGCCGCCTCCTGTCTCATGCGGAGTAATACCAACTCCACCTCTTATCTTTGCTAGCGGTCTCCAGAGTGGTGCCAGCAGCAGGAAAGACGAAATCGTCAGGTCAATGTGAAGCAATACACGGGGCATAATAGCAGTGTTGTGTTTCTTTCTCATCACCTGCTTTAACTTCTTGGAATCTTCAGAAGCATGAAGTTGTGGGGCACCCGCAGAGTTGCCCCATTAACTTGAGTTGGTCGCGATTGGCAGGCAGTTGCAGCCACCAAAAGCAGCAGGGGGTTTAATTCCTGCTGTGGCATGTGTACACCAAATGGGGGTAGGGATTCAACTGGGACTCAACCACCTCCAAACTTTACATGTGTATAAGCCCTAAGGGTGCTGCTGCTGAATGCAACTAAGGGCTCATTTACAAGTGCAGCAGGCACTGCTGCTCCTCTGAAAAGTGATGTGTTTGACAGGTGACGAGGCAGCAATATCTTGCCTCCTCACCACCTGATTTAAACTCATGATTGCCGTGCAATGCACGTGATTGCAACACAGTAGTACAGCAATTAGAGGTTTAAATCAGGTGTGAGGAGGCGACACTGTGCCCGGTGATCTCTGACTTCTCCTATTTTGTTCAGGTAGATCTCCACCTCTGTAAGGTTGCCTACCCCTGCCCTAGGACTACCAGGACAAATCAGAGTGATTATGATTGGTCAAATTGGTTAAGTACCAGCACATTTCAATCAGGCCGGGTTCACACTGTTACGACACGACAGTCATACTACTTTGGATCCGACTCTTCCCTGCGACTTGAAGTCCGACATGCATCTGACTTAAATGAACAGGGATCCGACTTCGATCCCTGACAATACCAGGCACTGTGTCTGGTATGAATCTTTAGGAAGAACTCCGCACCAAATAAAGGAAAAAAAACTGCAAAGGTTCCCTCCCTAAGAGCATACCAGGCCCTTCGGTCTGGTATGGATTTTAAGGGGAACCACCTATGCCGAAAAAGGGGGGACCCTGCCCCAAAGCACCTTGTTCCCATGTTGATGAGGACAAGGGCCTCTTCCCGACAGCCCTGGCCGTTGCTTGTTGAGGTCTGCGGGTGGCTTATCGGGATCTGGGAGCCCCCTTCCATAAGGGGGCCCCAGATCCCAGCCCCCCACCCTATGTGAATGAGTATGGGGTACATTGTATCCCTACCCATTCACCTGGAAAAAAGTGTAAAAAATAAAACACACTACACAGGTTTTTAAAGTAATTTATTAGGCAGCTCCGGGGGTCTCTTCCGACTTCTTCTCCCCTCTTTGGCTTTTCTACGCTCTCTCTCCGGTTCTTCTCCCTCTGTCTTCTGCCGGGTCTCCTCCGCTATGTTCTTTTGCTCGCTCTCCATTGTCTTCTTCCCTCTGCTCTTCTTCCGATGTTGACACAACGCTCTCTCCTGCTCTAATGCCTGGTGCACGGTGTGACACTACTTATATTGGCATGGGGTGGGGTCACAAGAGGCCCGCCCCTTATGATGTCATCACACATCGTACCCCGAGAAGTGACGTCATAGGAGACGGGCCTCCAGATGACGTCACATGGTGACCCCGTCCCATGCCAATATAAGTAGTGGCACACTGTGCATCGGGAATTAGAGCGGGAGAGCACGTCGTGTCCTGCTGTGCACTGCTAGGGGACCAGCACCTGGAACCGGTAGTTTAGGCCAGCAGGCTATGTATGCAATGGCATTTAAGTGGTTCTATTTTTAATATGCATTAAAGGTGCTCCATTTCTGCACTTGTTAACACTTCCATAACCTGTCTTCTGAAATTATTCCAAGCAGTAAACCAGAGTGCAGATTTGTTTAATATCTGCTGATCTGAGTCCATTTAGGGCACCGTCAAAATTTCTGACCCCTGATGAAAGGGGGAGCTTCTTTGGCCCCCAAACTACGTTGGCTTTTTTTTGCTGTGACTCAATTTTATCAGCAAAACTTTGGACTTTCACTGGACTGGATGATGTACTTGGAACTCCAACTCTGGGTCTTCTCCCTGTTTCTTGTGGAGGCAAAACAGAGTCAGGCCTCGTACACACGACCGAGTTTCTCAGCAAAAACCAGCAAGAAACTTGCTGGGAGATATTTTTTTGCCGAGGAAACCGGTCGTGTGTACATTTTTGTTGAGGAAACTGTCGAGAAACTCGACGAGCCAAAAAGAGCATGTTCTCTATTTCCTCGACGGGAATGGAGAAACTTGCCTTGTCGAGTTCCTCGACAGCCTAACAAGGAACTCGACGAGGAAAACAATGTGTTTTTCGCCCATCGAGTTCCTCGGTCGTGTGTACGAGGCTTCAGTGTGCTTAGTGGTAAGTTGACCCATTGAACGTCTGTATCCTTTACCTCACTTTTACCAGAGCAAAGTGATGATCCAAGACATTGTAGTTGCTTCTTCATTGCCCATTCAGCAGGCTAATGATATGTTCTGCAGTGATGGTCCAGAATTTTGCACTGCTGTCTGGCAATCTGCATGGATCACAAGAATGGCTGAACAGAATTCAAATCTATTGACAGGTTTAATAGTTATTTTTTTTATTCTTACTTTATTATATGTTTTTATCTGCCCGCTTGGAGTTCAGTTTTAATCAAAATTACCTGTCACAGCGATGTACATTTCACCACTGGCTGCTGAAATAAAAAAGAAGGGACAGAGTAGGGGTGACTCACAATATCATATCTTTAGTCTTTTGTATTTGTATTTTGTTACCGGTATTCTCATTTTGCATGCACTGGTTGGACAGAAGTTCAGAGGTGTCAGGGGACAGCTTAGATTCTCTATTTTTAATGATCTGAAATGAGATCTATCTCTGTTCTCTTAAATTTTATTTTGCCGCTTTCATTTTTATTACCAATCGTTTTTATTAAAAAATGTGTTTTACATGAGAAAGACATAACCCACATTAGAAGATGATGCTTTCATTTTATATGGCAATTCTCAATTTGTTTGATTTATTTGGTTGCTATGGGGCAACACGTATAGATCTTATCTATATTGTTTTTTTGGTGAATTATATGTTTATATAATTTTTTTTATAACATCTTGATTTTCAACTAACTAATTATATCAGTATATGATCCTGTATGATCTTAGAGAAGGTGAGGGAGATTATGCGTTGACCTGGACAGCAGAACATTCATTTATACCAGGGATCCTCAAACTACGGCCCTCCAGCTGTTGTAGAACTACACATCCCATGAGGCATTGTAACACACTGACATTCACAGACATGACTAGGCATGATGGGAATTGTAGTTCCTGAACAACTGGAGGGCCGTAGTTTGAAGACCCATGATTTATACAGTCCGATTACTATTAACAGTTTAAAGGGGTTGTAAAGGTTTTTTTTTTATTTTCTAAATAGGTTCTTTTAAGCTAGTGTATTGTTGGTTGGGAGACGCTGTGTTCCCTGCAGGGATGTAGTCCTGAGGGAGGGGGCGAGCACGCTGACTAACCCCCAGCCAGAACGGCTCAGATGATGGGGGGCAAGCTTACCGAGGAGGAACAGGAAGTGAGGAATTCAGACAAAGAAAAAAACATTTAGAAGGGAAATTGAAGGAAAAGGTAAGTGAGGTAAGTGAACCAACAATGCACTCACTTAAAGGAACCTATTTAGAAAATAAAAAACAAACCTTTAGGACCCCTTTAACAAACAATTAATTGTTCAGAAAACCTCCAGTTAGGTCTTTTAGCATGCTGCCTGCTGGCTGCAGGTGGTAAATATGAATCATTTGAACCGGTGGAACAGGATAATTGTTAGAGATTTTTTTTTCCGTTTAATGTGGGGTCAAAGTTGCGGCCTATTTTTCTCAGTGCAGGTTTGCTTTAGGAACTAGGCCCTAGTTACTAGGGTATAGAACCTAATGCAGGTTGCGCACACATAGAAGACAGGGAAGACCAATTTAGTTAAAAGTTAAAGAGGAAGTAAACCGGATAGCCGCGGTATAACGTCAGCATGCGGGCTCCATCCCCTATATGCATATCGTCAAGGTGCAAGGTGTAGAAAAAACGAATCCTGCAAGAGAGAGGCACAATGAGCTAGTATGCATAGCATACTAGCTCATTATGTGGCACTTACCTGAAATCAAAGCCCCCGAAGTTCTCCGAAGTTCTCCACCGCCGCCATGTCCCCTCGCAGATTCTTCCTGTTTTTGCCGCTCTGTCGCTGTGATTGGCTGGAGCGGCGATGACTTTACTCCCACGCATGCGCGGGAATACGGCATTAACCCCAATTATGCCGTTCACAAAAACGGCACATTCGGTGCGCCGTTGTCTACGGCGCGCATGCGGCGTAGACATCGGCGCCTATCATTTTTGTAAATATCTCCTAAACCACGAGGTTTAGGAGATATTTATTACACCTACAGGTAAGCCTTAATCTAGGCTTACCTGTAGATGCAAGTTGTGTGGTTGGGTTTAACACCACTTTAAAGCCCTACTCCAGGTGAAATATTTCCCCATACAGTGGGGCTGTGAGATGTCTCGCTGGCCTGACAAGGTCACAACTTGTAGAGAGGGAATGTATTGACAGACAGGCAGGCTCAGCCTGTGTTCACACAGGAGCACCCAGAAAATTGCATGTGATTCAGACAGGATCAAATCACATGTGATTCTTTGCAGTGGGATTTGAGCCCATTCATTTCCCATGGGCTCAAATTGCCCCACGGCCCTTCCCCATCCCTCCACAGCTCAGCGCTCCAGTGAGAACTGATGAGCAGAGCGGGAGAGCTGCTGATTGACAGTCAGCAGCTCTCTGCTCGGGGAGCCGAGAGAACCCGAGCAGTCAGCATTGTTCAATCGCTCAGTTCTCAGTGCATCCACTTAGGTAAGTATAATGGGGGAAAAAACAAACCCATACGTCTCCTTAACAGGTGTTATATTTATTATCAACATGTCAGAGAATACAGGTTTCACCAGATCAGTTCAAATCGGTTAACCAGAAATGATCATATTAACATGCTGTGTACAGCAATCTTTGTGCGGGCGTAGCGTATCCTATTTACGCTACACCGCCGCAACTTAGACAGGCAAGTGCAGTATTCACAAAGCACTTGCTCCGTAAGTTGCGGCGGCGTAGCGTAAATTGGCCGGCGTAAGCCCGCGTAATTCAAAGTAGGCTGGTAGGGGCGTGTTGTATGGAAATGAATCGTGACCCCGCCTAAATGACGCGCCTAACGAACGGCGCATTTTCTCCCTAAGTTACTCTGGCTCAATGCTTAGTCGACGTGAACGTAACCTACGCCCATCTCCATTCACGTACGACTTACACAAATGACGTAAAATACGACGCTGTTCAGACGTTTCCGACATCCATACCTAACATGACTTACCCCTGCTTTATGAGGGGTAAAGTTACGCCGGACCGACGCCTTACGTAAACGGCGTAGCTAAATCCGACGGGCGCAAGTACGTCTCTGAATCGGCGTATCTACCTTATTTGCATATTCAACGCGGAAATATACGGAAGCGCCCCTAGCGGCCATAGAAAATATGCACCCAAGATACGACGGCGTAAGAGACTTACGTCAGTCATATCTTGGACAAATTCTGGCTTATTTAATTCTTTGAATCAGGTGCCAAGATACGACGCCTCACATTCAGACTTACGACAGCGTATCTGGAGATACGCTGTCGTAAGTTGTTTCTGAATCCGGGCCCTGGTATTTTCTCTATTTGTCAGGAAGTATTTGCTCAGTCAGCATTAAAACATCCTTTTCTGTACATAAGTCGCAGGTAGACTTTGATGGTACAGAAAAGCTGCCAGTATTTTCTGTAGTTCTGATAGGGTGAGGTCCAGTCTGTATGATAGAAAATTTTCTGAATTCCCCTCCTGCCCAAATTATTAAGATGAAGCAAAGTACCGCAGCAACAACTTGTGACACCTTCTGGAACAGGAATCTGAAGTACCGCCAGCTAACTGATTAAAATCACCCAGAAACAATGATTCACTTAAAAAATGGCTTAGTTAATGTCAGCAACTTAGGATAGTGCTTTGTTGGCCACTGTCCCAGCCAATACAGGTCCGGAGGGTCATGAGTTAGACCAATAGCATCGCCTTCATCATCCATTCCTTCTTTACCGTCTTGGACCCTGTTCAATAAGGGTAAGACATCTTTATGTAAGGCTGTGCATATTCATTATAATGTTTAACACTTCCACTGCAGCAAGACGACCGTTACAAACCTCCATTCGTAATAGGAGTATTAAACCTAAATGGAAACACTTTACGTAATGTGAAAAATTCTCAACAATTACAGACTTGTATATAAAGGGACATCGATCTGTATTGGAAATGGGAACTTTTACATTCATGTGCATATTGCAGAAGTAAATGGTTTCTACCCACTTTGACCTTTTTTATACGTAGAGGCTATGATAAGGATATTAGATTGTAACACTCTTCACAGGAATGGTTTTCTGTGACCAGGAAATAGGTCAGTGATGCATAGATTGAAAGACCACTGAAAAAAGAAATGACAAACATTAAATCCACTCACATTCATGAAACATTACAATAGAAGCTGTTATGCCCTGTACACGCGATCGGTTCGTTTGATGAAAACGGACCGATGGACCTGTGTGGGCCCCATCAGTTTTTTCCCCATCGGTGAAAAAAAATTGAACCTGTTTTACAATTTTCGTATGGTTAAAAAACCGATAGAAAAAAACGATCGTCTGTGGGGAAATCCATCGGTCAAAAATCCATGCATGCTCAGAATCAAGTCGACGCATGCTCGGAAGCATTGAACTTCATTTTTCTCAGCACGTCGTTGTGTTTTACGTCACCGTGTTGGACACGATCGTATGTTTATCTGATGGTGTGTAAACAAGACTGATGAAAGTCAGCTTGTTTGAACGCCGCCGCCGACATATACCGAGCACAGTACACTCGGGCACGCTCGGCCACTCTCGGCTTCTGTCGCATAACCGCAAGGGGAGCCAAGCATGGCCGAGTGTACCCGAGTGTACTGCGCTCGGTATATGTCGGCGGCGGATTCAAACACAGCGCGGGAAGCGAGTATTGGCGTATATCGCGCACCCACGATTTTGCCCTGATTTTAAGGGCAAAGAAGTGCGCGGTCGTATCTATGCGCCTGATTCTTAGAATCAGTTACACATAGATTTCCCGTAGATCCGACTGGCGTAACTGTGTTACACCATCGTATCGTAACTGCATATTTACGCTGGCCGCTAGGTGGCACTTCCGTCTAATTCCGCGTCGAGTATGCAAATTAGCTAGATATGCGAATTCACGAACGTACGCCCGGCCGACGCAGTCCATTTACGCCGTTTACGTTAGGCTTTTCCCGGAGTATAGTTACCCCTGCTATATCGTGGCGTAAGTGCTGCGTACCAATGTTCAGTATGGCCGTCGTTCCTGCGACTAAATTTGAAACTTTTACATCGTTTGCGTAACTCGTCCATGAATGGGGCTGGACGTAATTTACGTTCACGTCAAAACCAATACGTCCTTGCGGCGTATTAGGAGCAATGCACACTGGGAGATTTCCACGGACGGCGCATGCGCCGTTCGTGAAAAACGTCAATCACGTCGGGTCACACAACATTTACATAAAACACGCCCCCCTGTTCCAAATTTGAATTAGGCGGGCTTACGCCGGCCGATTTACGCTACGCCGCCGCAACTTACGGAGCAAGTGCTTTGAGAATACAGCACTTGCCCGTCTAAGTTGCGGAGGCGGAACGTAAATCAGATGCGTTACGCCCGCACAAAGATACGCGATCGTACGTGAATCTGGCCCTGTGATTTTAGTAATAAACTTACCTTTTAATAACAGTATTCTATTTTATTCCATCCCAGAGCAGGAGGTCGCGGGCCACATCCAAGGGCTCCGCGGGCCACATGTGGCCCCCGGGCCACTGGTTGGGCACCCCTGACTTAGCGGAAGTGTATGGAATTGAGGACTTCCGGTGTCGGCTTTACGTCAGTCTCTTGTGATATCCCCAGAGGGGATTTGACCCGCTGGTGAAACTGGGGTCAAATTGTGAGGATAGCAGCCTAATACACAGGCGGAGGAAAGCACGAGCACAGTTTATATGGATCATCTTACACGAATAGTGGATTGTTTTCTGTCACCTGTTTTACTCATCTTTTTTAATGGACTGGAATATTTAGTTCATGTCTTCATTGTATTGTTTATGCACATTGTATTTTTAGTAACGCAGCATTGTTTGTTTATGTATTTTTTTATAGGTGGTGTGAAAACACTTTGAGTGCTAGCAGCTACAATTTTTTATTCACTGTCACATTTATTGTTACTTAGGATTTGATTGTCCTGATTGATTTCACACAGTTATTTTTTCAATGGTTTATGTTTGTCAGAAGCAAAATGACCTCATACACAGTAAGCATGTTAAAAAAAAAAAAAAAAGCTTCTTCTGAAATATTATTGTGGGTATTATATGAGCCCATTGTAGATTCCTTGGTGAAGTTGTTCATTAATAAATACTGTGAGGCCTTTTTTTTTTTACATCTTAAATTTTCTGTTGGTGTTTAAAGATTCTTTTCCTGCTATAGCATTGGTACCCAGTGTGGGAAAGGAACTATGTAGTTGCAGAATATAGATAGAATATTTTATTGATTAACATAAGAGTTCTCTTGATGGCAAGTGGCTTAAGCAAATAATTGAAGGGGAAAAAAAAAAAACATGAGACTTACTGGAAACGGCAATAGCAGAAAATAATGGCAAACCAGCAAAAAACGGGTGAAACTGCAGCAAAAAAATGCTTCTGTATTTAATTATGCTCTGCAATGCGGGTTCTGCACACTGTGGGGATGCAAGCACTTCTGCATTCTTAGTAGCCTACAGGGTGCAAGGTTAAGGAAGATGTTTTTAACCTCCCTTGAGCCTCTTTATTAACCCTGACCTTGCATAACCTCACGCTGGTCTTCTAGTCTTTTCGTATCGCCAAAGTGTAATCAATAGTCCCTCTCGCATTAATGTATTTGCTTCCCGTCACAGAAGAGGGTCGAGAAATGTAAAGTGAATAAAATAGACCGGAGGAGCTAGTTTGAAATGGTGTTGTTTATTTAAATGTATCCGCAAGAGGGGAGGATGCCAGTGGTACATGTAAATATTAGTCTATCCAGTTAGTTTTTTGTTTGTAAGTAATGGCAGTAATAATAATCTGCAGACTTGCACTTCAAAGCTTTCCAGTAAAAGAGGAAAATAAACCTTCATGCAGTTATTTTGGACACTCTTGGTTAAAATCTATTTTCTAAGCTACCAGTCCTCAATGGTTAAATTGTTCACCACGCTGTTGAGTAACCTCACCGCCTGGACTCTGTTCAGGGTCTGCACAGCTTAAAGTGATACTAAACAGAAGTGTTATTTGCAATAATTAATTTACATAAATCATTAATCATATATATCATGCCACTATGGCCCAGATCCACGAAGAACTTACGCCAGCGTATCTATTGATATGCCGCGTAAGTTCTACGATGCGCCGGCGTATCTTTGTTTTGTATTCACAAAACAAGATACGCCTGAATGTGGGCTAGATCCGACTGACGTATGTCTTAGTACGCCGTCGGATCTTGGGTGCATATTTACGCTGGCCGCTAGGTGGCGCTTCCATCGATTTCCGCGTAGAGTATGCAAATTAGCTAGATACGCCGATTCTCAGAACGTACGTCCGCCCGGCGCATTTTTTTACATCGTTTACGTAAGGCTTTTTTCAGCGTAACGTTACCCCTGCCTCATGTGGCGTACGCAATGTTAAGTATGGACGTCGGGACAGCCTCGAATTTTCTGTCGTTTACATCGTTTGCGTAAAACGTTCGCGAATAGGGCTTTGCGTAAGTTACGTTCACGTCGTCTCGGCATTGAGCGGGCGTAATTTTATTTGAAAATTCGACGTGATACTGAGCATAAGCACGCATGCGCCGTTCGAAAAAAGCGTCATTTACGTGGGGTCATGCTTAGTTTACATAAAACACGCCCCCCCTGTTCCTCATTTGATTTAGGCGCGCTTACGCCGGCACATTTACGCTACGCCGCCGTAACTTTAGACGCAAGTGCTTTGTGAATACAGCACTTGCCTCTCAAAGTAACTACTTGCTTATATGTACGCCTTTCTACGTGGATCTGGCCCTATATATTTTTTTAAAGGGGTTGTAAAGGTTCCTCATTAAAAAAAAAAAACATCATATTAACCTCCGCTGTGCAGTTGGCCCTGATCCTCCTCTTCTGGGGTCCCTAAGCGGCGCTCCTGGCTCCTCCCCTTCTCGAGTGTCCCTTCGGAAAACCGCTCTCCGACGGGACACCCATGCGGGTGCGCTCCTGTGTCTTGCTGTTAACACATACAGCAGGATTCGGCTCCGCCCCCCAGCTCCCGCATCATTTGATTTGATTGACAGCAGCGGGAGCCAGTGGTTGCGCTTCTATCAATCTATTCAATCAGGACACGAGACACCGGCTGGAGCTGGTGTGCTCGTTCCCATCGTGGGAATTACGGGGCTCAGGTAAGTATTTCTCCTTTAAAGGAGAAATACAGCCAAAGCTCGTTTGGCTGTACTTCTCCTGTGGATCACAGGAGTGCAGTTCGTTTTGCACTCCAGTGACCCATTTTCAGCTGACAGCGGGCTCAGGAAAGATTGCGACCATATGGTCGGGATCCACCCACATACCTGGACCAGCACCACTGAGAGGCTGAGCCAGCTGCTCCCACCCCCTCCGCAGCCCAGCGCTCCAGGGGGGGGGTGCAAAGCAGAGAGCCTGTGACTGACAGTAACCAGCTCTCTGATCAGGGAGCTCTGAGAACTGAGCGATCTGCATTGTTTGATCGTTCAGTTCCCAGTGTTATAGCTAGTGGGGGACTCCGTCCCGACTTCTGTTTGACAGCCATTACTACTAACCAGTCAGAACTTGGGGCAAGTCTGAGGTACAAGTCTATGAATGGTCATTCCTGCTGACAAGAACTGTGACGAACCATTCGCACATGTGGCATTTGAGTATTTTATCAATGGATATGAACAAAAAGAATTCTTTTATATTTATGCAGAGACTCTGACCATGTACGGAAGACGCTGCTTCCAGAATCCTCACATTACCTTGGCTTGAAGGTGTGGCATTGAAGCAAAGCATGTAATATCATTAGTTGAGTTTCTGCTATGACTGGTTGATTGCTGTAATAATCTACAGAATTACTTAGCAGTGTAGCAAATGGAATGCTTTTAGCTGCCTCTGTTAATATCTGGAAATACTGAACTGTATTAATCTAACCAATTAGGACAGCGGAATGGAGCCTACTAAAATATTTCACATACATTAGATGATTAAGTAATTACTTAGTGGCATACATATATATTTAAATCATGAAAGCTTATGTGATAAAAGAAGCAGTAGCCTGGTTTTGCTTTGTACAGATAGTCAGACAGTCTCAGCCTTTAAATAGGTGTACACAGCCTTTTGAAAACCTACCAAGCTACACATACAGTCCTTCCAATCACTTCTTATAGGGTTTACTTCCTTTTTGTTTCCCTGGTAAAGCATAATGGGCTACTATGCATCACATAGTAGCCCATTATGTGTCACTTACCTGCAGGAGAAGCCTGCGATGTCCCCATCTTCCTTGCTAGTAGGGAGCGTCCATCTTCGCCCCCTCTTCTTCCGGGGGCCACGAACTCCAGCTCTGTGACTGTCCGGAGTCGTGTGATGTCACTCCTGCGCATGTGCCCGGGAGCCGCCTTTAACGGCATGACCCCATTCACAAAACGGCAGGCTCAGTGCGCCTGTGCCGTTGTCTATGGCGTACATGCGCCGCAGACATCGGTGCTGTCATTTTTGCAAATATCTCTTAAACCGTGTAGATTTAGGAGATATTTTTTGCACCTACAGGTAAGCCTTAATCTAGGCTTACCTGTAGGTATAAGTGGTCTGTAAGGGTTTACAACCACTTTAAATATATAACTGGTTGATCCCGCCTTTAGCTGTCCCTCCCATCTTCTCTGTGTCCCCATTGCAGCCTGAGATTGTGTAGACCAGCCGGTGTCCTCTACTGAGCATATTCATATTTCAATTTCTTTTAAAGCTCTTAATTTCCTTATTTTCTTATCTGTGCAGCCCACGTGACTATAGGATCCTCTTATTGCTAAACACTATGGGCCAGATCCACAGACGAAGTACGCCGGCGTATCTACTGATACGCTGGCGTACTTTCAAATTTCCCGCGCCGTATCGTTGTTTTGAATCCTCAAACAAGATACGACGGCTTCTGGGTTAGATCCGACAGGTGTACGTCTTCGTACGCCTTCGGATCTAAGATGCAATACTTCGGCGTCCGCTGGGTGGCGTTTTCCACGTCGGGTATGCAAATTAGCGATTTACAACGATCCACGAACGTACGCGCGGCCGTCGCATTTTCTAACGTCGTCTGTAGTCGGCTTTTTCCGGCGTATAGTTAAAGCTGGTATTTTGCGGCGTATAGATAGAATTGCCATGTTAAGTATGGCCGTCGAATAGACACTGGGATGAAGAGTAGAAGAAAGTCAGCTTTTCTTCTCTATTTTTTGTGTGTTAATAGCAATTGTATACTCTCTCCTTATGGTACAAGGTGGTTGTTTTCTATACTATGTTACTTTGCAACAATGTTAACTGTTCCTGTCAATTACTGAATTAAGAAAAACAAATAAAAATGAATGATTATAAAAAAGTATGGCCGTCGTTCCCGCATCGAAATGTGTTTTTTTTTTTTTTTTTTTTTGCGTAAGTCGTCCGTGAATAGGGATGGACGTAACTCACTTCTAAGTTAAAAAAATGACATCCTAGCGACGTCATTAAGCGCAATGCACGGCGGGAAATTTTGGGACGACGCATGCGCAGTTCATTCGGCGCGGGGACGCGCTTCATTTAAATGAAACCCGCCCCCAACCCGCCCAATTTCAAATCCGCCGCCAGAAATACACTACGCCGCCGTAACTTACGGCGCAAACTCGCTGAGGATTCGAATATACAACGCCTCTGCCAGAAGCAATCAGCCAGGAAACTATTGGCTCCTGCTCAAGAAACGCCCTCAACGAATTTCCACTCGCCAAATGCGAGCAGGCGAGTGGAAATTTTGAGCGCTGGTTTAGAGTGTGAGATGTTCGCATCCCTCAGTTTACATCTTTCTACCAAAGAGATGGATTTTCCACTCCAACACAGGAAAGGAACCACAATAAAGCTGTCCTACAGGGCAGTAGTTCTATTTTTAATATTACGAGCAGGAAAAGCCAGATTGTTCTATACTATGGGGGTTATTTACTAAAGGTAAATCCACTTTGCACTACAAGTGCAAACTACATGTGCAAAGTACATTTGAAATTGCACTGAAAGTGCACTCGGAAGAGCAGTCGCTGTAAATCTGAGGGGTAGATCTGAAATGAGGGGAAGCTCTGCTGATTTTATCATCCAATCATGTGCAAGCTAAAATGCTGTTTTTTATTTTCCTTGCATGTCCCCCTCGGATCTACAGCGACTGCACCTCCAAGAGCACTTTCAGTGCAATTTCAAGTGCACTTTGCACTTTTAGCTTGCACTTGTAGTGCAAAGTGGATTTGCCTTTCGTAAATAACCCCCATGTGTTGTTTAGTAAACAAAGAAGGTGAATAAGAGTCGGTTCACACATAGGCGGCACGACTTCGGGGGCGACTCTGCAAGTCGTCCTGAGGACGACTTCAGAGGCGATTCGCAAAACGACTTCTGTATAGAAGTCAATGCAGGTCGCCCCGAGCCGCCCCCGAAATACTACAGGAACCTTTTTTCTAAGTCGGAGCGACTTGCGTCGCTCCTATTAGAACAGTTCCATTGCATTCAATGGGACGCGACACGTCAGGCGGCTGAGCCGCCTGTCGTGTCGCCCCAGTGTGAACCGGGTCTTAGGCTGCATTGCACATTTAATTGTGTGATATCGTTGTGTGCATTTTATTCAAATGTTTTTCTGTGTAAATTCAGAGCATCTCTTAATCAATGTACCCTCTTACACATTTCTTACACATTTAACATGATAGTTTTTTTTTTCTGTGTTATGACAGAAGGGAGAATATGGGAAGGGGGGCCATATTAAAGCTAGTGCACTATAGATCCTGAGGACAGCACTGAGAGAGAAACAAGCAGTTTATTATGGATAATATCAAGCTGGATATCTGAGTGGGGCCGAGAGGCCATGAGACACATTCTGATTTATTCCTCATTCCCTGCATAAGATCTGACTTGCTATTGCAGTATATATTAATCTCTTTAATCTATGCTTTGATATACTCACTTAGAAGTAAAGGTCCTTTCTCAAGCATTAAACCCAAGTTTATAACAGTCTATAGCAACCCCAGATTCTAGCTGAAATGTTTTAGTTATACAGAGGACTAAATGAACACCTGAGCAGGTAAATATAAATAATGACATCCCTCCTATCCTAAATACTAAGGGCCAGATTCACGTAGACTACTGGCGGCGTAACGTATCGTAGATACGTTACACCGCCGCAAGTTTTCATCGCAAGTGCCTGATTCACAAAGCACTTGCAATGAAAACCTACGCTGGCGGCCTCCGGCGTAAGCCCACGTAATTCAAATGGGCGTGTGTCATTTAAATTAGGCGCGCTCCCGCGCCGGACCTACTGCGCATGCTCCGTTTCGAAATTCCCGAAAATCTGACATGCTGGTTGTACCCAAGTTGAACGATGGATTCATTGGGGTACATTCAACCTACCCATAGAAGGTTTGAATCTCGCCCAGGTCCTGCTGAACCGGCCAAGATCTGAACCACCTATGGGTGGCTTAAGTCGTGTTGTTAACTTTGAAAAGGCAGAATTTAGCAATTGATGGTATAAAACCCGTTGGCTGCCAGTGCAATTTCCAACTTAGATTTTCTATTGAAAGAAGAGGCTGTAGCATTTTGAGTCATGCCATGAGCAGAGGTTACCTTCAATTAAAACTTTTACAGGCAAGGTTGAGCTTGGCCCAATCCTCTCAAGCCTCCCTCCTATTCAGTGTTGCAGTCCATCCCATTAAGGTCCCATTCACACTGGCATGTACAGGGCATCGTCACCTTTAGATATGATGTCAACAACTCCAGCAGGCTCAAAACTGATACTCTGTAGTACTCACCTTTTCAATGGCACCCCAATTGCGGCACGATTTTGCCACGCAACAAATTACTCCAAAATCACGGGACACCTGTTGCCCAAAAGAAGTTCCAGAGAAGCAGTTTCTAAATCTTTTTTAAGTCCGTAGAACACAGTACATCACCAGTTGGGGTAAAGAGCCAATGTAGGTGGCTGTTTGCCACGTGATTGACTGTGTCCAATACCAAAACTGATCACGATGTATTGTAAACACACTTGCTGGTTATTGGCATTCCTTTCCTCAAACCGTCACAGCATGAAAAGAGTAGAGAGCCGGTAACCGGCTAATGTGAAAGGGGACATCTGTACTGATCATCAGTGTCATGATCGGTGCAGCCCCAACAGTGCCCATTAGTGCTGCCTATCAGTGCCAACCTGTGCCCACCAGTGCTGCCTATCAGTGCTCACCAGTGCCGCCTATCAGTGCCCATTAGTGCTGCATATCAGTGCCCACCACTGCCGCCCCATCAGTGCATCAGTAAAGGAGACAAACTACCGTACCTGCTTTCTAAATTTTATAACAGAAATTAAGAAAATTTTATTTTATGGTCTTTTTTCGCTTGCTTCGCAAAAAGTAAATAACCCAGAGGTGATTACCGTATATACTTGAGTATAAGCTGACGCGAATATAAGCCGAGGCACCTAATTTTACCACCAAAAACTGGGAAAATGTATTGTCTCAAGTCTAAGCCTAGGGTATCCATCTGCAAGCCTCACTGTGTCCATGACTCACTATGCCCATGCCTCACTGTGTCCATGACTAGACTGACGTTTAACATGGGAGTCTATGGAAGGGGTGCCCGGCTTTGAAAAATCGGTGCTCCCTGGCCGTAGATTCCCCAGATAACAAACTTTGCACACTTGTAGAGAAGGAGTGGGGCTACATGTGTGGTAAGTTTGGGGTCCAGGGGACCTACGTCCGGCCGGTACCGGGTCCCCAAAATTACCGAAGAAATTACTGTTTAACATGGGAGTCTATGGAAGGGGTGCCCCGGCTTTGATAAATCGGTGTTCCCTGGCCGTAGGTCTCCCAGACAAAAACGTTGCACACTTGTAGAGGGGCTACATGTGTGCCAAGTTTGGGGTTCAGGGGACCTACAACCGGCCGATACTGGGTCCCCAAAATCACATGTTAAATTACTGTTTAACATGGGAGACTATGGAAGGGGTGCCCGGCTTTGAAAAATCGGTGCTCCCCGGCCGTAGGTCCCCCGGACAACAAACTTTGCACACTTATAGAGTGGGGCTATATGTGTGCCAGGTTTGGGGTCCAGGGGACCTACGGCCGGCCGGTACCGGGTCCCCAAAGTCCAGGAGATCAGGAGCGAAAAGGTGACTCGAGTATAAGCCGAGGGGGGCATTTTTAGCACGTGCTGAAAAACTTGGCTTATACTCGATTATATGCGGTAAATACCACCAAAAGAAAGCTCTATTTGTATGAAAAAATTATAATAATTTCATATGGGTCCAGTGTTGCATGACCGTGTAATTGTGAATTAAAATGCGACAGCGCTGAAAATTGGCCTGGGCAGGAGGGGGTAAAGGACTTATTGGTTTCGGCGTGAACGTAAATTAAGTCCAGCCCCATTCACGGACGACTTACGCAAACAACGTAAAATTTTCAAAATTCGACGCGGGAACGACGTCCATACTTAACATTGGCTAGGCCAGCTTTTTTTGTTAGACTAACTTTACGCCTGAAAACGCCTTACGTAAACGGCGTATCTTTACTGCGACGGGCAAGCGTACGTTCGTGAATAGGCGTATCTCGCTGATTTACGCATTCTAGGCGTAAATCAGCGTTCACGCCCCTAGCGGCTGGCGTAACTAGACAGCTAACATACGACGGCGCAGGCTGTCGTATCTTAGCTACATTTAAGTGTATCTCAATTTGAGAATACACTTAAATGTACGACGGCTTAGATTCAGAGTTACGACGGCGTATCTACTGATACGCCGGCTTAACTCTTTCTGAATCTAGCTATTGGTCTTTTGGCTCTAGTCTGTAATTCATGCAGGCATATTTGTTGGCGGGTAGTTTTATCTCTGGTACAGGGAATGAGGGGGAAAGTTTACAGGTACATGAACATAGCATAGCTCGCAAACAATGAATTTTTTCTTCAGGCAGTCTATATATTATATGAACTTTTTTCATTTGAATTTTCCTAATTTGTGACCATTCCCATTTCCTAATTAACTACAACAGAGCTACAAATTTTTCTGCTCTTGCCAAACCTGCTTCCTGCTCTCATGTAAGCACTAATTACCGTTCCCGCCATAAATTAGACATATTGGAATTCAGCAGGCGAGAAAGACATTTAACCTTTTTGATACTGGAGGGGTTAGCAGGTCCGCGCACCTCCTACATCCTCCGCGATTTATCACATCTTAAGCTTTATTGTCTTTCTCAACAAGTGTGGCTGATTCTTAAAAATAGATTTACTTTTATGACTGCACTTGGCTTGCTTCCAAGTTTGCAGATGGAGCTTTTAAAAACTCTAGCCTTCTAATGCGCATTTAATGTAAGAACAAGTATTCTTTTTATTAGTTAAATAAATATGAAATGGGAAATCTAAATGGGATGGAGAGAAATGGTGTATCTTCCAAGATTTGAAGGTGCTGGAAATAATGACTTGTATAAAGTTATATTGTGTATTGATATAAAACAGCCTTTTATCTCATCATTCACCACTTGTCCCTGCTCCTAGAAGAGTTTATATTGTAATGTCCTACCATGAGCAGCATTGTTGTTCTAGACAAAATGTTCCTCAGCATTATTATATTATGTATGAATGGTAGTGCAATTGTGTTAAAACAAACATGTAACAAAACCATAACAATAGTCCCAATCAGTGGCTGGGTGTGTGCTAATCTCTGCACCCTCTGTGTAGCAGGAAAGACACAATACTGATGTAATGACTTGAACAGTGTTGGGTGGGATCAGCCTCCCCAGTCTCAGATAGCTGCCTCACATCCAGGTGTAAAATCCTCCACACTAAGGATGAGCTGCGGCGTGTTCGCATAGAACGCGTGCAGAGCCCGCCAGTAAGTCGTCACCCGTGCTGCGCTAATCACAGCCAGGGAGACATTGTCCGATGCTCGACTGCAGAGATCGGGAAATGTCTGCCTGGCTGTGATTAGCGCAGCGCGGGTGCCGACTTCCTGGCGAGCTCTGCACGTGTTCTATGCGAACACGCCTGAGCTCATCCTTACTCCACACCAGCACAGCTCATGCAAGACAAGGAGAGAAAGAAATCCTCATAGCGCAATCATGTAAACATCAATGGGAGACAAATGACAGGCTTGTGACAAAGGCGCACTCACAGATCCCCTGGACAAAACAAGCACCAGCAATCCTCCTTTAGCCGCTCAGGTTAGATGTTCTCCTCATTCGGATGTACGATCCGTCATTCCCGTTCGTAGCTCCTCCCCCACGCGTTACGTCACTAGATACGAGACTTAGTCATGGGTAACTCGTACACACGACCGTTTTTCGGGTTGTAAAAAATAAAAAAAATGTTTATGTCATTTAAAACGACCGTGTGTGGGCTCCAGAGCATTTTTCACGATGTAAAAAATGGGCATTAAAAATTTCGAGCATGCTCTAATTTTTCACAATGTTTTTAACGTTGTAGTTTTTAAAAATGGTCGTGTGTGGGCTTTAACGACGTGAAAAAAACACGCATGCTCAGAAGCAAGTTATGAGACGGGAGAGCTCGTTCTGGTAAAACTAGCGTTCGTAATGGAGTAAGCACATTCATCACGCTGTAACAGACAGAAAAGCGCGAATCGTCTTTTACTAACACGAAATCAGCAAAAGCAGCCCAAAGGGTGGCGTCATCCGCATGGAACTTCCCCTTTATAGTGCTGTTGTACATCACCGCGCTTTGCTAGATCATTTTTTTTTTTCATGATCGTGTGTAGGCAAGGCCGTTTTAACGATCAGGTTGAAAAATAATTCGTTTTTTTTCTAGACCATTAAAAATTTCATTTTTTACAACCCGAAAAACGTGTCGTGTGTATGCGGCATTATAGCAGAAACCTGCCTGGCAATTACCTAAAGCCTCGTACACACGATCCGATTTTCAGACGAACGTTAATCCGTTTTTTTTTTTGTTGCATGCCAGTCTTATATCGAAAGGTTACTCACCATCCGAAAATTCTGGTACAACAGAATACAACTTCAGAAGTGACGTAAAGTGTTGAATAGTTTTGTATGTATTCTTTAGTTTCTGAGCAACTTAGGATTTTTTTCATACAAAAAGCATACTAATTAAACGAAAATCTGACGTTGAGTTCACATGCGACAAAAGTGTTATAGTTTGCACGAAAAACCAGAATCGGCTGTTTTCGAAAGCACCGTACTAACGATCCGAAAATCAGCAGATCGTTCGTCGGACAAAATTTTACTTCCGATTTTCGTATCGTGTGTACGGGACTTAACAGAAAACAATGAGTGAGTGGTACAGTATAACTAAAAACTGTCTCATGGGAGGAAGTCACATGATCCAACTCACCCGAAAGAGTTTGGTATTTTGCAGCAGCTAAGGTATATGAATGAGCAGCGTGGGATCTGTGTGAAAAGACTCCAGCTGTTATATTTGCAGATGCCTTTGTATCCATATCACTCATATTAATGTTTAGTAGAAATCAGTTGTTGTTCAGAACCAAATGGTAGAGGCAGTTGTTTAAATCTTTCTTAAATCATCTCAGTGGCTGAAAATAGCTGCCACTTTTTGAAAAAAATTCTGCACCGCAAGCAAATCGCACCCTGTTCATGCTAATCAATACAGGCGTGTATGTTAGGTTAATGACACCCCGAAATCGGTTTTCAAAATACAGTGTGATTTGCAGAATCGTATTGCGTACCCATGCAATGCGATTCTGGTGCTGCCCAAAAAAAAATGGTTCTTCATGATTTTAGTGCAAATTCAGTGCGATTTGAGCCATACAGAATAATGGATCAAATCGCACTGCTAAAGATTTGCATGTGATTTGAACAGGAATGTGTTGCGATTCCGGTTCAAAGTCACATGCGGTTCCCCGCACTGCATAGTGTGAACCGGAGCTTAAGGAATGTATGGGGATGTTTGCAGTCAGCTGAGAGAGAAAAAAAAAAGATCTCTGGTTGCAGTTCCCTTATAACATCAGCATTCACCTTTTACAAACCAGGGTGCTTGCTGGGAGACGGGTGACCTATACCTGGTCCTAGCCATGCCATTGTGTTGTCCCCATTTGTGACTGTTGTTATCACATGCAATATATAAAGTTCCATTGTAACATTAGTGCTCATCATTTACAAACCAGGGACCTAGGGTGCCTGCTGGGAGATCGGTAACCTATACCCAGGCCTAGACATTCCATGGTGTTGTCCCATTTTGGGACTATTATTATCGCACACACACTATCTTCTAGATTGTAAGCTCTAATGAGCAGGGCCCTTTGATCCCTCCTGTATTGAATTGTATTGTAACTGTACTGTCTTCCTTGATGTTGTAAAGCACTGTGCAAACTGTTGGCGCAATATAAATCCTGTATAATAATAATAATATATAAATCTACTTGCAACATAAGATAAAGCTGCCAGGAGCCAGTGGTGCAGCCGTGCTTCCACCGATTCCTAGCCGTCTTTCTTAATCTTCTCCCTGTGGAGCTTTAACCACTCAGTACTGTATTGCCTGAAATAGTTCAGTGGTTTAGCACACCTAATTACATTAGCCAATTCAAGAGCTAGAGTTCATTAAGGCAGAGACAACCAACAATTAAATACAATGATTTAATTCTACAAATGGTCAACAACACCACAAGGAACTGCTGAGAGGCAATGATAAATAATGCAACAAATTGCAGAAGAGATATAGGGCCTTATGCACAAAAACAGGAACAAAAAAAAAAGTGCCTTTTGGCCATGGCAACCAATCTGTGTTCAGCTGTCTCATCGGACAGGATCTGGTTGCTCTGATTACAGACACTTAGGTCTGTGAGACATATTGGGGGTTATTTAGGAAAGGCAAATCCACTTTGCACTACAAGAGCAAAGTGCACTTGAAATTTCACTGAAAGTGCACTTGGAAGTGCAGTCGCTGTAAATCTGAGGGGGACATGCAAAGAAAATAAAAAAACAGCATTTTAGCTTGCACATGATTGGATGATAAAATCAGCAGAGCTTCCCCTCATTTCAGATCTACCCCTCAGATTTGAGTGTGCCTGGTGGCCGCAATGTCCGCCACATAACCGCGATCGGCGGTGACACAGCAGGGACTTGGAGCTCTGTGTGTAAACACAGAGCTCCACGTCCTGTCAGGGAGAGAGGAGACCGATCTGTGTCCCTTGTACATAGGGACACAGCATCGGTCACCTCCCCCAGTCAGTCCCCTCCCCCCACACAGTTAGAACACACCCAGGGAATACATTTACAATGCAAAGTGCACTTGAAATTGCACTGGAAGTGCAGTCGCTGTAAATCTGAGGGGTAGATCTGAAATGAGGGGAAGCTCTGCTGATTTTATCATCCAATCATGTGCAAGCTAAAATGCTGTTTTTTAATTTTCTTTGCATGTCCCCCTCAGATTTACAGCGACTGCACTTCCAGTGCAATTTCAAGTGCACTTTGCACTTGTAGTGCAAAGTGGATTTGCCTTATATAACCCCCATTGTACAGTATGTGGTGCTGCATTGCAATGATGAACTACCGAACCAGAGCCTGAGGATGGCTTGTTTCTTTATTTACTTTATATATTTCCCCCAGATGTAGTTCTACCCAATTGAGAGCTCTTTGTTATTCATAACATTTTCTAAACCACTAGATTCCATTTTATGCTTTACTTTCAAGCTGTGACTATATATATATATATTTTTTTGGACTCTTCTGTTTTTTTTTTTTTAAATGTTCCATCTCTGAAAATTCCCCGATTTTTTTTTAAACATTTGTCAATTTTACAATAAATGACCCATGTTGCAGAAACATCATTTTTAGTTGATATTGCAAATTTGTATTTTAATTTGTATTTGTATTTTAACCACTTCATTACTGGGCACTTAAACCCCCTTCGTGCCCAGACCAATTTTCAGCTTTCAGCGCTGACGCATTTTGAATGACAATTGCCCGGTCATACAACACTGTACCCAAATTATATTTTTATCATTTTTTTCCCACAAATAGAGCTTCCTTTTGGTGGTATTTCATCATCTCTGCGATTTTTATTTTTTGCGCTATAAACAAAAAAAGACAGAAAAATTTGAAAAAAAACACAATATTTTTTACTTTTTGTTATAATAATATCCCAATAAAATAAAATAAAAATTCCCTCGGTTTAGGCCGATACGTATTCGTCTACATATTTTTGTTAAAAAAATCGCAATAATCGTTTATTGATTGGTTTGCGCAAAAGTTATAGCGCCTACAAAATAGGAGATAGATTTATGATTTTTATTTTTTACTAGTAATGGCGGCGATCTGTGATTTTTTTTTGTCAGGCCTGCGATATTGCGGGGGACGTATCGGACACTTTTGACACAATTTTGGGACCATTATACAGCGATCAGTGCTATAAAAATGCACTAATTACTGTATAAATGTGACTGGCAGGGAAGGGGTTAACACTAGGGGGGTGAGGAAGGGGTTAAATGTATTCCCTGGGTGTGTTCTAACTGTGTGGGGGGAGGGCACTGACTGGGGGAGGTGACCAATGCTGTGTCCCTATGTACAAGGGACACAGATCGGTCTCCTCTCTCCCTGACAGCACGTGGAGCTCTGTGTTTACACACATAGCTCCAAGTCCCTGCTGTGTCACCACCGATCGCGGGTACCTGGCGGACATCGCGGCCGCCAGGCACACACATCGGCTCCCCAGCGATGCGCCGGGCACAGTGTTTCCCTACTGCACGCCCCCCGCGGCGTGCACGGGGAGTGCAAACAAAAGGACGTCCAAACACGTCCACTTGGCACTTGAGAGCCGCGCTGTGGACGTCTTTCGTCCATAGCGCGGATCCCAAGTAGTTAATGGCGTAAAACTGTCATGTGTGGTGTGTGTATCAAAAATAATCCATATTTGCATGAAAGGTATGCAATGGGCAGATTGCGGAGCCCCCGGCCCCCTGTACAGACTATGTTCTGCCGCTTTTGTGACCACTGTAAATTAAGTTGTGGAAATTAGTTTGTTGAGTTTGGTTTTGCTAGGAGAGGTTGACTCCAGGCATGTATAAAGTCCCCAAGCCATAGGCGTACTCACATACACATATACAAGCTCCACCTCTACATAATTGGCCTATCAGGTTAGTGTCACAGAAAATTTGCATATTTAATTGATATTATTTATGTAGAGGTGGAGCTTGTGTGTGTGTGTGTGTATATATATATATATATATATATATATATATATATATATATATATATATATATATATATTTGGTCATATCTGTTTCAGACTAGCTACGACTAGGGCTATTGCCGAAACGCATCAGCATTATTGCTTCATTGTCACTCTGATGCACCAATAAATGTCTCTTCAAGGATTCTAGTGTTGCCGGCTCTTCTTACTATTGTTGCATTGGAGTGTGTTGGGATACATCGAGCCTCGGCACCTGTGAGTGGACCTGGTGTATAGATTGGGTTGTCCCTGCAGAGAGCACTGTCAGGCCCCGTACACACGTCCGAGAAACTCGACGAGCAAAACGATGTTCCATCGAGTTTCTGGCTGAATTCTGCCGAGAAACTCGGTCGTGTGTACGGGGCCTTACCTTTTTTCTTTTTTATGTTTCTGTAAAGCCAGTGGGTTGGAATGTTAAATTAAAATATTCTTTAGGCATGTCTGTAATTATTATTATTTTTGTTGGCAAATTTTATTGAGACTTGCATGTGGTGATGAGAAAGAATCTATCCAACAAACGTGTGAGCAAATGTGGCTTGCAAATCTTCCCCTATGTGCCCAGCTTTAAAGGATAATTCCACTTTTGTGAAAAAAAAAACGTGATAATTAAAAAAAAAAATACTATAGCATATACAATTGCTAAGCAAGCAATATTGTAATGTAATGCTATTAAAAATGACCTTTCCTTTGTAGCTCTCTTTGCACACTGTACTGATGTGATGTATGAGTATCAGACATTCCTGGCAGGAAAACGCGAGTATGGGCTGTATATATCACCTGTCTGAGTATGCGCACACACAAGCATAAAAATTCTTCTAGCTTTATTTTAAATGAAGGAAGTGTGGCATGTGCACCTGTTTGTGAGTATTTGCACACATACACGCAAAAAATACTGACTCCGATTTCTGTAATTTTTTTACTGATCTGTAGGCCTCATGCACATGTGTGTATGAAGATATGCTGCATTTTGTTCTGACAAAACTTGTCAGAATAAAATTCCTCTAGTGTTGCATTCTCTTGTGCGCAATTACAGGAGTATGAGTGTAAACTTTTGGCTAGAATATTAAAGTGATTCTAAAGGTTCGAATTAAAAAAAATAAAAAAATAACAAACATGTCATGCTCAGCATAGGATGCATTAAGGTGAAAAAACAGGAGGGTTTACAACCTCTTAAATGTATTTTAGCCATTAGAATAAATGTATGCACATATGCCCACATTTAGGTGCGTTAAGACGCGTTTACGCACATGCAGCGTAAATTACACTGGAAAACTCCTCTCTAGATGCCGATTTTGGGGTTACTTTTATGCCCCTGAATACTGCTGTGAAATACTCCTGTGAATGACACAATGCGCATATTCACATAAGATTACAGCATGTTTACTCGCCTGTTTTTACAGGCATATTGAAAACAGTGGGCTGAATTTGGATCCGTAAAAAAAATTAAAAAACTGAGCGTTTTCAGGCAGCAGTGTGCAAAAGTCCCTAAAGGAGAAGTTTGGCTAAAACATTTTTGGGTATACTTCTCCTATGGATCACAGGAGAGCAGTTCTGAACTCCTGAGATCTGTTTTCAGCTGATGTCACAGAGCCGGTCTAGGCTCTTGAAAGATCCCAACCATATGGTCGGGATCCACCCAGAAGCCTGGACCAGCAGCTGGCTCAGCCTCCCAGCAATCCTCCCCTCCTGCCCCGTCCACAGCCCAGTGTTCCAGTGAGCGCTGGAGGTGAGAGCAGATGACTGACAGTCACGGCTCTCTGCTCAGAGCGGAGGGAGAGAACAGAGCGTTTGATCACTCAGTTCTCACTGCAGAGCCGGCGGGGGACAGATGCAGCATCTAGGTGAGTATAAATGTTTTTTTTTATTATTATTTATTTTATAAACCTCAAACTTCTCTTTTAAACTGTGGTGCTGAAATCTTCTGATTCCTGCTGAGGCTCTGAGCAGCTGGCTGCACTATAATGACAGGTCAGGTAGTCGCTGGCTGTGCAGAAAGCTGCAGCTGCCTGCAACCTGGCATCACAGTGAACCGGGCTGTTGGCCACACCTAGCCACTCAAAAGATTCCTGCCGCTACATTTCACATTGGCCTTAATTGTTGGTTAGAATGTAGCCTTAAACTGACTGGCAGCCCCTTCATGTTGCACATATGCAGTAAAAAATAAAAAAGCGTGCAGTAAGTATTGAAAGTTTGTTGCTGGATAACATATGCCATGATATCTGTCACTCTGTACTCTGCCAAGAAGGTACAGAGGAAGAGGCTATGAGATGTACGTAGGCCCGGGATTTAGAAAGTTGTGTCATTCCTGGGCTGACCTTTAGAATCAGGAAGGGCAACCACAAAATGTTTGCCTAAAATGGCACTATAGTCTGTTAGGCACAGAGGCACAGGAAGAGTGGGGAGCTCCACAGGAGAAAAGTTCAAGGCAAAGATATAAACAATAATAATCTGTTTAAAAGAGAATTGTGTTTTTTTTGTTTTTCTTTTAGATTCTTACTTACCTATGTGGATGCAGCATCAGACCGATGCTGCATCTGTCCCCCGCCGTCTCTGCACTGAGAACCTAGCCACCAAACATCGCAGATGGGTCGGTTTTCACAGATCCCAGAGAGGAGAGCTGCTGCCTGTCAGTCAGCGTCTCTCCTCTCTGCTCCTCCACGCTCATTGGAGCGATGAGCTGTGGAACGGTCGTCTCAGCGGCTCGCTGAGACTGCCATCAATCAAGGCAGCTGGCGGAACCAGACTTAGGAAGTTGGGATGGTGCGCTGCCTCGACTGATGGCAGTGACGTCAGCGGAGAGCTGACTTCAGACCGCTCTCCGCTGAAAACAGGTCACAAGAGTGAAAAACGAATTGCACTCCTGTGACCCAGAGGAGAATCCCAGCCTAAAAAGCTCAGGCTGGACTTCCCCTTTTAATCTAAGGTATTTAAAGAAGGCACGTGGTCACAATTTAAGATTGGGTGAAAAGAGTTTTAACCTTAAACCAAGAAAGGTTACTGTTAAAGCAGTGAAATGTGAAATGTCCCACTGAAACTTGGCTCAGGTCACACAGTCTTCATTCCTGGGGTTATACAGGGCCAGAGTAACTATCCTTACCAGGTATTTCTTGCACTTTAATGGAAAATGCAGGAGGCAGAATATGGGCTTTTGTGCTCTTCAGTATTTGGAATGAGCCCATAGTGGACTATGAGCACCAAGTAGCAGTGGTGACGGCCAATGATTTCATATGAACACAGGGCACCAGTAAGCACTGCTAGTTGAGGATAATATAGTGGAACAATAACTAGACTGGTTAGAAAGTCTTATCCTATCAGCACTGTGACCCCTCCTGATAAGCCAGCTTCAGAAGTGTCTACAGCTCACCTCCTTCCTTCTTCTTTCTATAGACCTAATCATGAATGGTCAATGTACCTGTCAATACTTAGGTCACAGAAGATGGCCAAGAGTGTCTATGGCCTGCTTTACTGATGGCTTGTACTCCACTCACTGTATTTATTTTCAAAAATAATTACCGAAACCCTTGTTTAGAAACACCATGAAATGTGATTGAAAAAAAAACTTCAATAGGAGTTCCCTTGTTTCGTCTCAGAGGAGAACGTTTACAGGATTCTAATTCAATTATGTGACACCCATTACGTTTTAACTGTGCCATAACCAAGAGGAATACTGCATACTTTTATGGCCCTCAGGTAATAAAGAGTGTCGTATTCATAAACTTGCATTGCTTTCATGTAAAGATTTGGAGAGATTAAAACACAGCAGCAAATTCAAGATTTCTCTTTAAACAGTTAACATTTCAGTGAGCTCAGTGCCTGCATTTTGATCCAATACACATTTTAATCCATGGAGGAAGGGGAGGTATGGATCTTAGCAGTTAGTTCCATTGTACTGGTATGGGGTTGCTACCAGTCATACTGTTCTTAACTTTCAGTTTATTCTAAATATTGTAATCTCCAACTAAATTTTTTCGCCTAATATTTTAAAGCTGAACTCCAGCCTGGCCGGGATCTGAGGCGGACACTCCTCATTTCTCACTCAGCTCCACTTGTCGGTTGGTCCCTGTATTACATGATTTTTCCCTCTGCCATGTTTGGTAGATCTGTTATTTGGTTAGTTCCCCTTTGCTGATGCTACAGGGCATTTGGTGGTCCTCTGCATCGTTTTCCACAAAACACTTGTGGATCATCATATATTTTGCATCATATATTTTAGCAATTTGTTTTGATGGCACAATGTGAACCTCACTCATCTCCTGATGAAGCTATAGATGTGAAACATGTCGACCACGAGTCATCTCTCCATCAAGTTACCAGCCTGATACTGAGTCATTTTGATAGTCTTTACAATTGAGGTATATATGTTCAGCTGGTTCTTGTTATTGCCCCTGTAGGGTGTTTACAATTTAGAAATGATGATCACCATTGATGCACTTAAACATATGTTTTAATGGATGTTTTATCTTTTTGTACATATAAACACATGGGTCCTATCTATTTTTTTGGTTAGGTCAATACTGGAGACATGCCCCCTATGTAGGATACAGGGGCATGTCTCCGGTATTGACTTAACTAACTTCTTAGTACTTTTGGACAAGGCCAAAGTCCTTCATTGAACATATTTATTTTTGATGAGTAATTCACTGACTGAAGAGCCATATTGTTAAAGTGATTGTAAATTTTTTTATTTTTTTAAATAACAAACATGTTATACTTACCTGCTCTGTGCAGTGGTTTTGCACAAAGCGGCTCCAATTCTCCTTTTCTGGGGTGCCCCCCGTTGATGCTCCTAGCTTCTCCTCTTTATCGGGTGCCCCCAATGAGAGCCGCTTTCAATGGGGGTACCTGTGCGGGCATGTTCCCACTGCTGTCCATTGTCCATTGATGCAGACAGCAGGACTCTGCCCTGTCCCCCGTGTTACTGGATTTGATTGACAGCAGCGGGAGCAAATGGCTTCTGCTGCTATCAATCTATCCAATGAGGACCCGAGACAGTGGCTGGAGACACTGGGCTCGTGCTCATTGCTGGAACGATCAGGTTCAGGTAAAAAACATGGGGGGTCATTAAGGTGAAAAACCATGAGACTTTACAACCCCTTTAAAGTCCACTTTTCCTAACTAATTTATGTCCCTCCTCCAGCCTGTACTAGACTGGACAGTAAAAGGGGGAGCAGAAGTCTGACACTTGCTAGAGGGAACATGGCATCAAGGGGCTTATTCCTCCACATTTAGTGGGAGTGCTCTAAGATACAACCCTACTGGCAAAACATACAATCTCAAATAAGGGCTATTCTGGACATTGAGATGGAGTTACTGCTGCATGTCCCACCATTCCTCTCAACCATTACCGCAAGTTCGTATTGCCTCACTTACCCCACGCCACCTGACGGTAGCTCCAGACCCTTAGCCGATCCCGATCGGCCATTGTACTCGCGTACATGTTATCGAACTGCTTATTTCATGGAGTGTTGTTTTGTTATGTTTTGTTTTCAGTTGTTTCATTTTGTCCTCCCTCTCCTTATTCCCTCCTTGATTCTAATCCACGTTATAGGGTCTAAGTCACCTTTAGCATCACGCAGTAATGGCTTACTTGAGGTGATACATTTATGTTTTTGTTCATCAGTTCAATTATGGTTATGATGTTCTACTTGCCTCGACTCCCCTTTTTCCGATCATTATACTGTAAAACACAACTGACATATGGAGTTTTGCTTTATAACCTTTTGTATGTTAAATGATGAAAACTTTAAATAAAGATTGCGTAACAAAAAACAAAAGGGAGAGAACATCAGAACATCACATGGGCCTTTATAAGGAAGCCAGCCTTTCGCTGAAGTGCTGTTTGATCCTCAGCCTGTTACCTGTGTTCCTGTGTTCCCTTGCTCCTGTGATGCTTAGTTACCGACCTGGCTTGTTCCTGACCTGTCTCCTGCTTGTTCCAGTCTTCGACCTCGGCTTATCTTATGGATACCCTCTGCTTGCTTCTGTATTTGACCTCGGCTTTCCACCTGACTTTGTCTGCTCTGTTATCCACCTGGCTCCTGATCCTGGCTTGTACCGACTATCCTTCTGACACTGTGATTCTGCAGACGGTGACCTGCCACACCTCACAGGCTCCATCTGCCTGCTGCCTCTGCTCAATACATGTGCAGTATCCTTGAGTCATTCTACAAGGAACTCCACAGGTGACCTGTGCTACTTTGTGCCCGACTCCTCCTGTCTCACCTCCAGGGGAGTCCAGAACTTAGGGAAGCCCTCTCTCCATTGGCCTCCAGCACCCAGTATGTGATAGTACCTTAATTACCTGTGACCTGTAAAGACTAATAGAATATACAAAAGAATCAGCTGTGTGACACTTTCTTCACCTATTCCTATAGGCTCTATTAGAAAGCTTTAAATGACCACTTCTTATGACAGAATCACTCACTATCATCACCAGAGTAGCCTGGGTGTGACCACTGCATTGAGCCCTTAAATCGGGCAAAATCCTTATCTTAATGGCCCGTTAACTACAGAACAGCTAGAGAGGCTTCCTGTTGCAACAATTCATCTTATATGTGTTAATCCTTATGCTTAGGGTATCACTATTTTCCTGTGTAAATCAAGATAACATATAGTTAGCTTTTATGGTGCAGTACATATATCTGAGCACTGAATCTCTCCAATTCATTTCACTGAAAGCACCCGCTTACCCCATTTGACGTTTACTTAAGTAACTTAATTATCATTACCCAAGCAGGATTTTATTAATGGTGGCGCTGACACAGTCCACTTCCCCTGGGAAAAGGCAGCAGCCTGTAGATTACCAAAGGAGACAGCCGAGAGAGATGGGGTTGGAAGAAGAGAGGAATGGAGTAGAATAAGCATTGATCTCTTCAGTCTATTTCAGAGACTTTCACTACAGTTTAAAAACTGGTGATTTACAGCTTGTGACCCCTCTGACAGAGACATCAGCGGAAGGTCCCCTATAAATCTCAGGCGTGTGCCACTCGTCAGCACATTAACATTCAGTGACGCTGAGTAAGAACTAGCAGAGAAAACAAAGAAATGAAGCGAGCCACAACAAAATGCATTACAGGGGTCACCTTGTATCTAAACCTCATAATGCATTCATGTATAGAGTACAGCATATACACATAAAGCATTTAACGCCTATGAACCTTTCATAAACAAAACACTGGGTGGCATTTATGATGGACAAGAAGCAATAAAAAAAGCAAAGATCATACAAGGTTTATTCTGTTGCCTGGAAATTTGCATATCTGCAGCTTACCAAGCAATTTATGCTCAGGTGTTGTGGCAGAGTATGTACATTTATGTCTAAGAAGGACAGGCAGACGACTTTGAACATTTTTAGTCAACATTTTCATATAAGGAAAATACAAAAATGGTGAAATGGGAGATCTGGTAACAATCAGTGACACAATACAAGCAAGATTAAGTAGGCAAACAGAAAAGGGTCCGTAGCACAAAGCAGCTCCAGGAGATGGGTAAGAACACCCTCTACCCTTGGTTGCATTGCCAACACATCAAGGAATCATTTGGAAAGAGTTTATATCGACTACTGTAGATAGTTTTCAAACCCCTTGAAATTTCCCACATTTTGTCATGTTACAATCAAAAAATGTTATGTATTTTATTGGGTATATTTTATGTGATATACCAACACAAAGTGACTCATATTTGTGAAGTGGAAGGAAAATTATCATTTATTTTTTATTTATTTTTACAAATAAATATCTGAAAAGTGTGGTGTGCATTTGTATTTAGCCCCCTTTTACTCTGATACCCCTGACTCAAATCAGAAGTCACCTAATTAGTAAATAGAGTCCACCTGTGTGTAATTTAATCTCACTATAAATACAGCTGTTCTGTGAAGCCCTCAGAAGTTTGTTAGAGAACCTTAGTTAACAATCATCATGAAGGCCAAGAAACATACCAGACAGGTCAGGGATGCCGTTGTTGCAAAGTTTAAAGCAGGGTTAGGTTATTAAAAAATATCCCAAGCATCTCACAGAGCACTGTTAAATCCATCATCCGAAAAATGGAAAGAGCATCGCACAACTGCAAACCTACCAAGACATCGTCCACCTAAACTGACTGGGCTGGGCAAGGAGAGCATTAATCAGAGAAGCAGCCAAGAGGCCCATGGTAATTCTGGAGGAGCTGCAGAGATCCACAGATCAGGTAGGAGAATCTGTCCACAGGACAACTATTAGTCGTGCTCTCCGCAAATCTGCCCTTTATGGAAAAGACACAAGAAGAAAGCCATTGTTAAAAGAAATCCATAAGAAGTCCTGTTCGCAGTTAGCGAGAAGCCATGTGGGGGACACAGCAAAACATGTGGAAGAAGGTGCTCTGGTCAGATGAGACCAAATTTGAACTTTTTGACCTCAAAGCATAACACTATGTGTGGTGGAAAACTAACACTACACATCGCCCTGAACACACCATCCCCACCGTGAAACATGGTGGTGGCAGCATTTGGTTGTGGGGAAGCTCTTCTTCAGCAGGGACAGAAAAGCTGGTCAAAGTTGATAGGAAGATTGATGGAACCAAATTCAGGGCAATCTTAGAAAAAAACTTGTCTGCAAGGGTTTGAGACTGGGGTGGAAGTTCACCAGCTGGACAACGACCCTAAACATACAGCCAAAGCTACAATGAAATGGTTAAGATCAAAGCATATTCATGTGTTAGAATGGCTCGGTCAAAGTCCAGACCTAAATCCAATTGCTGTTCACAGATGCTCTTCATCAAATCTGACAGAGCTTGAGCTATTTTGCAAAGGAGAATAGGCAGAAATTTCACTCTCTAGATGTGCAAAGCTGGTGTTCCCCAGAGCTCCTAATGGTGGAGATGGATTTTGTTGCATGCTAGTACCAGGTCGCAGTCCACAGGATCGTCCCACAAAGAGGTGAGCAAGCCGAGGTCCAGTAGCAGATATAGCAGGTAGGGATCAAGAAGGGTAGTCAGTAAACAAGCCAAAATTTGTCAACGAGTGGTTACAGGTTGGGATCAAGCAGAAACATAGTCGAGGTCAGTAACAAGGGGTAGCGAAGATACGGACGGCAGCAGGAGTGACAAGAGCGAGATATTGGCTTTAGAGAGCACAATAATCTGGCAAACAGGTCGTACAGACACATGTCTTAAATCAGGAAGTTCAAAGGAAGAGCAAAGGGCCAGATTTACAAAGACTTACGCCGATACGCTGCGTAAGTACATGGATGCGCCGTATTCTTGTACTAAGATATGCCTGAATTTTGGCTTCCTACGACCGATGTAAGTCTCCTACGCCGTCGTATCTTGGGTGCATATTTACGCTGGCCGCTAGGGGCGCTTGCATTGATTTACGCGTTGAATATGTAAATGAGCGAGATACGACAATTCACGAACGTACTTGCGCCCGTCGCAGTAAGCTACGCCGTTTACATAAGGCGTACATCCGGCGTAAAGATAAAACACCTCTATAGGTGGGGCAACCCATGCAAAGGTATGGACGTCGGAACAGCCGTCGTATTTTACGTCGTTTACGTAAGTCGTACGTGAATGGGGCTGGGCGTAGGTTACGTTCACGTCGAACGCATTGAGCCGTCGTATCTTAGGGAGTATATGTAACGTGATTCTGAGCATGCGCGCACATGCGCCGTTCGTTCGGGAATTCATTTACATGGGGTCACGGCTAATTTTAATACAACACGCCCACTACCTTCCTAATTTGAATTAAACGGGCTTACGCCGGCCCATTTACGCTACGCCGACGTAACTTAGGGAGCAAGTGATTTGTGAATACTGTACTTGCCTCTCTATGTTACGTTGGCGTAGCGCATATGAGCTGCGCTACGCCCGCTTAAACATACGCTGCTCTACGTGAATCTGGCCTGACATTTTTTCAGAGCTATGTATATTCCTACATCATTCTAAGAACCTTGCAGTGTGTGAGACCTTGTAATAAAGCACTGGATCAGGCAATATGTTGCCTCCATGACTTTTTGGTGCACGATCTGTTCTGTTCAATATAGCTCCCCATATGAATTGAAGAAGTTCTCTCTTTATTGCCAGAAGGAATCCACTGGGTATTCGGTATGTATGGGGATGGTCTGGAAATAAGTACAAAAGACTAGGAAGTATGTTCATCTTTATTTAATTGTTCCTACCAAAGCAGGAGAAATATTTGGTACTGCAGCATTCAAGGTCCTCGTGAGTGTGGGACAAGAGGGGGAGAAAGTTGGCCTCAAGCATTTGTGTTAGCGCTCCCCAAGTAAGTGAACGATGAAATTGTCCATGCAAATGGAATATTCTTTTTATATACAGGGACAGAAATATTCATAGCTTGTCACTTGTTTAGAGTATCCTTAATGTAGAAGTTCTCCATAGCGATGAAGTTCTGCGAGTAAATTGGGTAGGGAAGTCTCAGGTACTGTATAGATATAATAAAAAGTAAGTAATCTGCATAAGTGTCAAATTTATGTTGGCACTGTTCAGCGGAACATCCTGTGATGTCAGGGTTGTTTCTTTTTTTGATGTAATAGGAGCTCCTGGCTGGTGCCATTGGAAAGAGAAAGATATTCTGAGACACATTTATGGCTCAAAGCTTTGTTAGGAATATACAGCTGTGCTCATAAGTTTACATATCCTGGCAGAATTTATGATTTATTGTCTATTTTTCAGAGAATATGAATGAAAACACAAAAACATTTATTTCGCTCATGGTTAGTGTTTGGCTTAAGCCATTTATTATCAATCAACTGTGTTTACTCTTTTAGATCATAATGGAAACAAAAACTACCCAAATGGCCCTGATCAAAAGTTTCAATACCCTGGTGATTTTGGCCTGATAACATGCACACAAGTTGACACAAAGGGGTTTGAATGGCTATTAAAGGTAACCCTCCTCACCTGTGATCTGTTTGTTTGTAATTAGTGTGTGTGTGTGTATGTGTATAAAAGGTCAATGTGTTTCTGGACTCCTGACAGACCCTTGCATCTTTCATCCAGTGCTGCACTGACGTTTCTGGGTTCTTTGTCATGGGGAAAGCAAAATAATTTTCTGCGGGAAAAGGTAGTTGAACTGTATAAAACAGGAAAGGGATATAAAAAGATATCCAAGGAATTGAGAATGCCAATCAATCAAACCCCAATCAGAAAAGGGGAAAATGAGAGGTTCTGTTGAAACCAAACCAAGGTCAGGTAAACCAACTAAAATTTCAGCCACAACTGCCAGGAAAATTAGTTTGGGATGCAAAAAAAAACACAAATAACTTCAGGTGAAATACAGGACTCTGTGAAAACATGTGGTGTGACTGTATCAAGATGCGCAATAAGGAGGCACTTGAAGAAAGATGGGCTGCATGGTCGAGTCGCCAGAATAAATCTATTACTATGCAAACGCCACAAAGTATCCCGCTTACAATACACCAATCAGCACAGAGACAAGACTCAAACCTTCTGCCACAAAGCCATTTGGAGTGATTAGACCAAAATAATTATTTTTTGGCCACAACCATAAACACTACATTTGGAGAGGAGTATACAAGGCCTACGATGAAAGGTACGGAGGTGGATCGCTGATGTTTTGGGGATGTGAGAGCTACAAAGGCACAGGAAATTTGGTCAAAATTTATGGCAAGATGAATGCAGTATGATATCAAACAATACTAGAGGAACATTTGCATTCATCAGCCAGGAAGCTGCGCATGGGACGTACTTGGACATTCCAACATGACAATGATCCAAAACACAATTCCAACTCGACCTGTCATTGGCTACAGCAGAATAAATTTAAGGTTCTGGATTGGCCATCTCAGTCTCCTGACCTCAATATCATTGAACCACTCTGGGGAGATCTCAAACGTGCCGTTCATGAAAGACAGTTAAAGAATTTACAGGAACTGGAGGCTTTTTGCCAAGATGAATGGACAGATTTACCATCTGAGAAGATAAAGAGCCTCATCCACAAATATCACAACAGACTTCAAGCTGTCATTGATGTTAAAGGGGACAATACACGGTATTAAGAACTGGGGTATGTAAACTTTTGATCAGGGTCATTTGGGTAGTTTCTATTGCCATTATGATTTAAAAAGAGTAAACACAGTTGATTGATACTAAATGGCTTCAGCCAAACACTAACCATGAGTGAAAGAAAAGTTTTTGTGTTATCATTCATATTCTCTGAAAAATGGCCAAGAAATCATAAATTCTACCAGGGTATTTAAACTTATGAGCACAACTGTATATCCCTTTGATTTATTTTTTACATATTATGGCCCAAACCTAAGCGTCGAAGGGTAGCTTAAATAAAATTAGCCTTGAGACTTCTGCATTACTGTACTCTGATCTTGGAAATTATTAGTGAATAGACAGAAAATATACAACTTTCACATGGTGGGCATACCCAAAAATTCTCATTTGCCTGCTCACCCATCACCCCACCTTACACACCTTCCTACTGGCTAATGACATCATAACTCACACAGTTATGGATGGGGGGGGGGGGTGGCTGTTAAAGAGAGTTAAGGCAAACTCCAGGAAAAACTGAAGTATTAGGCAGGTCATCCATAATCCTTGTATGCATCTCAAGTTTTTTTTATTTTTGTTTTTTATTGCTCACTGGCAAACATCTTTATTTTTTAGACTGTTAGCCATTTGCTGAAATCAGTTGCCATAATTGTAGCTATCGCTGTATTCGGTGGTCCCACTCTCCTTTCTGTTTTCTCAGTAAATAATTTCCAGTGTAACCTGGAAGACAGCACATGAGTTTTCTTAGCGAGCTTGATTAGACAAGAAACCCGCATTTGGCCTTTAATACATTAGCATAATGTCAATGCTCATTAGACGCTATTGGGACTTCTTAGTTGAGGGGAAGGTCATAGCAAAGGAGAAAGCAAAGTGTACAGAAGATGCATGCTATACGTCTTTGATTTCCTAGAAAACAGTATTGATGCTGCTCTAAATATATACCAGGCAGGAAGCAGTCAATGTGATTGATTGGGAGCCTAGGAGTACCCAGACCCAGAGGAAGTCATGTGACTGTGTGGCAGAGGCAATATGACTCTTGTCATGCTGATGAAGAACTAAAAGTTCTAGCATGTCCTCCTGTTCAGGGCCTGCAAGGTGCTCATTCTGAATGACAGAAAGGTGCCTGCTTTCAGGTGAGAGCTAAACTTTAGTTTAATTTTAATTAGGGTAATGTACACCTTGCAGCAATCCTAGTTTTAATGTCATTGTTATAACTGAATGTCTCAGTCCAAGCCAGCCATCCTCAACAAGAGTTCTGTGGAACCCTAAGGTTCCTCTAGAGCAGGGTTTCTCAAGCAGGGTTCAATTGTACCCTAGGGTTTATCCAGAGGTTGCTAGGGGTTGCTTAAGCAATTCGCACCTCTCAGATAAGTTTCTACTGATACACTTTTTAGCTATCTATAAAGGGCTAATTCTTCCCAATGTCCACAAGTGTAAGGAGAATTCTTCCCACTGACCATCACACTAATGTATCATGAGTTGTAGATATAGTATTTTTTAGCAGGTGTTTCCTGAGACTGTAAAGTTATTTCAAGGGTTTCTCTGTGTTGAAAAGGTTGAGAAAGGCTGCTCTAGAGGTTGCTTAAGCTGTGTCTGATTGACCTCCCATCTGATGGTGCCTACATAGTTACTGGTCCAGTGCCATACGTCAGAGCCAGCAGCAAGACACTAATGATATTTTTCATTGTCCATCAAGCTGACCATAGTGTGGACATTCTTTCCATTGACCACCAATGTGTGGGAATTATTCACACTGACCCCCACCCCCATTGAATTATTTTAGCAGAGGTCCCTTGAAAACTGAAAATTATTTCAAGGCTTCCCTAACTGGGCAGCCTTACTAAACAAAAAAACAAAGCCAATATACTGCCTATAATAAGTAAAAAAATTAAATTGATATTAAAGGCAGAATTATAAATTCAAAAAAAATTCATGCTTACCAGCCCTTCTTGGGTCCCCCACCGGCACTTCTGGCCCCTCCCTCCTGCCGAGTGCAAGCAGCTTGCTATGGGGGCACCCGAGCAGTCTAGGGGGCCCTTTCACACGGATGTGTAAGTGTACTGGCTCCGTTTTGCTCAGCAGGGATCACTCCATTGATCCCTGATGAGCAAGCAGATGACAGGTCTGTCTCTGCACACTGCAGGGACCGACCTGTCAGAGCCCTGCTCTCCTCTATGGAGGATCGGATGAAGACGGACCGATCTGCCAGACGGATGGAAAATAGGGTTTCCATCCTTCACAGTTTGGCGGATAGGAGCGGGTCGGATGTCAGCGGGCATGTCACCGCTGACATCCTTCGCTCCATAGAGGTGCACGGAGCATCCTGAACTGTTCACCCGTGTAAAAGGGGCCTTGCTCCCAAGCTGTTGCTCTGTGTGTCCATTCAAACACTGAGTGCAGCTCAGCCCTGCCCCCACTCTCTATGCATTGGCTCACTGGCTGTGATTGACAGTAGCGTGAGCCAATGGCTCCCACTGCTGTCTCAAGCCTCGTACACACGACCGAGGAACTCGACGGGCGAAACATCGTTTTCCTCGTTGAGTTCCTTGTTAGGCTGTCGAGGAACTCGACAAGCCAATTTTCTCCATTCCCGTCGAGGAAATAGAGAACTTGCTCTCTTTTTGGCTCGTCGAGTTTCTCAACAGTTTCCTCGACGAAAATGTACACACGACCGGTTTCCTCGGCAAAAAAATATCTCCCAGCAAGTTTCTTACTGTTTTTTGCGAGAAACTCGGTCGTGTGTACGAGGCTTAAGCCAATGAGAAGGAAGAGACCTGGGAGAGCCGCTACTCTTGTGCACATCGCTGGATTGGGATGGGTCTCAGGTAAGTATTGGGGGGGGGGGGGCTGCTGCACAAAAAAGGCTTTTTACCTTGAGCCTTTACAACCACTTTAATCTCTGTGTATCATCTGAGGCTGTTCACTTCACTGGGTGCATGGGGGGTTTAAATCCACTTTAAATGAAAACTCTGGGCAGCAACGCAACAAATAAAATTGAGCTGATGAAGAATATAATGCTAATTTTGTCTAGGGGATGATCTAAATAAAAGAGTTATACTTGCCCTATTGTATGGTCCCATGACAGCCGGTAATCCTTTCCACCTCTCTCCAGTGCCAGAATGTGGGCTGGCACTCCTATATCAGGATATGTTAATACAGAGCAGGGACTACCCAGACATAAGTTATTGACTGCTAAATGGATGATTTGGTTATTTAATAGCATTCGACAATTCCTTTGTATAAAGGGAATTCTGTATTTCAGAGATTTGAATCTGGCTGGCAGATGTAATACGTGAACTTCGGTGTGAGTTATTGTTTTGGGATGGATCAGATCCCAGTGATTCCGTATCCAGGCCAATGCATGGAGGCTCTTCAAATTATTGTTCTGAGGTTTAGTAATTCCCAGCTTCAGACATTCTTTTTTTATGTACATAAAATGTGTTTTATCGACATAGTGTAAATGTGTACGGTAACTGTAGAGTGACCTGAAGATGAATCCTTCATATTCAGTGCTTGTACTTAGCACTTCACTTGAACTGTACTTCATGAGCCTTTGCTCTGCCTTGGTAAATCCCTCAATCTGCAATACTTCTCTGCATGCTTTTATTGATTATGTTATTTTAGGTCATGTGAAAACATTTGACAAAGGCATACTCTGCATAATAATAGATAAAAGATGACAATGAATCCCGTTTTGTAGAACACAGACATTTAATGGCATTTAATGAGAAAAAGAAATGCATTACAGAGGCACAAGATTTTGAAAGCGAGGAATCCAACTCCGCCATTAAACGACATGCTCATATTGAATATATTTTGATATCCTGGAAACTTTCAAATAACTCCAGGTAGTGAACATTAAAAATATAAGCCACAAAATTCATTAAAGAATTATAAAAAAAAACTGAGTACATTTACCCTGCTAGAAATTGCAAACACATTTGGACATCAATTAGTACCTTATACAGCATTCCTGATCAAAGTGGGATTCTGGGCACCTTGCCCCATTCCACCAAAGCTTGTCTCTGCATTAAAGTATAACTAAAGGCATTTTTGTTTCGTTTTGGATAGAGTAGAGAGGGACCTGTCAGGTTTTTATTGCTTTCTGTGCCCCGTAGAGAGTCACACACACACTTGGGTTGATTTACTAAAGGAAAAGAGAACGTTAAAACGGAGGTCCACACAAAAAGTGAACCTCCGCTTTTCGGAAATAAATATAATACAGGTATTTGCACCCACTTCTGGGCATAGACTCTTGCGGGAGTCATTCCCCTTCTCGTCGGCTGCCGACATCGTGGGCACCCTGGACAGGTAAGTGTCCATTTATTAAAAGTCAGCAGCTGCAGTATTTGTAGCTGCTGGCTTTTAATATACATATTTTATTTTTAGGCGGACCTCCGCTTTAACTAAGCAAACAGATTAAAGAGGAGTTCCACCTAAAAATGGAACTTCCTCTTAACCCACTCCTCGCCCCCTTACATGCCACATTTGGCATGTAATTTTTTTGGGGGGGAGTGGGGGCTTCAGGACAAGGGGACTTCCTGTCCCACTTCCTCCTTCCGCAGAGGGGCTGGAAAGGCGATTAGCTTAATCGCCTTTTCACAGCCCCTCCCTGTAGGCGAGCGCCTGTCCAATCGGACGGCGCCGCTCGCACATGCGCACTGCCGCTCGCGCATGCGCAGTGGGTGCCCGGCCATGAAGCCGAAAGCTGTCACTGCCGGGTGCCCACACTAGGCATGAAGGCGCCGGCCGGCGCGTCGCTGGAGCCGTGGAGCAGGTAAGTGTCAGTTTATTAAAAGCCAGCAGCTACACTTTTTGTAGCGGCTGACTTTTAATAAACTTAAAAAAAGTGTGGAAAACCCCTTTAAGGTGAAGATGTATTCACTGAGAAGACCCAGTCAATCTCTTCTATCTGTATTAATCACTTCTGACAGATTATTCCAACACCACAGAATCTCAGGAGACAGCCCCCCCCCCTTTTCCACCAGCACACAGAAGATGATTGACACCCTCAGCTGTGCCTGTTTCCATATGAGACTGTGTAGAGTTTTTTTTTTTCTATTCCTTCCACTCAGGTCTCAGATTACACTCGGTTCTCTGCTCTATGATGTGCAGTGTGACATCAGATCCCCGCCCTCTACCTCCTCGGGCTGAGAAATAGCCTTGATCTATGTGTTTAGGCCCCCTTTCACAATGTCAGAGTCTGCCAGATTTGCCTGCTCAGCAGCGATCTCTCTGCTGATCCCTGCTGAGCAGGCAGATGATAGGTCTGTGTTCACTCTGCATCAGTGGATACAGCCTGCTTTCCTATATGGGGGTGATCAGATAGAAAGAAACCCCCTGGCTGTTTCCATCGGCCTGCCATCCGATCCATCTCTCTGTTTTTAGCGGACTGTATCAGATTGGATGTCGGCAGGTGTCAATGGACAAAAGTCCATTGACATCTGCCGCTCTATAGAGGCCAGTGGGTGGTCCGATTGGGTCCGCCTGAAAAACTGACCGGTGCACTCGACCAGTCCGTCCGTGTGAAAGCTGTAGATAAACAGGTACAACATATGTAGAAGGATTTGTCATCTCTGTATATCACTTGAGGCTATCCACTTTAAAGGGCATGTAAGAGTAAAAGTGAACCATCTCTAATCCTTTAGTAAATCAACCTTTATGTGTCCTGTTTATTGTTATTATCGAGAGTGAAAGTAAAAGCTAATCCCAAATTTTGTGTTGTTACAAGAACAGGAATAGAGGGGGAATCTTCCAGATTTAGTTCTGAGGACAACAAAAGATTCCATCACTCTGGAGAGATTTCATTCTACGTTCTATTTTGGCTATGGGACAGGAAATAAAGGGAAATATCCCTAATAGGATACAGATAGCAAAAAAATCGCATTAATATTATAATAGTTTTTCTATGGTAATAAGGGGCGTAACATAGGCAGGCTTATTCTAACCAGGACTCAAAGTAATTCAAACTTGTAATGAAAATGTTATTAGTGTCGTGTGCACAATGAGTGGAGTGTGCAATACATATGCAAAGCATACAAAATAGAATACGATTTTATACAGAATTGACACATTTCCTTTACACAAGGCATTACCTGCATGCTAATAAGGTATTGGATCAAGTAGTTTGGGGCAGAAGAAATCCCCTTATATTAATACAGTTTCAGTGTTCTTGAGAAGAATTCAGACAAACCATTATGTGGGTGGGAAGGGGGCGATTTACCTTCCCTGCAAGAAAAAAAATGTAAAGAGGATATACAGGCAAATAGACTGTGCACTCTGCAAGTGCAGTTGCTCCAGAGCTTGGTAAATGAGGAGAAGCTCTGCTGACTTCCCTCATCCAATCATTGTGCAAGCAAAATGCTGTTTTTTTTCCTTGTACAGTGCAACCTTGGATTACGAGTATAATCCGTTCCAGGAGAATGCTCGTAATCCAAAGTACTCGCATATCAAAGCGAGTTTCTCCATTGAAGTCAATGGAAACGAAAATAATTTGTTCCGCATTGACTTCAATAGCATGCAATACCGCATCCGGCCAGAGGCGGGGGGCGCCGAAGAGCCTCGTAAACGGCCGGAAAGGCCCGAGGACAGTTCGGCTGACCTCGGTAAGCCTCGGAAAGACTCCGTTCACGAGCCTTTCCGAGGTTTGCTGAGGTCAGCCGAACTGTCCTCAGGCCTTTCCGGCCATTTCCGGAACAGCGCCCATCGGCGCCAGCGCTCCCCACCTCTGCCCAAGCGCGGTACTGCACACCGCTTTGGGCTAAATCCTGTCCGTTTTGCGAGACAGCACTCACAAACCGAGTCAGGATTTTAGGAAACACAGCGCTCGTATTGTGAAACGCTCGTTAACCACGTTACTCGCAATCTGAGGTTCCACTGTATATGATTGGGTATTCTTTGTGAAGTGAAACATCACCTTGTTTACTAAGCTATGGAGCAACTGCACTTGTAAAGTGCATTGTCTATTTGCCCTTAGTAAATAAATCCCATTGTATATGTATATTATCTTTAGTGGCATGTTAGGGATAGAAGGACAAGATCATCATTTTACATCTTAAAGCGGTTGTTCACCCACAAAAAAAATTTTAACCTTAGATTCATGCTCATTTTGTCTAGGGGAATCGGCTAGTTTTTTTTAAAACGAAGCAGTACTTACCATTTTAGAGATGCATCTTCTCCGCCGCTTCCGGGTATGGTCTTCGGGACTGGGTGTTCCTATTTGATTGACAGTCTTCCGACAGGCTTCCGACGGTCGCATCTATCGCGTCACGAGTAGCCGAAAGAAGCCGAACGTCGGTGTGGCTCTATACGGCGCCTGCGCACCGACGGTCGGCTACTTTCGGAAAATCGTGACGCGATAGATGCGACCGTCGGAAGCCTGTCGGAACCCTTTTATTCAAGAAGGAACGCCCAGACCCGAAGACCATACCCGGAAGCGGCGGAGAAGATGCATCTCTAAAACGGTAAGTACTGCTTCGTTTTTAAAAAAACTAGCCGATTCCCCTAGACAAAATGAGCATCAATCTAATGTTAAAATTTTTTTTGCGGGTGAAATACCGCTTTAAATCACATGTGATCCCAGTCTCAGGCCCTGACCATGGAATATGACTAGTTTAACACTTGTTTACTCTTAAGGCTCCATTCACACCTAGGAGTATTGTCGCCTGTAGCGCGACGCTATTGCAGCCTGCAATACGCTGGAGGGGTGATTTAATATTGTCGGCTATGGAGATGGTTCACATCTCCACGCCGAAACGCTGTACGCCTGAAGCTCAAAACAAGTCCCGGACCTTTTTTTCAGGCGGCGTTCGGCATAGCCGACAATGTTGATCACCCCTCCGGCGTATGTTAGACTTAAAAAATTCCGCGTTTTGTTGCGGCAAATCGCGGGACAAAGCGCTGCAATTTGACACGGCAAATCGCGGTAACATACGCCGCGTTCAGGTGTGAATGCAGCCTTAGAGGCATATACGATGCACTTAGCTGCAGCCAGTACAATGATAACATGTTTTCTTAAAACGCTCTCCATTTCCCTGACTCCCTACACAGTGCTGAGATCAATGCGAAGAGGATATTGAGATTATTAATCGTCTAAAGCCTCACTTATACAGAATTGACTATAGCAAGCACTTAATGGATCAAGCACTGCCCTCCAGATCAGAGCAGAGGCGGCTGATGAAGTGTCCTGAGACGTCACTCGCTATCGTTCGACTATCGATAGTGGCCCCGGTGGCCGTTTGTCTTTTGAGTTCTTGGTGACGAATCTTCCTCATCCTCCGGCTGGAACAGGCGTCTGCGTGATCAATGCACAGCTGCAGCTGGTTGAAGGGGACCAAATCCATCCAACAGTTGATCTGGTTCCATTTTACCAGCTTCAGCAAAGCATTTAGGCGTGAGAAGATTGGCGATGTGCAAGTCACTTCCTATCAGAGAAAAATGAAAACTTTTTTCCTTTATAAGCTAATATACAGCAGCCACATCAATATACTTGTCACACACAATAGACACATAAAACTGTATTGTAACAGACACAATTGGTAAGGCAACTCGGGCCACATATGTTAACGTGTGTCTATGGTCAAAATGTAAAATCATATACTAATTTGCACATTGCATTTCAATTATTTCCAGTCTACTCCTATTAATCAGAATGATGTTTGCAAATTTGCTTTGTGAAGATCCTTGAATTTTATAACACGTATTCACTATGCCCTGTGAGTAGGCAATGCTGTGTCACACATTTCTCAGAGCCTCTCTTCTGAACTACAGAGGTACTGAGAGGAGTAGTTTCAGGAGGCACAGTAAGTACAGGAATCAGTGCCTGTAGAGAACAAGGTACCATGGGATATGTAGTCCTTAGTAGTAAAATATAAACAGCAGAGGAGAATATGCAAAGTATGCAGGGAAGTTGTGGAAAGAGAACAGCTGCAGACAGGCGCCGATCTCCGCCCCCGTGCGTCGTAACGTCACAGGCAACGGAGCTCGGCGGCACACGGGCACTGTGTAAATCGAGCGAGGAGACAGCTCACTCACACAGCGGGGGGCCATTGCAGGATCCAGGGGACAAGGTAAGTAAAGTCCGCCTGCATACTGTGATGTGATCCCAAGTCTGGCTCCGGGATACCGCTAATGGTACTGGATTTCCACTTTGAGCCAGACTCGGGAATACCGCCAGGGAGGTTAAAGCACTAATAGGAAGGTTAGGAAAGGCATAGGGCAGGCTCCGTTGAAGTCCGACTGCTCAGTGGGGAATCTGTTTGCTGATCCCGGCTGAGCAGGCGGATGGCTGGTCTGTGTCCGCCCTGCATAAGCTCCATAGGTCGCTCTCCTCTATGGGTGATCGGATGTAAACGGACCCTCTGTCTGTTTACACCCGACTGTCATCCGATCTGTCAGACAGATCCATCTTTTTTTTAGCAGGCAGGATTGGATCAGATGTCGGTGGCTGTTAATGGACACATGTCCATTGACATCGGCTGCTCCATAGAGGATAATGTATGGTTTGATCGGGTCTGCCTTAAAAACTGACAGGTAGACCCGATCGGTCCAGCCATGCGAAAGAGCCCCAAAGGTAACATATGCATGTACTGACTTTGAAATGAACACAGGCCTGAGGCTGGGTACTTTAATGACAAAATATATTTATACATTCACCCCCTTCATTTGTAAACTGGTAAAGGGTCTCCACTTCCAGTATTGCACACCCTTCTCCACCTCTCTCTCTCTCTTTGAGAAAACAGTTTTAACTGCTTCTGGACCAGCCGCCACAGTTATACTGCGGCAGGCTGGCTCCCCTGCGAGAGCCATCGCAGCTGTACGTCGGCTCTTTAAGATGCCTCGGCGGCACCCGTGATCGCTCGTTACAGAACTAGAATGGGGATGTGTGTGTGTGTAAACACACAAATCCTGGTTCTGTCAGGGGCGAGGAGACTGATTGTGTGTTCATACAATGTATGAACACCGATCAATCTCTTCCCCTAGTCAGCCCCATCCCACCCTACAGTTAGAACACACATTAGGGAACACAGTTAACCCCTTGATCACTCCCTAGTGTTAAGCCCTTCCCTGCCAGTGTAATTTATACAGTAATCAGTGCATTTTTATAGCACTGATCGCTGTATTACTGTCAGTGGTCCCAAAAATGTGTCAAGTGTCCAATTTGTCCACCGCAATATCGCAGTCCCGATAAAATTGGCTGATCGCCGCCATTACTAGTAAAAAAATAATAATAATAATAAAAATGGCATAAAACTACCCCCTATTTTGTAAAACTTTTGCGCAAACCAATCAATATACGCTTATTGCGATTTATGTATTTTTTTTTTACCAAAAATAAGTAGAAGAATACATATCGGCCTAAACTGAGGATTTTTTTTGGGGATATTTATTATAGCAAAAAAAAAAAAGATGTTATTTTTTTCAAAATGTTCGCTCTTCTTTTGTTTATAGCGCAACAAATTAAAACCGCAGGAGGTGATGAAATACCACCAAAAGAAAGCTCTATTTGTGGACGTCAATTTTGTATGGGTAGAGCGTCGCACGAAAGCGCAATTGTCAGTTAAAGCGACGCAGTGCCGAATCGCAAAAAAATTACCTGGTCATTGGGCAGCGAAATGGTCCGGGGTTAAAGTGGTTAAATGATAGATAAGGCAGTCCTGGGGATAGCCCAAGTTGTTGTCATTCACAAAGTCATGACGGGAAGAGGAATCTCAGGACGTTCCCATGCTTGCATTCCATTCAGGTATTAGGAAATCCATCACTGTGGAAGTCAAGTCTGCACACCAAAACGTGGCACTACGGGCTCTGAGGGCTTCTTTTGGAAACCGGTAAAGTGATTCCCATTATTAGGGAAGCAGATCAGTGATCGGCCATAGTGGAGTATCGGTAATGAACCACAGAGAAAAAATAAGATAAAACTAATTAGTTTTTTCCTTCAGACGTTGCCACCATCCCAAAATAGTAGGAATAAACCCTAAAAGGGCATGGGTACACCCTGGTACAGCGGGATTTTAAGGGCGAACATAGTGGAAATTACTCCTTGTATGTCATCCTGCTCTCCCCCTGCGGATTTATATACAGCACATGCAAGTGCAAAGACCTGATGACATCAAACCCTGCTGACGATCGGATTCTTCATATTGCAGAATAAATAAATAATCAGCAAATTAAGATACAAGATTGTGCCACTTATTTAGTGGCCTTATGGGAGACACAAAATACTGAAGGAAAATCCCACAACTCGAGTCTTGGATAGACATAAAACCTGCCAGGTTGCTCATCCTCATAACAGCTACTACATATACTGTATAAATTTTTTTTTTATGACGTGTGTAGACTGTATTTGTGTACTTGCATGTGGTTTTTCAACTAAAACACATGAATAAATTATTATTGCACACAGTTTTGCCTTAAACACTACAAACAAAAGGTTTATCTTTTAACAAATTGTGTTTTTTTTTTTTTTTTTTAAACACGGCAACAATTAAATGGGTTTTAAAACATCTGCTGACTACATAATCCCATGCAGTGTAGTGCGCTCAGCATTTTTACACAGCTCCGGCTTCTAAATACTGCTTTCTATGGCAAAACCCCAGCCTCCCCCTTACAATCAATAGAAGATGAGACACCATGAAAATGCAATATGAGTCCAATTAGTTATAATTGGAGCAAATGGTGATGTAGATAAACTGGTGGAGTAAGATGTATTTGCTCTGAACGCCGGGCGCGTATTTCAACGCTGTGTGCACCTCGCGTCCGGGTCCTCCTAATCCCATCTTGAGAGATGAAGCTGTTTGGGGACATATGTTACAACAGCTATCCTCATTACTCAGGACAGAATTAAAGTGTTTTTGCAAATTGCTGTTTTTATTACTCTTCTCGTTCAGATCAGTGTATTATGACAGTCTCCTACTGCGCCAAAGTGTAAGACATCATATCTTAAATCTTTAAACCTCCAAGTGCAGGCCAGAATTACTCTAGATACAAGAACTGCTATTGGCCCTAAATGGCTGCATTGGTCCTGGACTCCAGTACAACATGCATCTGTGGTAGAGAGAAATAAAGACAGAGCCATTCTACTGCTTTGAAGACTCCGAAGAACAACCATAAAATCTTATGCTCTACTACAGTGATATTAAATGTATATATATGTATGCACTATGGCCAAGATTCACAGAGTGTGGGCGCACATTACGCCGCCGTAGAGTAACCAATGTACGCTATGCCAACGCAGCGCAGAGAGGCAAGCAATGCCTTCAGCAAGCCAGTGCTCCCAACGCTGCGCCAGCGTGGCGTGGGTTTCGAAGGCGTACGCCAGCGTATGTGGAAGTGGGCGTGACCCATGCAAATGAGGTGTGACCCCATGCAAATGATAGTTCGAGCGCCAGACAGATACGTATCACGAACTGCGCCGTGACGTGGACGCATCCCCCTGCGCCTGCTCACAACCACGTCGGAACAACTGCCTAAACTACGCCGGATCACCTACGCCCAGCCAGACACATGTCCAACGTAAAATACGCCGGCTTGTGTTCCATGGTGCAGACCTTTGCATGTCTGCTGCTGGGTTGCACCTCCTTTATGGGGAATAACTTCACGCCGGACGTACAACTTACGCGCACCTCGCGAAGCCTGCGTCGGGCGCACGCAGGTTTGTGAATTGCCGTATTTCCCTCATTTGCATGTTTGAATGGCTAATCAATAGGAGCGGCACCATACACCCAGCCTAAATGTGCTCCCACCCTACGCCGGCGTAAGCAAGCTACGTCGGCGGGGTGTAGCCTGGTTTTAGGCGCATATCTGTTTGTGGGTCTGGCGCACAGATACGACGGCGCACATTTGCGCTTACGTCGGCGTAACTTGTTATACGTCGGCGTAAGTGCTTTGTGAATCTGGGCCTTATTGACACTGGCAGGTGGCACTGATTGGCAGATGGCACTAATTGGCACGTGGCACAGGCAGGTGGCACTGGTTGGCACTGACTGGCAGGTGGCACTAATTGGCACTGGCAGGTGGCACTGGATGGCAATAGTTAGTACTGGCAGATGGCACTGGTTGGCATTGGCAGGTGGCACTGATGGCTTTAGTTGGCATAGTCTGTGCGCAGGCGCCGTGAAGAGCCGAGACCTACTCCGGCTGTCTTCAGGGAGCGTGACGTGCCAGAGCCGGCCGTCAATCACCCTCCCTCTTGAAAGGAACGCCCATTCCCCGCAGGCAGTCGGAATCTTCTATGTACGATTACACAGTGAGTACGGGGATAAAAAAATTAAGACAGGCATACTGTAGCTCGCGCTACTATGCCTAATTTTATGCTAAAAAGTTGTTCTGCAGGGTGAACCACCGCTTTAAACTCAAATTATTGGGGTCAATACTTACCATACTATGCCAATACTTGACACCCCTTTGTGCCAGATTTGGCTAAGGAGGGTGGTAAAATGTTAGCACCTAAAAGTATGCTTCCCACTTTGTAAGTTATTTCTGTCATTTCCCCTGACAGTAAAGCTGTGGTGTGTAATCATAATAATAGGCACAATGAAAATTCAACTAAACATCTGGATAACAGAGGCAGTATGCAGTTTTCAATCACTGTAATCATTTTATGTCATTTTTTTGAAACACAAGAAGTTATCTGCTTCACCGTCGTCACATGGCAGCGGGGAGCCTGGTTGGGACAGCTTCAATGTAAAGCCGCCTGGTGGTGTGCACTATAGAGAGCTGGAAATTTGCTGACACAAGCTGGATCAAGGTCACAGTCAGGACAAGCTGCACATTGTCAGGGATGGAACGTGAGCTCAGGCCGATCTCTCTACACGCTAATATGGATAGGACGGTGCTGCTGACAGCCACACTGCTCTGTGCAGGGGGGTCCTGGAGACCCCACACTGCAGCACTGTGGGTGTATATTACTAGAAGATTGTGCATCATTCCCCCTGCATTCTACCATGCACTGTGGGCATTTTAGTGGCTTGAATTACACAGTACAGTGTGGATCATTATTCATCTAAACAACATTCGGATTTTCCTATATTCACAGAGATTGCATTTGAAATATGTTTACACTTTACATGGCGTTTGTATAAATTTGTACTGCAATCATGATGCTTTTGTGATGCGTTCACCTTGTGTTGTATTTGTTTTTACAATGCAGGTTTTACAAAAACCCTACATTATAGGGGTTGATTTACTAAAACTAGGGAGTGCAAATTCTTGTTCAGCTCTGCATTCTTTGCTAATTGTGTTCAATTATGAATAAAAATGTCTTTACCATAATACCTTGTATATTTTGAAATTAATTTAACTAGTGCCTAAAAAGTCCACCCAGTGGAATTCCTTTCCGTTCTCTATTTGTTACTACTGGGGTTGATTTACTAAAACTGAAGAGTGCAAAATTTGGCGCAGCTCTGCACAGAAACCAATCAGCTTCCAGGTTTTATCGTTAAAGCTTAATTGAACAAGCTGAAGTTAGAAGCTGGTTGGTTACCATGTACAGCAGCACCAGACATCGCACTCTCCAGTTTTAGTAAATGAACCCCAATGTGATAAATACCATACACAACCATATCAGCCGTAAACCGTATCGGCCTAAACTGAGGAAAAAAATTGTTTTTTTATATATTTTTGGGGGATATTTATTATGGCAAAAAGTAAAAAATATTCATTTTTTTCAAAATTGTCACTCTATTTTTGTTTATAGCGCAAAAACTAAAAACCGCACAGATGATCAAATACCACCAAAAGAAAGCTCTATTTGTGGGGAAAAAACTACGCCAATTTTATTTGGAAGCCAAGTCGCACGACCGCGCAATTGTCAGTTAAAGCAATGCAGTGCCGAATCGCAAAAAGTGGCCTGGTCTTTGACCAGCAATATGGACCGGGGGTTAAGTGGTTAAAGGAATTAATTTAGAAAATAAAAAACGAACCTTTAAAAAATGTATACTTAAGCAGCCCCGACCCACCTTTTCTGGGGTGCCCCGCTGGCACTCCTGGCTCCTCCCCTTCATTGGGTGCCCCCACGGAAAGCCACTTTCCATTGGGCTTCACTTCCTGATTCCCTTACCCAAGATGGCGGCGCCTCCACCTGGGAGCCGAAGGACAGATTGGCTTCGGGTGAGGACATTGCGGGCACCCTGGGCAGGTAAGTGTTCCAATATTAAAAGTCAGCAGCTGCAGGATTTATAGCTGCTGACTTTAAATAATAATTTTTTGGGGCGGAACTCCACTTTTGTGTTTTTTCACCTTAATGCATCCTATGTTGGAGGGGTTGCATCCTATGTATAGGGTTGTAAAGGTTAAACACCTTGCAGTGTCCACCCCCCCAGCCCCCTCGTTTTACTTACCCAAGCCCCAAATTTCCGTGGGCGTGTCCCTGCCGTCCTTCTCTCCACAGAGTCCCGGCTTTGATTGGATAGATTGATAGCAGCGCAGCCTTTGGCTCCTGCTGCTGTCAATCAAATCCAATGACGCGGGTGACAGGGGTGGGGCCGAGTCATACACACAACGATGCCGAGTGTATGACTCAGGTGCACGCGCGCAAGGTAACCCACTCGGGAGAGCGCTTCTCCTAGGGTGTTATCTAATGTGGGGAGGAGCCGCTGAGGGCCCCCAGAAGAGGAGGATTAGGGCCACTCTGCAAAACGAACTGCACAGTGGAGGTAAGTATGATATGTTTGTTATTTTTAAGGTTGTCTTCCCACCCGCTTTACAGCTTCTCCTTTCCTGTTTACTTTTGATTTCTAAGAACTATATATCCCATGATACCTTGCTGCCTATAAGCAGTGATTCCTGTACTGACTCCGCCTCCTTAAACTCCTCCTCTCAGCATCTCTGTAGTCCAGAAGGCAGGCTTTGAGAAATGTGTGTCCACTCGCAGTACAAACGTGTTACAGAATTCAAGGAAGTCAGTGTGTGGGGATCTTCACAAAGTAACTTTATAAACTTCAACATCATCCAGATTAATAGGAGTAGGGTAGAAATCATTGAAATACAATATGAACATCAATACAATGATTTTGAATGTTGACCATAGATTTGTTTAACCCTGCAGGAAGAGACCTTTCACATGAATCTGCGACCCATTCCTCAGATCCTCACACGGTGGTCAGCTATGGGCGCCGCCCCGTCTTCACATTTGACACTTCCATTTGTTAGATACCCGTTCTCCTGCTTCATGCTGTGGTTCCACCCTTCAGCCCAAATATTTCTACAGGATATAATAGTGGCTTATGTGTCAGGAGATGGAACCATAGCACGTAGCAGAGAACTAGGCATTCAGGTCTCCAAGAGGTGTTCTAAGTGAAGATTCTGGGTATTGGGTGGCAGGACAGGTGGGTAATAAAGGTCTTTTATAGCATTTTTTTAAAACAATCACATGCTTGCAGAAGCACAACCCTAGTGAACATGTAAACACACCATTACCTATATTGGTTTTCAATTGTACTGATAGAACTGTAATTGAAATAGTTAGCTCAGGAGCAAATCTACGCCTGCTTCTTGCCACTAATGTTTTCGTATAGCTATACAGTTATATACAGATTTGGAAACACTCCCTCTAGTGGTGATGTACGTGTCACTGCAGCCACCAAAATCTTGCAAATGTGGCTGCCCATTTGTATACAAATCAGCAAACATAAACTCGCAAAAACAAGGTTTCTAAAACATAATTTCAGGTTATTCACATAGAGTGCATCTATGTATTAAAATGATTTGTAAACCTTGAAATGTTTTATTTTTAAAATAACAAACATGCCTATACTTACCTGCTCTGTGCAATAGTTTTGCACCGAGCAGCCACAACCCTCCTCTTCTCGGGTCCCCAACCATCACTTCTGGCTCCTCTCCCCTTTTGAGAGCCCCCAATTATAGCAAGCCGCTCATGAGTCAGCTCTGTGTGTCCATTGACATGCACAGCGTGACTCGGCCCCGCCTCCGCTCTCTCTCCTCACTGGCTGTGATTGACAGCAGTGGAGCAATAATAAAATAGACAGGGAAGTATATTATATTTACTTGTTTAACCACTTCAGCCCTGCAAGAATTTACCCTCTTCCTGACCAGAGCATTTTTTGCGATTCGGCACTGCGTCGCTTTAGCTGACAATTGCGTCGTCGTGCGACTCTGTACCCAAAAAAAGTTGATATCCTTTTTTCCCACAAATAGAGCTTTCTTTTGGTGGTATTTCATCACCTCTGCGGTTTTTATTTTTTTCGCTATGAACAAAAAAGAGCGTCAGTTTTTTTTAAAAAAATGAATATTTTTTACTTTTTGCTACAATAAATATCCCCAAAAATATATATATAAAAAACAAATTAAAAAACAAATTTCTTCTTTAGTTTAAGCCGATATGTATTCTACATAGTTTTGGTAAAAAAAATTGCAATAAGCGTTTATTGATTGGTTTGCGCAGAAGTTATAGCATCTACAAAATAGGGGATAGATTTATGGCATTTTTTTTTTTACTACTAATGGCGGCGATCTGTGATTTTTATCGGGACTGCAACATTATGGTGGACACATCGGACACTATTTTGGGACCATTGTCATTTATACAGCAATCAGTGCTGTAAATGGCACTGGCAGGGAAGGGGTTAAACACTAGAGGGCGATCAAGGGGTTTAGTGTGTCCTAGGGAGTGATTCTAACTGGGGGGGGCTACCTCTGACAGACATGACAGCGAATACTGCTCCCGATCACTGAGAGCAGTAGATCATGGTCCTGTCACTAGGCAGAACAGGGAACTGCCTTGTTTGCATCTCTCCATTCTGTCTCCTCACCGCAATCATGGCCCGCCGGGCAACATCGTGTTCGCGGGACCCGTGAGCACACTCCCGAGGCACACGGTGGGCGCGTGCACCCGCTAGGTGGCAAATTCAAAGGGACGTACAGGTATGCCCATTTGCCTGCCCGTGCCATTCTTCCGATGTATATCTCAGTTACTTCCTAGTTTCCAGACCTAGACCAAAATGTCACATATGCCAGGAGTCTTCTGGAGGGGAGGAGGTTTTTTTTTTTTTTTTTCAGCTAAGCACACCCTCCTGCCTGCATGCCTGAGCTAAGGGCAGATGTAGTCTAGAAAGTAAAATGCTTTAGAATTATCTGCCCTTACTGAAGATGGCCACAACCAGAAACGCTAGGGTGTGTCTTTCAAAGCGATTTCTCAGCAAAATAAAACATGGAGACGTGGATGGATGGGGGGGGGGGGGGGTTTGTGGTGGTCAGATGCAGTGTAGTTCCAACAACTTAATCCTTGTTGAAGTTTGAACTACTAATCCCAGCAGGGCAGGCTAGGACCTGCATTTCCCTACCAGCCTGAGCTGTGCCAGCTACCCGATGCTTTTGTTGGCTGACTATGTGGCCTGCTGCCGGAGAGACATTTTGTGCAGCAGATTGTCATATTCTGACAAGTTTATTACTGAAAGAGTTCATAAATAAATAGAGATCAGCAGTGCCTCCCAGTGCATTAGAAAAGCACAAACCATTTTAGTGTACAGCAGACAAGTGAGGCCAGAATATTTATTGTGATTGGTTTCCAGCAGACGTGTTCTTTACAAACAGGAAGGAGGAAAGTGTCTATATTTACAGTAACCAATCACATTACAGTTCTCTTTCTAGTACAGGTTAGGTTCATCAGGCACAGCAAATTAGCGTGATAAAAATAATTACTTCTGTGGTGCTAAAATCTCACATTTTCACCACAATTTTAATGTCATTTGTATTATTAGTATTCACATTACTAGGATTAAAAAACATATTTATCAGCCTTTTTTTTTTTCTTTAGCCTTTAGGCCTTTTACCCAGGGGCTTCTGCTTGTAAGATGTGTACTGCAAGCTTTTACAAAGCATTGCTCTACAACAAGCTTCAGGCTACATTCTTGAAACATGATATAGGGGGTGTTTAATGGACAAGTATGAGAATGCAAACAAAAGCAAAACATACATACTCACCTCCCTGCTGCACTATCACTGTGATGCTGCAGCTGTCCCCCTCCAGCTCTAAACCTGAGAACTGAGCAATCACATGACTGATGATTGCTCAGTTCTTGGTCTGCTCTTGTCAGTCACCGCTCTCTGCTCCTCCAGGACTCACTGTGAAGGGGGTGGCTATCTCAGACTGTCAGCAGTGCGCTGAGAGGCCGAGACAGCTGCCGATCAGCTATCTAGGTGGATCCTGACATTATAGCTTCCTTTCCCTTAGTGCAGTCCTCCTTCACTTACCTCATCCTTTCATTTTGCTTTTAAATTTCCTTATTTCTTCTGAGAAATCCTCACTTCCTGTTCTTCTGTCTGTAACTCCACACAGTAATGCGAGGCTTTCTCCCTGGTGTGGAGTGTCATGCTTGCTTCCTTGAGGGGGCGAGCAGGAGAGTCAGGACACTCTCTACATTGCAGATAGAGAAAGGAGCTGTGTGTTATTAGACTCTCCTGCACGACACTCCACACCAGGGAGAAAGCCTCGCATTACTGTGTGGAGTTACAGACAGAAGAACAGGAAGTGAGGGTTTCTCAGAAGAAATAAGGACATTTAAAAGGAAAATTGAAGGATGAGGTAAGTGAAGGAGGACTGCACTAAGGTAAAGGAAGCTATTAAGGAAAAAAAGATGTTACCTTTACAACCCCTTAAAGTGGAGGTTCCCCTAAAAATAAACTTTTAACATTGCATTTCCCACATTAATGACAATTAGAATCGGCTGGTTTTATTAAAAAAAAAACGTCCGTACGTACCGTTTGCTATATGCCTTCTCACCGCCGCTTCCGGGTATGATGGTGGGGCTGGGCGTTCCTAATTGATGGACAGGCATCCGACCGACGCATACATCGCGTCACGAGATGCCGAAAGAAGCCGAACGTCGGTGCGGCTCTATACGGCGCATGTGCACCGACGTTCGGCTTCTTTCGGCATCTCGTGACGCGATGTATGCGTAGGTCGGATGCCTGTCCATCAATTAGGAACGCCCAGCCCCACCATCATACCCGGAAGCGGCGGTGAGAAGGCATATAGCAAACGGTACGTACGGACGTTTTTTTTTAATAAAACCAGCCGATTCTAATTGTCATTAATGTGGGAAATGCAATGTTAAAAGTTTATTTTTAGGGGAACCTCCACTTTAAGCTCTGGAGTAACAACACTTTTCAAAGTGCACAGTCTATTAGCCTTTAGTAAATCAACCACACGGTGTTCATTTATCTCTATTCAAGAGTGACTGTGCACTGTGATAGCCAATCAGAATCACAGCAATCAGGTTATTGGGAACTGGGCCTCCTGGTTCCTGATAATTACTACTATTACTAGATTTAGGGATCTCGGTGAGCTGTGCTGAGCTCACGCTGCAAACACAAATACAGTATGCATATATGTGGCCCCATGGGTAAAGCCCCACTTCCATGAGACCAACATATCTGTGTACATCACAAAGGGGGTTAAAGAAGTTATGATTTACACAAATGTCTTTAGTCTAGCCTCAGAAAAAAGCAAAAAATAAATAAAAATAACAATAACCTAATAATAATCAACCACAAAACCGAATTGTTTGTCACTAACGGGTTTTAGGCAGTGCTGCCCAGAGCTCTATGTTGGTCAGTTTCCCTTCAGCATAGCTCCCAACTGTCCCTGATTTCAAGGGACTGTCCCTGATTTGGAGCAATGTCCCTCTGTCCCTCTTTCCTCCTCATTTGTCCCTCATGTTGGTCTGATCTTTAACCACTTAAAGACCTCAGGTGTTTTTCAGATTTGGTGTTTGCAAGACTAAAATAGTTTTTTCTGCTAGAAAATTACTTAAAACCCCCAAACATTATATATATTTTTTTTTCTAACACCCTAGAGAATAAAATGGCGGTCATCGCAATACTTTTTGTCACACCGTATTTGCGCAGCAGTCTTACAAGCGCACTTTTTTTGGAAAAAATTCACTTTTTTGAATTAAAAAATAAGACAACAATAAATTTGGCCCAATTTTTTTATATATTGTGAAAGATAATGTTACGCCGAGTAAAATGATACCCAACATGTCACGCTTTAAAATTGCGCCCGCTCGTGGCATGGCGTCAAACTTTTACCCTTAAAAATCTAGATAGGCGACGTTTAAAAAACTCTCCAGGCGGCAGCATCGGATGTCCTCCGCCGCTACCGACGGCTCCGGTAAGCGGCGGAGGGCGCGGAAAAGCGGCGGGAGGGGGGGGGGCCCCTCTCCCGCCACCGATAACGGCGATCTCGCGGCGAATCCGCCGCGGAGACCGCCGTTATCGTTTACACGGCCGCCCGCTGAAAACATGGATATCTCAGTTGTGGCAGCAGCTGCTGCCGTTACTGAGATATCCATGTTTAAAAAGAGGACGTATATATACAGTGGGGGGTCCTTAAGTGGTTAAAGTTGTATATAAAATGCAGTTTTTATCTTTCAGAAAGTGTTTCCCCAGTGCTAAACCTTTCATCCAATTTCTAATTGGTTTCGGCGTGAGCGTAACTTGCGCTTTTGTGAATACCCTATTTTTTCTTTGTATGTGACAATATTTATTTTTTACAGCTTGATATTTTTCAAATTTCCACCTTTGTCTTAAATGGACACTGATCCTTCTCTACGACTCCGCCAGGCACATAATGTCAAGGAAGGGCACAGGTTCACTTTAAATACTCTTAGATTACAAATGTATAAAAACGGTGGGGGAAAATAAATGTATAAAAATAATAAACAAATTATTTAAATAAACCTATTAAAGCTGTTACGTTATTACTTACAGCTTAATATTTTTCAAATTTCCACTTTTGTCTTAAATGGACACTAATCGTTCTCTGCGACCCCCCCCCCCCCCCAGGCACGTTATGGAGTCCATAATGTCAAGTAAGGGCACAGGTTCACTGTAAATACTCTCATATTACAAATGTTTAAAAACAAACAGAAAATCCTTTAAATAAACCTATTAAAGCTGTTACATTATTTCCATAATACAGTGTCAGATGTTATGTTTAAATATTTTTTTTTTGTATGTGACAATATTTTTTTATGGCTTGATATTTTTCCTGGTTCCACCTTTGTCATATAGGGACACTGATACTTCTGTATAACCCCCCCCCCCCCCCCCCCCCCCCCCCAGACACATCATGGAGTCCATGACACTACGGTATCTGATTATCCATTTACAGGCTGCACTGCAGTGCTGAGGTTCTCCCTCCTGCAATACGACGTGCAGATTTCCCAGGCTGAGTCAGCACTATTTTCTTCTTCTTTTTTTTTTTTTTAATTGGATGATTTGTGAATAACATTTTCAATTTATTCTAAAACAGTGGAATTCATTAAACCCACTCGCTGACTCTTCTATCCCCTCATCTTATAGACAAAATTAAATGAATTACACTTTTCCACCTAGTTAACATCCCAGAAGGGCACTCGCTTTACATTTACATAGTGTTAAAGACTGAAATCCTTGGGTGGCTTTTGCCTTTGGCTTGTGAGAAGAATTCCACTGACCTTGTATATACAATACATAGGCTAACTGGCTTCAAGCCTAATTGGCCTGATTTTATGTGTAAATGACCGGTACGATATAAAATTGCCCATCGAGTGTTAAAACATATGTCAGAGGTTCAGTGTTATCATCTAATAATATAGTGTAATTAATAAAGAGTAATAGTACAAATAATAATTTGGCAATACTATTTATGAATAATATATGTAGATATGTCTAGATAGATAGCTATCCATAGATACGCCGGCGTAATTCGTTTGTGGATCTGGCCCAAAATGTATAGTGATAACATATAAAACACTGTGGGTATTGTAAAAGTGACACAAAGTTACAAGTGTATCCTGAAAGAGAAAACAAAATGTCCTAGAAGATAGTAATGTAACTGTCCTTTTAGATAAATGAATATTCAAGTGGGTGTCCCTAGGGTTTCTGGTTAGATGTGGATCTATATAAAGCAATAAAATCCGTGCCGGATGTATAGTGCATATAGCATGGGTGTAAGCGTCTCCAGGGGTATAATGCTCAATCCTCACCAGGTCCTCTCCTATGTGTCTACCTCTTGTAATGAGTGATCACAGTGGCCCCACAGAATAGTGAACCTAATATGTGCTCAGCGCACCATTTATGAGAGGGAGGAAGAGAAGAGAAGGATGCCTCCAATGGTGAAATATCGTAAAAATAGGGTGATCTTTATTAGTTGTCTTGCATACACACAGTCACACAAATGTTGTCGGAAATTCCGACCGCCAAGAACGCGGTGACGTACAACACTACCACGAGCTTAGAAAAATTAAGTTCAATGATTCCAAGCATGCGTCGAAATTGATTCCGAGCATGCGTAGGATTTTTGTGTGTCAGAATTGGCTACACGATTGTAATTTCAGAGCAAAAATGTTGTTGTCGGAAAAATTGAAAACCAGCTCTCAAACACACGATCAGATTTCCATCAGACAAAGCTGTGGAATTTTGTGCGAAGGGCGTTGGCCGTGATCTTGTATTGCCTACAAACGGCAAAGAATTGTTGGCCATCAAAAATGAAACTACTTTTCAGCTCTTTAGCGCCACCCTTTGGGCAACTTCTGCTAATGTTGTCTTATGGTTAGCATTGATTCGGAGCATGCGAAGGTCGGATCAGATGGGATCGGATGAAAACAGACAAGCGGGCTGTTTTCATCCGATCTCTCTGTAGAGGAGAGTGGGGCTCTGACAGGTTCATCTCTGCACAGTGAGCGGAGACGAACCTGTCATCCGCCTGCTCAGTGGGGATCAGCGGATCGATGCCCCGCTGAGCAAAGCGATGTCCATCGGGCAAAAAGCCCGCGTGAAAGGACCCTGAGTGCAGTTGCTCCACAGCTTAGTAGGTGAGGTAAAGCTTCACTTTGCAAAGAGTACCCAATCACATGCAAGACATTTTATTTATTTATTTTATTTTGCTTCCACATGTTTTTTACCTGTTACATATCTTTGTTACAGATAAATAATGTTTACCAACCACTCTACCTCCACAAATCAATTGCCCCATTCAAAGTCCCACATTTCCTTTCTTATTTACACGATTGGATAATGGAAGTCAGCAGAGCTTCCCCTTCGTTACTAAGCTCTGAAGCAACTGCTCTTGCAATTTGTCTTTAGTACATTTGTCCTTAGTAGATAACCCCAGGGACTGTATACCATGCCTGAAATGTAACATCAAGTAGATCTACATACAGTATACATTTTAGGATTTGTAGAAATTGTTGCTCCTAAATATTTAAAAAAAATAACCATCTCAATAGATGTGACAGAGTTGGGATGTTACTTCCATACATTAACAATACAGACAGACTTCTATTAATTAATCATTTAGAAAAAGTATTTTCTAATGAGTGGCTTGTAGCACCTTAAAAAAAAAAGCACGTATTCCGCATATAGCGCTATCTTTTCTTCTATAGGACCTTGTTGTTTATCCTTTTTATTGTGGCAATCCTGCATTAAATGGTTGTTTCTCGGCAAACAGTTGGAGAAATGGAGTTTTACAGCACAGTATATAGTACACATTTATAATGATCATATCCTACAAAAGCTTCAGCTGAATTCTACTAAACCTGGCCTTGTTTTACCTTTTTCCTCAGCAAGTTATAGGAACAATATTTGGACTATTGAATCTCCTGCTGTGAGAACACAAACATGCATCATTCACACCTAAAGTATATACCGACTGCAAAGCTATTGCTTCAAAATGAAATGCCTTTTCCAAAAAAAAAAAAAAACATCTTTTCGCTATTGTCCATGGAAGGACACAGCTTCCTTGTTCTCTTGACTGTAGGGTTATGTTCCGTCTATCAGGAGAGGACTAGGCAAACATGTTAATAGTTAAAACATGTAGTCTTTAGCAAAGCTGAACAGCCCCACCCAGGGGGCGGCCCCTTTGGTCATAACCCCTCACTGCACTCAGCAGCTCAGTTTTTTTCTGCCTGGTAGAGGAGAAGGACCTGGCTCCCTTTGGGCCCGTGGTCCTGAAGAACTTTTATTTTTTATTTTATAAGGTTGATGTGAGTGCATCTTCGGATGCTTGCTTCGGCCGCAAGGTTTTGCAGGCGGCCGTTTGAGGTTGCAACTCCTCCGTTGAGGAGCTCTGGTTGTGTTGGGGAGAAGTTTTGTTTTATTGCTGTTCCCACCGCTCGTTTTTTGACACTGCTTGGGGACGTCTCTACAGTCAAGATTATAAAGAAGCTGTGTCTGTCCATGGACGAAAGAGAAAATAGGATTTTTGTACTCACCGTAAAATCCTTTTCTCTGAAGTCCATAGACGGACACAGCACCCACCCCTCCTTTTTTAGTTTGTACTGCTTTTTGACGAACTGAGCTGCTGAGTGCAGTGTGAGGGGTTATGACCAGAGGGACCGCTACCTGGGTGTTGCTGTTCAGCTTTGCTAAAGACTACATGCTTTAACTATTAACATGTCTGCCTAGTCCTCTCCTGATAGACGGAACAAAACCCTACAGATAATAAGGAAGCTGTGTCCGTCCATGGACTTCATAGAAAAGGATTTTACGGAGTACAAAAATCCTATTTTTTCACCTACTTTTTAGCTTTATATTCTTCACCATCTTTGTAAACTGTCAGTAAATTGTCAGGATAGTAGACTATAATTGGATTTGAGTCATTTATTTTAGCTGTTTTTTAAAATGTAACAAATGTTTGCTTGGTTTTTTTTTAACTATATGTATGCAATTTTGGTTTACACGATAAAGGATTTCCATGGGACTATGGGATCACTAAAAAGACCACACAGCAGTAGCCATTTCTTTTCAGGCAGACTGGTTAATATGAAGCTGTCCGATAAGAGACCAATCACTTCCTTTTGTATTTGTAAACTTCAGACTGAGCTATTGAGCTCTGTAAATCTCAGACACTTTTATCAGCTGCAGCCTCCCACACTGTTTACAATCTCAGTAGGAAAATCTACTCTGATGCTGGCTGCACCTGTGACTCGACATAGACATTGGAGTGATACTCCTCCTGTAGAAAAACAGCTTTATTGAAGTATATGGTGGAGTAGATTTCGGCACCAAGTATGTAAAGACCATGGTTAGGGAGGGGAGGGTGGGTACTATCTATGGAGAGGTATGTACTGTATATATATACTGGGGTGGTTGTAGTTCTTAATTAGATCAGCTTAGTTTCTGCAGTGCATTGATCTAAATGGAGAGCAAATGGGCAGCTTAATGCAACACAAGTTCAGCAGACAATACAGCCCATTCATTACTACATTATACTGGAGTAAAAAGGCCTTTATAAAAGCCAAATGATTTCAACACATAGCACCTTACACTGTTTTTGGTCTTGTGAGAGAGAGCTAACGGACAATTTACTGCTGTGATTGAAATCTCCAGGAGTTATATGAAACAAGTGAGCGATTGATCGCTCTGCTGCCCACCAAAATCCAAGAGATCAGTTTTTGTTGTATTTACACCTATCCTTTTTTACTTGTGATCTGTGCCAGTCTAGGAGGCTGCATAAGTATGCAAGCTTCTATTTTATTGTATGTGTCAAGTTGTCCTCTAATGGCCTATTAAGAATCTTGTAAACGTACCACCTTGTAAATTATCCATGTGCAAATGTTTTCTGAAGTTGTTTAACATTCATGGGATTGTTGTATACATACAGCACGTGTCTGGCATGCCATTCGGTGTTCACACATTGCATGCATCCTAATACCTGACCCTGATAAATTGCAACCAATGCAGACATCTGCAGTTCTGCATCAAGGCAGCCGGTCTGATAACCCTGACTGTTTACAGAAAGCTGCGTCCCCATAGAGCAGGGACTTTCTAAACAAACGGACAGTTTATTGTCCTTCAGGCCGGAATCACACTAGTGCGTTGCGTTTTGGAGCTGCGTTCTCGTTGCGAATTTCTCTAGAGGGTGTTCTGCAGATCAACTGCGGTTTAGCTGCAGATCAGGTGCGAATTTGGAGACCTGGGAGAAGTTCCGGGTGAGAGGAGAGTGGGGGAGAATTGTATTGAGCTGAATGAGAGAAATTCCTGCAGAGAACTGAACACATGTGCGAATTAGATGCATACCCATAGAACATAATGGGACTGAATTCGCACCTGAGCCTGCACCACAAGACATAAAAACCGCATGCGGTTTGGAGGCAATACGCAGTGCGGATGCATCGCACATATGTGAACCAGCCTCATTGAAAACAATGTATTTTGAAATGTCCTGCGAATTAGATGCGGTTTAAACCGCACTCAATTCGCATAGGTGTGAACCTGGCCTCAAACTTTGCCTAGTAGGAGTAAAAACTGCCCCATGTTTGGTATTAGCGGGAGAAATAGTTGATGTCAGTGGGAGGAATAGTGCCCCATCATTGTTGTCAGTGGGAAGAATAGTGGCCTATTGTTTTCAGTGGGTGGAATAGTGCCCTATTGTTGTCAGTGGAAGGAAAGTGTCCCATCGGTGTCAGTGGGAGGAATAGTGCCCCATTGTAGTCCGTGGGAGGAAAAGTGCCCCATCGTTGTCAGTGGGAGGAATAGTGCCCTATTGCTGTTGACAGTGGGAGGAATAGTGCCCCATCATTGTTGTCAGTGGGAGGAATAGTGCCCTATTGTAGTCCGTGGGAGGAAAAGTGCCCCATCGGTGTCAGTGGGAGGAATAGTGCCCCACTGTAGTCCATGGGAGGAAAGTGCCCCATCGTTGTCAGTGGGAGGAATAGTGCCATATTGCTGTTGTCAGTGGGAGGAATAGTGCCATATTGCTGTTGTCAGTGGGAGGAATAGTGCCTCGTTGTTGTCAGTGGGAGGAATAGTGTCTCATTGTTGTTTTCAGTGGGAGGAATTGTGTCTCATTGTTGTTTTCAGTGGGAGGAATTGTGCCTCATTGTTGTTGTCAGTGGGAGGAATAGTGCCCCACTGTAGTCCATGGGAGGAAAGTGCCCCATCGTTGTCAGTGGGAGGAATAGTGCCATATTGCTGTTGTCAGTGGGAGGAATAGTGCCATATTGCTGTTGTCAGTGGGAGGAATAGTGCCTCGTTGTTGTCAGTGGGAGGAATAGTGTCTCATTGTTGTTTTCAGTGGGAGGAATTGTGTCTCATTGTTGTTTTCAGTGGGAGGAATTGTGCCTCATTGTTGTTGTCAGTGGGAGGAATAGTGCGGTATTGTCAGTGGGAGGAATAGTGCCCTATTTTTTCTGTTAGTGGAAGAAATTATGCCCTATTGTTGGTGTCCATGGAAGAATCTATGCCCCATTGTTGATGTCAGTGGAAGGAATTATGCCCCATTGTTGGTGTTCGTTAAAAGAAACAATGCCCCATTTTAGGTGTCAGTGGGAGGAATTGCGCCCTATCATTGGTGTCAGTGGAAGGAATCATGCCCCATTGTTGGTGTCAGTGGGAGGAATAGTGCCCCATTGTTGGTTTTAGTGGCAGGAATAATGTCTCAAAGGCCAGAGTTAATAATGTCTCAAAGTACAGAGACCTGACTCCCTGCTGTCTATGAAGACATATGTACCAATCATGAAGCTCTGCAGGTATGACCCCTGGGTAAGTTACACCTTACAGGATTCCTTGTCACTGACCACTCTGTCAGAAATCGCAGTTTTTGGGCAAATATTTCATTCCTACACCTGGAATGCTTGTACAGAAGTTCACTTGTGTTTTAAGTGTTCAGTATGTATATTTGGATCATTTACGTAGGCCTTTAACATATTTCAGCTGAATAATTTTTGTTTTAGTCTGATAAGCTATATAGCTATGAAACCGCAGGCTGAGCGACTTTAGGCCACACAACTTACAGGCTGAGGAGTTTTATTGCCCTCATCAATAACTTTCAGCGAAAGACGCAGATAGATATGTTACAGCTTGCTAAAATAGTGTCCAATCCCCTACTTGTTTCAAAACACTGAGCTTTATTTAATAACATCTGCAAAGAGCAATGGTGTGCAGTAGCCCAAAGGAAAGAATCACTCGTCAAATGTCAAGACTGGGTCCACTAAATACCATAAAGAGAATTACTGATCGGATACTACAGGAAACCGCGCCGTATTGCTAAATAAGTTCAAGTTTAACTCCTGGGGAAAAGACAAATCCCTCCATTCAGCCACACGGCAAGACAAGGGTTACATGCTTGTTTATGTGCAGCAAGGTACCAGTAGCAAGGAGTTTTACTTAACTCGTTCCTCACTCCCATGCTATGTGACCAACCCACACAGCCTTTTCTCTAAGGGGCTCCAGCACTCATACTGACTGTGAAGTACAATGCAGGACCCATCGTACAGAAGAGTCACCTTCAGGAAACGACATTGTACGCGCATGCACAGAGCACAGTAGCAATCAGCAATTAACTTCAATGGCTGGTTATACTCCCCATCAGGGCCGTCTTAACAGCATCATGGGGCCCTGGGCAATGTAATACAGAACAGAAGAGTCACCTTCGGGAAACGACAGCACATTGTACACGCGTGCACAGAGCATCAGTGTTTACACGAGTACAGGAGCCTTCAGCAATTTATTTCAATGGCTGACTGTACTCCCCACTAGGGCCGTCTTAACCACTTGACCACTAGGCACGTAAACCCCCTTAATAACCAGACCAATTTTCAGCTTTCGGTGCTCTCACAATTTGAATGACAATTACTCAGTCATACAACACTGTACCCAAATGAAATTTTCACACAAATAGAGCTTTCTTTTGGTGGTATTTAATCACCGTTGGGTTTTTTATTTTTTGCGCTATAAAAGAAAAAAGACTAAAAATTCTGTAAAAAAAAAAAAAAATGTCTTTGTTTCTGTTATAAAATTTGGCAAATTTAGTATTTTTTCTTCATTCTTTTGCATAAATGTGAAAGATGAAGTTACGCCGAGTAAATAGATACCCAACATGTCACCCTTCAAAATTGCACACGCTCGTGGAATGGCGCCAAACTTCGCTACTTAAAAATCCCCATAGACGACGTTGCAGGGTATTGCGGAGTATTGTGGGGTATTGCGGAGTATTGTGGGGTATTGCGGAGTATTGTGGGGTATTGCGGAGTATTGTGGGGTATTGCGGGGTATTGCGGAGTATTGCGGGGTATTGCGGAGTATTGCGGGGTATTGCGGAGTATTGTGGGGCATTGCGGAGTATTGCGGGGCATTGCGGAGTATTGCGGGGCATTGCGGAGTATTGCGGGCATTGCAGAGTATTTTGGGGTATTGCACAGTGTGGGGGCATTGCAGAGTGTGGGGGCATTGCAGAGTATGGCTGGTACTGCAGAGTATTGCACAGGGAGGGATCGATGGCTGGATCTGTGACTGCATGTGTCAGGCCCCGTACACACGGCCGAGGAACTCGACGTGCCAAACACATCGAGTTCCTCGGCCAGTTCAGTCCTGGAGCCGCCGAGGACCTCGGCGGGCCGAGTTCTCCCATAGAACAACGAGGAAATAGAGAACATGTTCTCTGTTTCCTCGCCGAGGTCCTCGTCGGCTTCCTCGGCCGAAAGTGTACACACGGCCGGGTTTCTCGGCAGAATTCAGCCAGAAACTCGGTCGGAAGCTGAATTCTGCCGAGGAAACTGGTCGTGTGTACGGGGCCTCACAGATCCAGCCCGCAGCAGCAGCTGCTGCTGCTTCCGCTCTCTCCCCTCTCCTCTCTCACTGTACCGTTCGGTACAGAGAGGAGAGGGAGGAACCGGCGTCATCACATGACGCCGGTTTGTTTACTAGTGATCGCTCCGTCATTGGACGGAGCGATCACGTGGTAAACCGCCGCTATCAGCGGCGATTTACCGTGATCCGTGATCAGCCGGGTCCGGAGGACCCGGCGGTCACGGAGACTCCCGTGTGCGCGCCCCACAGGGCGCGCGGGAGCGCGATTCTAGGAGGACGTACATTGACGCCCTCCTAGAGTTAAGCAACCGCCTTGTAGACGTATTTCGTCTATAGGGCGGTTGCTAACTGGTTAAAGAGGAAATAAACCCTTAAAAAAAAAAAAAACCTGCAAGACAAGGCCATAATGAGCTAGTATAACTAGCATACTAGCTCATTTTGCATTACTTACCTTAGATCGAAGCCCACAAATCCGTCCTTCGGCCGCATCCATCGCTCCCAGAGGTTACTTCAGGGTATTGCCGCTCCGGCGTTGTGATTGGCCGGAGCGGCGATGACGTCACTCCGTGCATGCGCGCTGGAGCCGTCAAACTCAGCATTGCTGAGTTTAGCACGGCCATTGTTAGTGCGCATGCGCCGTGCAGGTTTAGGAGATATTGCTAACACCTACAGGTAAGCCTTAAAGGAGTTGTAAAGAAAAATATTTTTTCACCTTAAAGCAATCTATGCATTAGGGTGAAAAAACATTGAATGCTGCTGCCCCCCGCCCGACCCCCCGTTATACTAACCTGACCCCTTGAAAGTCCTACGCGGTCCCGATATCCTCTTCGCCGCTCAGCCTGGCTGCTGATTGGCTAGAGCGGATGGATTGAGAGCAGCGCAGCCATTGGCTGGCCCTGCTGTCAATCACATCCAGTGACGTGGCGCGCCGAGGGGCGGGGCCGAGTGATACATGGCCGCTCGCTGTATCACGGGAGCGCGCCCGCAATTACTGACCACCATGCGAGCTCTCGCATGACTGTGGTGAGTAATTGCGGGGATGACCAGAGACAGCCGCAGAGGGACCCCCAGAAGACCAGGTTCGGGGCCACTCTGTGGAAAACGACCTGCACAGTGGAGGTAAGTATAACATGTTTGTTATTTTAGATGAAAACATTTTTTTTCTTTAGTGACACTTTAATCTAGGCTTACCTGTAAGAGCCGGTTCACACTGGGGCGACCTGGGATCCGACTTCAAGTCGCCCCAAGTTGCCCCAAGTAGCGTGGCCGAGAAAATGAATGGAAGTGAATGAGAGCCGTCTTAATGAACACTACTGCAGTCGCTCCCATTGATTTCAATGGAAGTCGCCTCAGAAGTCGGATCACTGTCTTAACTGAAGCAACAATACAGGAAGAGAACATACATTTCTCAGGCAAACCCCTCCCTCCCACAGAGCTGATTGTTATTTGATTGGCCACTGGAAAGCCTCCTGTCCTGGAGGCGACTTGAAGTTGCCTTGTACTGTCCTGGAGGCAACTTGAAGTTGCCTTGTAAGTTGCCTGATGATTCATACTCAAGTCGTGTCCAAGTTGCCTCCCAAAGTCGTGCTACAAGTCCTTGCCCCTGTGTGAATGGGCTCTAAGTGTAACTTGCAAAAATGGGTTTACAACCACTTTAATAGCATCATGGGCCCCTGGCAAAGTATTACACAGGGGCCACTACCAGCCTGTCCCAATTTATTAACCTATTCTCAAGAATAAAAAGCAGCAGCAGTACTAGTAAGATGCCCTGCCTCGGGGACTCTTCTTAACCTCTGCAAAGCCCTGGAAGAGCACCAGAAACAGGAGGGGGGTAAGAGTGGGAAGAAATGTCGTTCCCATTACAGATTTAGCCCTGTGATGTGCTGTTGCTGTACCTGCACCCCACATCCTGGGACAGCCTAATAAAAGCGTGATTGCCCCGGTAAATCTGGGACAGTTAGCAAGTATGATGTTAAGGCCAGTTCACACCATAGAAACGCAATCCAGGTGCTTTTTTGCATGCATGTTTTTGATGCAGTCCAGTGCTTTTTTTCACCCCTCTTTTTTATTAACCTTAGATAAGGACAAGTGTGTTCCAGTACGTTTTTAGTGCATTTATGTGCATTCCAGTGCGTTTTTGATGCATTTTACAGTGTTCCAGTACAGTCCAGTGCAGGTAAAATGCAGCATGTTCTACTTTTTTTCTGGAACTGGAACGCACTGGAATTGCAAGCACTGGTGTGAACTATGCTATTGAAAACCGTATAACCTACTTTCTATGCGTTTTTGATGCAGAAAGAAACCTGCACTGAACTGCATGTGTTGTGAACTGGCCCTTACACTTTCATGGGCCCACATGCACCTGGGGCCCCTGGGCAGTACCCATGCAGTAAGACAGCCCTGCTCCCCACATACAGGAAAAATAATTGGGGTTGATTTACTAAAATTGGGCAGTGCAAAATCTGGTGCAGCTCTGCATGGTAGCCAATCAGCTTCTAGCGTCAGCTTGTTCAATTAGGCTTTGACAAAATAAAACCTGGAAGCTGATTGGTTTCTATGCGGAGCTGCACCAGATTTTGTACTCTACAGTTTTAGTAAATCAACCCCTAATGTGTTTTTTACACTAGGCATATTTACTACTTAATTACATCCATGTTTATTAGGCCTTAAAGTGCTCTTTAATGTATGCAAACATACATACTCATAGAATATTATATTGCAGCCCTAGGTTTATTTGTTTCACATTCTAAGCCTTTGTCTAAAAATGGCACAACCAGAAAGGAATAAAAAACGAGGACTATTGTCAGCAGCTTACAAACCCCCATCAGAAAGACGAATTGGTAGTGCGGTCACTGTTAAAATGAGTGATGTGATTAGAAACACTTTTTAAACCCTCAGACTGCCCTGAAAGCACCTCCTAATACCGTGTACACAAGTCAGATGGACTTTTTTTATCTGAAATTCCGATCGTGTGTGGGCCCATCAGACTTTTTTCCGTCTGTGTTTAGAAATACAACATGAATTGAAAAAAGGGATATACACATATATACGGAATTATACATGTGTATAGAGCGGATGATGGACTTTAAAGGCGTAATACATAAAAAAAATTGGATATTTATTAAGAAGATACAAAAATTAATTGAAAAACATAAATTACATAAAGAAGGCCATAAAACGGAGGCCTCAAATTACAGAAACATTGGCATAACAGACCTTCTACTGCATAAGAGTACAATACAAGGAATCAACAGGAGTGGAAGACTCGCAACCACTTATCATATGAAATTGAAAATATATATGATAAGTGGTTGCGAGTCTTCCACTCCTGTTGATTCCTTGTATTGTACTCTTATGCAGTAGATGGTCTGTTATGCCAATGTTTCTGTAATTTTAGGCCTCCGTTTTATGGCCTTTTATGTAATTTATGTTTTTCAATAAATTTTTGTACCTTCTTAATAAATATCCAATTTTTTAAATGTATTACGCCTTTAAAGTCCATCATCCGCTCTATACACATGTATATTTCCGTGTATATATATCACTTTTTTCAATTCTAGTTGACGGGACGTGGCATTTCATTATGTTTTCATATCCACAGTTCCACTCTGTGATGATCTGATTTATTATTCTAGAAATATAACATGTTTTATTTTTTTCCGATGGAAAAAAAACCTATAGGAAATTCCTATCGTCTGTGTGCAACTCTGACGGAGAAAAAACCCACGCATGCTTGGAATCAAGTAGACGCATGCTCGGAAGCATTGAACTTAATTTTTCTCGGCTCGTCGTAGTGTTTTACGTTAACCGTGTTTTGGACTGTCGGAATTTGGTCTGACAGTGTGTATGCAAGACAGCTTGAACAGAATTCCGACGAAAAATTCCATCGGATTTTAGGCCATCGGAAATTCCGATCGTATGTACGGGGCATAAGCGTTGTGGTAGTTAAAGAACATGCATCTCTCACTCATAGGCTCCATGCACACTGAAGCTCATAAACTCCACTCTATGTTATCCTATGTGTCCATGCACACATGGAAGTTTTTGGACGTTTATCAGCAGTGGAGTTTATGGGCTGTTTTCTGAACGCCCTAAAATTGCTGACCACAAAAACGGCAAATGCTCATAAACGTTTTTAAACCATTGATAAAAAGAAAAATTCAAAAAAATTTCAGACAGTGTATATGGTTTTCGTTCAGAAATTACATTAATTTGAGGCCGGGTTCACACCTATGCGAATTGGATGTGGTTTTCTTCCGCATTCAATTCGCATAGCAGGAGAATGTGACTGGCTCTCTATGGAGCCGGTTCACATATCTCCACAGCGTGTTCGGTGTGCCGGAAAAACGCATGCCTTTTTTGTTGCGTCTCATGTTCGATTTCAGCCCAAAATTCGGGCTGGAATCAGACCTGAACCGGTGATCCAGCACGCACCGGACCCCTGCTGTGGGCCGCATGTAGTGACGGTGTGAACCCAACCTTAAAACCGACTGTTAAAAGCAAGTGAACATTTTTAATATTAATATAATGTTAACAGTAGTGATTATTTGCTTTTTTTGTACTATAAAAGGGCTCAACCGGTGCACTGGATATTTCTACTTCTCAATACTGAACTTCCAGCAACATTCTTCACATGTCCTAAAGCTGGCCATGCACTGGTAGATTTTCGAACAAACGACAAAAGTAATTTGAAAGTAATTCTAAATTTTCTTTGCTTTTAAAGTGGTTGTGAAGGCTCAATCCCTTTTTTACCTTCATGCATTCTATGTATGAAGGTAAAAAAAAAACTTCTCTGTGCAGCAGCCCCCTTAATACTTACCTGAGCCCGATCTTCCTCCAGCGATTGGCTAAGACAGCAGCGGAACTCCGACAGAGAAAAAAACATGCATGCTTAGAATCAAGTTGACGCATGCTCGGAAGCATTGAACTTCATTTTTCTCGGCTCGTCGTAGTGTTGTACGTCACCGCATTTTGGATGGTTGGAATTTGGCGTGACAGTGTGTATGCAAGACAGCTTGAACGGAATTCTGTCAGGAAATTCCAATCGTGTGTACAGGGCATTAGGTTCAACAGTGAGTATGACAAGCATGCTTTACTGCATATGCAGGCTGTTGTGGTTTTAGTAAGGCTTTAATCTCATTTGGCTAGGATTTCCATCTGCTATAACTGAATTAGGTGAATTTATTTTTGCCTCTTTAAAGGGAACAGTAATTATTAAATGCTTGAAGTTTTCCAGCATCTATGTTCAGTCTCATGTGAACTCCTTCATTTTCCAGAGACTTTTAGGAATTTTGCACCATGGGAATCTCAGTCCATCTCTATACATTAAACATTGACTTGTAGCATTGCTAGCAGACAGTGGTATGTATTTCACACCCTATGCACGGATTTAATAATTTAGGACATTGTATTGCTGGTGGGAAACAACTCACCTCCTACCTTTGCTGAGGGCAACCTGAAAACTGCCATTGCTTACTCTCCTTAAAGGGGTTGTAAAGGTAAAAGTTTTTTCACCCTAATGCATTGTATGCATTAATGTGAAAAAACATCTGCTGATTAGCGGCCGCCCCGAGCCCCCCTTTACTTACCTGACCCCTTTGAAAGTCCCGCACCGTGAACGCGGAGGCTTCTCGGCCGTCTTCCTGGCTCATTCATTGGTTGATTGAAAGCAGCATAGCCACTGGCTTGCGCTGCTGTCAATCACATGCAATGATGCAGCGCGCTGGGCCGAGTGATACAGTGGGTGGCTATGGCCGTCGCTGTATCACTAGAGCGCGCCTGCAATAACTCAACACCATGCGAGCTCGTTCTCATGAAGGTGTTGAGTCCTTGCGTAGGGGGAGCCGAGACAGCCTCTGAGGGACCCCAGAAGACGTGGATCAGGGCCACTCTGTGCAAAACGAGCTGCACAGTGGAGGTAAGTATAACATTTGTTATTTAACATTTTTTTTTTTAAACTGTAGTGATCCTTTAATATCCTAGTTTCTGGCTGTCACGTGAATCTAATGACTTCAGTTCTATGGCTCTAGGTCCTAGAAACAGAATATACTTCTTCATTTCCTACCTAAGGCCTTCCCATACATTCTCTTTCCTTCAACCACAGGCATACACAGCGTTCAGCAAGCCAAGGCCATGCTTCCTCCTCTCCTCCCTGTGGCTCCAGTGCCCTCAGTACCTACCTCCAGAACCAGGATGATCAAAAAAGTAGTGAGGACCGGGGGCAGTGACAACAGAACACAGGTGAGATTTTGGGGACGGGGACAATGAAAGGTACTGGGGCTTTTTTTTGTTCCCTTTTTTCAGACAATGTCTAGTGTTTAGTACCGATTTAACTTGTTAAATGTCAAAACCAAACTGAATCAAACTGACTGGCCTGCTTGCAAATTTCCTGTAATTGCAAATAACCTGACCTTGAACCACTGCACCCAAATCTGTAAAAAGATTCAGGCCAATGTGTTTCCTGTTCCAGCACCTCTGTATTTCCAACACACACACACACACACACACACACTGGGCAGTGAAAGGTAAGTTGCACAACTTATTCATGTAATGAGAGGTTATAGGACCACCCAGAGAAGCTAGATAAATCTTCAGATCTCTGGATTTGGTGAATGCAGTGGACCTTCTTTCTGATTTTACTTAGCAGAAGGCTGAAGGCTTCTAGGTTTCCTAAACTGCATTTTACAGAGCAAAACACAAGGCTAGAACATGATCAAAATAATAACCATTTTGTGCTTTTCATATCGGCTACCAGCAATGTAATTTTCAGGCCCAGTATGTAATATGCAGAAGGTCAACTCCGGGTCATATTGATACCCCTTGAGAATGTCTATTTGGAGGAAACGCGTCAGTGCCTGTGTTGATGTCATTGCGCACGCTGGAGCCAGAACCAGCAGCATTGTTATCTTTTTGACATGCGCAATAATATGGAGAGATTGTGAGTAGATACACAGTTATTTTTATCAATAAAACAAGAATGGTATACAGAATAATTCCGCGCTGCATTAAGGGTAAGCTACTGACACACCAATTAGACAAATTGCAACAATGTGGAAACAAAAAAAGTGTAGCGCTAATCAAAATATATAAATTAATAAATAAATAAATACGTGAAAACTAAAATGAATAAATACATAAAAACTTGATAAATAAAGTGCTCAAATACTGATAGTGAACAATGTAAATAGAAATGTCCCCATAAGCACACTATGAAAGTCTATGTCATATCAAAAGTTTAATGAAGTCAAAACACTTACGTTTGTGATGATATTCAAGCGCTTTGTATAAAATGTGGCAACAGTGGAGTTCCCCCGACGCGTTTCGTCCGCCATGACATCATCTGAGGCTTGAATATCATTACAAATGTAAGTGTTTTGACTTCATTCATCAACTTTTGATATGTAATATAGAGTTACGCTATGTGGCCATTTTTTATTCTTCTATTATATGACACAACCCTTCTACATCTATTTGGGATTCCCTGGACCATCATTTTCTATGAGACAACCCACTAGGAAGTCACCTTTCCATGAGATTCTTTTCATACTGCTGGTGTTTTGTCATCTCTGGCACAGCATCCTGAAGTCCATAGGATCGCCCAAATTACATTGTGGTTCCACCATGCAAGCCTTTTTGACCCATTGAACGTAGGTTCTCTAGGGTCCATACGTTCTGGTAAGCCTTTTACCTGTGGGGTGGTTCCCTTCACTTCATCACTTCTTCACTTGCACAGATCTGCATGGTTTGAAGTCGTCGCTATATTTTGAACTTTGTCAACACCGAAGTTTGATCACAGACAGATAGTCTTTTCATTTTTGCACCTGTTTTGAATTTCCTGCATATAGACTTTCATAGTGTGCTTATGGGGACATTTCTATTTACATTGTTCACTATCAATATTTGAGCACTTTATTTATCAACTTTTTACGTATTTATTCATTTTAGTTTTCACGTATTTATTTATTTATTCATTTATATATTTTGATTGGCACTACACTTTTTTTTATCTATAAAACAAGCAGTATGGAAGGCTTTTATGTGTTTCTTTTGCCTGATTAACATCTGTGGCGCGATTTGAGGTAACCTGACCAGTCTCCCTGTTGGTGTGTCCTGTGGTCTCCCTATTGCTGGATGCATTGGCTGCAGCAGTGTCCACACATTCTAATGCATCTTTAGACCACCTACTATAATGTGGGATCTCCCTGTCTCGTAAGAGGCTATGTGTGGCATGAAGGTGGATCTCTCTGGGGGCATTGTAAGTGGATTATTCACTTGGATGGACTTTTTGGGACCTATTTATGTGTGATATCGCTAATGGTGTTTATATAGTCACATCTTAATCTATGCACTTATATATTAAATATAGCGATGTTTGTTTTCATTTTTTTAGTTTACATTTTATAGGCTCAGCGCAACAATTACATACAAATGTAGTGCAGAGCTTAATGTGAAATAAAGTAAATATGAAAGCACAAATGTTTATGCAGAAAATAATATATAGTCCAAAATGTTAACACCATGGTGACAATCCTAAAATCCTCTTTGATGAGAATCACCATACAACCATCCATGACATGCTCAATTATGCTATGATCCACCACCATAAATAGGGGCATACAGGCTTAGGGATTAAATGGAACCCCATACCGTGGGTACCCCTCCATTGATATGTAAATAAACCAGATGGATAGGTTTTGGTGCTGAGACAGGAAGTTGTCAACAGGAAGTGATGTAAGCAGCAGTTAGGGGGAGGAGATTTAGCTTTTGAAAGAGATGTGTTCGGAAAACAGATGTGTTTGGAAGGACGACATGGATGCCAGGAGCTGCAGAGCTTTGGAGAACTTTTAAGTTGGACTGAGCAAGGAACCGTGAAGGACATTACATCCTGACCCCTAAGTGGAGTAACTGTTTAGTTTACTTAATGCATACATGCTTTTATTTGTAGGCATATATTTTGTAAGCTATGAATTGTGTTGTATTGTGCATCCTACAATTGTATGCAGCTTTTCCGTTTAGGAAAGCATTGATACACTACAGAAGTCTAAGCTTCCTTGGTTTTACCGCAAGAACCTTAATAGATAGAAACGAAGCATTACACTCTCCCCTTGGAACGAACAGGTAATTAACATATCATATATAACTCCCTGGGTGTGTCCAACATGTAAACTCGTGGTCAATCACTAACATTAACTAAATAAAAAAATAACAGTGCCACGCAGTGTAAAACTGCTGGAATGTTTATTTAAAACAAAGAGTGAAGCCTCGTACACACGACGAGGAACTCTACGGGCGAAACACATCGTTTTCCTTGTCGAGTTCCTTGTTAGGCTGTCGAGGAACTCGACAAGGCAAGTTTCTCCATTCCCGTTGAGGAAAAAGAAGACATGCTCTCAAAAAATGTACACACGACCGGTTTCCTCTGCAAAAAAAAAATCCCAGCAAGTTTCTTGCTTGTTTTTGCCGAGAAACTCGGTCGTGTGTACGAGGCCTAACACTCGCAGATTATAAAGTATCAAAGCGCTTGTGTATAGCAGCCACCCTGGGAAAATAGAAAGATCGCTTCTTGGATATAAGAACGCGACTGGCGCGTTTCGTCATAACTGAACGTCTGGGACTAAGGAGCCGTGCCCAATCATCACGCCTTATAAAGCGTGACAACCAAAGGAGGTTATGTCCGGGGCTAAGGAGCCCTTGTCCAATCATTGCACCTTATAAAGGGTGACAACCAGTGAAGGCTATGGCCTGGCGTATCCGCGATTTGATCCTCGTTCTGAGGAGAAAGCGCCCTGTGCTCCTAGCCTTGCTATGAATTCCGATCATGGAACTTACAGAGCCAAAAAAAACACTAAGCCTCCTTTTGATTTCCAGTCGGCTGCGCCTATGAGGCCCCGTACACACGACCGAGGAACTCGCCGTGCCAAACACATCGAGTTCCTCGGCGAGTTCAGTGTGGAAGCCGCCGAGGAGCTCGGCGGGCCGACTTTCCTCATTGAACAACGAGGAAATAGAGAACATGTTCTCTTTTCGGCCCGACGAGTTCCTCGACGGGTTCCTCGCTGAAAAGTGTACACACGCAGAATCCAGCTCCGACCGAGTTTCTGGCTGAATTCTGCCGAGAAACTCGGTCGTGTGTACGGGGCCTGACACTCAAGCCATAACTTTTTTTTTTTTTTACACAATGTTAAAATCACAATTGCTAAAATGGCGATTATAACAGCGCAACAATTATTGCATAATAATATTGATACTTGGCTGGCATAGTTGAGTTGATAGTTGATCTCCTTTTAGCTTCTGGCACCTCATAGGGTCTCCAGTGGATTTCCTCATAGTGGTTTTTATCTCTGCTCCTTCTCAAAAGACCAAACAGAGAGAACAAAGGTGTTATTCTCTCATAACTGGACTCCCTCAAAAAATGGCAATATTAAGGATTATGGTAAATCCATCGGGAAGGGCGACACTATCATTTAGTTGGGATTGCCGTAAATATTGACAGAACATTTTTTTTTAATGGAAAAGAGATGGAAGAGACCAACGTGCTTCAAGTTTCTACTGACCGCCCTCAAATACAGTTTCGGGTAATATTTGGCCTTTGAGGTCTCCTTGGTATATGTACAGATTGTACTTAAGAAAAAGCATGAACATCAAGACACATCACTGTGTATGCTAATATAAAGAAACATAAAAAGGAGCAATGTGGACCTTAGGAGCGAAGAAGCAAGTTACATTATCTCTACATTTGATTCATATTTTTTTTTACTTTCTGCCATAAATAATAACTAGTGTACAGATCCTTGTAAAAAAAAAAAAAAACATTAATTTTTCAGATACACAGCTTTACAACCCAGTGATGTCCCAATTGACAGCTGTGTAAATGCCGGCCTTCATTTTTATTTTATTTTCCTTTTGGAAATAAAGCTGGACACAACATATTCCTTCCTTGTGGATCCTCTCTCTGGCCCTGCCGCAGTCAGCTCTTTGAATATTTAATGTCCTGATGAGAGAGGTTCCACCTGCTGACACAGTCAAAGTGGTACAACAATACACACACACACACACACACGCGTACAAGATCATCAATTGACTCTTCTCCCAGTCTGCTGGGTCAGGACTTTTCTCCCTGTCTTATCCTTTCATAACTTCATTTTTTTTTTCCTTTTAATTGATCCTTTCACTACTGAAGCAAAACACTGTGAGACAGCTGTGAGTTTCATTTCTGTACAATGGTGCAGCCGCATGCAGGTATGTTAATTAAACTGCATGATTTTTTCAATTCCACGCACATTTTATGAGCCTTTTTTCTTTTTTTAATAAAACCCAATGTACCAGTTCTGTGCCAGCTTTGGGAGCAGATACATCCATTTTATTTTATTTTTTTTTAATGTAAAACCAGCCATGAGAAAAACATTGAGGCTGCCATTAGTGACCTCTCCTTCTGGAAACGTTGGAAATGCTAAATGTCCGTCTGTTATGCTGACCCTCTTAAAACCCAACTTTCAGTTTTCATCAGCTAAATACATTCCAAGCACCTCAAACAAATGGTGTTAAACATCTTACAGTTAACTTTCTTTAGGAAATAGCCACAGCCTACATAGTACACAGCTACAGAGAAGAAAAGCCCCCCGCCAGCATGCTGCAGAGAATGACGCTCGTTCTCTCTGTTGAAGCAGTGGTCTCTCTGCATAGATCTGCCACAACTCAAGTTGAACCAGATCTAGGGTGCTCCAATCAGCATAAGCTTTGCAGACTGCATAATTACTGCATAATTAAAGCCCTGAGACAGCAGTTGTCGGATTTCTGGAAAAGGACTGCTGCTTCCACATAGCTAGCAATGGTCCTTCTGTGTAGTGTGCTGGCAAAGGACAAGCTTTTTTACTCAGAATGTGGTTGTTTGCTAAAGAAGCTGAACTGTAATGCTGCGTACACACTACCGTTTTTCATGTCATGGAAAAAAACGAAGTTTTTCTCGACGTGATTCCTTTCAATCCTGCCTTGCATACACACGATCGTGATAAAAAATGCTTGAGCAAAGCGCGGTGACGTACAACACGTACAACGGCACTTTAAAGGGGAAGTTCCATTCGAATGGCGCCACCCTTTGGGCTGATTATGCAGATTTCCCTTCTCTGGAACATAAACACGATCGTTTTTAGCGACCGATTAAAAAAAATTGCATTTTTCTCGTCATGAAAAACGTGTCGTGTGGATGCGGCAAAAGTGTAAAAAACCTTTTGTTTTGATTCACCTGGTATGTATTTAGCTTCCTCTACATGTCAAAGCTGTCAATATTGGGGGCCACCAGTGGTCTTAAAGCAGTGCATGCCCATGAATGAAATAATTAAAGATCTCCCCTAGCCACTATGGCGACACTAAACTACTCTGATGAAAGTATGCAAGAAAAAAAAAACACAAAAAAAAGAAAACAAGATTTAAAAAAAATTGAATACAACTTATTATTATTATTTTTTTTCACCTGTATCATGTGATTAGCTGTAGCCAATCACAGATCACAACCTCAAGGAAGCTGTTCATGAATGGCGGGAAACCCATTCATAACAGATAGAGCTATTGCTTATATAGCTATGGTTTATATAGTTATCATCAGCAATAACACTGTAAATAAAAATCCCTGACCCCCCCCCTAGAGTAGTAAAGTGTCCCGGCTACTCTGATGACGGGATGTAAAAAAAAATAATAGTAACAAAAGAAAAAAAAGTTAAAAGAGAAAAAAATGTAATAAAAAATTATTTAGATCTTTTTTTTTTATATAACGTCACCAGTCAGTATCCCTGATTACTGACATACCAGTCACATAATGACATAGTTTTCTTTTTTTATTTCTTTATGTTCCAAAACATTTCCCAAAAAATTTAAACTTCAAAAACCTTTTTTACATGAATCCTGAAGCCTCCAGGAGTTTATAAGTTTGCTCTGGGGCCCAATCATAAATAGTTTTATTGCCTGCCATGTTCATTGGAGGATCTCCCTTTTCTTGTGTGTGCGTGCTTCCAGAGACCCTTACTTAATATTACATTTAAAATCACTACTGTATAAGTGTTGCCTTTTCTGAAGATCCTCTTACTTTTCTCTTATATTGCATCTGAAATATGAAAGTGGCTATAATGGTATCTTAAAATAGTTTTGAGACACCCTTTGCTTTTATATGTGAACTTATGTGTCAAAATATAAACCCCTAATTAAAGAAAAAAAAGTTAAAAAATAAATAAAAATTCTGTTCCTTAATAAATATTGATTCTGATGTCTGAATTATAACTGAACTGAGGGACATTGGAGGGACTGGGATTGTCCTCCATTAACAGTGACTAGTAGCAATAGTATGCAATCTGTTTCCATCACCAGTGTGTGCCAGATTCTCCTTCCATCCACAACTCTCCTGTCCGCTGACATGCTGAATCAAAGCTTTCCAGTGATTTTTCCTTCTATTGCCGCTAACCTCCACCTGGGATACATACTTCTTTACATTCCACACCAGTGGCATGTCCATATGGATATATAAAGAAGTATGTCCCCCAAACAGGGCACGTGTCTTGCAGTTCCAGATATTGGAGTTACCAGTAAATGGCGTCGTCCGTCTGCTTCCTTGAAAACTTCACTTAAAGGAAAAGTTTGGGCTATATGAAAAAACTCAAACACATGTACTCACCTCCATGTTGCAGCTGTCTCCCGCTGGTTATAAGCCAGAGAACTGGGCGTTCATATGACCACTGATTGCTCCGTTCTTTGTCAGCTCTGAATGAAGAGGGATGATTGTTAGTCTCTCTGCCTCTTCAGCGCTCACTGGAGTACAGGGCTGGTAAGGGGGGTGGGCACAGCTGGCTTGGGCTAAGAGCTGGAGCCAGCTGTCAATCAGGCAGCTGGGTGGATCCCAACAATATGGTTGGGATCCTTCCAGAGCCTGGAGCTGCTCTGTGATGTCAGCTGATAGTGGGCAATCACACGCTATTAGCTGACTCTGGGTCACAGGAGAGCAAAGTAAATGCAGTCCTTAGATCCAGAAGAGAAACATTGCCACAAAAAGCTTACTTCTCTTTTAAACAACCAGTATTAAAGGGGTGTTCCACCTCCCAAAAAAACACACACATACTGCAGCTGCTAGCTTTTAATAAATGGACACTTACCTGTCCTTTAGTCCAGCGATGTCGGCACCCGCAGCTGATGATTCCATCAGCTTGCGGGTGCTGTCGCTGTCATTGCGGGTAAGGGAACCCGGCAGTGTAGCCTTTTGGCTTCACACCGAGAACCCTACTGCGCATGCGCGAGACCCCACTCCTCTCTACTATTGGCCGTGATGACGTCACAGGCCGCGGCCCGGACTCCCGGAAGTGGGAAAGGATACCTGTTAGGTACCTGGATATCCTGAGAAAGGTGGCAATTGTGGCACTGAAGACTAATAGAAAGCTACCTCGATAGTTCTTACAGCTATTCACAGATGAGTAACTAGAAGGAAATTAGGAAAGGGACCCCATCGTGCAAAAGATCCTGAGTTACATTGAGGGACAATTCACACTAGATCCCCCATACAATGCATCTGAGTTTTGTTTTTTTGGATGCACTGTTTAGAACAAAATCCTCCAAAGTCTAACATGTAGCACAATAAAGTAATATTTAGTTGTGGTCTGATGTTGCTTCTAAACACATTGCAGCTTGATTCAGCAGTGAAGTTCACCCTCAGTTCCCCCACACCATCAAACTGAGCAAAGCGGAACTTTAAGTGCAACTATTTATTGTTCAAGCTTATAGATAACAAAACAATGCAATTAACATTAAAATGGTAGAGGGGAAGATTACTGCAGATTTTCTTATTATATATATAGTTTTATAGGAAAGGAGTACTTTTCCCGTAATGAAGGCCCCTTGAACTACTAGGGAAAGGGAGCCATGACTACTGGAAGCTTAGCATCTACGTGAGCGCCAACCTAAAACAGGGAGTGTAAGTGGTTCTGTTAGGATTGGCATTAGGTGACTTGGTGGAGCCTGAACTTTAGAACAAGGCTACGCAGGGGCACGTCCCACTTCTCTGAGGAGATTCAGACTTCACAAGAGTTGCCCACCCACCTGCCCGTTATGAGTTTCATCACAGCTTTATTGCCAGCAATCCATGTCGCTTTATGGGCTATGACCTCAAGTTGAATTTTGTGGTCATACTGATGGTGTGGCCTCTTAGACAATCTAGGTTTTTGTTATAGCTGCTCATGGTATTACTGTGACTGGCATTGTTATGTGGTACTTTGAATGTTGTTACATATGGAAAGTTCAATAAAGCTGTGGCCTTGCCCTATTTGCAACTTATTCAGCCATTAGTTGGTCAAAACTAGCTTACGCTTCTCAGCAGTCAAGGGGGACTCCTGCAAGAAAAGATCCTGGGATCAGGGTGTAGTACATGGCACTCACCTCCAAAATCCAGAGATCTCAAGGTTTGAGGAGTCAGCTGCCTTCCACAACCACCATACTTCTATGCAGGCTGCCAGAATAAGTGGCCGGGCTGAATTTTTCCAAATGTCCACTGGGTGAATGCAGAGGAGTGTGGCTGCTAAACTTTACAAACATACATATTTATGCAATCTAAATTTCAGTGACACCAAGCGACTTAGTGTGATCCGTAAAAAAAAAAAGATACATATATATATATATATATATATATATATAACAAATAAATCGGAACAAAGCAGTCCTCTATTGTGACCACACACAAATAACAGTCCAAAAGTGTAGAAAAAACTGCAAGGTTGAAGTAAAAGTCCCACATGTATGTGACCCTCTCTGTGAAAGGATAGAGACACCACCACCGATGTAAGAAGGAGGCTTACCAGATGGTGTTGACTTGGTACGGTGTATACCACCCAAGTCAAAACAGGCTTATATTATCAGTCAGCAAGATGTATCCAGCTGGTCCTGAATCCGCATATCAGTCTGCACCGCAAATTCCAGTAAACACCAGGAAGTGTAAATACATGTAGTCCTGTTGGAGCCAGAGATACGGTAACCACATAACATGCGTAATGGGAAAAAAACTCACATAGTGTGATACGTACAAGGTAGGCCTCGTACACACGACCAAGGAACTCGTCGTAAATGAAACATCGTTTTCCTCGACGAGTTCCTTGTTAGGCTTGTCGAGAAACTTGACAAGCTTTCTTTGCGTACACACTGTCAAGACAAAATCTCGTTGTCCTCAAACGCAGTGACGTACAACACATACGACGGCAGGGGATGTTTGATTCCACTGGCACAACCCTTGGTGCTGCTTTTGCTAATCTCATGTTACTGCGTGTTAAGTAAAAGTTTGGTAGGAGACGATTTGCACTTTTCAGTCTGTTACAGCGTGACAAATGTGCTATCTCCATTACAAACCCTACTTTTACCGAAGGTGCGCTCCCGTCTCATACTTTATTCTGAGCATGCGCGGGTTTCTAAGCATACACACAACCGTGTTTCTCGTCGAAAACCAGCCTGACAAGGAACACGACGAGGAAATTGAGACTCCCGTCGAGGAAAAAGAGAACTTGTTCTCTTTTTTTCTCGTCGAGTTCCTCAACAGTTTCCTCCATGAAAAACATACACACGACCGTTTTCCTCGGCAAAAAAGCTCTGCCACCAAGTTTCTTGATGGATTCTGTCGAGGAAAACGGTCGTGTGTACGAAGCCGTAGTATTTATTAAAATGATTAAAAAATTAACACTCACATTTGGAAGAACATCATAGGCATATCACAAAGTGCAAGAGCGATGTGTGTGAAATGGGTCCACCCAACGCGTTTCAACTAAACAGTCATCATCTGGGGTCATCACCATACACCTTACCAAGTCAACACCATCTGGTAAGCCTCCTCCTTACATCGGTGGTGGTGTCTCTATCCTTTCACAGAGAGGGTCACATACAGTTGGGACTTTTAATTCAACCTTGCAGTTTTTTCTACACTTTTGGACTGTTATTTGTGTGTGGTCACAATAGAGGACTGCTTTGTTGCGATTTATTTGAAACCCAGGCTAGGTTTTTTGGTCAGTCACTACTACTCCCCCAGGGGTGTCTTTTCCCCTTCCCTCCACAGCATGCACATTCAGGAGATACATGATTGCACATCTATGACACACTCCACTCCTGCCCCGTTGGAGACTTTCAGAGCACTTGGAGCCATTAGACAAGTGTCAAAAGGGGGCTGGCATCTCAATCTCACTTCCACAATCTCCAGCATGCATTGTGCTTTAGGGTTTGATAAAACGACTGGTTAGTTAAATGTACTCTTTGCAGTGGATCGCGGTACATCAAAATGACTGGTGCTGCAGTAGATCTGGCACTGTGGCACTCGTTCACTAATATATGGCTACTCTTTGAAAGGCCTACCACACATGGGAGGCCATAGTAGCGCAATCGTAACAAATTTAAAACACAGCATGCTAAACCCTTGTGTATGTGAGCCCTCTTTCTTCCAAGATTGTTAATAAAAATAACGGAAAAAAAATTTGTTGCTGATGGATCCCGGTGAATGCACATCCTGCGTTTATTAAAAAAGCTTATTTTTAGGACCCTGGTGTTAAAAAAAAAAAAAAAAAAAAAGAAGAAGAGCTGTTGAAGATAACAACCAGCCATATGGATTGTTCCTTTTTAGACATTAGCAGTGATGGAAGGTATGGCTAAGAACTAGGTTGTGACAGTTCATCAATGCTATTACCTTGGCTATAGACGCATCATTTTTAAGTATTACCTAATAATTGCAAACTTACGCAGACATTAAGATGGCCTCACCCCTACTACAAACACAACCAGACTTATTTGTTGGTCAAACATTTAATCTTGTGTGATTAAATTACTAAAATAACTAGAATGTAAATTAAAGGGGTTGTAAACCCCTGTGGTTTTTCACCTTAATGCATTCTATGCATTAACCACTTAAGGACCATCTCACGACTTTTTACGTCGGCAGAATGGCACGGACAGGCATAAAGGCGTACAGGTACCTCCCCTTTAAGATCCCGATGTGCGCCCGCAACGGCACGCTCGTGACCCTGCCGCCTTCTCTGTGAGTCTGACCGCGGGTCCCGTGGACTCAATCGCCGCCGGGATACCCGCGATAATCTTACGGAGAGATAGAGCAGGGAGATGCTTATGTAAACAAGCATTTACCCGCTCTGCCTAGTGACAATGACAGTGATCACCGCTTCCTGTAATCGGAAGTGGTGATCACTGTCTTGTCTCGTGTAGCCCATACCCCCTACAGTTAGAAGCACTCATCAGGGCACACTTAACCCCTACAACGCCACCTAGTGGTTAACCCCTTCACCGCCAGTGTCATTTTCACAGTAATCAGTGCATTTTTAAAGCACTAATTTTTGTCCGCCATAATGTCGCAGCCACAATAAAAATCGCTGATCGCCGCCATTACTAGTAAAAAAAAATATTAATAAAAATGCCATAAAACTATCCCCTATTTTGTAGACGCTATAACTTTTGCGCAAACCGATCAATAAACGCTTATTGTGATTTTTTACCAAAAATATGTAGAAGAATGCGTATCGGCCTAAACTCAGGAAAAAAATATGTTTTTTCATATATTTTTGGGGGATATTTATTATAGCAAAAAGTAAAAAATATTGTTTTTTTGTTTTTTTTTAAATTGTCGCTCTATTTTTGTTTATAGCACAAAAAATTAAAAACACAGAGGTAATCAAATACCACCAAAAGAAAGCTCTATTTGTGAAAAAGAAAGGACATCAATTTTGTTTGGTAGCCACGTCGCACGACCGCGCAATTGTCAGTTAAAGCGACGCAGTGCCGAATCTCAAAAAGTGGCCTGGTCTTTGACCAGCGAAAGGGTCCGGGGCTGAAGTGGTTAAGGTGAAAAACCTGCTCTCATGCTGCAGCCCCTCAGACCCCCCCCCATTTTACTTACCTGAGCCCTGTCTTTCTCACCCCCGGGACAAGCACACCAGCTATGGCTGTGTGTCTCGTGTCCTGATTGGATAGATTGATAGCAACGCAGCCATTGGCTCCCACTGCTGTCAATCAAATCCACTGACGCGGGGTGGGGGGACAAGTCCTGCTGTCTGCGTCAATAGATGCAGCAGGAGGACACGGGAGCACACCCGCACGTGTGTCCCGAAGGAGTGTGCTTCTCGGACAGGGGAAATCGAGAAGAGGAGGAGCCACCAGCGCCGCTGAGGGACCCCAGAAAAGGAGGATCAGGGCCACTCTGTGCAAAACCAACTGCACAGAGGAGGTAAGTATGACATGTTTGTTATTTAAAAAGAAAAACAAAAAAAAACAAGAATTTAGTTACCCTTTAATTCTCCCTCTACATTGACACATGAAGGTAAAACTATTCCCCTTTAAAGCGAAAATATGGCATTGTAGGAAATCATTTAAAGAAGTAGCTATGTATGTTACCAATGGATAATCAGCCTAATATGTCCGGCTTAAAGTGTATTTCCACCTTTGCAGCATACCCACTTGCCGACTGCCCTATAGCAGATTTACTGCTACAGGGTGACCATTCAATTCCAGTATACATACCATAGTTTGTAGACACTATAACCTTTGTGCAAACCAATCAATATACGGGTATTGATATTTTTTTTAAACAAAAATTTGTAGCAGAATACATTTTGGCCTACATTTTTGAAGAAATTTGGGGCCAGATTCTCGTAGGAGCGCGTAACGTATATGATTTACGTTATGCCTCCGCAACTTAGATGGGCAAGTGCAGTATTCTCAAAGCACTTGCTCCATAAGTTGCAGCGGCGTAGCGTAAATCGGCCGGCGTAAGCCTGCCTAATTCAAATTCTGAAGAGGTGGGCGTGTGGTATGTAAATTATCCATGACCAGACGTGATTGAAGTTTTTCACTTACGGCGCATGCGCCGTCCGTGGAATATCCCAGTGTGCTTTGCGTCAAATTATGCCGCAAGGACGTATTGGTTTCGACGTGTACGTAAATGACGTCCAGCCCCATTCACGGACGACTTACGCAAACGACGTCAAAATACTTAACATTGGTGCGCCGCACCTACACCACCATAAAGCAGGGGTAACTTTAGGCCGGGAAAAGCCTAACGTAATTGGCGTAACTTTACTGCGCCGGGCGTACGTTCGTGAATTTGCGTATCTAGCTGATTTACATATTTTGACGTGTAAATCAGCGTACACGCCCCTAGCGGCCAGCGTAAATATACAATTACGATCCAACGGCGTAAGAGACTTACGCCTGTCGGATCTAATAGATATCTATGCGTAACTGATTCTAAGAATCAGGCGCATAGATACGACGGCACAACGCAGAGATACGGCGGCGTATCTGGAGATACGCCGTCGTATCTCTTTTGAGAATCTGGGCCTTGATTTTTATAATTTTTCTATTGGATGTGTTTTATAGAAGAAAGTAAAAAATATATTTTTTTTTTTCCAAAATTTTCACTTTTTTTGTTTATAGTGTAAAAATAAAACAAAAAAACCCAGTGGTGATCAAATACCGCTAAATTAAAAGCTCTATTTGTGGGGAAATACATTTAATTTATGTACAGTGTTGCACGACCGCGCAATTGTTAGTTTAATTAAAGCATATGCCATATAGCAAAAAATGGCCTGGTCATGAAGGGTGGGAAATGTTCCGGAGGTCAAGTGGATACTTAAAGGTAGTTATTTACTTTTCTGGTTGTTTTTTTTTGAGCCGGGTTATACATAGGACTCTTTGGGCAGCCTGTATTGTTCAGAATAGCTTTCAGTTAGAGGACAGATTTAAGTGTACAAAACAAGCCTCAAATTATTTAACCCTTTCTTTGTTAGACAGTTTAAAACTGATAATAGCTATCTGCCAGCACAGCACAGGCACAGAGTTAATTATGGTTTACTTAACTCCCTCCTCCCCCCTGCCCCCTCAACATTACAAAGAAGGGGAAAACTAAGAATGATTTTTCAGCAAATAAAAAAAGGTGAGCAGTAATTTTTTATTTTATTTGAAAGCTATTCTATATGAATGGGGTCATGTAACAAATATAAAATACAGCATCTCACAAAAGTATGTACACCCCTCAAATTTTTGCAAACATTTTATTATATCTTTTCATGTGACAACACTGAAGAAATAACACTTTGCTACAATGTTGTGTAGTGAGTGTACAGCTTGTATAACAGTGTAAATTTGCTGTCCCCCTCAAAATTACTCAACACAAATGTTAATGTCTAAACTGCTGGCAACAAAAGTGAGTACACCCCTAAGTGAAAATGTCCAAATTGGGCCCAATTAGCTATTTTTCCTCTGCGGTGTGATGTGACTCTTTAGTGTTACAAGGTCTCAGGTGTGAATGGGGAGCAGGTGTGCTAAATTTGGTGTTATCGCTCTCACTCTCTCATACTGGTCTCATGGTCTCACCTCATGGCAAAGAACTCTCTGAGGATCTGAATTTTTTTTTTCTCTACATAAAAGATGGCCTAGGCCAGGGGTCTCCAAACTACGGCCCGCGGGCCACATCCGGCCCGCCAGGCCATTTATTCCGGCCCGCAGCGTGAATCCTTAGTTCCCCTGTTAGTTGTGGAACCTGCGCTGCATATTCGCCCCAGGCAATATGCAGCGCAGGTCCCGCAATCCCTCCCGGCGTCTCACTGTGTGTGTTGGCTGCTGGCTGGGACCACGGCATCCCAGCAGCCAATGAGGTGTTTAGGGCAGACCTGTTGCCGCCTCCCTGCTCCCGCCTCGCTGTTAACCAGTAACGAGTGTGTAATACCAGCGGGGCGGGAGTCGGGAGATGCAGCAGGTCTGCAGTGCACAGCCAGTGATGGAGAGTGGAGACGCGCTGGACACATGCAAGGAGGGGGGCTTATACACTTGTGTGGGGGTGGGTTGAATGGCGCTGATGGGGCACAAACATCTGGGGGCTGATGACTCTGATGGGGACACACGTGGAGGGGGTTTTTCATACTGATGGGGACACAAATTTTGGGGGACTGATGACTCTGCTGGGGACACACGTGGAGGGGGTTTTTCATACTGATGGGGACACAAATTTTGGGGGACTGATGACTCTGCTGGGGACACACGTGGAGGGGGGGTTGTAGACTGATGGGGGCACAAATGTTGGGGGGCTGATGACTCTGATGGGGACACAAATGTGGGGGGGGCTGATGACTCTGATGGGGACATAAATGGGGGGGGGGGGGGCTGATGACTGATGGGACATAAATATGGGGGGGGGGGGGTGATGACTCAGATGGGGACATAAATGTGGGGGGGGGGGGGTGATGACTCTGATGGGGACACAAATATCTGTGGGGTTTGATGGGGACACAAATGTGGGGGTGCTGGTGGCTCTTATGGGGACACAAACATGTGAGGAGGGGGGCTGATGGCTCTAATGGTGACACAAATATGCAGGCGGGGGTGGGCTGTGATGGGGACACAAATGTGCAGGGAGACTCGGATAAATGATGGGGGGGCTCTAATGGGGACACCAATTTTTGGGGATACTGATGGGGAAACAGATGAATGCGGAGACTGATGGGGACACAGATGAATGGGGACACAGATGATGGGGACACAGATGATGGGGACACAGATGATGGGGACACAGATGATGGGGACACAGATGATGGGGACACAGATGAATGGGGACACAGATGAATGGCGACACAGATGATGGGGACACAGATGAATGGGGACACAGATGATGGGGACACAGATGATGGGGACACAGATGATGGGGACACAGATGATGGGGACACAGATGAATGGGGACACAGATGAATGGCGACACAGATGATGGGGACACAGATGAATGGGGACACAGATGATGGGGACACAGATGATGGGGACACAGATGAATGGGGACACAGATGAATGGGGACACAGATAAATGGGGACACAGATGAATGGGAAGACTGATGGGGACACAGATGAATGGGAAGACTGATGGGGACACAGATGAATGGGGAAACTGATGGGGACACAGGTGGATGGGGACACAGATGAATGGGGACACAGATGAATGGGAAGACTGATGGGGACACAGATGAATGGGGACACAGATGAATGGGGACACAGATGAATGGGGACACAGATGATGGGGACACAGATGAATGCGGAGACTGATGGGGACACAGATGAATGGGGACACAGATGAATGGGAAGACTGATGGGGACACAGATGAATGGGAAGACTGATGGGGACACATATGAATGGGGACACAGATGAATGGGGACACAGATGAATGGGGACACAGATAAATGGGGACACAGATAAATGGGGACACAGATAAATGGGGACACAGATGAATGGGAAGACTGATGGGGACACAGATGAATGGGAAGACTGATGGGGACACAGATGAATGGGGAAACTGATGGGGACACAGATGAATGGGGACACAGATGAATGGGAAGACTGATGGGGACACAGATGTATGGGGACACAGATGAATGGAAAGACTGATGGGGACACAGGTGGATGGGGACACAGATGGATGGGGAAACTGATGGATGGGGACACAGATGGATGGGGAAACTGATGGATGGGGACACAGATGGATGGGGAAAATGATGGGGACACAGATGAATGGGGAGACTGATGGGGACACAGATGAATGGGAGACTGATGGGGACACAGATGAATGGGGAGACTGATGGATGGGGAGACTGATGGGGACACAGATGAATGGGGAGACTGATGGGGACACAGATGATGGTGACACAGTTGGATGGGGAGACTGATGGGGACACAGATGAATGGGGAGACTGATGGGGACACAGATGAATGGGGAGACTGATGGGGACACAGATGATGGTGACACAGTTGGATGGGGAGACTGATGGGGACACAGATGAATGGGGAGACTGATGGGGACACAGATGATGGTGACACAGTTGGATGGGGAGACTGATGGGGACACAGATGAATGGGGACACTGATGGGGACACAGATGATGGTGACACAGTTGGGTGGGGAGACTGATGGGGACACAGATGAATGGGGAGACTGATGGGGACACAGATGATGGTGACACAGTTGGATGGGGAGACTGATGGGGACACAGATGAATGGGGACACAGATGAGGACACAGATGAATGGAGAGACTGATGGGGACACAGATGGATGGGGACACAGATGATGGTGACACAGATGAATGGAGAGACTGATGGTGACACAGATGATGGTGACACGGATGTAAAGCCTCATGCACGCTGGAAGTTTAGCCCCGCTGCATGATGCTCCAGCGTTTAGGTGCCAGCAAAGAATAGAGGAGCACCATTCAATCTTGCTGTCAGCAGTAAGTCAAATTCTATTCTATTTCTACTGTGGATTTATTTATAAATTATGTTTCCGGCCCGCGAATATGTGTAAAATATAGAATGTGGCCCTCGAAGTAAAAAGTTTGGAGACCCCTGGCCTAGGCTATAAGAAGATTGCCAAGACTGAATCTGAGTTGCAGCATGGTGGCCAAGACCATACAGCGGTTTAACAAGACAGGTTCCACTTAGAACAGTCCTCACCATAGTTGACAAAAGAAGTTAAGTGCACATGCTCAGCGTCATATCCAGCAGTTGTCTTTGGGAAATAGACGTATGAGTGTTGCCAGCATTTCTGCAGAGGTTGAAGGGGTGGGGAGGGTCAGCCTGTCAGTGCTCAGACCATACGCCACACACTGCATCAAATTGGTCTGCATGGTTGTCGTCCCAGAAGGAAGCCTCTTCTAAAGATGATGCACAAGAAAGCCTGCAAATGGTTTGCTGAAGACCAGCAGACTAAGGATATGGATTACTGGAACCATGTCCTGTGGTCTGATGAGACCAAGATAAGTGTATTTGGTTCAGATGGTGTCAGGCGTGTGTGGCGGCAACCAGGTGAGGAGAACAAAGACAAGTGTGTCTTGCCTACAGTCAAGCATGGTGGTGGGAGTGTCATGGTCTGGGGCTGCATGAGTGCTGCCGGCACTGGGGAGCTACAGATCATTGTGGGAACCATGAATGCCGACATGTACTGTGACATACTGAAGCAGAGCATGATCCCCTCCCTTCAGAGACTGGGCCGCAGGGCAGTATTCTAAACACACCTGCAAGACAACCACTGCCTTGCTAAAGAAGCTGGGGGTAAAGGTGATGGACTGGCCAAGCATGTCTCCACACCTAAACCCTTATTGATCATCTGTGGGACATCCTCATATGGAAGGTGGAGGAGCACAAGGTCTCCAACATCCACCAGCTCTGTGATGTCATCATGGAGGAGGGGAAGAGACTCCAGTGACAACCTGTGAAGCTCTGGTGAACTCCATGCCCAAGAGGATTAAGGCAGTGCTGGAAAATAATGGTGGCCACACAAAATATTGACACATTGTGCCCAATTGGGACATTTTCACTTAGGGGTGTACTAACTTTTGTTGCCAGCGGTTCAGACATTAATGGCTGTTTGTTGAGTTATTTTGAGGGGACAGCAAATGTACACTGTTATACAAGCTGTACACTCACTACACAACATTGTAGCAAAGTGTCATTTCTTCAGAGTTGTCACATGAAAATATATAATGAAATATTCACAAAAATGTGAGGGGTGTACTGACTTTTGTGAGATACTGTAGGTGTTATCCCAATTCGGGCCACAGAAGTGTAATTACACTTTAAAGAAAGCCTGTCATAAGAAAATCACGAAGGCCACCATTGCAGAAACTCCTGAGCCTGCTATTTTCCTAGCTTACATGATGACCCTCCTGGCTTATATACAATAAGTCACTGACCCAGGATAAGTATACAGATTAACGCTTCATAAATTGCCCTGACTGTCAGGAACTACCTTCTTGTTCTGGGTCAGTGATTCAGGAAGTCCAGGGGGTCAGCATCATAGCCAGTCAGCAATGGCTACCCATGTATTTTATTCTTATTTTAGGTTTGCTATAATGCAGTCTTCAAACTTTAGTGAAAATAGCTGTTATCGAATGTTTGCGTTTTTATTAGCATATGAACCGCATCACTAAAAACAAACATCTATCCTGCATTTGATGTATTCACTCCCCTATGCAGAGTATAGACATACCGCTATATGGTAACCTCTTCAATGCCACTGCATTCATTCATCAGGGAATCAGTACTGTTTGCTAAGCCTTATAACCTTCATGAAGCATAATCCCCATTGTAAAATTGCCATATATGTTTGCATTGGAGGAATGCCTGACCATGTTTGCAGGTATGGAGGCACTTTTGACTTTGGCAGACGCTCTCTATATGTCAGTAAAGTACTCAGTTTAAATTGCTTGGGTACATAGTCTTTTTTTAAATTAAATAGATACAGTGCCACAAGTTTAAGGATAATCTTTATATCAATGCATATAGCTTTTAAGGGTCAGTCCTGCCAAAAGTATTTTAAGTTTCCATAGGTTTTACAGGGCTACATTGCCCACTAGTTTGTATTCCTCCCTGGAGGAGAGAGCTTTCTGCAGTTGGCTTTACAGATGGGGTCTTTCGCTCTCTCTCGCTCTCTCCCTCTATCCCTCTCTCCTTCATCTCTTTCTTTCTCTCTGTGTTTTCTCTTTCTCTCTCTCTCTCTCTCTCTCTCTCTTTCTTTCTCTCAGTTTTTTTTATTTCTCTCTCTCTCTCTCTCTCGCTCTCTCTCTCTATTTCCTTCTCTCTCTCTCTCTCTCTCTCTCTCTTTTTCTTTCTTTCTTTCTTTCTTTCTTTCTTTCTCTTTCTTTCCTTCTCTCTCTCTCTCTCTCTCGCTCTTTCCTTCTCTCTCTCTCTCTCCCTCTTTCTCTCTCTCTCTCTTTCCTTCTCTCTCTCTCTCTCCCTCTGTCTCTTTCTCTCTCTCTCTCTCTTTCCTGCTCTCTCTCTCTCTCTTTCTTCTCTCTCTCTCTCTCTCTCTCTTTCCTTCTCTCCATCTCTCTCTCTTTCTCCCTCCCTCTCTCTCTCTCTCTTTCTTTCTCTATCTTCCTTCCTTCCTTTCTCTCTCTCTTTCTCTCTCTCTTCCTCTATTTCTTTCTCTCTCTCTCACCCTATTGAAGTTTCCATTAATGTTACATTAGGAAGATTACAGTGGGACAATTAAGACTGCAGTTGGCTTTACAGATTGGGGTCTCTCTCTCTCGCTCTCTCTTCCTATCCCTCTCTTCTTCATCTCTTTCTTTCTCCTTTTTTTCTTTCTCTCTCTCTCTTTCCTTCTCTCTCTCCCTCTCTTTCTTTCTTTCTTTCTCTTTCCTTCTCTCTCCCTCTCTCTCTTTTCTTTTTTCTCTTTCCTTCTCTCTCTCGCTCTCTCTTTATTTCTCTCTCTCTCTCTCTCTCTTTCCTACTCTCTCTTTCTCTCTCTCTCTTTCCTACTATCTCTTTCTTTCTTTCTTTCTCTCCCTCTCTCTTTCTTTCTTTCTTTCTTTCTTTCTTTCTTTCTTTCTTTCTTTCTTTCTTTCTTTCTTTCTTCCTTCCTTCCTTCCTTCCTTTCTCTCTCTCTCTCTTCCTCTATCTCTATCTCTATCTCTATCTCTCTCTCTCTCTCTCTCTCTCTCTCTCTCTCTCTCTCTCTCTCTCTCTCTCTCTCTCTCTCTCTCTCTCTCTCTCTCTCTCTCTCTCTCTCTCTCACCCTATTGAAGTTTCCATTAATGTTACATTAGGAAGATTACAGTGGGACGATTAAGACTGTTGCTACCTTATGAAGAGTGAGACTCCAGCAGGGACCTCCACCCCTTAAAGTCCCCAAAAGATAAGAGATATCAGTGGACGAGTCAGCTCACCAGCATCAATTTATAAGCAATATTAGGATTGAGCGGAGAAGACCCCTAAAGAGCCTGAAATACACATCCTAATTTTTATTCTATGAATCAATATTGATAAATGTGGCATGCCATCGGACACGTTCTGATTAAATAAGAGGCTATCTGTGTATAAGGCTGTATAGAGTACATAATATTTCCATGCGGTATGATGTACACACAAAGCACTTTGTCTCGTATCCTTCCCTTCATAGCCTGACACGTGCTCACAGCTGCATGCAGCACAGGATTGGGATGGTTCTAGTCATTACACTGCAACGGGCAGGCCTACTACTGCTCAGTACATTCTAACCTTATTACTTATAATCCTGATTTCCAGCTATAATACCTGATTAAAGCAAACCTGAAAGAATAGACATATAGAAGCGACCACTTCAGGTGCAGGCTCCGGGGGAAGCTATCCCAATCCTGTCTTTACTTCCCAAAGAGATGCTGGATGGAAGTTTTGACTTTTTTTTTTTTCACGGTTTGCTGGCTCTATGCTTGTTCCGCTCAGTGATTCACTAATTAGTAAAACAAGGATCATGCCCCAAAGCCAGCAAAATTACAAGTCAACAATGGCAGCTGTCATATTTCTATCCATTACAGGCTCACTTTAAGCTTGGTCCTTGGCAGTGTTCCTGGTTTTCAGTGCTGCCTGGCTATACCATAAAATACTTCCCTATTGCAGTATTGTGTTTTTCTTTTCTTAATCAATATCTGGATTTTTTTTTTTAAGTTACCAGTAATTTGCAGTTTATGTTTCAAATGCAAAAAAAAAAAAACACCATAAAGATGTATTTATTGGGAATTACCAGTAGTTCCACTGTCTTCTGTGACCGTGTGGTTACACCAGCAAGCTTAGAAACACCATCTCAGTCTTCCAAGAAATGTGGTAAAGTGTTGGCAACTATGTATTTGTATAATATATCCATATACATTAGATGAAAGTTGGATGAGGTAAGTAATGTTAAGTAGGCAATTTTATATGGCTGTTTTTTATTTTTATTTTTTTATGTAAAGTTATTGTAGTAGCAAGTAACTTAAAAAAGTCAGTTGAAATGTTCTGCAAGCTCTTTGTTTTACTAAAACAAGTTGCTTAATGTGTTCTGTGTTTAGCACAGTATAGATCTGCATTGGGGTGATCCTAGAAAAGACGAGCGACCTCCTAGCGTCAGCACAGAAATGATCGTAGTCTAAAGATCTATATGTGGCTGGTTATTTCATGTCCTAAAGCACAGCAAGCCTGTAACACGGTGCTGTCCACTTTGGTCTTTGGGGGCCTTGATCTTTCCAGGGTTAGGACAGTAAGGGGTTGATTTACTAAAACTGGAAAGTGCAAAATCTGATACAGTTCTGCATAGAAACCAATCAGCTTCCATATTTTTTTTTTTTTGTCAAAGCTAAATTGAACAAGCTGAAGTTAAGCTGGCCATTATACAATTGTCTTATTTAATTTCCTTCAGATTTACCTTCAACTATGTAGTGCATGGACCTGCCTGATTGTATACAAATTGAAAGTCTTTAGGTTTGACCTCAGATTATATGGTTTTGGTAAATCTAAAGGAAAGTTGTACAAGAGAATTGTATAATGTATGTCAAGCAACCCCCTAGCATTTCTGGCCGTGACCATCTTGAGTAAGGGCAGATGATTCATGTACCATTTACTTCCTAAGAACCCATACACACTATTCGATTTTCTGCAGATTTTTGTCTTCAGATTTACCAAAACCATGTAGTGCAAGGGCCTGCCTGATTGCCTACAAATTTAAACTTAAGGTTTGACCTCCTATTATATGGTTTGGGTAAATCTGCAGACAAAAATCTGCAGGAAATCTAATGGTGTGTATGGGGTCTTAGAATCTGATTGGCTACCATGCAGAGCTGCACCAGATTTTGCACTCTCCAGTTTTAGTAAATTAACCCCTAAATGTCTAAGTGACAACTTTCTGGGATTCAATAACATTAATTCTTACCCGCTTTTAGTTTTTTTTTTTAGAAAGTTGCAATTCAGTAATGATCTTTTAATTGCTTATTTAACCAAGTGCAATCACTTGAATGCAAATACAGCAGAGCATTTTTCAGGTGCAGATATTTGTTGTATTGCATACCGATAACTGCTAATAACAGTGGTCAGAAACATTGGGAAATACCTATCTCAGCCTGACTTACATCTGCAAAGTGTATACATTTATCAGCATTTGAACATTGCTATTTTACAAGAGGGTCTGGGGCGGAAAACTCACTGTGCAGAATTGTCTTCCTCAAAATTCTGCATTGCGTGAGGTCATCTAGGGCAACAATTTGACTTTGAAAATTTGTAGTGGGGTTGTTTTAATAAGACCGGAGGGTGCAAAATCTGGTGCAGCTCTGCATAGAAGCCAATCAGCTTCCAGTTTTGTTTTTTTAAATTTGAACAAGCTGAAGTTAGAAGCTGATTGGTTTTCTATGCACAATTGCACCAGATTTTTCACTCGCCAGTTTTAGTAAATCATCCCCAAAATTACTTTTATATTCATTCTTCTGCAAAGGCAAAAAAAAACATCTCCATGCAGTTCAACTTGATTAATAGTTTCCAACATTTAAAACCATTTCTAGGGACACTTTGTTGCTGCGCCACTCATGCAACCATGCGTCATAATGAAAGGGGAACCATTAACCAACACATTTTCCATTATATCACATCTCCAGAATCGGTTAAAATAGTTTTTGCATTTCAAAAGAAAGCTCCAGTAACTTAAAAAAGATGGAAGCATAAGTATTGACCACACTAAAAAAAATGAAGAATTTAACTGTTCATCAGGGTCAAAGCTGAATACTGATATTTCCAAGGTTTACAATTTTCCAGAAACACGTCTTGGAAACCTGGGATAGTTGGCAACTATGGTCTAAAAGAGCATTGCAAAGGTCACAGCCCCTAAACCCCGAAATTTTTCATCGCCACTGCAGTCTGGTGTCAAGGTGAGCGGCACAAGTAAGGTTAATACAACAAGGCAAGCAGACACAACACAGAATGAATTAAAGCCAGGTCTTACCTCCGGGGTCCGTACCAGATCCCTCTGCTGCACGCGGCTCTTATAGAAGTGCATCTCTCCGCACTATAGACAAAAGGCTGTGCCCTCTGTTCATATTCTATTTTCTAATGTTAAATGGCACTGAATCTGTCTGGCCTCTCCCGCCCATGCATCTGAAATGAAAGATAAATCAGGGAGGCAGGTAAGGCACAGGCCAGGCACGCCGGTCTCTGTCGGTCTGTCTCAGCACTTAACACAAATCTGTCCCTTCTCTTTGTCTCCTCTTTCTCTCTCTCTCTCTCTCTCTCCCTCTCTCTTTGCTCACTCATTCCTTTGCATCTACTCTGAGCTTTAAAGCTCCCCTAACAATGTAGAGTGACTTCCACTAGTGAAAATGATGATCACACTAAACAGAGGGCTATTATGAGCTGGATTTAGGCATCTGACTAAACCAGAGGTCACAGTTGTGTTTCCTGCTCAGTCAGCATTGCTGTAATGGAACGCTCAGCTGGTCAACTTACCTGCCTCACTGCACTGTCTCTCCCAAGCACTCTTCTCTCCAGTAACATTAAACACACACACACACAACTCCCAACTATGGAGATCAATAGCAATTTACTGGCTAACGGAAAATGGCTGTTTTAGTGTTAATGAATTTTTTTTTTTTTTTTTTTTGCTGCTTTGGTTACGGTTTTCATAATGAACCTCTTTGCGCAGGGCCAGATTGAAATGACTGTAGCATATGGACCACTTTGATTTTGTCTCCGCGTTTTTATTTGATGTACTTAAAGAGGTACCATTTATTTTTAGCCTTGTTGTTTTAATTTAGTATTTATGTCTATATTTATATTTTTTCTTTTTATGGATTTTAATTTTAATTTCTCTCTTGTATGATGCAAAGGGGGGGGGGGGCAGTCTTATACTCTCTTACACAAGGCTGCAAAATTATAGCTATCACTTTGCAGGTCACTTTAAATAAAATGGTATAGGTGTCAACCCGACTTTGATGTTATCTGTCTAACAAGGGGAGCCATCTATAGAGCCTCCAAAGCTAACAAAACCATTGATCACCATCAGACCTGATTTTTGTTCTCTCATCATTGACCAAACGTTCACACTTGTATATTGTTCATATTCTTGGTAGAGAGACCTCATGCTTTCCTCCAGCACCAGCCTTATCTTAGGGAATATTAGTGACCAGGTGATCTACTATCCACCTAATAGCAATATCAGGGGTGCCTGCTGGCTTCTACAGATTAAGCCGATTATCATTGCAGGTCTTTGGGGTTTTGAGTTCCATCCATAGACAAGACAGCCTCTAGAACCTCTATGTGCACAGCATTGCAGGTATTTACATCATCCTCATCAGAAATCTCTCTTACCCTTTCTTGCCACCCAGATGCATAGCTTAAAGCCAGACGGTCTTTGCTTCCTCTTATATTACATAAAAATCTTTTGTTAATTTTTTTTGTAGACCCTCCAGCAGCAAATATGTACATTTTTGGAGATGTTGCTTTAGCCTTTATAGAATGTAGTGTGGTCAGAACACTGGTATATAAAAGGGGATGGGCCATAATGATGGATCCCTTTGGCCACATGGGCCTAGAAGCATTTGCACCTTCTTCACACTCTATAACAGGTGTAGGCAACCTCAGCACTCCAATTGTGGTGAAACTACAAATCTCATCATGCCCCTACCTATCCAGGAGTATAGGAATGCCTCTTGGGACTTGTAGTTCCATAACAGATAGAGTGCTGGGGTTGCCTACCCCTGCTCTATAATTACACCTTAGTAGATGACTGATTTACCAAAAATATAATAGGAGGTCAAACCTTAGAAGTTTCAGTTAGTATGCAATCAGGCAGGCCCCTGCACTACATGGTTGTAGTAAATCTGAAGACACAAATTTGCAGGAAAATCTAATAGTGTGTTTGGGGCTTAAAGGGGTTGTAAAGGTACAATTTATTTTTCCTAAATAGCTTCTCTTACCTTAGTGCAGTCCTCCTTCACTTACCTCATCCTTCCATTTTGCTTTTAAATGTCCTTCTTTCTTCTGAGAAATCCTCACTTCCTGTTCTTCTGTCTGTAACTCCACACAGTAATGCGAGGCTTTCTCCCTGGTGTGGAGTGTCGTGCTCGCCCCCTCCCTTGGACTACAGGAGAGTCAGGACGCTCTCTACGTTGCAGATAGAGAAAGGAGCTGTGTGTTAGTGGGCGTCCTGACTCTCCTGTAGTCCAAGGGAGGGGGCGAGAACGACACTCCACACCAGGGAGAAAGCCTTGCATTACTGTGTGGAGTTACAGACAGAAGAACAGGAAGTGAGGATTTCTCAGAGGAAATAAGGACATTTAAAAGCAAAATGGAAGGATGAAGTAAGTGAAGGAGGACTGCACTAAGGTAAAGGAAGCTATTTAGGAAAAATAAATTGTACCTTTACAACCCCTTTAAGAGCCCTTTCACACTGAGGCACTTGAAAACTGCCTATAAAAACGCAAAGTGTTTTCGAGGCATTTTTGCTGCGCTTTTCAGGTGCTTTATCAATCGCTTTTCAGGCGCTTTCTATTCGTTTTAATAGAGAGGGGCACTTTTGAGGTGCTTTTTTTTTAGTGCTCCAAAAATGCTCCAAAGATGCTGCTTGCAGGAGTTTTTTTACCTCCCCGTCAGCACTCATGAGCTTTTTCTTAGCATCAAAGCACTTGAAAAGCGCCTCAGTGTGAAAGGGCCATTAATAAACAGTAGCTGGGTTATATTTGGCTTCATAACATTCTTCAAGAGAAAGTGATTTGGAGGTAATAAATTGGGTAAAATGCTGGTAAGGCCCGTTATCAGCCATAGCCAGCTATACAATAAATTGTAAATTGTAATTTTTATTAATCAAAAACAAGCAATAGTAATAGCAATTGTAAACGTTTTCCATGTATGAATGCTGATGTTCCTTTTAAACCTCCCTTTATGCAAGAAAGGCACCCGAAGTCTTTCCCTGTATATAGAGCTAATTGAGTCAATAATCCAATGTTTTTGCTAATGACTAGGGAAAGTGGGATTGAATTCTTTGAATGGACCGTCTTCCCAAGTGCTGATTAATATCGCCTCTCCCTAGAGAGTACAAGAATGACTTAACGCAACTGTGCATTTAGTGAATTGTATACATCTAGGAATTTGTGCAAATAGCTCAGTGCGCAAATGGGACCGAATCAGAATAATTAGCAAGTCAATCGTTTGACTAAGGTTTGAGTTGTTATCTGAAAGAGTATTACCTGTAAACAAGAGACAAAACCATAAGTACCCGTGGCTCTTCAGTGATGACATCATAGACACAGGTGTGAGCACCGGCCCGGGGACTCTGTTCGCGGGGAGGCTTGCACCAAAACTGCATAGTATGATGAAGTTCAGTGCGTATTTTTTAAATGCTAGGGTGTTTTTCATTTTCTGATTATTATTATTATTATTATTATTATTATTATTATTATACAGTTTGCGCAGCGCTTAACAAAATAAAGGCAGACATTACAGTTGCATTACAATTTGTTACATGAGGAATGAGAGGGCCCTGATCATTAGAGCTTGCAATCTAAATGTTTAATGTGCTATAACCCAAAGCAAGCAAAAGTTTACTGCTGTCTCTTTTTGGTTGCTTCGGATTGTAGAAATTAGCAGATTTTTGTTTGCTGTATTAAAATCTACATACAGAAGGTGCTTGTAACAGGATATTCCATTCTGTCTAAATTCAATCAAACAGCCTTAAAGACAGAAGCCGGCTGAATGGTCAACTTCTGTTGGACTGACTCCAGTACACAATGGCTGAATGTCAGTCGGTTTCTATTGAACCGGCAGTTCCTGCCTGACATTCGGCCTGTGTGTCCTAGGCTTAAAGTGGTTGTAAACCCTCTCTGAGAACTTTCACCTACAGGTAAGCCTAGATTAAGGCCTACCTGTAGGTGCTTGCAATATCTCCCAGACCTACACGGTTTAGGAGACATTTGCAATAAATAATGCACCAATGTCTACGGCACGCAGGCGCACTGAGCATGCCTTCAGTGTCGGCTCCTGCGCACATGCGTGGAAGTGACGTCATCGCTGCTCCGGCCAGTCACAGCGCTGGAGCAGCGATACCTGGAAGGAAGCGGGTGAAAGATTTCGGCTTTGGCTTCGGTTTCAGGTATGTGACACATAATGGGCTACTATGCAATGCATAGTAGCCCATTATGCTTTACCTTTGCAGGGAAACAAAGGAAGTAAACTCAACAGAAGTTGACCATTCAGCCGGCTTCTGTTGATGGGACATGACCAAAAAAGGTCTGCCGATTGGCTTCCGATCAGGGCTCTCAGCCAACAGTGAAGAGCGCTAACCAGAGTGTTCTGGCGGGGGTGGCCATCCCCCTGTCAGAACACAATAGCACAGCAGGGGAGAACGCTGTACTAACATTGGATTATTAGTACAGCGGCTCCTCCTGAACTGTTTTTTTTTTCCCGTTCAGCACTGCTGGGCTGAACAAAAAAAAAACACTACTGGTGTGTACTAGGCTTAACTAGCACCATAAAATATCCCGGGGTCATTTAGGTTTTAGAACCAAATGGGATTTACTAAAACTGAATCTGGTGCATCTGTGCATAGTAACCAATCAGCTTCCAGATTTTACTGTCAAAGCTTAATTGAACAAGTAGAAGTTAGAAGCTGATTGGTTACTATGCACAGCTGCACCAGATTCTGTATGCTCCAGTAAATCCCTACGTAAATGTAACCTTTTCTAGAGAGAACACCTAAGTGACCTGTGTTTTGACAGCTCACCTATTCACAAAGGCTGGTGAAAACCATGTTGTATGTTTAATCATCGGAATTCAAATGAGAGAAGCTACTGGTGAACGCAGACATTCCCCCGGCTGGCACACGTGCAGTTCCATGTCACAATAGATGATCCCATTCAGGTTTAGTCCATTGCCCTAAGAACTAGTATGCTGACTATGAATTGGAACAGCGGCTTCCCTTGAAGGTTTCTAGCTCGGGCGTTTTGCTTTGTGACTGATTCCCTTTAGATCAATTCCCTTTGAATATCTCTATTAGTATAATGTTGCAGCTACAGACTAATATTGGGGTTGATTTACTAAAACTGAAGAGTGTAAAATCTGGTGCAGCTCCGCATAGAAACCTAAAGTTGTTCACTTAACCTTTGATTAAAAGAAAAACCCCTGGAAGCTGATTGGTTTCTATACAGAGCTGCACCAAATTTTGCACCCTCCAGTTTTAGTAAATCACCTTCATTGTCTCTAAGCTTAGAAAGCTGCAGCGCAAAAAACTATGAAGTGTTAAAGGGTCAGTCCACTTTATTGTAATATTTCCGGTTTAAGTGGGTTTTTGGTAGGAACTCTTTAAATAGAGTATCCTATAGCAACAGATTATTATTATTTTTTTCATTCATTGCTTCAAGCAGTCTGATCAGCAAGAGATGATTGCTGATTGGTCATGACAGATTACTGCACTTTGCGCATTGCTTTCTGCCCCTATTAAATGAGTCTGGTGTCCCTCAGAAGTGCTTGCAGTCAAAGAGTTAGCAAAGGTAACCCCATGCAGATGTACCGTATATACAAGCTCCCACTACTGGCACTGAGCCCTAGAAGATCTATACTGTATAGTAGGAAGTCAGTTCATCACATAAATAATTAAACAATAAATGTTCTAAGGAAAATGTGAAATTGTTACCAAGCTTTCTTGCAGGAAACAAAAATCACCCTATCCTGTTATTTGCTGCTCTCTTTTGGAAAAAAAAGCACGTTCCTTTCCCATTTTCCAGCACAAACCTTGCCTCACTCTGAATTATCGCTCTTTTACGCTTTTGTTTTACATTACCGTATTATTATGCACCTAAAATTTTACAGACACCATAATAAGCCAGCAGTGCTATGTAAAGTAGGTGACTGCGGTAGACCTTTTTTTTTTTATGATTGGCCCTTTTTTCAATATCTCTCTGTTTGAAAATCATCTGCCCCTGCTGTTATGTATTAAACAGAAAGATCCACAGCTTTGTTTTTCTTCTACAGTTATAGGACATTTCCGAGATCGCTTTTAGCTTTGCAGTAACATAATGCCATTGTATTAGCCAATTTCTTTGACCTCCGTTTGTCGCGTGGCATTAAGAACATCAATAGACTAAAGACATACGTTCTGCAACCTGCAAAGAAAGTTTTTAAAACCGCCTGATATCAATGTAAAGTGTATGGGTAATATACACATGTGAGTGTGTATGTATACATTATTGAATTCTATTATTGTTAAAATCAACATTTGGATGCACACTTCCTGATATTTGCTAGAAATATTTCTGGTTACATTTTTTTTTTCTTTCTTTCTTTAGATTACATTTTTTTTTCCTCTTCTTTTCTTTTTTTCTCTGCATTTAAACATCACTAGAACAGACTAGGTAGTGTAGGGGTTAATGCCCAAATGTGTGCATTGACAAGCAATGGATGTTTATGCAGCATTACTGTTAAGATTTTGCAGCATGTTGGGAAATATCTGCAACTAGCCCTTTCAATTTGAAGAATTTTCTACCGCGTCCCAGCCAGAAAAGAAGTTGCAATGGTTTCAGTTGCTCCTCGATGACTGCGCAGATCTCAGAAAGATCTCTGCAGATCGCAGAAAACCGAGAAAAGGTCTAGGCACATATGATAAGTGTCTACATAGCAGCATGCTGAAGCTGGGGATATTACTGGATTGGGAGCGACACATGAGCCAGCTTCTTTATTCATCTCCATTGCTTAGGTGGTAATTTGGCACCTTGAATGTTGCTTTTTTTTTTTTTTTTTTTTTTTTTTTTTACATTTGCTGACAGACCGGGCCTACCCGCTAAATCTCAGCAGTACAAGGCCACAATAACGCAGTACAGCAGATAGTGCACATAACTGAACTCTACTAATATCTAAATGGCATGCTGGGACTTGTGGTTCCGTTAATTTTTTTTTTTTTTGCAGATGCTTAAACAGGCCCCTTTGCTCTAATACCCAAACAAAGCTAATAATTTATAAAACCATAGGAGAAAAAAAAATGTGAATTTTGCTCAAACCAACCGGTATTGAGTTGGCAGCTGCAATCCAGTTGCTGTGGACGACGCAGACCCTTTTTCGCGTTTAGGAATCCTCATCACTCATGCATGATGTAATAGTTACACACAGCAACTCATTCATCCTAAATTTTAAATCTGTATACATACTTCAAAGAAATAAGATTTAATAATAAAAAAAAAATACTAGCATTGAAAGCTTGAAAATATTTAATATAAAAACTATAACACTTGCAAAACCAACATAACAACAATAATCGAAATCTCAAAATGATACATGTTCTACACTTGTGCATGTTATAATACATAGATGTCACAAATATCACTTAAAAAATGCAATGAATATTAGTAACAATATATGCGCTTATTTATTACGCAGGGCAGAAGGCAGCAGTCAAGTTTAAATTTCAGTAACCCATAGCAACTAAAGACATGCTCCTTTAAGACAGTTTAGAGCAGACATGCACATTTCTAATTAGTATGATCAGGAGACTTCGCGCATTGGTGTCTGTCCTACTACACAAGTTTGAACGCAAGAAATATAAAAAAAATTTGTCCTGATGAATAGACTATAAATGATGTCAATAAAGAAAGCAGTCCCTATTAAATATTAGATCTATTTTATGAGCGCAAAGCGTTATTTAAAAACCTTAGCATACATCTACTGCGACCACATATTGAGTAGAATATCATTTCTTGCAGTGAATGCTCTTAATTAAAAAAAAAAAAGCAAAAAAAATAGCACAGCGCTCTCTCTAGCATATATTCACTAGTCTCTCTTACGATCAAAGCTTGCGTTATCCTGGGAGCAATGCCACCAACAACGCAGGCCTCCACCGGCAACCAACAGGTTAACCCCGTCCAACGATTACATGTCAAAGTTGTAAGGTTTCAGGCTGATACATGTGCTTTAGCTGCTTACGCTGCAGAATCCTGCAATGAGTAATTTCATCCTGAACAAGCCAACCAAAGAAGCACATTTGTGCAACCCCCCCCCACCCCCCCACCTTGATGCAAAGCACAGGGAGACATGGAAAGAGGACAGGCATCCTCCTGCAAGGAAGGGATGCTCATGTAAGTCACCAGTCAAGTTTGAATGGAGCAGGTAATGTGGTGTGTTAGTATTTAACGCGCGGAGGTCTGGTGCAGCCAGAGAAAGAAGAGCATAGGCAGAAAGATACATACCCTGACAGAAGAGTCTGTTGCAGCAGTGGAGTCACTAGAGCTGAAGCTGAAAGCTGAATCAGCTTTTGAGAGTTAGGGATGCATAGAGGAGGGTCATAGAATCACAAGGTAATATTATGCTGCAGCCGCCTTCCTCTCTTCCAGAGCCAATCTCTAATGCAGGAAGGGAAAAAAAATAATAAAACAGGCCCTGTAATGGTATTAGTCTATACTTTGAGAGAGAGAAAATACCCAGCCCCCCCCCACCAGTCTCTCACACACACACACGCACACCACCCCCATCACCGGCATCTCCACCTCCCTCACACTCATAGCAAAGCACCTTAACACAGACCAATTCTTTTTGCATCCTCCCTAGGGATGGAGCATTGCGATAAATGGGATAGCAACGCTTTAAGGATAAGAATCTCCAGTAAGATGGGAAAGCGGCCTATGGAGAGGTGCCTGGAATAGAGGCAGTATTCACAAGCTCAAGGTTCCATGCACAAGGGACATTGCTAAAGGATGAGCGTCCACAGGCACATGCATTGACGATGGGCATGCTTGTTTACTCATTGCAGGGTTATGTTATTCTTGGCTTGGAAGGCAGCTTAAAGTGCAGTGTGGTCATTATGTTGTAGAAAACACGCCAGCGTCCCAAGCACAATTTCTTTCTCGTTCTACTTTCAGCAATAACACGTCAGAGACCATGACCCTCTCTTGCACCCAAATGACATGGAAACCACTAGCAATGAATAGCCCACCACACCCCAATGCAGCAAGCAAAAATATGAACCATTATCTTTAAGCACAAAATATACAGTGCTGGGATTATAGAACAAAACAGATACTATTTGCATTATTTTGCCTTGCTATATGACCTTTCTCATCTATCTTGCAGCAGTGCAGTCATCACGGTGTATAAATGACCCACAATTCTCTATTTATGTTGAATAAATGCTGACCCCCGATCCCCCCCCCCCCCCATTCCTAAATTTCAGTGGAATGGTCTCCATTTTTTATAGACAAACTAAAATAATTGTAGACACGCCCACACCTCCAAAAGCAATATTATTTTTGGTGCAAAATATACTTTAAACCCATAAAGCTAAAATAGAGCAAACACTTTTTTTTTTGCATAATTAATTATTTTTCTGCTCTGACATAAATGTCAAATTTCCGAGAAAGGTGGAGGTGTATTCTAAATCTTGCAGCAATGTGGCCATTACTGGCATTACAGCTCTTGGGTCTTACTGTTTCCTGGCTGTGTATACATGTAAAAAAAAAAAAAGTCGGATAGATGATGAATACTCTTGCATCTGAGTGGCATTAAAAAAAAAAAACTAGCCTGACTTCTTAATTCTGCAAATGAGCATAGTCCTTTAAACATCCTTTAAATGAAAAGTTAACACTCACGTTCAGATGATGTTTCCTAGCTGTCAGTCCGGCCGATAAATATTCACATTGCTGTGAAGTAGGCGTCCAGTGGAGAGAGAGAGAGCTCAATAAACCAGGAGGACGTAAACGTCTGACTAGAATGGGTCATGTTGTGGAAGGCAATGAAATTGTTTTTCTTGAGGAAGAGGTGGGATTTCAAAAACCGATGCATATATATATATATATATCCTGATAGGCGTTCGACTCTTGCAGCGGCAGGCAAGTGGCCTTTTTTACCAGCAACTTCCCTGTGATCATTTATAGTCCGTCATAATAGAGCCAGCGCTGGTAAACCTGTCAATCTATTGATCCCTGGGCCTGAAACAAGCTTTGGGTCTGGTTCTTACCTCTCCTTTGCACTCAAAGATTACACATTTCTTTTTTTTTTTATCCTCTTCTATTTTCTCTTTACCTCCCTGCCCCCTTCCCCATAGTCTTCTGCTATGGTTAAGAAGTAAAACAAGTTACAAAGGTTTTAGGTTTAAAGCTGGGGGTATTTTTTTTTGGGGGGGGGGGGCGGCTTTAGCACCAGACACATTAGTTACAGTTGTGCTCATAAGTTTACATACCCTGGCAGAATTTATGATTTCTTGGCCATTTTTCAGGGAATATGAAATACAAAAACTTTTCTTTCACTCATGGTTAGTGTTTGGCTGAAGCAGGGATCAAGTCCTGGGGAAAAAAGTGTGGGAACTCCCACCCAAGATCCACTCCCCCATAAAAAAAAAAAATGATACGCTCAAATGCATAATTACTAAACCGCAATTGCGGAGGTCTGCCGCGAGTTATCGCGGGATTTAGAAAGAACTTTAAGCAAGTGCTTTCTAAATCCGGTGATAACTCGCGGTAGACCTCCGCAATGTCTCCTGGGAACAATGACAAAATCTCCCAGTAGACATTGCGGCATCGAGGAAGTGACGGAATACCCGCACACTACCCGATGAATCTATATACAGGAAGCGGCCAGTAACATAAAGGATTACTAAGGTTCGCCTGCCCCTGACAGTGACTCGAGCTGGGCATCGGCGCTTAGTGAAGGATTGGCTCGGGCGGCTCGGCTGCTCTAGTCCTGCAAAGGGAACTGCGTTCCTGCTGTGAAAAAAGTGCAGGAACTCCGTTCCCACGCGTTCCCGCAGGACTTGAGCCCTGGGCTGGAGCCATTTAATATCAATCAACTGTGTTTACTCTTTTTAAATCATAATGGCAACAGAAACTACCCAAATGACCCTGATCAAAAGTTTACATACCCTGGTGATTTTGGCCTGATAACATGCACACAAGTTGACACAAAGGGGTTTGAATGGCTATTAAAGGTAACCATCCTCACCTGTGATCTGTTTGCTTGTAATTAATGTGTGTGAATAAAAGGTCAATGCGTTTCTGGACTCCTGACAGACCATCTTTCATCCAGTGCTGCACTGACGTTTCTGTATTCTAAATCATGGGGAAAGCAAAAGAATTGTCAAAGGATATGCGGGAATAGATACTTGAACTAACAGAAAAGGGATATAAAAAGATATCCAAGGAATTGAGAATGCCAATCAGCAGTGTTCAAACTCTAATTAAGAGATGGAAAATGAGGGGTTCTGTTGAAACCAAACCATAGTCAGGTAGACCAACTAAAATTTCAGCCACAACTGCCAGGAAAATTGTTCGGGACGCAATGAAAAACCCACAAATAGTTCACGTGAAATACAGGACTCTCTTAAAACATGTAGTGTGGCTGTTTCAAGGTGCACAATAAGGAAGCACTTGAAGAAAGATGGGCTGCATGGTCGAATTGCCGGAAGAAAGCCATTACTACGCAAATGCCACAAAGTATCCCGCTTACAATACACCAAACAGCACAGAGTGATGAGACCTAAATTGAGAGAGGAGTCAACAAGACCTTTGATGAAAGGTACGGAGGTGGATCACTGATTTTTTGGGGATGTGTGAGCTACAAAGGCACAGGAAATTTGGTCAAAATTGTTGGCAAGATGAATGCAATATTTTATGAAAAAATACTGGAGAAACATTTGCATTTATCAGCAAGGAAGCTGTGAATGGGGCGCACTTGGACATTCCAACATGACAATGATCCAAAACACAAGGCCAAGTTGACTTGTCATCGACTACAGCAGAATAAAGTGAAGGTTCTGGAGTGGTCATCTCAGTCTCCTGACCTCAATATCATTGAGCCACTCTGTGGAGATCTCAAACGTGCAAGACAGCCCAAGAATTTACAGGATCTAGAGGCTTTTTGCCAAGAGGAATGGACAGCTTTACCATCTAAAAAGAGACAGAGCCTTATCCACAAATACCACAAAAGACTTCAAGCTGTCATTGATGTTAAAGGGGGAAATTCACAGTATTTACTGGGGTATGTAAACTTTTGATCACGGTCATTTCTGTTGCCATTTAAATGGTTGTAAACCCTTTATAACCACCTTATGCAACAGATAAGTCTATATTAAGGCTTACCTGTAGCTACCCAGGATATCTCCTAAACCTGCACGGTTTAGGAGATATCCCCTGTTCCCTGCATGTGTCAATGTCATCGGCAAATGCGCACTGGGGCAAACTAAAGCAATGGCACCTATGTGCCGTTGCTTCAGTCCGTGTGCCTTCACCGGCGGCTCCCCTGCACATGCACGTGAGTGACGTCATCGCGGCTCCGGTCAATCACAGCGCCGGAGCCGTGATACCCGGAAGTAAGCGTTGGGAGAGATGTCCGCGGCCAGAGGGGGAGACGGGGACCGATGCGGGGGCTTCAATCTGAGGTAAGTAATGCATAATGAGCTAATATGCATGAACTCAGCCTGCTCTCCTCTAATGATCAGACCTGTGCTGAAACACCATATTCACCAAGAAAACAATTGGTAACACACTACGCCGTGAAGGACTGAAATCCTGCAGTGCCCGCAAGGTCCCCCTGCTCAAGAAAGCACATGTTGCTAATGAACATCTGAATGATTTAGAGGAGAACTGGGTGAAAGTGTTGTGGTCAGATGAGACAAAAATCAAGCTCTTTGGCATCAACTCAACTCGCCGTGTTTGGAGGAGGAATGCTGCCTATGAGCCCAAGAACGCCATCTCCACCGTCAAACATAGCGGTGGAAACATTTTGTTTTGGTGTGTTTTTCTGCTAAGGGGACAGGAAAGCTTCACTGCATCAAATGGATGATAGACAGGGCCATGTGCCATCAAATCTTGGGTGAGAACCTTCTTCCCTCAGCCGGGGGAATTGAAAATGGGTCATGGATGAGTATTCCAGCATGACAATGACCCAAAACACAGGGCCAAGGCAACAAAAGAGTGGCTAAAGATGAAGCACATTAAGGTCCTGGAGTGGCCTAGCCAGTCTCCAGTATTACAAAAAAGAAAGCCACTGCCCCACCTATAACTGGCCATTGCAGCAAGCAGAATTGGAAGGCAACATATGTTCAAAAAATATGACAAACCCCCTGTTTTTAATGCATACTGTAAGACAGGTTAATTTGGTTGTCTGCGGGCTGGTAGGTAAGTGAGCTTGGAGTTTTCCTTGGCTTTTCTTCTAACGTATGTTGCCTTACAATGCTACTTGCTGCAATGGCCAGTTATAGGTGGGGGCAGTGGCTTTCTTTTTTGTATTACTGTTATATTGGTCAGGCAACGCACTGACACCTCTGCAGCCATTGTGCTATGTGCTGGGTGTTCTGTGTGCCCCTGTACCTTTTAAGAAGGGGTGGGCTCCCTTCAGTCCATCTGCCCTCCATCTATCCATCAGAATGCATGTGCTTCCATTGTGGAGAAACTCATAAACTAGAGATAGGACTACAGATACCAAGATGGTTTGACAGAGCCTGTAGTTTAAGCATGTATTTGCAAATGTGTGCAGACTAAACCCCTGTTTTTAACACATACTGTTAAGCCTCATACACACGCTTAGATTTTCAGATGATTTTGTGGCATGCTAGTCTCATGTCGAAAGTGAAGTGGTTACTCACAATACGAAAATGTTGGTACGACAGAATACGTCACAAGTGACGTAATATGTTAAATAATTTTGTATGTATTCTTTCATTTCTTACGATTTGTTCATATGAAATCCGTACTAATGAATTGAAAATTGGACATTTAGTTCACATCCTACAAAAATTTTATAGTCTGCACATCCAGCTTTTGTCTGATGAAATAGCAAAATCGACTGTCGAAAGCACCGAACTAGCGATCTGAAGTTTTTCCATCTGATTTTTGTATTGTGTGCCTTAAGTCGGGTTGATTTGACTGTCCATGGTCTGTGAGTGAGCTGTAAGTGAGCTTGTATTTCTCCAGACCTTAATCCCATAGAAAATGTGGAGGGAGCTGAAGGTTCGAGTTACCAAATGTCAGCCTTGAAACCTTAATGACTTGGAGAGGATCTGCAAAGAGGAGTGGGACAAAATCCCTCCTGAGATGTGTGCAAACCTACAAGAAACGTCTTACATCTGTGATTGCCAACAAGGGTTTTGCCACCAAGTACTAAGGCCTCGTACACACGACCGTTTTCCTCAACAAAATCCATCAAGAAACTTGGTGGTAGAGCTTTTTTGCCGAGGAAAACGGTCGTGTGTATGTTTTTCGTCGAAAACTGTTGTGGATCTCGACGAGAAAAAAAGAGAACAAGTTCTCTTTTTTCTCGTCGGGAGTCTCAATTTCCTCGTCGTGTTTTTCGTCGGGCTGGTTTACAACGAGAAACACGTTCGTATGTATGCTTAGAAACCCGCACATGCTCAGAATAATATGTGAGATGGGAGCGCACCTTAGGTAAAAGTAGCGTTCGTAATGGAGATAGCCCATTCGTCACGCTGTAACAGACTGAAAAGCGCGAATCGTCTCTTACCAAACTTTTACTAAACACGCAGTAACATGAGATTAGCAAAAGCAGCCCCAAGGGTTGTGCCAGTGGAATCGAACTTCCCCTTTATAGTGCAGTTGTACGTCACCGCGTTTAAGAACAACGAGATTTTGTCTTGACAGTGTGTATGCAAGGAAAGCCTGACAAGATTCTCGACAAGCCTGACAAGGAACTCGTCAAGGAAAACGATGTTTCTTTTACGGCGAGTTTCTCTGTCGTGTGTACGAGGCCTAAGTCATGTTTTGTGAAGGGGTCAAATAATTATTTCACTCATTAAAATGCAAATCAATTTATAACTTAAAAAAAATAAAATCTGGATATTTTTGTTATTCTGTCTCTCACTGTTAAAATAAACCTATCATTAAAATCATAGACTGATCATTTTTTTTGTCAGTCTGGGGTTTACTTTTTTCACTCACTGTAGATTTTTTTTCTTTGATGACTTGACTTTGTTATTATCTCGTTCAAGTTGAAAAAAAAAACACAAATATCGCATGCAATAAACTGTGAATTGTGTCTCCCAAGTGAGTTTAAATACAAACATTATTTTAATTTCCTTTTTCGCATTTAAGTTTGGTCATCCTCTTAACTGATCCAACTTTTGGTGTGTGACTTGTGCTCTGAGGATCTTGAGGGGTAATTCCATGCAAATAGTTTTTTTATTAAACGGCGTGGGGCCCCAGGCCCTTTGACTCCAGTATGGCTCTTGAAGGGGAACCCCATGCCCAAAAAATTACATGGACTCCCACCCAAAACCATACCAGACCTTTTGATCTGGTATAGATTTCAAGAGGAACCCTTACACCTAAATGTTTTAATAAAAATGACGACATGCGGTCCACCCCTAAATCAGTAGCCTAGCATGCAGCCCAGCAGCTTGCTTGCGCCCCCCCCCCTCCTGGACCATACCAGGCCACATGCGCTCAACATTGCTTTGGGGCAGACCCCCAACAACCCTGGCCAGTGGTTGTGGGGGTCTGTGGGCAGGGGGCTTAGTGGAATCTGGAAGCCCCTTTAAAGGGGTTGTATAGGTAAAAAAAAATCCCTAAATAGCTTCTTTTACCTTAGTGCAGTCCTCCTTCACTTACCTCATGCTTCGATTTTGCTTTTAAATGTCCTTATTTCCTCAGAGAAATCCTCACTTCCTGTTCTTCTGTCTGTAACTCCACACAGTAATGCAAGGCTTTCTCCCTGGTGTGAAGAAAGCCTCTTGAGGGGGCGAGCAGGAGTATCAGGACGCCCACTAACACACAGCTCCTTTCTCTATCTGCAAAGTAGAGAGTGTCCTGACTTGCCTGCTCGCGCCCTCCCCCCTCAAGAGGCTTTCTCCACACCAGGGAGAAAGCCTCGCATTACTGTGTGGAGTTACAGGCAGAAGAACAGGAAGTGAGGATTTCTCAGAAGAAATAAGGACATTTAAAAGCAAAATGGAAGGATGAGGTAAGTGAAGGAGGACTGCACTAAGGTAAAGGAAGCTATTTTGGGATTGTTTTTGTTTACCCTTACAACCCCTTTAACAAGGGGTCCCCCAGATCCCACCCCCCTATGTGAATAAGTATGGGGTACATTGTACCCCTACCCATTCACCCAAAAAAAGAGTAGTGCTACAAAAAATAAAAGACCGTTTTGGAAAAGTCCTTTATTAAAAATGAAGAATGTCCCCCGTTGTAGCGCAGTGTCTTCTTTCTACGATCTTCTCCCTCCACTTCTACTCCCTCCGCCGACACGGTCTTCTTCCGAGGCTGCCTCCCGCTGTTATGTCAGATCCGTTGTCTCCCATTTCTTATATAGCAATGGTGCGTGGCCATCTGGGGGATGTCACACAGAGACCCCGCCCCCTTGTGTCACGTGACACTTAAAAAAAATCTTGCTTTGGGGGTTCCCCTTTAAATATATACCAGACCATTAGGTCTTGTGGGGGGAGCGAGCATGCTGTTTTTTTTTTTTTTTTTTTTTTACTTTGGCGTGGGGTTCCCCCTCAAGATTCATACCAGACTCAAAGTCGGACCCTGTTCATTGAAGTCGCATGGAGTCGAACATGAAGTCACAGGGCAAAATCTGATTAGAAGTCGTGCAACTTCCGTGTTGGAACAGTGTGAACAGCCTAAAAATGTTTAAAGATGAACAACATTGCATGGAGGGCACTGATTGAGTGGATGAGTGGCTTCTCATAAAAGTAAAATTTTTGCCTTTTACAGTGTTGTTTTAAATAAAATGTTTCATTTTTAGATGGAGTGTTCCTTTAATACACACCTCTTTCAGTTCCTCTTTGCCATATTTTCCTTGCTCTCCACTTGTAAAGGGAATGGTACGTTTCTTGGTAAGAGGTGCGATATGTGCTTTTATCTATAGAAAGCCTTGATTTTAATTTACGTTCAGGTGTGAAATGATGACCACAAGATGATGTAAATACAAAAAGCAACATTCTCTGTAAATTCACGGTGACGTGTGAGTCGGTGAAGACATAATCTATTGCCTCGCAGTCCAGACCCTCCCTCTGCTGTGTACAGGATAACGTCTGGAAAGCAAGACCAACATTATCTGTGGGCTATTGAGAAACTTCTTCTGGCAGCACCTGCCTAAAAACATTTTTTCTGTCTGACGACAATTTTTTTTTTTTTATGATAGAACACCTGTTACATTCTAGAAAGTGATATTTCTATAGATTTCTAAGAGGAATCTACAGGACAGGAAGTAAAAGGAAATTCCCTTAGTGGAGCACAGATGGCCAAAAAAAAATTAAAATAAGAAATTCGGAAAGGCATTTTACCATTCCCTACTTTTTTTTTTTCTTAATTCTTTATTTATACAAAAGGGTCATGAGTCCATTACAAAATAAATATTCCAAAACAGTAAATACACAATGATATGTGCATAATATCCTATAGCATTTATACATTGTAAATGAACTCAAAAAGAGACATGATATTACTACATCCATAAAACTCATTCTAGAGTTTACTCCTCTGGACCCTTAAGCTCTCCTGTTATTTTTATCAAAAAGAAACAACAACCAAAACAAACAAAAAAGAAAGGGGGGGGGGAATTAACAATGAAAAGGGACAAGTCCCAGAGAAGATGGATTACCCATATGCACTAATGAGGGATATAGCGAGAAGGACCTCACTCGCTTGAACAGCTCCCTAGTAACCTCTTCCCTTCTTCCGAATATACAAATAATTCCCACGTTTCAATATATTGTTTCCTTCTATCTTGAGCCATAAGCACTTAGGCCTCGTACACACGATTGGTTAACCAGAGGACAATGGTCTGAAGGACCATTGTCCTAGGTTAACCTATGAAGCTGACTGATGGTCCGTCGTGCGTACACACCATCAGTTAAAAAAACGATTGTGTCAGAACGCGGTGACGTAAAACACAACGACGTGCTGAAAAAAACGAAGTTCAATGCTTCCAAGCATGCGTCGACTTGATTCTGAGCATGCATGGATTTTTAACCAATGGTTGTGCATACTAACGATCGGTTTTGACCTATCGGTTACCAATCCATAGGTTAATTTTTAAAGCAAGTTGTCTTCTTTTTAACCTAAGGTTAAATAACCTATGGGGCCTACACACGATCGGTTTGGACTGATGAAAACGGTCCTTCAGACCGTTGTCCTCTGGTTAACCTATCGTGTATACGAGGCTTAAATCCTCCATTGCCCCAATGCCTCTGACCTTATTAAGCCACATGGCAATGGTGGGCGGTCGAGAGTACTTCCAACACAAAGTAATAAAGGCTTTAGCAGCATTCACCAAGTGGCGAAGCACTGATTTTTTTTTATATTTCTGAAGTGGGATTTGTAAACAATGAAGTAAGAAAAAGGCAGGGTCCTCTGTTATTTGAGAATCTGTACATTTTTGAGAGATCCTCTGCTCCTCCAACCAAGACTGTCTAATCTTTGGACAAGACCAGAAGATATGGAGTAAAGTCCCTTGTCCCTCACGGCATCGCTAGCAAAGGTCCGAAGCTTCTGGAAAAATGTACAGATGACCGAATAATACCAACGCGTGACCAGTTTTTTATTGGATTGCTGGATTTGTGTGCATATAGATGATTTTAACAAGAGATATATAATATTCTGACGTTGAACAGGTCTAAAAAATCATATTGAGATCTCTTTCCCATTACCATTCCCTACTTTTAAAATGGCTTTGATTTTACTTTTTAAAAAAGTTTTAAAAAAAAATCTGGTCTGCCCCCTCCCCCCCCTTCTTATTATGCTTCCTAATTTCGGTAAATAATTTGATGTTCCCACTGCTCGGGCTGACCCTGGTATCCTCTGTAATCATTTGCATAGACCGGGTAACAGAGGAACAACTCCTGAGTATACGTGCCAAGATCCAAATGGAGATACTCATTGTTCTGTTCAGAAGGTTTTATGTTTCCATCCTTAGGTCTGCTGCTGAATTTACTTGTAAGTGCTCAGAGGGGGGGAAGACAAAGATTAAGCAAGTATTACAATTAGCTTTGGTGCTGCATCTTCTTATCCTGCACCGTAGGCACCGGCCCACAAGTGCCTTATGGTAAATACAGCTGTGGGTCTATATAAAATCGGGAACATTGACATCCCTGACATATAATAAAGCAAGCTTTGTTGCAGTTCCATTAGTGGATTGTATCTATTCAATGGCTCCTCTTGTGCACTATAGTGTATTAAGGCGATGCAAATTATATTTTCTTGTGATGATTCCCGAACAGCCATTCCTCGCTCATCTCCTGAGTCTCATTCGTCTTCTACCAAATGAAATGGAATAACCCAGATGCGATTGTCAGGTCCCAGAGAAGCAGTCTGTTTCAGATGGAGCTAGGGAGCATTCCCTGCAGGAGATGAGCAAGGTAAAATGTGCAGGATTTATACTGTACTTGATATTTAGAATTGTTCACTCTAGGAATTTCTTTGCTTTGATTGGAGGCCGCCACAGATGTCACACAGTTCACAATTCTTCCTGCGGGTTTTTGGTGAGAGGGATCCGACCTAGAACAAATAAACAGCAGAAATACAAAGATAAGTAGAAAGTGAACATATTACACAGTGCATCCAGTCAACAAGTAACATCAATATCTGTGCTCTAAGGCTGCAGTCCTGAATAGTTTGAAGTCAGAAAGTCCATTCTACCCTTAAACAAGAAGAAAATTAAACGTATAAAAAATTACCATTTTTTTTATATATATATATATATATCTAGGGGTGACAGAATTAGGAGAAATACTTTACCTTATTCCACACTCCAACAGAGTCCCTAAAGTGGTGTGACCAGTCCCCTGCAATCCTCTCTATAAATCGCTCACAGCCACGGTTGCCCCACAACATCTAATGCAGGATTTATAGCCTAGCATTGTATATAGTGATGACAAGGGCCCACTATGGTCTCCCCACCATGTATAATGCAGGGTTTAAAGCTTTGCATTGTACATAGTGATGGCAAGGGTCCGCCCACAGACTGGTGAAGAGGGCAGCACTGGCCAGAGTTGAGAGGCCAGGTCAGTAATAATGCTTATTCTTCTACTTCCTAGACTTAACAAGCATTTAAACCTTCCAGTGCAGTACATGGATTACAGTGCAGTACATGGATTACAGTGCAGTACATGAATTACAGTGCAGTACATTGAATTGCAAAGGTAGAGTTTTTCTAATATGATGAGCTGTAGGTTAATGGACACATTTTTTCGGAGGTGCACATGCTCACTAGATGAATATGCTTAAATGATGAAGCGGCACAGCTTCCTAGTGCCGGTGTTCTGCCGAATAAGTTCCCCCTGGCAGATAAGGACCCCTCTGTACTGCACAGGCCTGAACTGAGCTCCGAAAATAGCCATGTAGAGCTGAGAGTCAGCTCTAGACGGCGCCTGCGCAATGTTAGTGCTACTCTGCAAGGGGCGGGTTCTTTTGTAATGTTAATATAAATAGTTATTGCAACAGGTCCATGGCGACGTGGACCCCGCTGTAAGTGGGCAGTTGGCTTCACGTCCTCGCTTCACTCGGCCTCCTGGCTCTTTTTTTAACATGCTCTATGTCCACGGGGATCGTAAGGAATGAGCCTGGATGTCAGAAGTGTAGCACCACTGCCTCTGCAGTACAATTTGGTGTGCGCAGGCGCCGTCTAGAGCTGACTCTCAACTCTACATGTTCGGCTATTTTCAGAGGCTCAGTTGACGTCTTTATCTGCCAGGGGAACTTTTTCGGCAAGACACCGGCAAAGCTGGGGGGTGGGTCAGTCATTTCAATGGCAGCTGAATAGCATTGTCTGAGACACAAAATAATGTTATAACCAAAGAAGTAGCCTCATCAACAGGTACTGTAAATATTTTGCAATTGCTTCATCTAATAAAAAAAGCATTTTAGGAAGGTGAATATTTAATTGGAGCCGTGAATACAGATTTATTTTATTTTGTCTTGAAAGACACTTTAAACCAAAACAGTAGGTTGTTTGTAGGTTGAGAGCCGGTTCACACTGGGGCGACTCGTCAGGCGACTCAGCCGCCTGACGTGTCGCGTCCCATTCTATTCAATAGAACCGTTCTAATAGGAGAGACGCAAGTCGCTCCGACTTAGAAAAAGGTTCTTGTACGACTTTGGGGGCGACTTGCATTGACTTCTATACAGAAGTCATTTTGCAAGTCGCCTCTGAAGTCATCTTCAGGACGCCTTGCCGAGTCGCCCCCAAAGTCGTGCCGCCCCAGTGTGAACCGGCTCTTAAGGTTGGCCACAGATCTGTCCAGGAATTTTTAACCAGATCTAACCAGACCTTGCATAGTCATCTTGTCAGTCACCCCTTTCTGCTTCTTGTGCCTTCAGATTGGCCAGCAAATGTGCTCACTGGCCAATAGGGATAGGCAGACAGCACTGGGGAAATGTTTCTCTCCTAGTGACCACCATCTCAGAGAGTGAAGATGTCAGGAAATCTTTTCAACCTGGGACCCAGACAGCAAACAACAGACAGGAGTTGAGATCTTCAATATGGAGACACATTGGGGTTGACTTTCTAAAACTGGATCGCGCAAAATCTGGTGCAGCTCTATATGGTAGCCAATCAGTCTCCAACTTCAGCTTGTTCAATTTAGCTTTGACAATAAAACCTGGAAGCTGATTGGTTTCTGTGCAGAGCTGTGCCAAATTTTGCACTCTTCAGTTTTAGTAAATCAAGCCCAGTCAGGGCCGGCCCTACCATGGGACCCAATGATACCATTGTACCAGGCAGCACTTTCAGGGGGGGAGCAAATTTCCTGCCCACACGCCATCCCATTCCGCCAGCTCCACTCTCCACTCCACTGTGGGGCAAATTGCCGCCCGACCGCTCCTCCCGTTCCGCTCCACTGTGGGGTTAATTGCATGAATAGAGCCATAACAGGTCCTTTTTATACTTCTATATACATGTATAGAGCCATGATAGGTCCACTTTAGTTATCATGATATAAAATAATGGATGTGGGGGCATTTTGGTGAACGTAATTTTTTTTGGGGGGGGGCAGCATTTCATTCTTGGTACCAGGCAGCACAATGTCTTGGGCCGGCACTGAGCCCAGTAGTAATAAATAGAGAACGGAAAGGAATTCCCCTGGGTGGACTTTTTAGGCACTAGTTAAATTAATTTAAAAATATACAAGATATTAAGGTAAAGACATTTTTATTCATAATTGAACACAATTAGCAAAGAATGAAATATAAAAGTTAAAACTATAGACATCCAATAAATATAATCATACAAATGGGTACATGGTACATGAAAAAACCTTCTTTACACCCGACGCGTTTCGAGAAAATACTTCTTCAGGTAGTAATAAATCTGATATAGAGCCTCAAACTCCCTTCCCTACTTTATACAACAAAAGGATTTGTTTGGAGTTCTACTTTAAGCTGACCAAAGTCTTATGCACACATATACTGCCTAAATACTGTACATGTATACATACACTGTATATAGTGAGTACAAATAATGTTTATAATTGTGGCACCAGTCCCCTATTAATTCTTTTTTTTTACTTAGACTTCCATATACCAGCCAGCTTATAGCTTAATGTTAACTTTGAAAAACATCACAATGTATTATGCCCTTTTAGACAGTGAAAGTCCTTTAAATGCCCTGATTTTATTGCTCAGTGCAATTTTACTGCGTCCCAACTATAAAGCCTTCCTATTATATCACTGACTGAATCCTATCACTTCTTTTTATTGGCAAGGCAATGATCTGCTTGGAGCCATGCTCATTCTTTGCCCAGCTTGTAATGCTTTGTTAGCGGTAGCTTCCTTGTTTCTATTCATTTATGCTGGGGAAACTGTTCTTTCCGTACAGGGAGGACCATTCCTCACTGTCATCTTATGGAGAAGCTTTGGGAGTAGAAAAGGTGTCCTCAGGTTGTGGATTGAAAGATCTGGGGATTTTTCAACATGCCCTTATTAATCTTCAATGCTGGTATGCAATGCCGTACAATGCGGCTGTCACCTTAAGAGCAGCATGTTGGGGGCAGGGCCAGCGTTTGTGAGAATATTGCCCAATCCACACAAAGTATTGCCTCTTTTGGATAAAATACTGCATAAGAATCTTTTTCTTTTTTTTTATATGTATAACATGCCTTATAGCACTGCTACGTAAAAAAAAAAAAACGAAAGCAATACCGTGCTATTAGTAATAATGCAGTAAAGCTCAGCTTCAGGCAAACACTTAAATACACAGATGAAATAGAATCGTTTTTACCTGCCAATGGATTTGTGTTTCCCTCCATTCAGTCCTGAGATTTACACAGCTCTGTTACACAGTGCAAGCCTGTGTAGTAGGGCATGAGATCTGATTTATATCTACCGAAGTACTGAAACATTTCCCTACTGCCTGTGATTGGACAGTGAAATTAAAGCCGCAAACTGATGAGCTCATCTCTGTTACTCTGAGCTTTTCGCCTATCGGCATGTTCCTTGAGTGTACATGAACACTGAAGAACAACTAGAAGGGGTTAGAACCGCGCTAGTGTGTCAACAAAAAAACTAAAAAGCAGCCGCTTAGGGGTAGATCCACAGAGGCAGTATGCCGGTGTATCTACTGATACGCCGGCGTACTTTCAAATTTCCTGCGTCGTAACGTTGTTTTGAATCCTCAAAACAAGATACGACGGCTTCTGGTTTAGATCCGACAGGTGTACGTCTTCGTACGCCTTCGGATCTAAGATGCAATACTTCGGCGTCCGCTGGGTGGCATTCACGTCGTTTTCCGCTTCGGGTATGCAAATTAGCTATTTCTGACGATCCACGAACGTACGAGTGGCCGGCGCATTTTTTTACAGCGTCTGTAGTCGGCTTTTTCCGGCGTATAGTTAAAGCTGCTATTTCGTTGCGTATAGTTAGACTTGTCATGTTAAGTATGGCCGTCGTTCCCGCGTCGAAATTTGATTTTTTTTTTTTTTTTTTTTTGCGTAAGTCGTCCGTGAATCGGGATGGACGTATTTCACGTCTAAGTTAAAAAAATTACGTTGTTGCGACATCATTTAGAGAAATTCACGGCGGGAAATTTAGAAACGGAGCATGCGCAGTTCATTCGGCGCGGGAACGCGCTTCATTTAAATGAAACACGCCCCCTAATCGCCGATTTGAATTAGGCGCCCTTACGCCACGAGTGATACACTACGCCGCTGTAACTTACGCCGCATATTCTTTGAGGATTCGAAGTTTAAAAATGTAAGTTACAGCGGCGTAGCGTATCTCCCAATACGCTGCGCCCGTACAGATCTCTGTGAATCTACCCCTGTGAGATACATAACAAGTAGAATAGATGACAGGAGCCGCGCTAGAATAGTCCCAAATGATGAATCAGGATAATTGATTAAATAACATGATGATATGTTTCAGTATTTGAAGTTGTTGGCATAAATCCTTATGATAATGACACCACAGTGATCCACTCCAAGAAGTGCACCGCCACCATAAGAAAAACTTGCTTACCAGATAGCAAGCAAAACCAGGCATGTGGCTATAGCCCAGCCAAGGCCTTTATTGCACAGAAGATCTTAGGAATGAATAGCACTGGATAGATGGCTGCAATGATTTCTCACACACCGGCACCACCATAGGTGTGCGTAGCCTATTGCATTAGGGTGTGCACCCCAAAGCTCCATCACATATGCGTTTGACATATTTACCGGCCTCTTTCCAGCTCTCCATCTTCAAACAATGGGAGAAAGGGGGCGCAAGGGAGCACACGGGGGACCTGGGAAACAGAAGGAAGAGAAACAGGGAAAGGAGGGGTGGCATTAGTACCAATTCCCTATATTTTCCTCCTGTGGCAGCTGAATGTTGAGAAAAGGGAGAGGAGGAGAAGCCTACTTTCAGCTGCTGCATGTAGGAAAATACAAATCGGTTCCAGGTTCTGAGGACTGGCAAGGAAGGATTGCGGTTTACCTGTCATCTGCCCACCATTGACAGGTTGCCAACTTCAGGATTAGGCTCAAGATGGACACTGGCTCCTGGCACAGACCCAGATGGATCAATGAGTGTGTATGCTCATCCACAGCTAATTTACTGCGTTCCTCTGTACACAAAACTGCGGTGGCTAAAATACATAAATAGTTACTGGTTTACCTGCCAAAAGATCTGCGAGGTAATCCACATATTCTTATGACTCCCCCAGTCTTGCTGTGCTATATAACTTCATATCAAAAGAAAGGTAAGAACAATTTTCTTAGTGTAACGCAGAACCAGGACTGGTCTGTTTGGTCCCAGGTTCTATTCCCTGGCACACGATAATTCGCACAAATGGCAACCACCCCAACCTATAACTGGCCTTTGCAGCAAGGAGCGCATGGAAGGGCGACGCATGTCAAAAAAAAAAAATTCCCAGATCACTTACCGGCCGGCCTGCAAGAAACCAAATTGTCCTTGCTGGCTTGTGATCTGAGAATTATGGTTTGTTGTTTTTTTGACATGGTAGTTTATAGTCACGCAAGTCAGAGAACATGCTGCACATGTCTTTTGTAGTTCATATGTCTTTTTGTAGTTTTATTTTTGGTAAAGAACTTGGATAGGGTGAGGGTGAGCCTTGGGATACTCTATAAACTTCAACTGTAGTAGATGACACTAAAACTGATCTATTCCTTCAGGGTGAAGGCACCCCCTTTAAAGATGAAGTTAAAATGGTACTAAACAGGGACTTTTCAACAGAATAGAGAGAACATTAAACATAAGTCTGGACGGCTGGTACTCACTGTGAACTGCATACTGTGTTGCCTTCTGCAATAACAGTCAGTTTCTGTACTTGAATTTCCTGTGTCCTGGATCCTTAGATGAAATTTAGGAGGCTAGGCCAGGTGTCCTTCAGCAAAAGTCGGGGCACCAAAAAGAATTCTTTGAGCTGCGGGTAAACTCAGGGATGCTGCAGCCTTCAGGTTGGGCCTTACTTCCCCAGGAGCAAGAGGCCTCTTTCTGGATCCCATTTTTTTCCAAATAACGTTTTTATTTTATTTTAGAAAAATAAAACAGCAGAACATAGGTACACATATAACAAACGGACTTAAACAATTTTTTTTCCCTAAATATCTTCCTTTACCTTAGTGCAGTCCTCCTTCACTTACCTCATCCTTTGATTTTGCTTTTCATCCACAACTTTATTGTCTGTTCACTAGGCATGTTCGTAACTTCATTTCTGCCTCAAGGGGTTGTAAAGGAATTTTTTTTTCCCCCTAAATAACTTCCTTTACCTTAGTGCAGTCCTCCTTCACTTACCCCATCCTTCCATTTTGCTTTTAAATGTCCTTATTTCTTCTGAGAAATCCCCACTTCCTGTTCTGTCTGTAACTCATCACCGTAATGCGAGGCTTTCCTCCTGGTGTGGAGAAAGCCTCTTGAAGGGGGAAGGGGGTGAGCAGGAGTGTCAGGACACCCACTAACACACAGCTCCTTTCTCTATCTGCAAAGTAGAGAGTGTCCTGACTTGCCTGCTCGCCCCCTAAGCAGAAATGAAGTTACGAACATGACTAGTGAACAGACAATAAAGTTGTGAATGAGAAACCCTCCTCTGATCTTTGGCATTGCACAGTTCAACAGTAATAACAGTGCCTCGAGTAGATTATATAGTGTACAGTACCTTGAGACTGATGCCTCACATAACTTTACACAATTAGCAGCCAAATAAACAAAAAAAAGGAAGAAGAAGGAAAAAAAGAAAGCGGAGGAAAGGCGGGGGTAGAAAAACAGGGAACACCAAATAAAAAAAGGAAAAATTACTAAGATACCTCTGTGTTTCGACTGCCAGATCAGAACGGGTCCTCCCGAGAATGCCATCGCTCCCAGACACTGTTGTGGTCGTCCAGTCTGTGCCGTCATTTTCTCCATTAGTTCCACGTCTTTGACCCTAGCATAAAGGGCCTCTTGAGATGGGGGCACAGTTTTCTTCCAGTGGAGGGCTATTAAGCACCTTGCCCCTGTGAGAACGTGCCTGAGCAGTTTTTTGTAGGGTTTAGCTATTTTCGGTTGGGAAGAGTTTCGGGGTCAGAGGTATGGGTCTCACAGAGGCGCGTCAGTAATTGCTGTGTTGAGGTCCAGAATGGAACTATTAAGGGGCACGTCCAATAAATGTGGAAAAGCATACCTCTGGCTTGCTTGCATGGCCAGCAGGGGTCCCAGCCTCTTTATACCCTTTACAGCCCCCTGCTGGTCACTCACTTACCTGACCAGAGATTGGCTGAAGAGGCATTAATGGGTCTGTGTTCTTTCATCCACTTCTTCCCATAACACAATGCGATGCAGGGGAAAGTGACCAAGCCTGCACCAGCAGAACCCAGAATAGACACTATTAAAAAATGGTTGCTCTCCCTGCCTACAGAGAGGCAAAAAATGAAATGTGACACTAGTAGTCTACTGGGGCGGTACATTAGTTTATTACTCTGGAAAATGTACCACTGCTCTATCTGCTGTTTGGAACAATAGTAGGATTAGAACCTGACGTGTGTTCAGAATTGAACAAAGAAAGTGATTTTACCATAACAGCCATTTCAACAGTGCAACTTAGAAAAACAGTACACATCTTAACCAATCAGATTTCAGCTTGCTACGTACAAGTAGGGAAATACAACTTCTAATTGGTTGCTCAAGGTGTCTGCACTCTGCTCTGTAATTCGGAATAAACTCCCAAGCTGCTCTGTCTGCGTTCACCTCTGGGTACCTCGTCTGCAGTCTAGCAAAAGAGGGGTTAGTCTGGCAAGACTGCCATCCTAATTCACATTTATTTCAGCACTACAGAAAGCCATCCATTAGGCAAGAGTTACAGCCAACGTTAACGGAAACGCTGTAGCACCATTAATTGGAATGAATGGATGGGTAACTTTTATGAGAGGTCACAATTGCAGTAATATTGTCTTCTGAAAATGATTGTATTAGAATTTTGCATGCCAGCTGTGGGGACTTTGCCATGCTGTCCCGGTGTGGACCTCGCCCAGGATTGATGAGGTTTTAATTATACAGGGAAGGGAGAAAGAACGCAATATTTTAACCCCTCTAGGTTTTTACACTGCGTTGTGTGACAGAGTGGCAGGGAAAAATTGCAGGCGCGCGCCGTGATGGGGGATTTAATGCGTTAGCCATCCATTTTCTGAACACTTGATTTCTGCAAGCGGTAGCAATGAGAAAAGAAAATTACATGAGTCAAGAGTCCAAAGATTGTACAGATTCAGTTAGCTGAGAGTACAGGTGGATGGCTGGGTCTGTATCTGAAACATGTCTTTTGGCAGTCACCTCTCCTATTGCTTTATAAACACTGATAGGTATGGGGATATATAACTGTAGGTAGGTGCATTCACCTGTCCTAGAGCTTCATAAACGAGTGCTGCTTACAGTAGAAGAAGCACATGCACACATACAACATTTTATAACAAAAAGAAACATTTTTTTTTTTTTTCAAAATTGTAGGTCTTTTTTTATTTGTTTAGCTAAAAAGAAAAACCGCAAAGGTGATTAACCCCTTCCATACATGGCATTTTCACCCCCTTCCTGCCCAGACCAATTTTTAGTTTTCAGTGCTGTTGCATTTTGAATGACAATTGCGTGGTCATGCAACACTGTACCCAAACTAAATCTGGAGGGGTTAATATGTTCCCTAAGGTGTGTTCTAACTGTAGAAGGGAGGGGACTCTCAAGGGGAGGAGACCGATGTGTGTTCCTCTGTACTGGGAACACACATTGGTCTCCTCCACCGCTGACAGGAGGTGAATCTGTGTGTTTACACACACAGATCCACACACTCCTGCCGTGATTACCGACAATCGCGGGCACCCAGCGGCCGGGTCACGAGCGCTGCCGCGCGCCATAGATCGCCGGGAATACAGGACGTCATATGACGTCCACCCGGATCGGCAAGGGGTTCCTGCCGCCGTCATTTCACAATGACGCAGTATGGAAGTGGTTAAATACCACCAAAACAAAGCTCTATTTGTGGGAACAAAATGATAAAGATTTAGTTTGGGTACCATGACCGCGCAATTGTCATTTAAAAGGTGACAGCGCTGAAAGCTGAAAATTGGCCTGGACAGGATGGGTGGAAAGTGCCTGGTATTGAAGTGGTTAAAGACATTTGTGGCCTCATGGCACACTTTACTCATCCACTCTCTCCAGTTATCATAAAGGATACTCAAGTTTTTTCATTGATCAGAAAAGTGCATAGGATGTGGGTAGGGCTAGGGAAAAAATTGATTTGAATCGAGTTGCGAGGGCAAATCGATTCAGATTTTGACCAAATAGATTTTTTTTTCCAATAGGATCGGCGCTTGCCTAAAAAATCCTGCCCGCAGCTCGCCGCAATCCTAGGAAAAGGCCGTGAGGCCGGACGCCGCTCGCGGCCTTTTCCCAAGTTCGCGGGGAGCTGCGGGCAGGATTTTTTAGGCAAGCGCCGGCCTAGTCCGCGGCCTTTTCCCAGGATCGCGGTGGACTAGGCCGAAGCCGCTGCCTTGCCTAAAAACTTAGGACTGACGCAGTGTCCATCAGGAAAAAAAACTCGATTCGAATCATGAATTGATTTTTTTTTTTAAATTGCAGATTTTTTGGGGGGCCAAAATCGCCCAGCTCTAGATGTGGGCACCTCATCAGCTGTTTTATTATAATTTCTTTTGTGAGTTTCTCCTCTCAATTCCAAAGTAAACTGGTACATTTTCAGACCCCCCCAAAAAAATGATTCCTAATGTGTTTATATCTATGTCCTGGTGTAAATGGTATAAACATTAGCTTGTAGAGTCCACTACGGAAAGAACCGGTGTGCAAGTGTCTGTGAGATGGTAAGTACCCCTATAATATATTAATGCTCTCAAAATGAATGCAATTACTCAAATGACTACTTTTGAAGAGTGAAAGATTTATGTGTCATTCAAGGTAACGCCTGAGACACGTCTGTCATACAAGTCCTAAGTGCACCCCAGTTCTGGCATGACATGTATGCAGAATGGAGGAGAAGCGCTGCTTCTGGGATAAATGCATTATTTAGCTGTACTGGTCTTTTCCCTGACACACCATCAGCAGCTTCCAGGCCCCGGGATGGGGGAGGGAGATCAGTGGATGAAAGGTTTGCACTCCAGATTGTGCTTGTTTTACTGGCACTGCACCATGAATATATGTTAAGTCAGTGCACAGCCTGGAATGTTTCACAAAACATTTTTCATTCTCATTGACTTCCACCACCCCATAGTTTAAAGATTTATTTTAAAACAGGTCACTAGTCATAAATATTGGAAGACCCCACCCCCTGGAAAACTAACCAATTATGTTAGGAATTGATAGAAAGGACAGCATTTAACCCCTTTACTGAAACATGATTGAATACAATCACTAACATCTCATATAAACTTGAACATGTTAAAGTGGAGGTTCCCCCTAAAAAAAATTCTAACAATACATTCGGAAGACTGCTTACACTGCGGGTAGGCTGGCTTTCTTTTTTTTTTTTTCGTACATACCTCAATATCGCCGTTTCATCCCTCGGCTTCCGGGTATGAGTCTTGCTGGACCTAGTTGATTGACGTTCCTCCGACCGGCGCATACTGCGCGTCACGACTTTCCGACAGATGCCGAACGTCATTGCGCAGGCGCCGTATAGAGTCGGCTCTATACGGCGCCTGCGCAGCGACGTTCGGCTTCTTTCGGAAAGTCGTGACGTCAGCTTTTTAGCGCTTCCAATGAGCACTGAGAAGTAGAGCAGAAGCGATGCTGACTGAGAGTCAGCAGCTCTCTGCTCGGGGAGGAGTGAGAACCGAGCCATCGGTGATGTTCAGTGGCTCGGTTATCAGTGCAGAGACCACTGAGGTAAGTATAACTAGCAAAAAAAAATAAAACCCATACTTCTCTTTTAAGGCAAAAATCTAATAGATGTATTTTTTATTTTATTAATATGGATGCATTCATTTGATCTTTGCTAGGCGGACTATGACTTTTAATTCTACTAGGTGCTTCAGGAAAAAGTAGTGATTTGTATCTCCCTGACAGTGGCAGAGGGAGTTTATTACAAATTGCCCACTTCCTACATTCTCTTAAACCGAAGGTTTTGGAACAGCCAAAGGTTACACTGTACGAAAAATGGTGCACACAGGACTTGGGCCAACGCGAGGGCATATCTCTGATTTATAGGATGCTACTTGGAACTCCAGTGCAATTCTCTTATATGATTGGTTGGGAGATGGACCTCACCAATGAATGGGATCTTGAGCAGGACCCTCTGATTCCTCCCGTATTGAACTGTATTGTAACAGTACTGTCTGCCCTCACGTTGTAAAGCGATGTGCAAACTGCTGGCGCTATATAAATCCTGTATAATAATAATATCAATAATGTATGGCACAGGTACTATCTATGTTCATTTATTGGAATTATGAATGTAGCTCAATTGGAGGCTAATGTGTTTACTAGATGGTATATTGTGCCTGCAGACTTGGCCAAGATGTATCCTTTATCCTCTTTATTGTGTTTTCGAGGCTGTAACCTGATGGGGGTCAATGTTTCATGTACCATGGGAATGCCTCAGGATCTGAGGATTCTGGATTGGTATCTTTGCTCTGCTACATAGGGTTACAGGAGGGCCGATCCTCCAAACTCCCCATATTGCTCTTTAAAATGTACCAGTAGACAGGACCTCTAAGTATTCTCAGCGGTTAATCTTCTTCATTCTCCTGGGTGCTAAAATGGCCATAGCTAGGTCATGGAAGACCCCATCAGTGTCCCTCTCACAGGCAAAGAAGAACATTTACATGGATTATGGTCCATAAGCAGATTTTTAGCATTTTGAGGGATACCGTTGTACAGTTTGAAAAGACCTGGGATCCCTTGTCCACTGATTTATAGATTGTAGGTAAGGATGAGCGTCTTCTGTAATGGTCCTCTTATCTCCCCTTTTCCCCCCTTCTTTTTCGTTTTATTCCTCCTTTCTTACTCTCTCTTATGAGTATCTTCTAATAATGTTGACTGTGATCCAAGAGGTCCTCCTAGATATTCTTGTTAAAGGGCGGCACTATCTGCTATTACTTACTGTGGGTGTGTAGTGGCCTTTCCAGCTTTGGTACTGTGGATAATGCAAAAATCCTGAATATTGCTGTACTCCTCAAAATCTTTATTGAAGATTAAAATGACATCACAAGTATGACAGGAACACTGAAAGGTAATGCGTTTCGTGCTAAAAACAGCACTTACTCAAACCTCCAGTCTCACAGATACCCTCGATCCTTGATCACAACATGCATGAGTGGATTGCTCACCTGGAGCGGCACTAGCTTGGTCACTTACCAACAGGTAAGACCTCAAAGATGGAGGTCTGGCTGCACTTTTTCGAATTCCTTACTGGGATGGAAGGATGGCACACTCCAGGACACAGGAACGGGGTTTCCAGAACAATCCTTAAAGAACCTCAAGAAGGTATAAAGGCAGAGGAAGAAAAAACTCCACCAGTGGTTGTAAACCCGGTCTAAAAAATAAATAAAAAACCTACAAGACAAAGGCATAATGAAATAGTATGCATAGCTCATTATGAATTACTTACCTGAGATCGAAGCCCCCGCAGTGGTCCTCTTCCCCCCCCTCCGGCGGCAATATCTCTCCTGGGGGTTACTTCTGGGTATCCGGCGCTGTGATTGGCAGGAGCCGCGAAGACGTCACTCCTTCACATGCGTGTGGGAGCCGCCGTTAACGGCACACAGACTGAAGCAACGGCACATATGTGCCATTGCTTCAGTTTGCCCCAGTGCGAATGTGCCAATGAGATTGGTACATGCAGGGGACAGGGGATATCTCCTAAACTGTGCAGGTTTAGGAGATACCCTGGGTAGCTACAGGTACGCCTTAATATAGGCTTACCTGTAGCATAAAGTGATTGTAAAGAGTTTACAACCACTTTAATAAATAAAAAGCTACTCACATAAGGCAGGTAATAACAAGCATGTAGGCAGATAAACACAATCAGCACCCTGGCAGGCGCCGCCGCAGTAGCTCCACCCGACACGTTTCGTCTGTTAGGACATCATCCAGGGGTATGGGAATATAGCGGTGATGGTATTCACAGTATATATGTATGTGCAGCCCATACATCATAGCCTATAGAAGCTGTTTTCCATCCAGCTTCCTTGTGTTTAGAAGTGGTCCCGTAGTGACACGCTCGGCCTGGAAAAGATCCTGCTTCCCCCGTCTCCACCTCAAAGTAGGCGCCCACTCCCTGCCATGGTAGGCAGAGTTCTGGACGATGAATACACTGCACTGGTCCTGTGCGTGCTTCAAAACAGTGTTTCTTTCAAAAAAATAAAAAACATTATGCTTAGCCTGCGGCAGTATGCTACTCATGTCAGGAATTGAAAGTTTTATTAAGCGGCATTTAATCCTGAATAAATGAATGAAGGTTTTGATGATTTGAGTGAAGATTAATTGGCATTGCCACTGTGTATAGAGCAGTAGTAGAGAGAGCACATGGTACTCCACTAGGAGCAGTTTGTAGAGTAACCATAATGCTATTGTGTACAAATTCTCATACGGGTGACTGAACGTGGATTTGCTAGAAACACCCTCTGCCCCCTACATTCTGCCCTTGTGTCTGCGGACAGCCAGCTGATACCAGGAATTATCGAACTAAATAATACAGAAGCAGCTTGCAATGCGAGTGTATTTGTTTAAACACATTTCCTGTGTGTATGTAATGATACTGCTGATGTGACACTTGATGTCTAAAGTCTGCTTTCAGCACAATGGAGATCCAAGCTTCTCTTTGTTCTGAGGATTTCAGCACCGTAACATTTACAACTTAACTATTTCAGGGGTCCATTTTCCCATCCATTTCTTCTCTTTAACTTCCTTATGTCTCTGTTCTGGTTGGTTTAAACTGTTTACTAGTTAAATCTGAATTCCAGGCAGATATAAAATACACACATGAATGCAGCTTTGTGCACATAGATACATTATTAAATGGGCTTTTTTTTTTTAATTGCAAGCTTTTTGCGCACCTGAACTTGACTTAGTATCTGCTTCTTGCAGTCCTAATACGGCTGATCTTAGAAAAGGGAGAAACAACACAAGAAACCCAGACAGTTATGCTGCAGTGCTGGTCGTGTGCTAACTAGGAACATGCACATAGGTGGAGAGAGCAGCGTGATAGACTGATGAGATCATCCGTCTGCTGCTTCTCCTTTCACTGTCCAGTCACAGGATGGGGGAGAGACAAGACCTGTGTTTCTTAAAGGGTTTGTAAAGGAATTTTTTTTTTTTTTTTATCTTAATAGCTTCCTTTACCTTAATGCAGTGCTTTTTTCATGTCCTCATTGTTCGTTTTTGCTCTCAAGTTGCTGTAATTTTTCTCTGATCTCCACACTTCCTGGTTGTCTGTTTCCTGATAACCACAGTACTGGGAGCTTTCTCTCTGTGGTCACTAATCAAGGAGGTGTGATTACTGTGTGTCTAAAACCTCACAGCACCAATCAGTTTAGTTTTCCAAACCATCACTGCCCTGTATTGGCTCTGTATGCTCTGTACAGCAGAGAAGCATGAAACAGCAAGCAAAAATGAAACTAGAAACTACAGGTACATTATATGATTGATTTTTATCTATTTGTAATCGTTTTTAAAAGGAATCAGTTAACTATTATGTCTCTATACCCTGTAAACAGTCATTTCAGCAAAAAAAAAAAAAAATGTTTTATTTACAACTCCTTTAAAAATCAGGTCACCAGGACTGCTGTGTGAATCTCAGAACTGGATGAAAAAAAAAAAAATAGAAACCCTTTGACAGATAAAACACTAAAACAGCTCTAAGGCCCCGTACACACGACCGAACATGTCTGCTGAAACTGGTCCGCAGACCAGTTTCAGCGGACATGTTCGGTCGTCTGTACGTCCGACCGGACAATTTTCCGGCGGATCGGACAGGTTTCCAGCGGACAAATGTTTCTTAGCATGCTAAGAAACATGTCCGCTGGAAGCCTGTCCGTCGGACATGTTCGGTCGTCTGTACAGACTCATCGGACATGTCCGCTCGGCCGAAAGCCCTCGCATGCGTCGAAGTGATTCGACGCATGCGTGGAAGCATTGACCTTCCAGGGCCACGGCCACGTCACTGCGTATCGTGTCCGCGCGGATTTCTGTTTGATGGCGTGTACAACCATCAGACAGAAATCTCCGAGCGGACATGTCCGATGAAAACGGTCCGGCGGACAGTCCGTCCGTGTGTACGAGGCCTTAGATATGCATGTCATTAGTGTATCCCTGTAGCCTGGAGTTCAGCTTTAAACTGCAACATTTTCCAATTCCTTCTTCATCAATAAGGCTTCATTCAAGATGTACCCACGAACTTCCGCATGAAAGAAAACCATCAGGCCTTCAGGAAAAAACTTAAGACCCACCTCTTCTGAAGGACCTGGACGAAATTGGACAAAAGCGCCTTGAGGCGATTCAGTTCGCATTTGTAGCGCTATACAAGTTACTCACTCACTCATACATGGTGTACATTAGCTTACCCCTGTGGAGGGCCATGTCTGACCCCCCCCCCCCCCCATGGTTCATGTCCATGCAGCCACTGTGTCCCAATTGACGTCAATGAGACTGTCTGCATGGGGATGCAGGGAACACCTGTGCATCCCCCTGTTGGTAAACATGGCCATTGACACAGGGTATGCGTTATGTCCCATGTGAACGAGGCCTAGAAATTCCAACTTTTTATGCTGGTCGTCCAACAGATTCCTCCTCCTCTTGTGAGAAGTTTAAGGGGGGAAACATAGTTAAACATTAAAATCTAGTCTTCCATACGGCTTTAGCCTTGTACCCAGTCAAGGCTGTTGTGCATCAGTCAACACAACCCCACTCTATTAACGGGGATCTGGGAGCCCTTTTTGCCCACTTAGTTTTAACACAGAAGAGGTATTCTCAAACACGCCGATCTCTGACTTTCTATATGTCACATACACAAAGCCTAGATGTCATTGCTAAGTTCCCCACAGCTACCAATCACATTCAAACCTGTCAGTGTTTCAATCTGGTTGTTAATGTATCATGATGAGAGATTGCATAGCACAGGTTAAGGCTCCATTCACACTAGCGTGACTCCAAAGCCACACGACTTCCAGTGCAACTTTGAGTGCGACTTTGATCTGACTTTACACTCTCTGGATCAAGGTTGCATCAAAAATCATCTCACAATAGTGCAGGCACCTTTTCAAAGTCACTGCGACCTTAAAGCGATATTAACGTTTTTTTGTTTTTTCTTGGCTACTGCTAAAAGCCAATTAGGCGTGTCCCCGGAAAGGCAAGGCTATTGTGGACATTGCTGGACAAAGAGGGGGCTCGGGTAAGTATTTGGGGGGGGGGCTGCTTTTTTTTTTAATGTGAGATATTTATTATAGCAAAAAGCAAAAAAATATTGCTTTTTTTTTCAAAACTGTCCCTCTATTTTTGTTTATAGTGCAAAAAATAAAAACCGCAGAGGTGATCAAATACCACCAAAGAAAGTTCTATTTGTGAGAAAAAAAAGGACGTCAATTTTGTTTGGGTAAAGCGTCACACGACCGCGCAATTGTCAGTTAAAGCGACGCAGTGCCGAATCGCAAAAAGTGCTCTGGTCAGGAAGGGGGTAAATCCTTCTGGGGCTGAAGTGATTAATAATTTCATTTATTCAGCATGAAATGGAGCTTAGTTATATAGCATGAGGCTATATATTCTGCAATATAAAAAAAAATTGTAAACTCAATCAATGAAGCCAAGACACAGGCAGCAGTGGAAGTTATAGGCTCCTGCTGCTGTCAGTCGAACCCATGTGAGGAGGAAGCGGGGGTGTGGCTTATCAGCATTGTGTGCGTCTATGGACGCACACAGCCCAGCCCAGGAGCATGCCCACACGGGTGCCCCCCTAGATCACGGCTTGCTGAAGGGGCACCCCGAGGAAGGAGAATTGGTGAGCGCTGGCGGGGGACTACAGAAGAGGAGGTATGGGACCACTCTGCAATATTGCACATGGCAGGTAAGGATAACATATTTGAATATTTTTTTTTTAACTAGATTGGCCCGGATTCACATACATTGGCGCATATTTATGTCGCCGTAGCGTATCTCCTTTACGCTACGCTGACGCAGCGCAGAGAGGCAAGCACTGGATTCACAAAGCCAGTACTGCCAAATCTGCGCTGGGTTTCCTAGGCGTAAGCCGGCGTATGTGTAAGTGAGCGTGACCCCATGAATGAGGCGTGACCCCATGCAAATGATGGGCTGAGTCTCAGACATATACGTATAATGAACGGCGCATGCGCCGTCCCGTGGACACATCCCGGTGCGCATGCTCAGAATCACATCGGAACTACTCCTTAAGATACGCCGGATCACTGCTTACGGCGTGAACGTAACCTACGCCTAGTCATATTCACGTCCTACGTAAAATACGTCGGCTTGTGTTACCTGGTGCAGCCATTTGCATGGATGCTGCTGAGTTACACCTCGTTTATGGGGCATAACTTTACACCGGACGTATGACTTTACGTGCACTGCGTCGGACGGACGGACGTTCGTGAATCGGCGTATCTCCCTCATTTGCATATGTGAAAAGAAAATCAATGGGAGCGCCAAATACGTCCAGCGTAAATATGCGCCCACTCTACGCCGGCGTAGGCAAGTTACGTCGGTCTGATGAAGCATATTTTCAGGCGTATCTTCGTTTCTGAGTCCGGCGCATAGATACGACGGCGCATATTTGCACTTACACAACGTATCTGGAGATACGTCGGCGCAAGTGCTTTGTGAATCCGGGCCTATCACTTTAAGTTGCAAGTGCGTTTTTGATGAGTTTTACTGCGTTTCAGTACAATTCAGTGCCAAAAAAATGCAGCATGTCCTCCTAGTGCACGCTAGTAGCTGTGCGTTCAGTGCAGCTGCTGGTGTGAATCAGCCTCTAATGTAATGCCCCGTACACACGATCAGAAATTCTGACAGCAAAAGTCCGATGTGAGCTTTTGAACGGAAATTCTGACCGTGTGTATGCTACATCTGACTTCTGCTGTCAGAATTTCCTCCAACAGAAGATTGAGAGCTTGTTCTCAAATTTTCGGAAAATCCAATCGTCTGTAGCAATTCCGACGCGCAAAATTCCGAGGCATGTTCGGAAACAATTTGACGCATCCTCTGAAGCATTGAACTTCATTTTCTGGGCTCATCGTAGTGTTGCACGTCACCGGGTTCTTGACGGTTGAAAGTTCAGAGAACTTTTGTGTGACCGTGTGTATGCAAGCCAAGCTTGAGCGGAATTCCGTGGGAAAAACCATCCAAGGTTTTTCTCACAGAAAATCCGATCGTGTGTATGCGGCATTATAGAGCGTAATAATGTGACATGTTAGAGCTGCTTTCCCCCCTATATTAATCAATAGGAAATGGATTGGAAGAGGGTTGATGCAGCTTAGAAGAAGGTTAAATGGAGGTTAGAAGGAATTCAACTGCAGGTAAAATACTTCTGTCAGTGAACTCTGAATGATCCCAGAAGCGTCTCAAACTGATCTCAGATGCAGGCAGAATGTAGCTGAAAGCAAGCTGCATTAGTCCTTGGACACAAGTCCATAGCCCTGATGACATTAGTTAGGGGTCCCTCATACTTTTCTATACCCAAGATTGCACCTAAAGCTCATAGAGTGTTTCTGTACTATTCCCTGTAATAATATGCTTTATTTAATGATACTGCTGCATTTTAAGGGTTTGTAAAGGAATTTTTTTTTTTTTTTTAAATAACAAACATGTCATACTTACCTCCACTGTGCAGTTCGTTTTGCAGAGTGCACCCGATCAATGTCTTCTGGGGTCCCTCGGCGGCTGTCTCGATCCTCCCCGCAATTAGTCACCACAGTCATGCGAGAGCTCGCATGGTGGTCACTAATTGCGGGCGCGCTCACGTGATACAGCGAGCGGCCATAGTCGCTCGCTGTATCACCCGCCCCTTGGCGCGCTGCGTCACTGGATGTGATTGACAGCAGCGCCAGCCAATGGCTGCGCTGCTCTCTAAACATCCGCGCTAGCCAATCAGCGGCCAGGCTGAGCGGCGAAGACAATATCGGGACCACGCTGGACTTTCGAGGGGTCAGGGTGTCAGGCTGTCATAGATTGCATTAAGGTGAAAAAAAAAATTCCTTTACAACTCCTTTAATTACCGTATATACTCAAGTTTTTCAGCACATTTTCTTGTGCTGAAAATGCCCCCCTCTGCTTATACTCGAGTCACCTTTTTGCGCCTGATCTCCCGGACTTTGGGCACCTGGTACCGGCCGGCCGTAGGTCCCCTGGACTTGGCACACATGTAGCCTCACTCTTCCTCTACAAGTGTCCAAAGTTTGTTGTCCGGGGGACCTATGTCCGTGGAGCACCAATTTTTCAAAGCTGGCACCCCTTCCATAGACTCTCATGTTAAACAGTCATTCCTCTGGTAACTTTGGGGACCCGGTAACAGCCGATCGTAGGTCCCTTGGACCCAGGATTTGGCACACATGTAGCCCTATTTCTCCTCTACAAGTGTGCAAAGTATGTTGTCTGGGGGACCTACGGCTGGGAAGCACCCATTTTTCAAAGCCGGGCACCCCTTCCCTAGACTCCCTTGTTAAACGTCAGTCTAGTCATGTGCATAATGACGCATGGGCACAGTGAGGCATAGACACAGTGAGGCATGCACATGGACACAGTGAGGCATGCACATGGACACAGTGAGGCATGCAGATGGACACCCTAGGCTTATACTCGAGTCAATACGTTTTCCCAGTTCTTTGTGGTAAAATTAGGTGCCTCGGCTTATACTCGAGTATATACGATAGTTCTCTTTTTTTCATGCCGTGCCTTAAAACAAAGTCATGCTTCCAACAGTGTAGCTGTCTTCTATAAGAAGAAAAAAGATGAATATATAGATGAATGAATAGTGTGTTTTACAGGCATTTCAACACACGTGGCAGCACACAAAAAGCAGGAAATGCCCTCTCACCTGAAAAGATGTTAAAAAGCATACAAGAACCCTCTATTCCACCTTAAAAAAAAGCAAGCCTAAGCACAGAATAGAAATAAAAAAGATGTATCTCTGCGCTGTGGTGGGGCGGCAGCTGACACAGATAAGTAATATACCAGACGTATAAATAATCCTAAGAAAGGCACAGAATAGGATTGATTCCTTATAAATGATCAGGAACGAGTTCCATGCACAAGGCTGCTTTTTAGCGGCATATTCAGCAGCAGTCATCGTAAAGCAGCAAGCACATTTCTCATTTCCATGGAGGTGATGGAGCACCGTCCTAATATTTTGCCCAGGATGCCTAAGGCTGACCCTGCTAAGCACTAAGGCTGACCCTGCTAAGCACTAAGGCAGCATGCTGCATATACAAACTCACGTTACAGCAATAGTTTAGCAGAGGACACGCCGCTCCCACGTGCTCCTCTCTAGTCTCCACTTCTGCATCTTGCAGCGAACACTCAGAGCTGCAGTGCAGTGTGTATGGGGGGGGGGGGGGGCTCTGAGCCCTCTGCATTTCCACAGCCCATCCTCCTGACGTGCTGCCCTCAAGTCCCTTCTGGAGAGAGAAGAAGGGAGAAGTGAAAGCAGCTGCCTGCTGGGATTTCTGCAGTGAGATAAATCATTTTCTTTGGACATCTTCCAGCAGAAGAATCTCTCAGGAGTGGAGAGAGAGAGGAGCCCGAGTATAGGAGAACTTTATATCAACTCTGCAGAATAACCTCTACTAAGATCAGGGCTATCCGTGTGATCCTCCTCCCTGTTCCTGCGTCCTTATATCTCGCTTTATTGTTATATCCCTCATTGACTCCATGTTCCATAAAAATAAGTGGAAGAAAGTGCTTCCCTGTACTGGTACACGCTCGGGAAAACTCTGTTCTAATGAAAAAGCTGGAAATTGTTGTAGGATAAGATTTTAAAACCATTAAATATAACCGATTAATGCTTTTACCTTGAGATGGAAGAGCAGCTAAGCTGCACCTTCGCAAATTATGTGTCAGTGGTGTCACCCGGGGGGTGCGGTCCGCCCCGGGTGACACCCGCTAGAGGGGTGACACCATCCCAATTTAAAAAAAAAGGGGGCTGTGTAATGTAAAGAGGTCCAGAGGTGCAGGGTGCTGTGTAATGTAAAAGGGTCCAGAGGTGAAGGGGGCTGTGAGATGTAAAGGGGTCCAGTGATACAGGGTGCTGTGTAATTTTAAAGGGGTCCTGTGATGCAGGGTGCTGTGTAATGTAAAGGGGTGCAGTGATGCAGGGTGCTGTGTAATGTAAAGGGGTCCAGTGATGCAGGGGGCTGTGTAATGTAAAGGGGTCCAGTGATGCAGGGGGCTGTTTAATGTAAAGGGGTCCAGTGATGCAGGGTGCTGTGCAATGTAAAGTGGTCCAGAGGTGCAGTTGTGGAGAGGGGTACACAGTAGTAACAAAATGATATTGAAGGATGCAGAGGTATGCAGGGGGCACAGTGGGGTGTTTTTACATTTTAACGTGGGGGGGGGGGTGCCAGATATTGGATCCGCCCCGGGTGCCAAATGCTCTAGGTACGACCCTGTCCTATAGGCTCCTGAGATGTGAATTCCGGTTCTGGAGAAAGAGAGGTGGGGGAGGGGACAAAGAAAAATGGAGAGAAAGAAGAAGGGATAGAACGAACAAGAAATATGGATAGGGAGAGAGAGAAAAGGGGAAGAAAGGAGAACAGAGAGCAAACAGTAGGGTAAAAAATATTTGAAAAATGTTATTGGGGGGGGGGGGGGTGACACCATATTTTACCGCACCAGGTGACACCAACCCTAGTGACGCCACTGCTCCTACTCCAGTACACGATGCTGATTCTCAACCAGGGGCAAAATCCAACTGGCTATAGACATCACAGAGGGCTGGATATTCAGGCACATTCCAACAGACAAATGAGAGCGGAGCTCCACCTAAAATGGGAAGCTCTGCTTGTTTGCCTCCTCCTCCCCTCCGCTGCCACATTTTGCACCTTCTGGGGGGGGGGGGGCAGGTACCCGCTCCCACTTCCGGATAAGGTCGCATTGGCGTGTCAGCATAAAGAAAAGAAAAAAGCCGTTAACTGGTTTCAGTTAGAGGGACATTGGTTCCCTTGGCGATCACCAGTGCTGCTAATCAGTGCCCGCAGTGCCGGTTAATCAGTCCCCACCAGTGTCACCTATTAGTACCCATCAGTGCCACCTTTCAGTGCCCATCAGTGCGCCCTGATCAGTGCCCATCAGCGTCTCCTATCAGTGGCACCTCTCTCTGTGCTGCCTATCAGTGCAGCCTCATCAGTGCCCATCAGTGCAGCCTATTAGTGTCCATAAATCCAGCCTATCAGTGTCCATCAGTACCACCTCACCAGTGCTCATTAGTAAAGGGAAAAATGACATGTTTGCAAACTTTTATTAAAAAAAAAAAATTTCGATTTTCGAGTTTAGCAAAAAAATTAAAAGCCCAGTGGTGATTAAATACCACCAAAAGAAAGCTCTATTTGTGTGAAAAAAATTATACAAATTTAATTTGAGTGTTGCATGATTGCGCAATTGTCATTCAAAGTGTGAGAGCGCAGAAAGCTGAAAATTGGCTTGGGGAAGGGGATATAAGTGTCCAATAAGGACAGTCTTGGGGGGACCCAAGACTGGTCTAAACCCAGAATCCTGCACAAATTGCCCTGCCTGCCCTCTCCCTGCTGTTAGTCCAGAGTTCTCCAAGGATTGCCCTGCCTGCCCTCTCTGCTGTGTGCCAAGAGCCCTCCAAGGATTGCCCTGCCTGGCTTCCTAGGATTGCCCTGTCTACCCTTTCTGCTGTGTGTCCACAGCCCTCCAATGATTGCGCTGCCTGCCTTCTCTGTTGTGTGCCCACAGCCCTCCAAGGATTGCCCTGTTTGCTCTCTTTGCTGTGTGCCCAGAGCCCTTCAAGGATTTCCCTGCCTGCCTTCTCTGCTGTGTGCCTAGAGCCCTCCAAGGATTGCCCTGCCTGCCTTCTCTGTTGTGTGCCTAGAACCCTCCAAGGATTGCCTTGCCTGCCCTCCCTGCTGTGTGCCCAGAGCCCTCCAAGGATTGCCCTGCCTGCCCTCTCTGTTTTGTGCTCACAACCCTCTGAGGATTGGCCTGCCTGCCCTCTCTGCTGTGTACCCACAATCCTCCAAGGATTGCCCTGCCTGCCCAATCGGGCTGTGTGCCCAGAGCCCCCCCCCCTAAGAATGCCCTGCCTTAATCCCCTGATGCCAAGACCACCACGTCCACAACTTCGAATGGTCGTACTTCCGCAGCATGAGTCTTTGAACCCTTGCGTCCCTTATCCTTTCTGTTGTTACTTTTCTGAGGAGCATTCCCCCTGGCTGTGCTATATTGTTGCCCTGTGAACTGTTTCCCTTTTGCTGTGCCATATTCCAACTCCATGGATTATTACCCCTTGCTACTGCCCTGAGGATCATCTTCCCTTACTGTGCCCATTGCTACTCCGAGAACGATTTATCCTTGCTGTGCCCATTGCTACTCCAAGAACTGTTTATCCATGCTGTGCCCATTGTTACTCCATGAACTGTTAAACGATATGTTTTGTTCTTTGCTACTCTGTGAACTGCCTATTTATGGAGTTTCCCAACGCCAACGCTCCTGCACACACAATTCTCACAATAAACGGCTGCCAGTTGGGTTTTGCATTATGTGCCTCCATGTGCTTTATGTCTCTCTGCTCCTAGTTTGTCACAAGGAAAGAGAGCAGGAGGGCATATCACAAGTTTTATTTTGAAGAAAATAATAGTGATTGGCTGTAAAAATCCAGCACAGCCGATCGCTATTTCCCTCAAGGTCAGATCTGTTGGGGATGTATTTAGCAGCATTCTTTTGCCGGTGAATTTTGGGCTCATTGCCTGGTCTATGTGAAGAAGGCTTTATCAGTGATGATCTCTCATGTCTAAAGGCGCCTTTAAAGCTTAGCTTTAGGCAAACTTACAGAATAGCTTTAACCATACATAGACTGGAGAAATTAAAGAGCTTGTCCCGTATGGTTACATAGTTAGTCAGGTTGAAAAAAGACACAAGTCCATTCTAGTTCAACCATAAAAAATAAAATAATAATATCATACAATCCCATATACCCAATTCTATACCCACAGTTGATCCAGAGGAAGGAGGAAAAACCCCAGCAGAGCATGATCCAATTTGCTACAGCAGGGGAAAAAATTCCTTCCTGATCCCCCGAGAGGCAATCTGTGCATACATTCCTGGAAAGAGAAAGTTCAGACCACCGTACACCATCCACGCCACACCTTCCAACACGTTTCGTCCTACCCAGAGGGTGCCCTTCATGTGGGTGGGGCAAAACACGTCAGGTGTGTGGCCTGGATGGAGTTTTACTGATTTTGTATCTGGCCTGTTCTGGTGTGCCACCGTCTGAACTTTTCCATAACAGAATAGCTGTTTTACTTTCCAAATGATGTAAATTTCTGTCCATGCAGTCATGAGATTTACACAGCTCTTGAACATAGTGTAGCCTTGTTTGGCAGGGCAGGAGACCTGAAATGTTTCTTCTGCAGTTAAGTAACACTTACAGGTCTTGTCCCTCCCCTATTCTGTGACTAGACCAGGGGTGCCCAACCTTTTGAAGAGCGAGGGCCACTTAAGCAACTTGGTAACCAGTCGCGGGCCATATTGAGCGGAGCGGACGGATGACAGACTACTCTATAGGTCCTCCGATCCGCCCAGATGGAATGGGACGAATTCGCTTTTGTTTTTTGGATTGGAGGTAGGCGAGAGCGTAAACGGACATCTGTCGCTCTGTAGAGGTTAATTGAGGGTCCTATTTGGTTGGGCTGATCGTGTGAAAAGGGCCTAAGACTGCTTTCACCCTGATGTGCTGCGGTTTACCCACAACGTGAGTGCAACATAATGCACCTGTGTCTATCCTGCGGGTTAGCTTAACTTTGCCATAGACTAGCTGTAGAGAAAGCATCGGCCTATGGGGCTCTGCTCCGCAGCCGCTTTCTTCCTCTACCACCACCATTCACAACACTGATGCTGCAGTATGGCGGGTTGGCAACCTGCGATCTGGGCTTGTCAACCCACCATTCCAGTGCAGAAGGTCGCGGGCCACATCAGAGGGCTCCGCGGGCCACATGTGGCCCCCGGGCCACTGGTTGGCCACCCCTGGACTAGACAGTGAAAAGAGAAGCAAAGGACTGAGTTTGTTTGTCATTCCCCACCCCCTCCCTTTTTTCCATTAGCATGTTCCTTGCTAGCATTTGAGCAGTGCAGCAAAACTGTCTAACTTTCTCTAGTAGCTCGACTTTAGAGCATTATACTTTCATTTTAGAAAGAATAGCAGAGGGTTAAAAAAACAAAACATGCCATCTGTGTCCTGTTTTACCTTCACTTCTTGTGCTGCAAACCCAACAGGAAGCGAGAGAATATCTTTCCAATATGAGACAAATCCCCACATAGAAAATTCTGACCGGATAGAAGATTTCCCTCTCTATTCTTCTTCTGGTGACAACTTGAGATTTACCATCACTTTCATTCCAGGTGGCATTGGTTACCAGGACAACTGGCAAGAATAATTCTCCCTAATAGATACACAGGTAGCAATAAAAAAAGTGACAGTGACTTTATCCAAATCTAAAACAAAAACGTGTTTTCCTTTCGTTTTCCTTTAAATTAACCCTTTGAAATTTGCTTTATGCTTTGCTCATATTTCTTCTGTTCAACTTAAATCAGTGATTTTGTCTGGACTCCAAAGTGATGCAAGACTTTTTATGTCCCCTTGTTGAAGATGCATCATCCCGGGTGTTTTTTTCGTTAACTTGTGCCAAAGTCCTTCAAAAAGAAGGGAACACAGTTACAGCACTTGGCACCTCCGGTCTGATATGACTTAAGCCTTGGACTTGGACGACGTCACTTTGCTGCAGTGTAAAGTAAAATGCTGGGAACAATATGTCATGCAGAGATACAGCCCAAATCTCTGCATCCTGGTCTGCATTCAGCTTGGGGTGATTAACGGTTACATAAGCCATTTGCTGATTCACAGGGATACAGGCAGATACAGGTCCTTTAAAGCATATACCGAACATAAATCCCAGAATTGGGACATTAGGACATGTTGGAACTTTGCATTTATCCAGACCAATATGGCATTACCTTTGTCGGCTAATTGGGTTGATAAATAGTCTCTGTCCGCTGTCTAGTTTGCAGGCATAACTGTATAAACATATTTAAAGGAATGTGCAGTCTTTGAAATGTTCTTTTAGATCGACAAGTGAAAGAGAGCAGTTGAATGCAAACTCTCTTATCACTGTTTATTCATGTTTTTAAAAAAACTGTATATTTGTGTAGTTCATCCCCTAAGGAGCCGCAGGTGAAATGGGACCCCCAATCTGCACAGCCAGACACACCGAATTTTCACAGGCACACTTGAGTCAGAGAACAGTCCAGTGCTTTGTTTTTGTTATTTATCGAGGAATTAGAACTTGGATAAAAGTAGGGAAATTATGGGATGCCCACTTGACTTCCGACAACTCCAGGGACAACTTTTCTATATACAGTCTATATACACTCCTTCTCTTCCTCCAGCACTAGCTTGCTTGCAGAACTGCAGCTGACACACTGTTTCGTGGATCTGACAATGGAACTCAGTCAGTCAGAAGCAATAGCCCTTTGCAGGCAGGAACCTGAGGCCCCCTTTAAGCGTGTAGCAAAAAGTCAGTGTCCAGCTTACATACCTGTGGCTACTGATCCCAGCACCACCTTTTCAGGCACTGCCGGGCTGCAGTTGCCCCTTTCACTTGCCCTTCTGGCTTCTTCTCCACAGTCCTCCCAGACAGATACTCTCTCTGTCCACAGTCCTCCCAGACTGCTTACTCACCAGCCCACCCAGCTGATTGCTCAGGAGAGCTCCTAGACGTGCTGACTCTCTCCCACTGTCCTCTCCGCATTCGGCTTTTTCCGGCGTATAGTTACCCCTGCTATATAAGGGGTAGCTAATGTTAAGTATGGCCGTCGTTCCCGCGCCGAGTTTTGAAATTTTACGTCGTTTGCGTAAGTCGTTCGCGAATACGGCTGGACGTAATTTACGTTCATGTCGAAAGCAATGACGTCCTTGCGATGTCATTTAGCGCAATGCACACTGGGGTATTTTGCGGACGGCGCATGCGCCGTTAAAATAAAACGTAAAAAACGCGGGGTCAACACAAATTTAGATAAAACACGCCCCCTACATTCCCATTTGAATTACGCGGCCTTACGCCGCAACACATACGTTACGCCGCCGTAACTAAGGGCGCAAGTTCTTTCTGAATAAAGAACTCGCGCCCAAAGTTAGAGCGGCGTAACGTAGAGCGGCCATTGTATCTGAATCCGGCCCATTATGTGTATAAAAGACACCTGTCCACAGAATCTTTCTTCCATTGAGGCTGGGTTCACACTATACTACACGACAGCAGTACGACTTTCATCCTACCATGCTCTGCAACATCAGTCCTACATTGGTCCTACATCAATCCGACTTTTATGAACAGGATACTATTTTGATCCGACTTTGTGTTAGTCCGACTTGTGCTTACCAATCAAAACAATCCCAGAGTGAGATAAATTCCTTTTACTGCTGCTGTAATCACATGTCGGATGTCAAACGTTGGATGGTAAGGACAAGGCTCCTACTTTGACCCGACTTCACGGATATTCAATGGGCTGAAGTAGAATCAAAGTCGGACCAAAGTAGTACAGGGAGCATTTTCAAAGTCGGACCGACTTGTGTCGGACCAGTTAAGACGGCTTTCATAGGGAAACATTGATTTTCACATGTCACATGAGCTCCCAATGTCGGAGCGTTTGTCGGACCAGTGTGAACCCATGTCGGCGATCAGCGATTTTTTTTGGTACTGCGACATTATGGCGGACACTTCGGACACATTTTTGGGACCATTGGCATTTTTATAGCGATCAGTGCTATAAAAATGCATTGGATTACTATAAAAATGCCACTGGCAGTGAAGGGGTTAACACTAGGGGCGGGGAAGGGGTTAAAGTATGTTCCCTGGGTGTGTTCTAACTGTAGGGGGGTGGCCTCACTAGGGGAAATGACTGATCTTCTGTTCATACATTGTATGAACAGAAGATCAGCATTTCTCTCCCTGACAGGACCGGGAGCTGTGTGTTTACACACACAGCTCCCGGTCCCCACTCTGTAACGAGCGATCGTGTGTGGCCGGCGGCGATCGCGCCCGCTGGGCACGCGCACAGGAGTCGGGGGCGCATGCACGCGTGCCCCTAGTGGCCTGCGAGAGAGCTGACGTAGAGCTACGGGCACTCGTGCAGGGGAGCCGACCTGCTGCCGTAAAATGATGGCGGCTGGTCGGCAACTAGTTAAGGGGACAAAAATCATGTTAGATTTCTGAAATAAATATATATAATAATATTCTGTATATAAAAAATTACATCATCTAGTACAGTGGTCTCCAAACTGCAGCCCTTTGATTGCCCTTTTTCGGCCTTTGGGGCTCTATTCCTCCGACTGACACCAACTATGGGGCACCATTATTCCTACTTTCCCCAATGATAGGATACCATTCTTCCTACTGACCCCACTGATGGGATACTATTCTTCCTACTGACACCAATCATGGGGTATTATTCCTCTTACTAACACCAACATCCGGCCCCCTTAAAGTCTGACGGACCGTAAACTGGCCCTTTGTTTAAAATGTTTGGAGACCCCTGATCTAGTACAAGCCTCAGTAAATGCATGAATGCAGGCCTATTCCATGTTCTAATAAGCGTTCAGCCTTGTCCTGTTCACAATGTGATTACTAGTGACAGTCCCTCTGATGAGCTCACACTTTAGTTTTCCGGTTACCGATCCACCAGGTGCCCAAATCTTCGCCTCCGTCTTCTCCCCCCGTCAGCATTTTAATGCTTCATTTGTCCTTGTATTCTATACGGGAATTTGCTTTCCTCAGCTCTGCAGTGAAATTAGAGGAAAACAAGCCAGTTTTGTAATCAGATTGTTGTTCAATCACAGTAATAAAAGTCATAACTTTCTGTTTTCCTGCACACCACGCTGAAGACAATTACAGTAACCCTTCAGCTGCCCCATGCACATTAGATAACTGCCTCCTGATCTGGCGAATGATCCAACCCACACTAAGGCATCTTTTGCTAACTTTATGAAATGCGTAGATAGTGCTGAAAATACTGTCCAGCATTGGACAGTAATCCTGGTGTCCAAACCTGTGTCAGCCTGCAACCTTAAATGCATACGTTTACCTAGGTGACTATTATAGGTCAGGTCTGTGGAAAAGGGGGGGGGTCAGATTGTGTGGGCTTTCTAATTTGTCCAAATGCAGTACCCCATGATGAGCCTCTGCCAGCAGGGTTAGTCCCCTTTCACACTTATACGACTTGTCTCACGATTTTGGACTGCAAAATCGTATGACAAGTCATTCTCCATTATTTTCAATGACTACCATTCATACTGGCACGACTTTAAGTTGTGCCTACTTCAGAGTAGTCCTTGCACTACTTTGGTCCGATTTTGATGGCATTTACACAGGCATTCATTGAAATCGCGGCCGCGAATCACGGTAAAATCGTGGCTGCGAAATCGCGGAAAAATAGCGCGACTTTGAAGTCGTACAAGTGTAAAAGGGGGCTTAGTGAAATGATCATAGAGATTAGATGATTGCCAAGTACAGCCCCACAGTTAGGCTGTCATTCATTGACTGCAGACACTTTGACAGCCACTGTAGACTGTAGAGAGTGGGTGAATGTCTATATAACCTACCTCAGGCGAAACGATCTGCAAAGTGCTACATAAACATTTATGTCAATTGGAGTTGAGATGGGAACCGGAGGTGTCAGAGAGTGAATATCATCCAGCCTGCCCCTCTGGCTTATTGAAGGAGAACAGTAAGGCCTTGTACTCACGGCAGGACATGTCCGATGAAAACGGTCTGCAGACCGTTTCCATCGGACATGTCTGGCCGGGGACTGCCCGGGGACTTCTGTTCGATGGCTATACACACCATCGAACAGAAGTCCGCGCGTAAACAATACGCGGGGCGTGTCCGCGGTGTCGCCGCGTCGATGACGCCGTGTCGCCGCGACAATGACGCGGCGACGTGGGCGGCCCGCCTTTAAAATGCTTCCACGCATGCGTCAAAGTCATTCGACGCATGCGAGGGATGGCGGGCGGCAGGACATGTACGGTAGGTCTGTACAGACGACCGTACATGTCCGGGCGGACAAGTCCAGGAAACAGTTGTCCGCTGGAAACCTGTCCGATCCGCCCGAAAATGGTCCGCTCGGGCCAACACACGGCCAAACATGTCTGCTGAAACTGGTCTGCGGACCAGTTTTAGCAGACATGTTTGGTCGTGAGTACGGGGCCTAACAATAAGAACTTTCTGATAGAACCTGGTTGTCTGGCTGGTGGCCAGTGCTACCATCAGCATCAACTTTCCACCCAATTCATCCATTTTCAGTCATCTTTTATCTATGGGTGCATTAAAACTATGAATGAATGAATGAATGACTTGTATAGAGCTACACATGCAAACTAAATCGCCTCTGGGCGCTATTCCAGCCAGTGTCTGCTTGGCTGGTGCGGTCATTTTACCCCGTAGGATCACGACACGATAGGGACACACATTCATACATATATATACTGGGCCAATTTTGGACAAGATCCAATTTACCTACCAGCATGTCTTTGGAGTGTGGGAGGAAACCGGAGTACCCGGAGGAAACCCACACAGACACAGGGAGAACATGCAAACTCCAGGCAGATGGTGTCGTGGTCGGGATTCAAAGCATCGACCCTTTTGCTGCTAGGCGAAAGTGCTACTCACTACACCACTGTGTTGCCCCTTCAAGAACAGGTAGCCTTTGGTTGCATTTTCCTGATCTATGCTGCTGTCCCCTGAAAGGAGGATGATGTGGGTCTATTCTGTGAAATTCATGTGTAAAGTTTTCGTAAAAACCTTAACCACTTAAGACCCGGACCTTTAGGCAGGTAAAGGACCCGGCCAGTTTTTGCGATTCGGCACTGCGTCGCTTTAACTGACAATTGCGCGGTCGTGCGACGTGGCTCCTAAACAAAATTGGCTTCCTTTTTTCCCCACAAATAGAGCTTTCTTTTGGTGGTATTTGATCACCTCTGCGGTTTTTATTTTTTGCGCTATAAACAAAAATAGAGCGACAATTTTGAAAAAAATGCAATATATTTTCCTTTTTGCTGTAATAAATATCCCCCAGAAATATATAAAAAAAAAATTTTTTTGCTCAGTTTAGGCCGATACGTATTCTTCTACCTATATTTGGTAAAAAAAATCACAATAAGCGTTTATCGATTGGTTTGCGCAAAATTTATCGTGTTTACAAAATATGGTATAGTTTTATTGCATTTTTATTAATATTTTTTTTTTTTTACTACTAATGGCAGAGATCAGCGTTTTTTTTCGTGACTGCGACATTATGGCGGACACATAGGACAATTTTGACACGTTTTTGGGACAATTGTCATTTTCACAGCAAAAAAAGCTATAAAAATGCAGTGTTTGCTGTGAAAATGCCAATTGCAGTTTGGGAGTTAACCACTAGGGGGCGCTGAAGGGGTTAAGTGTGACCTCATATGTGTTTCTAACTGTAGGGGGGCGGGGCTGGACGTGTGACGTCATTCATCGCGCTTCCCCTATATCAGTGAACACACGATCAATGACAGCGCCACAGTGAAGAACAGGGAAGCTCTCCTCGTTCTTCAGCTCCGGGGACCGATCGCGGGACTCCAGCGGAGTCACGGAGCTTCGGACCGGGTCGCGGGGGCGCGCGCGCCCTCGACCAATGGCTGGGCACTTAAAGAGGAACTACTACAGGTAAGCTTTAATCTAGGCTTACCTGTAGGTCAAAGTGGTTGTACAGGGTGTACAACCACTTCAAAGGGGTTGTAAATCCTCGTGTTTTTTCACCTTAATGCATCCTATCCAAGGAGGGTAATGAGAGAAAGTGAAGGGGTGGGTGAAGGTCTGCTTTCAAGACAGAAACTGGAGTCACTTTCTCCTAGCATGGTATGAAATTTCAGCTGGTGTGTAGTGGGTGATGGAAATCTAATATAAAGAAGGATTGCAAATAAACAAACCCAATTTTATAAAATTAAACACCATTTATAACCAACTTCAGCAAACGTTGGAATGGATATATAGACTGAAGGAGAGCTTTCCTGTCCTTTCACATCATATATTTTATTGTAGTTGGCTAGCTGCAAAATGTGTCCTATTACAACACTGAGCGTTATAGAAAAAAAAATGGTTTTGCTTGTTTGATGTGGATGTAAGGACAGGGGAATGAGAAGAGATCCAAGAATGCGGATGCAGGAACTGTCCCGGATGCAGTATATTCATTAGCCTTCAATGCATAGAACAGTGAAGTGCTGATGCCAGGTCCTCTGTGAGGTTTAATGACACATCACCGCTCCACTGGACTCAATGACTCTCCAACCGACTCTATTCTAATTCTCTAAAGATCATTGAGCTGCCAGCCAATGACACCGTATGAGGATTTCTGTTACTTAACAGCGCTCTCTACTGGTTTAAAAGGAGTGTAGCCAAGAGCCAGTATGAATTGTTAGTTTTCGGAATGTGTTAGCTCATCAAGGAGACCATGTAGTAACCTTATTTATCAAGGCAAAGTGCAGCAATGCATTGTAACCCCATCCAGTTAACAGCTCTTTTGTTAACCACTTGAAGACCAGACCTATTTTGACACTGTATTTATTTATTTTTTGATAGAAAGTTACTTAGAACCCCCAAACATTATACATTTTTAGCCACTTCCTGCCCGCCGGACATCATATGACGTGCTTAAGCGGGGATATCTGAATGATGCCTGTAGCTACATGCATCATTCAGATATCATCTTTTTCAGCTGGCGATTCCCTACGCCATAAGAAAGATCATAGCAGCTGTTCTGCCGCTTGATCGTACTTACAGGAGGCGAGAGGGGACACCCCCCCCCCTCCGGTGCTTCCACTGACTCACCGCTGCAATCGGTGAGTCGAAGAATGGATCCGCCATAGAGATTTCCGGCAGACCAGATGGCCTATGGGGATTTTTAAGTACCGAAGTTTGGCACCATTTCAACGAGTGTGTGCAATTTTGAAGCGTAACATGTTAGGTATATACTTACTTGGCGTAACTTCACCTTTCACAATATGCAAAAACATTGGCTAACTTTACTGTTTTTTTTTTTAAAGCACAAAACAGTTTTGGCACTTGAAAAAAAAAATTGTATAGGAGTGCAGCTGTCCAGCCTTCTTTTTTTCAAAATATAAAATGTGATGTTACGCTGACTCAATAGATACCTAACATGTCACGCTTTAAAATTGCGCATGCTCGTGCAATAGCGCCAAACTACAGTACTTAAAAATCTTCTTATGTCTGACACATAAGTGTGTTCAAGGAAATGCCCCCCAATATCTATGCAAAAAATTAAAATGTCACAACCCCCAATCGCGTTCTGCGATCCACAACCCAAAACCTACTCCAGATACCCAAAGCCAAATACAAGTCCAAAGGAGAACGAAGATTTGGAATGCAAGGACCTAGACTATGGAACGCTACCAACCAGGATCCGGTTGGAGGTGAATCACCTGGCCTTCAGAAAAAAACTCAAAACCCATCTTTTCTGAGGGCAAAGGTACAGTAGGGAAAGGATACTAAGCGCCCAGATGCGATTCAGTTCGCATGTGTTGCGCTATAGAAGTTTCTCACTCACTCAGATGCTGACTTTTAATGATCACACACTCACCTGTCCCAGGGTCCAGCGATGTGGCTGCCCGAAGCCTCACTTCTCTGCCCCGCCTCTCCGTGGCTCCGGTGTTCTGACGAAAAATGCCCCTTGTCGAATAATGCCCACCCGGTACTGCGCATGCGCAGCGCTTGTGCAGTACGGAGCCACCAAAAGTCTCTGAACATCAGAATTTACGTTCAGCTGTAGACGGCACCTGTGCACAATAGCTGACATTGTGCCACACGCTCCCGATGCTAGTGCAAGTCGGCAAGGGGCGGATTTCATCTTGATTGGCACGTGTCAGAGGCGGATGCCTACAAAAGGGGGCATAATTTGTAATGATGGGCAGTGCTGTTAAGATGGGGGCGTCATTTTTGAAGAAATCAAACACTTCTCCTAAACAAATATATCTCTGCTATTCTTTCTACACGTGTTTGCAGGGCCTATTTAGCTATCTAACACAAGCAAAAGCACTGTTCATCATTACAAAATACGCCCCCTTTTGTAGGCATCCGCCCCTCACACGCGCCCATCATGAAGAAATCTGCCCCTTGCAAACTTGCACGAGCATCTGGAGGGCGTGGCACAATGTTGGCTATTGTGCGCAGGCACCGTCTACAGCTTGGCATGCGCAGTACAAGGCGGGCATTATTCAACAGGGGGTATTTCTCTACAGGACACCGGCATTGCAAGTGTGGGCACCCGGCTGTGACAGCTTGCGCCTGCCTATTGGTCAGGCAATCTTATGGGACAGAAGAACTTTCGCTCAAGCTGCCTAGGTGTCTCGAGTGGAAGTGGGAGCAGGTACCTGTCAAAACTAGGCACCTGTCCCCCCCCCCCAAATGACATGCCAAATGTGGCATATTTGGGGGGAGGAGTGCTTAAAGGGAAATTCCCCTCTTGGGTGGAGCTCTGCTTTAATCACTCCCCTCATTTGAAAAGTTTGGGTCATTTAGACTAGAGGAAGATAATGGGCCAGATTCAGAAAGATCAGCGGATCTTTCTGCTGGCGTAACGTATCTCCGATACGTTACGCCGCTGTAACTTTGGGCGCACGTTCTGTATTCAGAAATAACTTGCTCCCTTAGTTACGGCGGCGTAACGTATGTGTTGCGGCGTAAGGCCGCCTAATTCAAATTTTTGAACGGCGCATGCGCCATCTGTAAAATATCCCAGTGTGCATTGCTCCAAATTACGCCGCAAGGACGCATTGGATTCGACGTGAACGTAAATGACGTAAAGCCATATTCGCGAACGACTTACGCAAACGACGTAAACATTTCAAAACTCGGTGCGGGAACGACGGCCATATTTAACATTAGCTACACCTCATATAGCAGGGGTAACTATACGCCGAAAAAAGCCGAACGTAAACGAAGTAAAAAAATGCGCCAACGGACGTACATTTCTGAATCGCCGTATCTACCTAATTAGCATATTCCTTGCGTAAACATACGGAAGCGCCACCTAGCGGCCAGCCTGAAAATGCAGCCTAAGATACGACGGTGTAAGACACTTACACCTGTCGGATCTTAGGGAAATCTATGAGCAACTGATTCTCTGAATCAGGCGCATAGATACGACATCCCGCACTCACAGATACGACGGCGTATCAGGAGATACGCCGTCGTATCTTGTCTCTGAATCTGGCCCAATGAGTTCTTCCAAAAGAAGCCATCACTCAGGGGTTTTTAATGTAGGAAATCTCTGTTGCCTGTCCCATCAGAGAAGAGGGAAGGAAAGTGTTAACCTATTTGCACCAAGGGGTGAATCTCCCAAAAGACAGATTCAGGCCCCTAAACAAAGTAGATTCCTCCACTTATGGAGACATCTGCCAATCTATTACTCGCTTTGTCTATGGTGAGAGTTTTAAAAAGTTACGCACTGATGACTCTACATAGTTGGCAGCGATAAAAGTGTTTTGGATAGGATTGTTGTGTCCGTACAACATTTACTTAGTATGCACAGATCTCACCGTAAAGCAGTATGGCTGGTAGGGGAGAAATATACAGCACACTGCGTCTGGATGTAAATAATCTGGTGTCATCAAACTGCGATGCAGACATTCTGCAGATGAGCAGAATGAAATCAGAATGTGGAGAGGAGATTATGTAATGATATTAATTGGGAGGAACTTTCTGCCAGCAAAATAATCAGCACTGACAATTGCGAGCTGCGGAAACTGTCAGTCTTCACATTACTAGAACAAAGCAAAGGAAGATTTGCCTTATTCTAATTTGAACGCTTTACATTTATTCTTTGGCTGGCCATACACAAAGTGATCTGATCATGCGGAACCGAACAATCCGAACCATAAATTATCTCCTGTCATTCTGTCACACTGTTATTCCGTGGACTGGGCTGCATCCATACTACTGCCCATGAGTCAGTACTACACAGTGCAGATATATCTCTGCTGGTTGCAGAAATGCTCCATTTTGATGGATCGCACAAGATTGTTACACATTGGTGCATACTTTGCAGAAGAAGCATCCTCTATATGGGTGGCTCTCAACCTCAGTTCTTAAGTACCCCCAACATGCCATGTTTTCGGAATTTCTCTTTAATAAAATAGCTGTCAAAAATACCAAGTCATTGACTCTGATTTAAAGCACCTGTGCAAGATAAAGGAAAACCTGCAAACATGGCCTGTTGGGGGTACTTGAGGGCTGAGGTTGAGAATCGCTGCTCTATATGAACACCTTTGAACCTACTTTATCCTCTAACTACTCCCCAGACTTACGTGGCTCAATAAGTGCATAGGACTGACAAACATCATAATGAACACGGAGTTGGTATGGCAGGCAGTGATGTGGGGGTTAAAACTAAAGTTTGCTGAGGTTGAAATTGATCATTTGATGGACATCAGGATAATTTTCAGCCCTGCTAAAGATGAACTCCAGGAAAACAGCTAAACACACCCATGAAATACATATATAGGAGCTGCATGTATTCCCGGTCATAATCCATTTATCAACTATTTGCGGGCTCAAGGTGCAGCCGCTTTGGGCCCCACAACAATGACAAGGCCTAGGGCAACTGCCCCCTTTTCCCAGCGCTAAAGATGGTCCTGTCTGTTGCACACAGCACAGCCCTGTCTGGCAGGGCAGGAGACTTAAAGCAGTGTTTCACCCTAAAAAACAAGTTTCTAGCATGACATCAAGCATACTAGCGCGAGCTACAGTACGCCTTTCTTTTTTTTTTTTGCGCCGTACTCACAGTTTAATCCTGTAGTGAAGTTTCAGACTCCCCGCGGGGAATGAGCGTTCCTATGCAGAGGGAAGATGATTGACGGCCGGCTATGGCGCGTCACGCTTCCCGAAGATAGCCAAAATAGGACTTGCCTCTTCACGGCGCCTGCGCACAGACATCGGAGCTGACTGCGCAGGCGCCGTGAAGAGGCAAGTCCTATTTTGGCTATCTTCGGGAAGCGTGACGCGCCATAGCCGGCCGTCAATCATCTTCCCTCGGCATTGGAACGCCCATTCCCCGCGGGGAGTCTGAAACTTCACTACGGCAGTAAACTGTGTGTACGGCGCCAAAAAATAAAATAAAGGCGTACTGTAGATCGCACTAGTATGCTTGATGGCATGCTAGAAAAAAAAATGTTTTTTTAGGGTGAACCCCCGCTTTAATATCCTTCTGCTGCAGATACAGGTCTTGTCCTTGCCCCAGCCAGGGATTGAACAGTAAAAGGAGAATCAGTGTCTCTCTGGCACCCTGTGCTCTCCTATCAGCGTGTTTCTTATTGGCATATGAGCAATGGAGCACCACTGTGTGGTTTCTTTGTGCTGCTTCTATTTCCAGCCTGAGCTCTGTTGAGCACGTCATTAAAAGAGGGTGCTACCAGGTTGATGTCCGATACTGTACACTGCTATTTTTTTTTTTGCTGTATTTAATGCTGAATATATATATATATATATATATATAAACAAAGAGTTGGGGGGGCACACCCTAAACCTGAATATCAGAAGTTGGTACTGCTATAAAGACCTATATACATATAGAACCACAGATAGCGCACACATAAATAAATGCAAAATGAGTAACTTTTAAATCTTACGAGGCTGCTTAAAACACCTAATCTTAATGAGTAAATATGGGGATTTGGTCACATAATATGGCCATACCATGCTAAAGCCCACACCTACACTATTCATAAACAAGAAGAAAGATAAATCCCACTTCTCTAAATTATGGGAGATACTCTCCCCTTACATAGGAGATGTGTACTAGCTGCAGACTACACTGCTTAAACTGCACTATGAAGGGACTCTTTACTGGGGCAACTAATTAGTGGACACTGACAATGAAGAACTTGTGTGGGACGGTGGGGTGTCTGTTACACATTGAGTCCTGACCAAACACCCTGGTTTTGTTGCAAAACCTCCTGATGATGACTGATGGCATTGGTTACAGGAGGATTTCTAAACTTCGGAATGTTCCAGTGAGCACTGTTGGGGCCATAATTCGGAAGGGGAAAGAACATCATTTCACAATAAACCGGCTTGGAGATGGGAACATCCTGGTGTGGGGCTGTTTTTCAGCATACGGTTCTTTTCAAACTTCATATCATTGAAGGAAGGATGAATGGAAAAATGTAGCAAGGCGTTCTTGATAAAAGTTTGCTGCCGTCTACCAGGATGATGGAGATGAAACAAGGGTGGAGGTTTCAGCAAGACAATGATCCCAAACACAAAGCCAAGGAAACTCTCAATTGGTTTCAAAGAAAGAAAATAAAGCTGCTAAAATGGCCCAGCCAATCACCTGACTTAAATCCAATAGAAAATCTATTAAAAAAAAAACGAAAGATCAGAGTTCATAGAAGAGGCCCACGGAACCTTCAAGATTTGAAGACTGTGTGGAAGAATGGGCCAAAATCACACCTGAGCAACGCATGTGACTAGTTTCTCCATACAGGAGGCGTCATGAAGCCGTCATTACCAACAAAGGGCTAGATTCAGGTAGCAGTTACGGCGGCGTATCTCCAGATACGCCGCCGTAATTTCAAATCTGCACTGGCGTATCTTTACGCCGATTCTCCAAGGCAGATACGTCGGAAAAATAGGCTTCCTCCACCGACGTAACTTGAATGCGGCGGCGTATAATTGTGTGCATTTGTTAAGCTGGCCGCTAGGGGCGCTTCCGTTGTTTACGGCGTAGAGTATGCAAATTACCTAGTTACGCCGATTCACAAACGTACGTGCGCCCGGCGGTAGTTTTTTTCATTGTTTGCATAAGGCCTTTTCGGGGTAACGTTGCTCCTGCTTCTATGAGGCGCACGCAATGTTAAGTATGGACGTCGTTCCTGCTTCGATATTTGAATTGTTTACGTTGTTTGCGTAAGTCGTTCCCGAATAGGGCTGGACGTAATTTCTGTTCATGTCGAAACCAATACGTCGTTGAGGCGTACTTGGGAGCAATGCACACTGGGATATGTACACGGACGGCGCATGCGCCGTTCGTAAAAAACGTCAATCACGTCAGGTCATCACACATTAACATAAAACACGCCCCCCCTTCCACATTTCAATTATGCGCGCTTACGCCGGCCCCATTTACGCTACGCCGCCACAACTTACGGAGCAAGTGCTTTGTGAATACCGCACTTGCTCCTGTAAGTTGCGGCGGCGTAGCGTAAATACGATACGCTGCGCCGCCGTTAAAATGCGCGCCCCTACCTGAATCTATCCCATAGGATTTTGTACCAAGTATTAAATGCATTTTAGTTAGCGTGTCTCATACTTTTTCCCTGTGTCATTCCATTTTATTACACAGAACTTCATTATTGAACATATTTGTTTTGGTTTGGTTTTTGTATGTGTGGATTGTATGGGTTGTTACCGACGTGGTGAAAATTCCATGTCACATAGCACCTTTAGAGATATATTGACCTAGAAAAATGGTGAAGTTTTCAATAATTATTTTACCCGCTGTATGTCTTTTATATTAGCCTGGAGTTCAGCTTCACCTACTGTATGTAACTCTATATAAGATAAAAATAGATAGCACTTTGTTGAATTTCAATATATTTACCAGACATTTGTTGCTCTATTTTTGAACATATGTGCATTGAAGATGCACATATTGCCCAGAATTTACTGCTCCAGGGAGGTCCTAGAACAAGGACTTGGATAAAGCTGTCAGCGGTGGAGGGGCAACAAATCTCTCTTGTGCTTTCTCTGCATTTCTTCTGATGAATCCCTCTCTTTTTTCCATCAGTCTTCATGACTTGACCACTCAGCAAACCTCTAAATTCATAGACCAACTCTGTTATGGTTAGAACTGCTGGATTATCAGTATAAATGTACCCTTCTTGAGTGTGTGAGTTATTTAACCATCTCAAGTATTTTAGCTCTTAAGTCGCCATCTAACTTGTTTAGTGGAAACTGCAAAAAATATATAAAAAAAATAAAGTGCATGTCTGGGCACAAAGAAAAATCATTCAGTAAATCTCTGCTTCACTGGGGAAGGCTGCAGATGGACACTGGGCAAGGCTGCAGATGGACACTGGGCAAGGCTGCAGATGGGCACTGGGCAAGGCTGCAGATGGGCACTGGGCAAGGCTGCAGATGGACACTGGGCAAGGCTGCAGATGGACACTGGGCAAGGCTGCAGATGGACACTGGGCAAGGCTGCAGATGGACACTGGGCAAGGCTGCAGATGGACACTGGGCAAGGCTGCAGATGGACACTGGGCAAGGCTGCAGATGGGCACTGGGCAAGGCTGCAGATGGGCACTGGGCAAGGCTGCAGATGGACACTGGGGAAGGCTGCCAATGGACACTGGGGAAGGCTGCAGATGGACACTGGGCAAGGCTGCAGATGGACACTGGGGAAGGCTGCAGATGGACACTGGGCAAGGCTGCAGATGGACACTGGGGAAGGCTGCAGATGGACACTGGGGAAGGCTGCAGATGGACACTGGGGAAGGCTGCAGATGGGCACTGGGCAAGGCTGCAGATGGGCACTGGGCAAGGCTGCAGATGGACACTGGGCAAGGCTGCAGATGGACACTGGGGAAGGCTGCAGATGGACACTGGGGAAGGCTGCAGATGGACACTGGGGAAGGCTGCAGATGGACACTGGGTAAGGCTGCAGATGGACACTGGGGAAGGCTGCCGATGGACACTGGGGAAGGCTGCAGATGGACACTGGGCAAGGCTGCAGATAGACACTGATAAGGCTGCATTGATGGGCATTTAAAATGTTTTTTTTACTTCCCTCCTAAACTTGGGGTGCGTGTTATACGCCGATAAATACGGTATGTGTGGGAAAAAAAATTGTGGTTAAAGCAACCCTGTGGGGTGATAACAAGTACCCCCATCCTAATAAGTTGTTGGAAAGCTCTGAATACCAGCGCCAAGTCTTCCCAGTCCTCAGTGAGAAAAGAGAAGGAAGCAGCTGACGGAACGTACATCAGACCTGTCTATTGGTCATGGTGTAAGGGAAAATGGAATAGGTCTCAGAGCAGTTGAGGACAGGCTGGAGGCTGCCCATCAATCTCATGGACACATCTGGCTGAGAACAAATGGAGAACAAATATATATATATTTTTATCTTGTACACTCTCACATCTTAATTCCACCTGTGCACTGACTGGCTTGCTTTAGCCCTGACTCTTTCTAGGAACTAGGAATCCCAGCATGCCCTTCTAGTCAGGATTCCCTTAGCTTGTGTCTATATTTGTGCTGGAGTGAGAACTCTCTAGAGATTTGCAGCCGCTGAGGTTTTAAAAAGAGCCATTGATTTATTTTATCTCTGCAGATTGCTGGCTCCTGTGTAGCAGACAGGGTTAATATCTGTGCTTGCAAAATGCTAACTGTGTCTGCTGCATATTGGCCTCAGAGAGAGCCCAGATCCTGCTGTGTATGCACCCAGCCCGGAAACCTGCTCCGCTTTCAAGCAACTGTGCAAGATTTTTTTTTTTTTTTTTTCGATCTTGCATCTTTACCCTTGGAGTGCCCTGATTATACAGAACATTGATTTTTACAATGCATCCTTAAATTGATCAGCGGGCCTTACTCCTCCCACAGGAAACTGCCAGCAGCAGAAGCAGCACAATTCCTTTAGGTGACTTAGTCCCCCCCCCCACAGGGCAACACTGCTGATAGAATGTAAGCTCTTCGATTAAATGTTTTATATGTTTGATTATTGTAAAGATACATGCAGAGCAATGGAGGCCACTGTAGCAAAACTCCTATCATGATTAAAGTGATATTAAAGTCAAAACAAAAAATTATTAAAGTGGTTCTAAAGTCTAAGGCCCCTTTCACACTGGGCGGGAGGTGCGGTGGTGGTAAAGCGCTGCTATTTTTAGCGGCACTTTACCGTCGGAATTGCGGCGGGATTAGGCCTCTAGTGATGCAGTTTTACACCCCGCTAGCGGCCAAAGAAGGGTTAATACCGCCGGCAATGCGCATGGGAGTGAAGTCAGTGGTACAGGCAATAGATCCGACGCAAGGGTGACCCACTGCTTGATAGAACTATGATGAAACCAATCCAGTACCCTATTAGGTACTGCTGCAGTGTGGTATAGTTCCAGGTGAGGCAGACCCGCACCACTGATGTCTCACCTCTTTACTAGAATGTCATATTTAAGTCTAGTTACGGATCTAGGCTAAATGAATTCAAGTAGAATAGACTGTGCCGAACAGAAAAATGAACGAGGATCCCGGGATCGGAATTGTTTGAAAGATGTAGAGAAATCTAGGAAGGATTCATCCCAACCAGGAATGTCTCATACTGTCAGGTACTTTTTCTGAGGCCAAGATGCTGAGAGAGGCTCCCCTTGCAGCTAAGCACAGTATACGCCTGAAGGTGGTACAGGAGGTATAGGGCTCAAAGAAGCACGGGTTGCCAGCAGGTTTAATGCAGGTAAGGCACCAAGTCAGATTAATTACCACCTGTCTAATTAATATGTGTTCGGGTTTATAGGGATGAGGTGGAAACTTTACCTCCTACTCTCCCTCTTCGCTGCCTCCTTCCAACCCCCATCACAGGCTGAAGCTCCGCTCTAGGTACTCTCTGCTTAGTGAGTGGGTCGGGCTGGACAGCACTTGCTGCACCAACTCTGATTTGCCAAACTGGCCGACAGGGGGCTGCCAGGTGGAGCTGGGGAAGTTCGGTCGGGGCTGGCCAGAGGTGGGGCATGAGTTGCCCTCTGCCCGGATACAGTGTACACCCTCCTTGCTGGGGCCTGCGCTCTGTCCTCATCCTGCACTCGGTAGGACCTTTCATCCTCATCCCGCACTCGGTAGGACCTTTCATCCTCATCCCACACTCGGTAGGACCTTTCATCCTCATCCCGCACTCGGTAGGACCTTTTATCCTTATCCCGCACTCGGTAGGACCTTTCATCCTCATCCTACACTCGGTAGGACCTTTTATCCTTATCCCGCACTCGGTAGGACCTTTCATCCTCATGCCGCATTCAGTAGGACCTTTTACTCCTCTTCACCAGGATGCCTTTAGGCATGTCTGTGGCGGAAGCAGTGCGCCCTTTTTACAGTACATCAGAGAGGCCCGTGGGCGCAATTGCCACCCGGCTCAGTCCACCCCTGATAAGCTCTTACCCAGTTTGTTTTTGTATTATGGGAGGAAAACTGCACAGAAAAAAACATCTGAACCCAGTGCAGTTAGAAGCCTTATTTACTTTTTCACCTCACCGCTCCATTTACTGAAGAGCAACGTTCACTATTTTTATTGTTAGTTACATATATAGAGATCCATTTACAGGTCAAAATCGGTCCTCCAACTTTTTTGCATGGGGCAGATAGATTCACCATGCTTTGCCTTCTTTCTAGGCTGCCCTGGAAAATTCTTCCACTGATCTTTACCACATTTTATCAAAGACGGGAATATTCCAGAGACGTGTATTTTGTAGATAGATTTGCCAGTTAGTGAAGACTTTTTCTCAAAGTCTTGATGAGGATTCATGGCACCCTGAACCAGAAGGCAATGACAAGGCTTTCTTCAAGGTTGTAGATTTGTCTTTATTTTTTATCACATTCTGACAACATTTTGCCATGATGTTTACTTATCCTCGATTTATTCACTTCATTTAGATTTTTGCAAATTTCCATAGGAGATGTTTATTTATTCATAGTAACTGAATATAATCAATGTGAATTGTAGCAACAAAATGCAGAAGTAACAAACATTAATAATGGATTTTATAAAAAGGCCTCTCTTCTGTAACTCATCCTAGCAGGCGACTATCTCTGACTTAGAACTTTTCTCAGCTTTACATCTAAACCTCATTTATTTAAAAGGACCACTATACTTCTGTAATCTAAACGCAGCCCACCTAGTCCAATACTTACCTTCACTCCAGCGATCTTCACTCTGTGGCCCTGTGTGGTTGCCCATCCGTTCTTCCAAATACATCCCCCCCTCATTTTTATTCTGCACACGTGTGTTTTATCCCCATTTGCTCCTATGGTGAACCATACTCATAGCAGCCTCCATCGGTCCTGGGGAGTACAGCTCTCCTTACTGAAACAAATGGGACTTTGACACTCATGCGTAGTATGAAGAGGACCCAGTGGGGGGATTTTCAGAAGATAGGCTGTGCAAGATACTGGGAAAAAAAAGGTATGAAGGTAAGTATTGGACCTGGTGGGCTGTGCTAAGTGGGTTGGTAAGATTCCTTATAAGACAACTTGTACTAAAGCTAACATTGTCCTTTTAGATGTAATCCAGAAACTCTCCTATGAGTTTTAAAGCAGTAATAAACCCCAAAGCAAAGATTTATTATATTGCAGCTTACCAATTCTCAGATGCGATGGCTGCTTTATTTTTCTTTTTTTTGTTTTTTTTTTCTTTATTTTTTTTTAGCAGTAGATCTGTTATTTTCAAAAACAGAGGGAGTTGTGGTGGGGAATTCTGGAGAAGTATCAGCATGTGAAAGGAAGCTTTGCACAGATACTCTCATTTTCTCCCACTTTGCAGGAAAGATGTGGCCCTTTGCTTACCTTTATCCGGCCCTCAGGGCGCTATTCCTCCTGCTGACACAAAGCACTATTCCCCCCCCACTATCATCAACAATGGGGCACTGTTCCTCCCACTGTCATTAACAATGGGGCACTGTTCCTCCCACTGTCATCAACAATGGGGAACTATTCCTTCCACTGACACCATAGATGTGGCACTATTCCTCCTATTGACTCCAATGATGGGAATCACTCTTCCCACTAATACCAATGATGGGGCATTAATTCTCAAATTAATACAAATAATAAGGCACTAATCCTCTAACTAATAACAATGATGGGGCATTATTCCTCCCACTGATACCAATGATGTTGCACTATATCTCCCACTGACACTAATAATTGTCACTATTCCTCTCACTGACACCAGTGATAGAGCACTATTCCTCCCACTTACACCAATGATAGGGCACTATTCCTCTCACTGACACCAATGATGGGGCACTGATCCTCCCACTAACACCAATGATGGGGCACTATTCCTCCCACTAACACCAATGATAGGGCACTATTCCTCCCACTGACACCAATGATGGGGCACTATTCCTCCCACTGACACCAATGATAAGGCACTATTCCTCTCACTGACACCAATGATGGGGCACTATTCCTCCCACTAACACCAATGATGGGGTACTATTCCTCCCACGGACACCAACAATGGATATTATTCTTTCCGTTAATATCAATCAATCTGCCCACAGACATTATGGGGCAGATCCACAGAGCGAGTACGCCGGTGTATCTATTGATACGCGGGCGTACTTTCAGAATTTCCTGCGTTGTATCGTTGTTTTGAATCCTCAAAACAAGATACGACGGCTTCTGGGTTCGATCCGACAGGTGTACGTCTTCGTACTCCTTCGGATCTAAGATGCAATACTTTGGCGTCCGCTGGGTGGAGTTTGCGTCGTTTTCCGCGTCGGGTATGCAAATTAGCTATTTCCGACGATCCACAAACGTACGCACGGCCGTCGCATTCTCTTACGTCGTCTCTAGTCGGCTTTTTCCGGCGTATAGTTAAATCTGCTATTTCGGCGCGTTCCCGCGTTGAAATTTGAATTTTTTCTTTTTTTGCGTAAGTCGTCCGTGAATCGGGATGGACGTAAGTCACGTCTAAGTTTAAAAAATGACGTCCTTGCGACGTCATTTTGCGCAATGCACGGCGCGAAATTTAGGGACGGCGCATGCGCAGTTCATTCGGCGCGGGGACGCGCTTCATTTAAATGAAACACGCCCCCTAATCGCCGATTTGAATTAGGCGCCCTTACGCCACGAGAGATACACTACGCCACCGTAACTTACGGCGCAAATTCTTTGAGGATTCGAAGTTTAAAAATGTAAGTTACAGCGGCGTAGCGTATCTCCCATACGCTGCGCCCGTGCAGATCTCTGTGGATCTGCCCCTATGCAATTATTTTTACCCCCACTAGCCACCAAGTCTATGACATTTTCTACTACCACTGGCCTCAATCCGGCCCTCCTAAAGTCTAAAGGACTGTAAACTGGCCCTTTGCTTAGAAAGTTTGGAGACCCCTGGTATAGAGCAAAACTAATGTAAAGAACACACAACTAGTGTCCAGTAGATGGCACTCTTTTGCTTTTTTTAGTGCAATCAAGGTGCATCTTGGCTATGTATCAGCCAAAAAGCGATAAGCAGACACAGTTCAATAGACTTTTACTTTAATTATTCCTGAATATGTGATGTTTCCGCAGTCATCCAAATGTTTTAATGAAAAGGGAATTAAGGTGTAAAAGAAAAGATAGCAATAATGTAGCTTGCAGTATAATAGAATCTTCTGATATAGTATTATAATCGGCTTATGTCCACCACTTCAAGGCTATAGCTTCCCTGGGAAATATTTAAAAAGCTATCGGCTCTGGAATATTTTCCAGGAAAAATTAGGTCTATTTTGGGGACAAATGAGAACCTGATCAATGCTATTAGCAGTAATATCTTGTTAACTGCATTTTAGGTTTCCCCCCTTGTTTTGCATTTTCAGCACAGCAAATGTTTTCTAAAGTTTTCCTGTCATCAAGTAAAATGTATAAAATGTATAAAGGTAATTGGATATATCTAATATCAAGCTAAAAAAAAGACTCGCGAATATACCTGCACTTTTTTTTTGTTTGCTCTCATGAGTGCTCTGGAGGCCCCAGACTTGAGATTATTCACTATACAGAACTTTATCTGTAAACCAATGTTCTAGTATGTCTTACCCACCTCAGTGTGCGCGCTTTACTGACCGGCAAAGTGCAGGTATCGCTAGAGGGAGGCAGTTGTTTTGAGCAGATGTTGCTATTAGAACATTACTGGGCTTAGGGGACTCTTGGAGACTTTAGGTGAAGTCTTAAAGCAGTGGTTCTCAACCTTTCTAGTGCTGTGACCCCTTGATAAAATTTCCCAAGTTCTGGGACCCCTAACAGTAAAATTATTTTCGTAGCGTGGGTTGTCGGGACCCAAGGCAAGACAAGTAATTTGCGCCCCTAACCCACGGAATTTAGCGCTCCCTGAGACCCTTCCACTCGTATAGTATTAAAACCCCTTATGGTACATTTTAGGATGTACCACTCTTTCTCTTTGTTCTCCTTTCTTTCCCTTTTATCTCTCTTTATGCAAATTTCTTTATTTTTCCCCCATTCCCTCTCTAGCCAGCTTTCTTTTTTATTACTCTTCCTTTTTCTTTGTTCCTTCCCCTCTCACTGTGTCTCCGACTTCACTGTGTCTCTGACTTTGTGGTGTCTCGTAGCAGTGACTTTAATGCCCAAATCAGGAGATAGGGTCTCCTTCAGCCCCTCCCACTTCAAATTCCTCACTAGTCAGCTGACCTCTAATCTCTGCCCCCCAGCCTAGCTGTGAACTGAATGGGCGGCTGCAAAGAGGCTGAGTGGGCGGCCATGGGCTCCAGGGACAGCCCTGCTGGGCGGCCCGCGAAAAGACTGGGAGAGCAACACGGGCTTCAGCAACCGCCCAGGATTCGGTGACCCCTGTCAAATCGTCATTCGACCCCCGAGGGGGTCCCGACCCCCAGGTTGAGAACCACTGTCTTAAAGGGATACTGCCATGAGAGGTTAATAGAGACCGCCATTGCTGATCTCACCTTTTGAAAATACTAGTTTTCTGTCTGCCATTCTTGGATTTGTCTTTAAAGCCATATAAAGTTCAGAACACACATACTGAATCTCAGGGGATTCCCTAGAGCTGCACCAGTCTTTTTGACTCATCATGCAGGAGAGTTAAATTACAAAGGGCCCTGTAATCCTTTGAAGGATTCGCCTTCCCTGATATTCTCATTCTGAACAGATTTATCATGCAATAAACAAAGTGAGTTTTCTATTGCCATTCTGCCATTCTAGGGGAGTCCTCTGAGATTCCTGTATTCCATCCTGCCCGTATATTTTACTGTATTTGGCCTCCTGGTCTGGTATTCTAAGATAGACTTAAAGGATTACTATAGGAAAAAAATAACAAACCTGTCTATCAACAGACAATCCCCTTCCAACAATCGTATTGTGTTTTAAATAACAAGCATGTCATACTTACCTCCACTGTGCAGTTCGTTCTGCACAGAGTGGCCCCGATCCACGTCTTCTGGGGTCCCTTGGCGGCTGTCTCTGGTCCTCCCCGCAAGAACTCACCACAGTCATGCGAGAGCGCTGGCATGGTGGTGAGTCTTTGCGGGCGCGCTCCCGTGATACAGTGAGCGGCCATAGCCGCTCACTGTATCACTCGGCCCCGCGGCGCGCCGCGTCACTGGATGTGATTGACAGCAGCGCCAGGCAATGGTTGCGCTGCTCTAAATCCATCCGCTCTAGCCAATCAGCGGCCAGGCTGAGTGGCGAAGAGGATCTCGGGACCGAGCACGGGACTTTCGAGGGGTCAGGTAAGTAAAACTGGGGCTGGGGGGGGGGGCGGCGTCATCAGATGTTTTTTCACCTTAATGCATAGATTACATTAAGGTGACAAAAAAAATTCTTTACAACTCCTTTAACCTCCCTGGCGGTATGATTCTTTCAGAAAAAACATGCTGAAAGCGGTACCATTATTTGCAAGGAAATTTGGCGTTTTATATTGTAGGTCTGTAATTTTTAGGAATAACTCACTTAAATCTGACCAAACAAGCTTCTAATAGGCATCCCGGGTGTGACATTTTTTTAAAAACAAAATTATAAATTATAATATAATAAATAATTATAAATAATTATAACAAATAATAATATAATTATAATAAAAATTATTCAATAATGTAATCAAATCAAAATCACTGAAATTTGCTCAGTTGCAGAATTGTTGCTGTCATTATTTTATTTTTTTTATGACGAATTTCCCCACAAATCACTATCGCACAATTCTGCAAGTGATTATAATTTATTATCGCTGTTTTTTAGCTGATCTAAAACTATTTTTGACATAAAGGGACACTTTTGGTTGCTATGGACAATCTACAGTTTGCAGGGAGAAAGAAACTTTTTTATTATATAAAATGACATGCATGACACAGGACAGACCACTAGGGACAAGGGGGGGTGTGTTTTTTTTACATACAGTACTGTAATCTATAAGATTACAGTATACTGTATGTATAGTGTTTGTTTACTTTTTTGAATTTGGCGCCGTTCTCCGTCCCCGTGCGTCGTAACGTCGCAGGGAACGGAGATCGGCGTCACACGGAGGCACTGTGTGAATCGAGCGAGGTCCTGCTTGCTCACACAGCGCGGTGGCATCGCTGGATCCAGGGACAAGGTAAGTAAACCATGCCTGTGGATCTAGCGAGGCAAGCCCGAGTCTGACTCGGGGTTACCGCTCGCAGCAGGAAAATCTAACCCCGAGTCAGACTCTGGAACACCGCCAGGCAGGTTAAAGGGGGGCGAGCGCGCTCCTGTGTCATACACTCTGCGTGCAAAGCCGCCTAGTGTATGACACGGGAGTGCGCCGCAAGGTAACCCCCTTGGGAGAGAGCTTCCCAGAGGGGGTTATCTATTGCAGTGAGAGCCGCCATGGGACCCCAGAACAGAAGGATCGGGGCCACTCTGTGCAAAACTAACTGCACAGCGGAGGTTAGTATGACATGCTTGTTATTTAAAACACAATACGATTGTTGGAAGGGGATTGTCTGTTGATAGACTGTTGTCCTAAAATCTTACCGTTAGTACGCTCCTTTTGACAATTGTCCAATTTTCCACCAACAAATGTTGGATGACAGGCTAGTAAATTTTCGGTGGACAACGGTTTGACGTCTGATTTTCAGACACAAAAATTTCCGTACACAAGTCCGTCACACAAAAGTTGAAAGTACAAACATGCATGCTCGGAATCAATGCTCACCAAACACAAAATTAGCAGAAGGGGCCCAAAGGGTGGCGCTCAAGAGCTGAAATTCCTCGTAGTACATCACTACGTTCGTGTTTGTGGCACGACAATTGTGTACCGTTAGTATGCAAGAAAAGTTCCTGGCACACGGTCTTTTACAAAAATCAGACGCTCGGTTGGCCAACAATCGTACCGCGTGTACGAGGCTTTAGGGTGGGCGTACATTTAGGCAGGGAGCATGGTGCCGCTCCTATTGATTAGCAATTCTAACATGCAAATGAAACAAATACGGCGATTCACGAACCTGCGTGTGCCCGACGCAGGCTACGGGAGGTGCGCGTAAGTTATACATCCGGCGTGAAGTTAAGCCCCATAAAGGAGGTACAACCCAGCAGCAGACATGCAAAGGTCTGCACCAGGGAACACAAGCCGGCGTATTTAGGTTACGTTCATGGCATACGCAGTGATCCGGCGTATCTTAGGCAGTTGTTCCGACGTGGTTGTGAGCATGCGCAGGGGGATGCGTCCACGTCACGGCGCATGCGCAGTTCGTTAAACGTACTTGTCTGGCACTCGGCCCATCATTTGCATGGGGTCACACCTCATTTGCATGGGTTTGCATGGGTCAAGCCCACTTCCACCTACGCCGACCTGCGCCTTCAAAAACCTACGCCACGCCGACGCAGCGTTGGGAACACTGGCTTCCTGAATTCCATGCTTGCCTCTCTGCGCTGCGTCGGCACGACGTTTGCGTTACAGCGGCGTAATGTGCGCCCAACTCTCTGTGAATCTGGGTAATAGTGTATGTGTGACTGGCAATATGGTCAGTGGCTGATCTTCATTACATGGATGTTTTGTATGAAATGTTTTAGGATTGCCTTTTTGGCAAAGAATCTTCCTCCACGGGTCCCTTTTGTTATCATACTGGTAGAAAAAAAATCCCTTTGGAATAACGTCATCCGTAGAATCTGCACTGCTAGTATGTGGTTGGCCTGACTGGTCCTGATCGATGAGGTATTTGGGATGGGAAAGCACATCCTGACGGACAAGGGTCTCCAAGCATCACCTCCTCCCAGCACTTAAGGCGCAGAGATTTCCCAGCACTGCTGTGACATCAGCCGTTATCTGAACACGCTGAGGGAAAAGAGCGATGGCCGCTTTACCTGGAGAGAGATTCTCACAGCCTGTCTGTCATCACTAGGCCGGACTCTGGCTCCAGACCGCCTGCACCCTGATAAAGACAGACATGGTGCATGGGAGCAGGGAGAGGAGAGGAGAAGGGAGGGGGGTGTATGGAACACACGGCATGTCTTCCTAGCACTGGAGTCAGGGGGACTCTCCAAGTCCCTTATCTGCATTTACAGCCCCTGAAAATAAGCTGGAAAAGAAAATGCAATGTCCTGAAATGTATTATTACAACATTCCATCGAGGACTTCCTCAGGAGACACTGCCAGTTCCTCAGGAAACTCTATCGATCAGTAAATTGATCAGCCCAACTCTGGGAAAATTAAAATTGATTCCTTGCAGTGTGGCTGTTGGTTTAAAAAAAATGTCAATTTACTTAAAGTGATATTACAGGCTTGTTGTTTGTAAGCTGCAAAAAAAAAAAAAATTTGGTAAGCTGCAATATAATGTTTGCTTTACGGTTTAATGCGGCTTTAATGAATGCAGTGAATTGATAATCAATAAAATCTCCAGAGGAACTGGGAAGAAGGAAAACCTTGCTACATATCAGGCCCCGTACACACGGCCGAGGAACTCGACGTGCCAAACACATCGAGTTCCTCGGCCAGTTCAGCCCTGAAGCCGCCGAGGACCTCGGCGGGCCGAGAGCTCCCATAGAACAACGAGGAAATAGAGAACATGTTCTCTATTTCCTCGCCGAGGTCCTCGTCGGCTTCCTCGGCCGAAAGTGTACACACGGCCGGGTTTCTCGGCAGAATTCAGCCAGAAACTCGGTCGGAAGCTGAATTCTGCCGAGGAAACTGGTCGTGTGTACGGGGCCTCAGAGTAGGGCAATCAGTACAGTATTGTGAGTTTACTATAAGGAGAGCTGAGCTCCATATCAGAGCATTCAGTACAGTATTGTGAGTTTACTATAAGGAGAGCTGAGCTCCATATCAGAGTATTGCACTCAGTACAGTATTGTGAGTTTACTATAAGGAGAGCTGAGCTCCATATCAGAGCACTCAGTACAGTATTGTGAGTTTACTATAAGGAGAGCTGAGCTCCATATCAGAGCATTCAGTACAGTATTGTGAGTTTACTATAAGGAGAGCTGAGCTCCATATCAGAGTATTCAGTACAGTATTGTGAGTTTACTATAAGGAGAGCTGAGCTCCATATCAGAGCATTCAGTACAGTATTGTGAGTTTACTATAAGGAGAGCTGAGCTCCATATCAGAGTATTCAGTACAGTATTGTGAGTTTACTATAAGGAGAGCTGAGCTCCATATCAGAGCATTCAGTACAGTATTGTGAGTTTACTATAAGGAGAGCTGAGCTCCATATCAGAGCATTGCATTCAGTACAGTATTGTGAGTTTACTATAAGGAGAGCTGAGCTCCATATCAGAGCATTCAGTACAGTATTGTGAGTTTACTATAAGGAGAGCTGAGCTCCATATCAGAGTATAGGGCACTCAGTACAGTATTGTGAGTTTACTATAAGGAGAGCTGAGCTCCATATCAGAGTATTGCATTCAGTACAGTAATGTGAGTTTACTATAAGGAGAGCTGTGAGTTCAGATGAGGGTCTCTCTTCAGTATTGTGTTCTATAGACTCTCCTCTCCACCAGAACATTATGGATTCCATAGGAATGGATCAGGACTAGTGTGAAGTGTTTATTGTGTGTATCATACACGCTCACTCTGTATACTGTATGATCTGCAGACTTTTACACCCAACCAAATCTATATCTTCTCCAAAGCCCAAAAAAATGGTCCTTTATATTTTAATGGGCTTTAAAAGCCTAATGAAAGGCAGGTCGGGTTTGTAGAAAGCCAGTGTCTGTAATGACATTATTGAGCAGAAGTCTGTCTGATGGACCTCATCCCCACCTCACCACGGACTCAGCTTTGATGTACAGCGGTGATATGTGGCCCTGCTCATTGACAAAGAGCTTTCTGGCTCCCAGGCTCTCTCTGTGACATAATTGGTAGATTCTCACAGCTGTAAATCTAATGGAAGTGGTCTTTGAACAGGAAAAGGGGAACCTCGGGATGTGTACTAGTCATCCAGGCTGAAAGAATGTTTGTATTCCAGATGCTTATTCTGAATACATGATAAAGCACCACGTGGTCCTGTGGTGGAAAATCACGAGATGACTTACAGATGAAGTACTACACAGGATCTAAGTGACACTAAATGATATCCTTATCCTCCAAAATCACTACATACACATCCACTACTTCATGGTCCTGTATTCTTCTTCTTTTCATGAAACTTTTTCTGTGTTTTCCTGCCTCCTGGTAAAGTCCTCCATGATCTCCCAATCTTCTCGTTTCCCTCTCACTTCTCTTTGTTTGGCATGAGCAGTTCAGATCTATGTACACTACAAATCCCATAGTCCCTAGTCCATCTCACGAGTGAACAACGAGAGGTTATTTACTGGTTTCCTACATACAGAGGGGACATGGAGAACAAACTAAGCACAGTGGTGTTGTGAGTAGCACTTTCGCCTAGCAGCAAAAGGGTCGCTGGTTCGTATCCCGACCATGACACCATCTGCCTGGAGTTTGCATGTTCTCCCTGTGCCTGCGTGGGTTTCCTCCGGGTACTCCGGTTTCCTCCCACACTCCAAAGACATGCTGGTAGGTAAATTGGATCTTGTCCAAATTGGCCCAGTATATATATGTATATCTGTGTATGACTGCGTATCCCAAGCGTGTTGTGATCCTACGGGGTAAAATGACCGCACCAGCCAAGCAGACACTGGCTGGAAAAAGCGCCCAGAGGCGATTCAGTTTGCATGTGTAGCGCTATACAAGTCATTTATTCATTCATTCAAGCAACTCTCTAATAGGTCACAGCAGGAAACATAAAAAAAAAAACAATTTGGAGATTTGGAAGCTAAGAGCAATAGAAGGGACTTGTTTTTGTTAACCTCCCTGGTGGTATGATTATGTCAGATTTTGCATGGAAATTTTGCGTTTTATATTGTAGGCTTGCAATTCTTAGGAATAACTCACTTAAATCTGTCCAAACCAGAGTCTAGTAGACATCCCGGGTATGATAAAGTTTGAAACACAAAATCATAAATTATAATATAATAAATAATTATATTAAATAATAATATAATTATAATAAAAATTATCCAATAATGTAATCAGTAGTGTCCTGTGCCCCCTTTACTTCATTCCCACCCCCACAGTAATATTCTGTGCCCCTTCACTTCATTCCCCCCTACAGTAGTGTCCTGTGATCCTTTCACTTCATTCCCCCCCACAGTAGTGACCTCTGCCCCCCCCACACACACAGTAGTGACCTTGTGCCCCCCCCCAGGGGTGTCCTCTGCCCCCATAAAATAAGGACACTTACCTGTCCAGAGTGCCCGCGATGTTGGCACCCGAGGCCGTCCCGTCGCTCGGTCCTCAGATGCCGCCATCTTCGGTAAGGGAATCAGGAATTGAAGCCTTGCGGCTTCACTTCCTGGTTCCCTACTGCGCATGCACGAGTCACGCTTCACAATCCAAATGGTCCCTGCTGTCTTCTGGGACAGGGTTCCGTAGACCCCCGCAGATTCTGCTGGGGTCTTTGCCCGGAAGTGGGTGCAAATACCCCCTCCCCCCTGGGAGGTGTCAAATGTGACACCAGAGGGGGGAGGGTTCCAGAAAGTGGAAGTTCAATTTTTTGTGGGGAACTTCGCTTTAAACAGCTGGTGGTTGGTTGCTAGGACCATTCGGCATATAACTGAGGCAGCTCCTGCTCCCACCCTCCATCCAGTACTGTGCTGCCCCCTGCTCTCCGCTTTGCAGTGAAAATGAAAATAACAGAGGCTGGGGGGAAAGGACCGACAAACCAAGGCCATTTTCATGATCTACTCATCGGGTGCCCACGGTCAATGGTCAGATTGCGATCAACAAAATTTTCTGTTTGTTTCCGATGGCATAGAAAGGAGTGAAAATACTGTCCATTTTTTTTAATTGCAATCTGTATTCAATTGTTGTCCATCAGTACAACAAATAGGACTTTATCAGCACCATTTACATATCAATAGAAATATCAATACTTTCTTAAACATTCTTTTGCCAATTTTTAAATTGCATTGATATTTCTATTGATATGTAAATTATCCTTCACCTCGGCCTCCTGGGTGGGGGGAAAGAAACTAAACTTACATGGCCAGTAGATGGAGCTGTTGAACTTGTATGTAGAACTTGAATTACAAAGTATCAGCGCAAAGTTACTGTTTACATAATAAATGATTCCATAAGTATCTGTAGGTAATGTTTGAACATTGACATTTCCTTGTACAGCACTTGTAATTTTCCTTTCCTTTAATTATTCTCAGTGAAGTCAAAGGTACAGTAAAGAATACATGACCTAATTACAATGTGGTCTTCAACAATGCCAAGCTCTTTAGAAAAGTTTCCATTTCTGAGGCTGACATTCTCATTGAACGAGCAGCAAGTGAAGTAAAACTTCGGAACTTTTGGTCATCTAACTTCAAAGATAACTGTTTTATAAAAAAAAAAAAAACAGAGGGGTTCATTTACTAAAGGCAAATAATCTGTGCACTTTGCAAGTACTTTTGCAATCTGCAAGGAAATTTAATCCAGAGCTTAGTAAATGAAGTGAAGCTTCACTTTGCAAAGAATTCTCAATCACATGCAAGGAAATTTGACCATTTCAATGCTGGCCACTTTTACCCCCTTCCTGCCCAGGCCAATTTTCAGCTTTCAGGTCATGCAACGCTGTACCCATATGACATTTTTATCATCTTTGTCACACAAATACAGGTTTCTTTTTGTGGTATTTAATCACCACAGTTTTTTTTGTTTTTACTAAATTAATCATAAAGACAGAAAATGAAAAAAAATGCAGACCAAAATGTATTCTGCTACATTTCTCTGGTTAAAATAACCCAAAAAATAAACTATTATTTAGTCTGTAGGAAAGTTAGAGTCCACAAACTATGGTATATTTATCTCAAAATTGCATTAAGAAGAGAGTAGTAGTCAAACTTTTCAAAATGACCCATGGTAACTTCATGATTGCTGTGATATGACATCAATTGGTAGTGAGGCTCGACGCATTTCGTGGAGTAATATCCACTCATCAGGAGCAGTAATTGGGGTTTTTCAAACTTCATTTTAAAAAACTACGTTGCCTACACACCATCGTTTTTTCAAAATGCTCTAGCAAAGCCCGGTTACGTTCAGCACGTACGGCGGCACTCTGTTCCATTCAAGCTCGCGTCATAACTTGCTTCTGAGCATGCGCGGGTTTAAAAACTTTGTTTTATCCCACACACGATAATTTTTTATGACACAAAAAACGACGTTTCGAAAAACGACATAAAAAATGTAAGCATGTTCGAATTTTTTTTGGGTCGTTTTTCAGAAGACATAAAACTACGTTTTCCCCACACACAGTTTCAAAAATGTCGCTTTTTTTCATCACAAAAAGTGTGTACGCGGCATTAGAAGGAAAGTGTTTCTCAGGCCCCGTACACACGACCGAGTTTCTCGGCAGAATTCAGCCAGAAACTCGATGGGAGCCGTATTCTGCCGAGGAAACCGGTCGTGTGTACACTTTTGGCTGAGACATAAACATGTTCTCTATTTCCTCGTTAGTCAATAGAGTCAATGGAGAAACTTGGCTCGCCGAGATCCTCGGCGGCTTCACAAGGAACCCGACGAGCAAAAGGATGTGTTTTGTCCCGTCGAGTTTCTCGGACATGTGTACGGGGCCTAAGAGCGCTCATCTTTAATTTTGGCAATGGAGTTACAATGACCTGCTGATGCTATCCAGAAACCCGTGCAACTATGCTAAAGCTAGAGTTCTCTCAGTATACCTTTGATCTGAGCCGCCAGATTCAGGAGGCTTTTCAATGGGCTTTCCCTCTGTGCTGTGTGACCTCTTTCATATTCATTCTGTCCACCAGCTTCTAACTGTGCTAAGTTCTTATAGCTCACCAACATGTAGAATGCTGCGCAATAAGTCTTCATGAAAATAGTAAGCAAATTCAACCAGGAAACCCAATTTCTTTTTCTCATGTTTCTTTATAAATCGGCCTCCTAATATTTTATGTCAGGGCCTTGTAATGGAGAGGTGGGTCAGCTGCGGGTCACGGGCTCGGCTGCCATGACTGACTCATTGTGGTTCAGACTTCAGTTGCATTAAGTCATTTTACCATAAAAGCGCGCTCTCCTTAAATTCTGCCCATTTTTCTCGATCACCTGAAATATGTAAACAATGATGTCATAGTTTCCTCCTGGCCTTCACTTGCTGGCAGTGTGGAGCTTGGACAAGGTCTCTGAAAGTTCTTTCTTTTCATCGTCTTTTCACAGTATCTGGCAAATAAAGATCAGATCCCATAACTGGCCTGTGTGATTTTGTAGCAGATAAATTCCACCCAAAACAGATTTTGGATGAATTACTCACCAGATTCTGGGAGATTTTTATGGCATTGAATTCCCAGCTCTGAGCTGTCTGTAAAATATGCACCTAACATGAATCAGTAATGCATGTGTCAGCATAACCAAGTCATGTTATTTATGTAGTTGTTTTTTGCTTCCTTCATATAAATGCTGTTCCTGGCCAATTACCGATACTTTTTTTTCAAGTGCTCGCCGATACCAATTACCGATACTTTTTGTCATGTCACAGTGGTATATGTGAGTATTTTTTTTTTTTTTTATGTTTTGCTATGTTTTTTTTTTACAATGCTTTCTTTTCTTTTTTTTGGGGGGGGGGGGGGAGTGCATGGTGTCCGTGTGTTTTTTATTTACATTTTTTTTTTAGCTTTGTTGGAGGGCTTTGGTGAGATATTATCAGACCTCTGACATCTCCCCTTTGAGACAGAGAAAGAGAATAAAGACTCAGATTCCCCAGTCCCTTTTTTAGCAGCCTCAGCTGCACTGAAGATGAATGGACAGGAGACAGAGGCTCCTCTCCATTCATAAACTGGAGCACCGTAAACACAGGTTACAATGTTTCAGTTATATGAATGGAAAGAGTCAATGATCACTGACTCTGTTCCTTTGGAAAAGGTAGGAGCCGGGTTTAGCTCTCCATCCTGACAGATCGAGGACAGAGGGAGTGGAGGAGGACATGGCGGGGGACACAGAGGGGGACAGCAGAAGAATGGAGGGGGAGAGCAGAACGGAGGGTGACACCGAGCGCGGAGGGGGAGAGCAGAAGAACAGAGGGTGACACCGAGCGCGGAGGGGGAGAGCAGCAGTACGGAGGGGGGACACGGAGCGTGGAGGAGGACAGCAGCAGCATGGAGAGGGGACACAGAGCGTGGAGGGGGACAGCAGCTGCACGGAGGGGGACGCAAAGCACGGATGGGGAGAGCAGCACGGTTTGGGGAACTGGAGGAGGATACAGGGACATTCAGCAGGGATCAGTGTGGCATTGGGGGGAGTTACAAGCACTGATCACCGCTGTATAGATTTCACTAAAGCAGCTGAAGGGGGGGGGGGGGTCCGGGGAGAAGCTGTCAGGCTTTATTGAAATCTTGGTGCTTGGTGAAATCTTGGAGATTGGTGCTTGTAACTCCCCCCGCCGCACCGTCATCCCTGACTGCCCAGGTATCGGGTGAAGCATTGGAGCATTTGCCCATTGTACAAGTACTCTGGAAAATGCTTGGTATCGGTACCAATTGCAGCTTACCAATTCCTAGATTTGATGTCTGCATTAATTTTCCTTTTTTTTTTTTTTTTTTTTTAACCTGATGATCTTGCCATTAAAGTGGTTGTAAACTTAAAAAGAAAATCACTGCCAGCCATTCTCTTTTATTCAGGCATCCTACACTGTGTAAGTCTTTGTGTCAAACAATGCCTCTAAATACCTTTTTTTCAGATCTGTTCTGAAAAGTCCGAAAGTAGCCGAACGTCGGTGCGCAGGCGCCGTTTAGAGCCGCACCGATGTTCGGCTTCTTTCGGCTACTCGTGACGCAATGTATGCGACCGTCGGAAGCCTGTCAATCAAATAGGAACGCCCAGTCCCGAAGACCATACCCGGAAGCGGCGGAGAAGATCACTCTCTAAAACGGTAAGTACTGCTTCGTTTTTAAAAAAACTACCCGATTCCCCTTCACAAAATGAGCCTCAATCTAATGTTAAAAAAATTACGGGTGAACTCCCGCTTTAAGGCCGGATTCACATATCTCCGGCCACGGGTTCCCAGCATTGGGTCCGGTGCATGTCTGTACACTGGTTCAGGTGCTTTGTTCCAGGTGCTATATACAGTTTGCTGTAACTGATTATACAGTGTGAGCTGGAGTTTGGCTTCAATTTGTTAGTGTATCTAAATCTGTTAATATATTTAACACTCCCCTCCCCTCCTCTCCGATTGACAATGCTGCAGTCCAAATGAGCTTCAGGCAACTTGGAGTGGAGATGTGAACCATCTCCATAAAGAATAATTGATATTTTCTCCTCCAGTGTTTTGGAGCTTCGAGCTGTAAAACGATGAGGTGTGAATGGGGGCCATACTCTTGTTTATTTGCATACCTCCGGTGTTTGGCAGAAAGGGGCTGGAAGTGGGTGCAAATACCTGCATTATACAGGTATCTGCACCCCCCTCCCCCTGAAAGGTGCCAACTGTGACACTGGAGGTTTTACTAGTAATAGTGGCGATCGCGATTTGACACATTTTTGGGACCATTGGCATTTATACAGCGATCAGTGCTATAAAAATGCACTGGTAACTGTAAAAATTACACTGGCAGGGAAGGGGTTAACAATAGGGGGCGATCAAGGGGTTAATTGTGTTCCCTAGTGTGTTTCTAACTGTAGGGGGAGGGGACTGACCTAGAGGAAATGACAGATCGTGGTTTCTAGCTATTAGGAACTCACAATCTGTCTTTCCTCACAGAACAGGGATGCGTGTGTTTACACACACACACGTCCCTGTCCTGCATCTTGTGCCCGCGATCGCTCATGGCCGGCGGTCACCGCTCCTGCGGTCACAAGCAATGGCACCCCCGTGATGCAGCGGGAGCCACAACGGTTTGCGGGATAGTGCCGACCTGCCGCCGTATAATGACGGCAAGTGGTTAACTGGGTTGGGCTGCTTTGCTCAGTGCAGTCTCAAGGCAAATAGCCTTGTTTTTAAATCTCATGGTTCACACCAATACCATGCCTTAGGCTGGGCTCACACTAGAGATCGCAGCGGCTCACAGCAGGAGTCCAGTGCGTCTTCATTTACCATTCCAGGTCCGATTTCAGCCCGAATTTCTGGCTGAATTCGGATCTGAAACGGACCAAAAGACGCAAAGGGCTCCTGTGCAATTCTTACCAGAGCCGCTGCGGACATATGTGAACCAGCTCCATAGAGAGCCAATCACAATCTCCTGGCATGCGACTTGGATGCGGAGAAATCCACATCCAATTCGCAATAGTGTGAGCCCAGCCTTAGCGTGTACTGGAAAAAAACGAAACCTTGTTGCATTTTATCACAACACGCAATTAGCAAAAAAGTGACTTCATGTACTTTAAGTGTATTTCCAGGTTTTCTGCCAAATTTGAAAAAAAAAATACTTTTTATGTTAATGTGTTACCATTCACACAGCATACTAAACAATTTCTGAACAATTTCAGAGTCAGTTTGTCCCAATAGAAAGACTTAAAGTGAAACTCTATCAACATTGACTATTTTTATGCTAGCATTAGTAAATAGATAGGATAGTATATCATACAGTGCTCATCATAAATGTGAACACCCCTTTGGAAAAGTAAGATTTTAGGCAATATCTCAGTGAACACAAAAACTATTTCATAAATTTTTATTAAAGGATCGATAAAGATATATATATATTTTTTTAATAACAAACATGTTATACTTACCGTATTTATCTGCGTATACCGCGCACTATTTTGCCCTGAAAATCAGGGCAAAATCGTGGGTGCGCGGTATACGCCGATACCCGCTTTCCCGCCATGAGTTTGAATACTGCGCCGGCATATACCGAGCGCAGTACACTCGTGTATCGTCGGGCAGTCTCGGCGCTTCTCGCACTGACGTCCTGAGCGTACAGGACGTCAGGGCGAGAGTTGCCGAGCCTGCCCGACGATACACGAGTGTACTGCGCTCGGTATATGTCGGCGCAGTATTCAAACTCGGCGCGGGAAACGAGCGGGGAGGACGCCGGACCCGACGAAGAGGACACCCGAAGCCGCAGACGGACCCCGGACCCGACGAAGAGGACCCCCGGAAGCCGCAGAAGGACCCGTACCCGACGAAGAGGACACCCGAAGCCGCAGACGGACGCCGGACCCGACGAGGCCGCCGATGGCCGCCGCGCAAGACACCAAAACTGTAAGTACAAAAAAAACTTTTTTTCCACAGGATTCGGGGCAACTTTAGGGGTGCGCGGTATACGCGGGAGCGCGTTATACCGCGATAAATACGGTACCTCCACTGTGCAGCTCGTTTTGCACAGAGTGGCCCCGAACCTGGTCTTCTGGGGTCCCTCGGCAGCTGTCTCGGCTCCTCCCCACAAGGACTCAACACCTTCATGCGAGCGTGCTTGCATGGTGTTGAGTTCTTGCGAGCGCGCTCCAGTGATACAGCCGGCGGCCATAGCCGCTCACTGTATCACTCGGCCCTGCCCCCGGCGCGCCGCGTCATTGGATGTGATTGACAGCAGCGCGAGCCAATGGCTGCGCTGCTTTCAATCCATCCACTGTAACCAATCAATGGCCAGGCTGAGCAGCGAAGAGGATGTCGGGGGCGAGGGCGGGACTTTCGAGAGGTCAGGTAAGTATAAGGGGGGGCGGGGGAGGCCGGTATAGAATGCATTAAGGTGAAAAAACTTTTACCTTTACAACCCCTATAAGTCTTACAGAACATTTGTTTAGCTCATTACATGAAAGTAAGAATAATAATTTAATAGTTTACAAAATCTTCAGTTTTACTCAAATTGATGCAAAAATGAATACACCCCACAACAAAAACTACTCCATCTAGTATTCTGTATGACTGCCATGATTTGTAAGGACAGCACCAAGTCTTCTAGGCATGGAATGAACAAGTTGGTGACATATTGCGATATTTATTTATTTTTCCATTCTTCAAGAATGATCTCTTTTAGGGCACGTTCACATTGGCCTAATGATAATCCCAAAAGTAGTTCCTGTACTACTTTTGGCGACTTTGGGGGAGATTTGAATAGACATCTGTGCAGGAACCCGCTGTCCAAAGGTGGCTCCATCGCTCCTCTATACTGAGGAAAACGTATAGAAATGTGCATTTCTGCTCACATTCCCGGAATGTGAAGGTGTGAATGGGGCCTTAAAGGTGTTGTAAACCCTTGCCGTTTTTCACCCTAATGCATTCTATGCATTAAGGTGAAAAACCTCCTGTGCTGCAGCAGTGCCCCCAAGCCCCCCTTTTACTTACCTGAGCCCCGTAATTCATACGACAGGAGCGAGCCCCCCAACTCTGGCCGGTGTCTCGTGTCCTCATTGGATAGATTGAAAACAGCGCAGCCATTTGCCTCCACTGCTGTCAATCAAACCCAATGACGCAGGCACCAGGGGGCGGAGCTGAGTCCTGCTGTCTATGTCTATGGACGCAGCAGCAGGAAATGGGAGCGTGCCCGCACGGGTGTCCACAAAGCAGAGCGCTTCTCCAGCGGGGCACTCAATGCGGAGGAGGAGCCAAGAGCGCAGCGGAGGGACACCAGAAGAGGAGATTCGGGGCCACTCTGTGCAAAATCAACGGCACAGCGGAGGTAAGTAGGACATGTTTGTTTTTCTTTTTTTCTTTTTTTAAACCAAACCTTTACAACCAAGCTACAATAAATTCCATCCTTGTTTTTGATTTTTAACAGCCCTTTAATAACAATAGTACAGGAGTTTTTGTACACTATAAAAGTGTACTTAAAGCTGTAAACTGTACCAAGAAAAGCTAAGCTATTTGTATTTGGGTGCAATATTAGTTAAAGGATTTACTTTAACTCGACTATAGTTCACAAACAACCATTTGATTACTTGTAATGATTGCACCGAGTAGCTAGAATTGCACTGAGTAGTATAGGAATGCCACGTGACAGAGCAATAAACACATCAACCCTAGTAGTCATTTGTCACTGTCACTTGGTACATTTAAAGAGCCCCTGCTACTCTTTACAGTTCATGTTTGAGCCGCAGGATTATCCACAGTCCTTGGGGCGTTCTGTGCCATCACACACCGTGGTCAGAGCTCACATCGCTACAGTTGTCAGTCAGGTTTCCTTAAAGCCGGCGTGTCAGTGGCCTGCAATTAACAGAAGTTGTCATACCGCAGGTTTATGGCTTGCGAGGTGGAGTGTGTAAACACGTCTCGTAACTGGCAGTACCATGCCGCCCGCCTGCTGCTCCCTCTCACACTGCAATCACGCCGGTTTCACTGACTGTTTGTAATTGCTAAGGTAAACTGTTTTTTTTTTTCTTTCCCCTGCCACGTCCCAATGTGCACTAGTTTGTAAATGACTCTGCCGCTTACAAAGCGCCTCTGTGATTCCCCAGCGCCTCCGTTCAAAGTCTAATTATTACTATGAGATGTGACAGGGGTTGATGTTTCCCTTTATAGCCTCTCACACAAATGACCCTTTAGTAAAATGAAGAGGGTTCACATATCCATATTCTGCTATCCCTGTCTTCCTAGGCTTGCTGGTGTTCCTTTCAATCATCTAAGGCCTCGTATACACGACCGAGTTTCTCTGCAAAAAACAGAAAGAAACTTGCTGGGATTTTTTTTTTGCCAAGGAAACCGGTCGTGTGTACATTTTTCGACGAGGAAACTGTCGAGGATCCCCGTCTAGCCAAAAATAGAGCATTTCTTCTTTTTCCTCGACGGGAATGGAGAAACTTGCCTTGTCGAGTTCCTCGACAGCCTAACTAGGAACTCGATGAGGAAAACGATGTGTTTCGCCCGTCGAGTTCCTCGGTCGTGTGTACGAGGCTTAAGAAATATTGCAGAGAAGTAAAATAAAAATGACAAAGAGATACATTTTTTAATAAATGTAGTTCATCCAAAAGTAGATCTAAGCCCAAACAGTAAAATCATTTAAACTTTTAAGTGGTTGTACAACCACTTTCACCAACAGGTAAGCCTAGATTAAGGCTTACCTGTAGGTGCTGGAAATATCTCCTAAACCGACACAGTTTAAGAGATATTTACAATGTCCCCGAACTATGCTGTATTTGGCGCATGCGCACTTTAGAAAGGACAAACAGAGCGACGGCGCAAGAGGAAAGCCAGAAACACAATACAAAATTGATGAGAAATAAAATGTGTAACATGTACACAGTAAAAAAGGTAGTAGTGGTAAATTAATAATAAGTTATTAGTTCTGATCTGAAGAAAATACGGAAGCATTGAAACGCGTCATCATCCTGAGCCCAGTCTGACGTCACTTCCTGTCGCCGAGAGCCGTGTGCCAGGGAAATCAAGAGGAAGTAAAACTCATCAATCTTTACTTCCTCTTTAAAAGCTACGAAAAGAGGAAATGGATAGCCGCACTCCAATAACCAAAAAGGTTGTCTTTTTATTCAAACGAACAGCAAATACATCACTTCACAAGGTTACAGCAAAGGAACAGGGGAACAGCCGACGCGTTTTGCACTAAGCTAGTGCTTAATCATGATTAAGCACTAGCTTAGTGCGAAACGCGTCGGCTGTTCCTTTGCTGTAACCTTGTGAAGTGATGTATTTGCTGTTCGTTTGAATAAAGACAACCTTTTTGGTTATTGGAGTGCGGCTATCCATTTCCTCTCTTCGTATCTTATGCATGGTCAGTGCATTGCCAGCACCCACGGTATCCTGAGTCAGTCTACTCTACATAGCGACCCACCTGGAGTGGTGATCCTCTTTTTTCTCTTTAAAAGCTGTTTTAATTTTTTTTTTAAGCTTCAGCTTTCAGTTAAAGAATACCTGGTGATCCTGCCATGAAAATCTTTATTGAGGCATTTCCTGTTATGGTGGGACATCTCCATCCCAATTGTACTCTTGCATTGTCACCCTGTCACATGCCCCCTGGGTGAGACTACAGGCAGTTGTGCTGACACGCATTTTGCAAGCAGGGGGCTGAATGAAAAAAAACTGACTGATCGCTGCACGAGCAAGGAGATATGTCTGGTTTCACCGAAAGTCTGTGACATAGAAGAGTTCCCTTGGATTTAATAGTGTCGAGGTAGCTCTCAGCTTCTCTATGCAGGGCCGGCCCTACCATGGGACCCGATGGTACCATTGTACCAGGCAGCACTTTCAGGGGGGAAGCAAATTGCCGCCCGCACGCCATCCCATTCCGCCAGCTCCGCTCTCCACTCCACTGTGGGGCTAGGACCGCTCCTCCCGTTCCGCTCTCCGCTCCACTGTGGGGTTAATTGCATGAATAGAGCCATAACAGGTCCTTTTTATACTCCTATGTACATGTATAGAGCCATGATAGGTCCACTTTAGTTATCATGATATAAAATAATGGATGTGTGGGCATTTTGGTGGGCGTAATTTTTTTTTGGGGGGGCAGCATTTCATTCTTGGTACCAGGCAGCACAATGTCTTGGGCCGGCACTGTCTCTATGATAACTGTTACCTCTATTACAAGTGATGACTCCTGGAACGCTTATATTCTGTATACCTATATTGTTACTATTTCCTTTTTATTTTATTTATTTTTGTTCCTTTACACTTGATTGTTCTTGTACCATGCTAAATAAAAATAAAGATTATAAGAAAAATGGTATTCCAGCAAGCCACGTTCTACCGGAGCTGGCCCTAAGGCCTCATACACACAATAGGATAGCCAGAGGACAGCGGTCTGAAGGACAGTTGTCTTAGGTTAACCTATGAAGCTGACTGATGGTCCGTCGTGCGTACACACCATCAGTTCAAAAACCGATCGTGTCAGAACGCAGTGACGTAAAACACAACGACGTGCTAAAAAAAAATAAGTTTAATGTTTCCAAGCATGCGTCGACTTGATTCTGAGCATGCGTGGGTGTTTAACCAATGGAAGTGCCTACTAACGATCGGTTTTGACCTATCGGTTAGGCGTCCATCGGTTAAATTTTAAAGCAAGTTCTAATTTTTTTGACCGAAGGTTAAATAACCTATGGGGCCTACACACGATCGGTTCGGACTGATGAAAACGGTCCTTCAGACCGCTGTCCTCTGGCGATCCTACCGTGTGTACGAGGCCTTAGACCAGCTTCTGTAGAATAGACAGCAGTACACAGTTCTCATCAGACTCTCCACCTCAATTGAGAACTGAGAATCGGTTCTACAGCTAGAAGATGGTAGAGTCCGCGGTCACCGTTACGGAGCTCGCGGCAGGCAAGCGCGCACCCGCACAGCGGCAAATTCAAAGAAATGTACAGGTACATTGCTTTGCACAGCCATGCCATTTTGCCAACATATATCTACAGGCGGCGGTCAGCAAGTGGTTGAGAACAAAATACTGACTGGGTGGCTTATCCTAAAATTGATTTCCTGATAGTATTTGATTGACAATGTGCTGGCTGGAGAGAGAACCTACATACCTTTATATTAAATACAATCGTGTTTAATAAACATGTGTATGTTCGGATAAATGTTACAATGATGACGGAAATAAATACTCACATAAAATACACAATAGGTGCCTTTAAAACAAATTGCCTTTAGACTAAACCTCAATTTCCTCTACGTGTAGACATGAAACTATTGACACGTTGTGATCTCAGCCTGAATCATAGTTGTCCTCCCCCAAGGTCACCCAACTCATGGGGCGCAGTGTTTCAGTGTATGGTCCAGTGCCAGGGCGCCTACGGCGTATGCACACAGACCTGCCCTGCATGGCAGCAAGCATAATGGTTTTAATATTTGTTAAAGCGAGACAGTCTGGCAGGCACGGTTGGATAAGATTGTTTATTCACCTTTTTTTTTCCAGTTTTCTTTTTCTCTGCTAGGTGAATTGATAAGGACATTCTTGAAATTCACAGTGATAACTTATAATACCCTTGTAATGGGGACTGCCTGTGTTAGACATAAACTCCATACAAAAGTGATATGCTGCTTTCACACTTACAATGTGTTATTTTCACCCTTTGTCCAGTCTGGTGTGATAGATTGATAGTTTGCCGACATTAGTTACTAAAAAGTAGTTATTGCACTATATCAAACCATACCATAAACCAAACCATCAAACCATATACTCAGAGCCATAGGTGTGTGCAGCCTATTGCATTAGGGTGTGCACCCCAATGCTTAAACACACACTACCGATCACTCACGATGTTCATTCATAAAGGGAAGGGGTTGGGTAATTTAGATATGTAATGGCCCCTTCCCCCATCATCCTAAAACATCCCTGCAGCAACAACCGGCGGGAGAGAAGAGGAAGGAAGCTGTCAGCACTGCAGGGGGGGGAGGGGGCAATAGGGGGAATCTATGCTGCACAGGGTGATTAGGGTGTACCCGGGCACACCTGGCATACCCTGTGCGCACATCTACCGGTATGCTCAGAGCCTTTACATTAAAGTGGTTGTAAATCCGTTTTTTTACTTTTTGCTACAGGTAAGCCTAAATTAAGGCTAACCTGTAGCTAGCCTGGGTATCTCCTAAACTTGCCTGGTTTAGGAGATATCCCCCTGTGTCTGCATGTGCCGAAGTGATCGGCACATGCACACTGAAGCAATGGCACGTCGTGCCGCTGCTTCAGTTAGCTGTGCCGTTAACGGCCGCTCCCGCGCGCATGCCCGGGAGTGAAGTCATTGCGGCTCCGGCCAATCACAGCGCCAGAGCCGCGATACCTGTAAGCAAGCTCCGGGAGAGATGTCTGCGGCCAGAGGGGGGTCGAGGATGGCTGCGGGGGCTTCGATCTAAGGTAAGTAATACATAATGAGCTAGTAGTCTTGCATACTAGCTCATTATGCCTTTGTCTTACAGGTTTTTTTTTTTAATTTACGGGTTTACAACCACTTTAAGGCTGGTTTCAAAACTGTGTGATCACAAACATTGCATGTGATTGGCACCATATTGCTGTGCAGATCACATGCAATGTCTGTGTGATTCAAATTCAGCCATACAAACTGTATATCTGAAATCGCATTGCATTCGCACGAAAATTGTGCAGGAACCTTTTTTTGGTCCACACGGGAATCAGATCGCATGCGTGTTCACACCTATGCTATCCGATTCCTGCACCATTTGACAGTTCGCACTGCGATCTGTGAACCGATCTGGGGGTGTCATTGACTTTACATTGACACCCCCAGCAGTTTGCAGATGTCAGTTGTAAACCAATGTGCGATTCAGGTGCAATGCAGGAACCGACACTAAATCGCAGGGTTTCCCATATTGCACCAGTGTTAACTGGGACTAATAGTGATATTGATTTTTGTCTTTAAAAAAGGAAATTGAACACAACAAAATTAAGATTTGATATCTTATGGGGAACATCTAGAATTGTTAATTTTACATAAGCAGTTCCCTGTTTCCTTTTTGTCTTGAATTTCTCCTGAAATATGCATTGTGAGGTCATCTATGCTCCCCCTGACTTCTAGTCTCACCAGATTTGAAATTAGATATGGTGATGGTACTAATGTGTGGTGACTGTGCTGTTCTTCTTGCTGGGGTGGAAGCTGTACCTGATGACCTGCAGGGCAAAGATCTCCCTGCTTACGCTTTCTTTTCCTCTGTGTATTTTTTATTCTTCCATCTTTCCTGATGCTTCTTGAATATTCCCCCACCCGTCGTCAGATTACCAGTCATCACAGTACCAGCTCTGATGTGGGGAAGCAAATCCCTGCAAATAACAAGATGGTTGTCTCCATCCAGAAGGACAGAATAAGGCATGACAAGTCAGTAATGGGGAAAGATCAGCCGCAGCGAGCCCGCAGCTATTTCCTTGTTTGCTTTTAACAACTAATATACTATACTATAGTATACAAGTATATATGATCCTAATCTGCTCTGGATAAACTTAATAGTATTACAGTTTTGCATGACTATATAGTCATATTTCCTTATCATAAATACCCAAGAAAAAACAATCAAAGTTGTCTTTTTTCTTTTCTTTCCTCAATTTTTCCAAAAATTATTTTATTATTTTTTTACAACAGTACAATAAAAAAACAACATACATAGACCCATACAGACGAAACATACAACATTTATGGTCTCGAAAGGTATCCCTTACAAAAATATGAATAAGAAGGAGACATCTTCTACTATTATTACTTCTAAATTTTCTTACTCCTGTTTCTACCCCAGGCCAAATCTTCCCACTTTTTCTCAAGGGGGGGGGGGGTCCCAGCACACGGCAGAGGGATCCGTATAAGGGGGGAAAGGGGAGAGAAGAGAAATGAGAGAAAGAAAAAAAAAAGGAAAAATACATATTTTAATATAGTGTGAAAGGAGAAAATTTATTATCGGGGGAATAATTTCCCCATACTGTGTATATCCTAAGGTGTAAATGAGAAGAAAAAAAAATTAGGGGAATTTTGTAAATAAAAGAAACATATTTAGGAGGGGAATCCGGTTCGAATTCCCCTATATTGTGATAAGTGAGAGAAAAGAGAAGAGAGAGAGGGAAAAAAAAAAAAACAACCCAACAACTCAAAAAAAAAAAATTTTGTTGAAGAGAAAATATTAGAAGGAGGATCTAGTTCCCCAATATTATTATGCACTAAATTGAATCTCTAGATATCAAATTAATGAGGAGAATATAAAATATTAATATATTATTTTTTCTTTCCTCAAGTATACATACTCTTGTGTTGTATCCTCAGACTTTAAAAAAGCGCGTATACAAATCCCCAGTAACGGGGTGTGGTGTGGGATTTTATGGATGCATGTTGGGATTTTAAGATATTTAAATATTGAAATATGTCTTCAAATCGAAAACCACAGAAATCATTCAGAAGTGTGTCCCATGCTAGTAGTCCTACATGTTTCGCCCTGCAGAGGGCTTCTTCAGGGACGCACGGACATAGAAAGTAATCTATAATAGATAGAAACTTCATAAGTTAATATAGAAATGTACGTTGTAGTTCAACGTAAGTACCTACATAGACTTCTCAGAAGTTTATTACATACAGAAAAAAGAAAAAAAGAAATAAAAATATATAAATATATATATATGTATACATACCGTAGATGCTATGAAATAGGTTGAATATTCACAGAAATAATCATTGTTATAATCTTCACACAGAAATGAAGCGAATAGATACCTTTAAAAAAGAGCATTTACCCAGGTGGCTGTGCGAGGTCATCAAAGGCCCAGCTAGCACATGTTCTTGAGGAGCACCTGCTAAGAAAAGCCTTCTATTTCTAGGTTCAGTATAGAATCTGCAGGTCCTCCTCCTGTTTAAATGTCTTTTTCTCTGGGTGCTCCAGAACATACTAGTAGTCCCTTTCTCCCAATCCCATCAGGGATCAAACAGATACTATTATAAGAGAGGGATTCTAATTCATTAATTTTTGAAGTGATCAAATTTCGTTAATGTTTATTATTTTCCATCTAACCTTCAAGAGGAAGTAAACCCTCTAAAGCCTTTCTTTAAAACAAACCCCTGCAGGAGAAATGCATAATGAGCTAGTATGCATAGCATACTAGCTCATTATGAATTACTTACCTGAGATCGAAACCCCCGAAGCGACTCTCATTCCTCACCTCCGCCGCCGACATTGATACCCGAGTTACTTCTGGGTATCGCGGCTCCGGCGCTGTGATTGGCCGGAGCCGTGATGACGTCACTCCTGATTATGCAAGCCGGAGCCGTCAGTGACGGCACGATCGCACTCACTAATGGCACGCTCAGTGTGCCTGCGCCGTTGTCTGCAAATATCTCCTAAACCGTGTAGGTTTAAAAGATATTTGTTGCACCTACAGGTAAGCCTTAATCTAGGCTTACCTGTAGGTTAAAGTGGTCTGTATGGGTTTACAACCACTTTCACAGCCACTTTCTAGTAATCTTGGACATATTAGCTTCAAACGCACTTTCTCCCAAACGCAGTTTCTCCCATTAAATCAGTGCGTTTAAGGCTCCTTTCACACATGCTGCGGGCCGCGGCTCACAGTAGGTGTCTGGTGCGCCCCTGTTCACCAATTCAGGTGGCAATCAGGGTCTGAATCGGACCAAAAGACGCAAAGGGCCCTTTCCAAATGCGGGGCTCCCCCGGAGCTGTGTGAACCGGCTCTATTGAGAGACGGTCACACTCTCCTGTCATGTGAATTGGATAAGGGGAAAAATCTGCATCCAATTTGCATATATGTGAACCCAGCATTAGGCTTCATTCACAGGGCCTTAGAAAAACAAATCTACAAGTGTTTACAAGCCCCTACCGCGAGCTCCGTGACCGCGGGACCCGTGGACTCAATGTCCGCCGGTGTCCCGCGATCGTGTCACGGAGCTGTAGAACGGAGAGATGCCTGTGTAAACAAGGCATTTCCCTGTTCTGCCTTGTGACAGGACACTGATCTACTGCTCCCTGTGATCGGGAGCAGTGATCAGTGTCGTGTCACAGTAAGCCCAGCCCCCACACAGTTAGATTCACTTTCTAGGACACACTTAACCCCTTCCCTGCCAGTATTATTTACACAGTAATCAGTGCATTTTTATAGCACTGATCGCTGTATAAATGACAATGGTCCCAAAAGAGCATCAAAAGTGTCCGATACGTCCGCCATAATGTCACAATAAAAATTGCTGATCGCCGCCACCAAAAATATGTAGAACAATACGTATCGGCCTAAACTGAAGAAAACTTTTGTTTTTTTTTATATTTTTTGGGGATATTTATTATAGCAAAAAGTAAAAAAATATAGCTTTTTTTCAAAATTGTCACTCTTTTTTTGTTTATAGCGCAAAAAAAAAAACGGCAGAGGTGATCAAATACCACCAAAAGAAAGCTCTATTTGTGGGGAAAAAAGGACGCCAATTTTGTTTGGGAACCACATTGCACGACCGCGCAATTGTCAGTTAAAGCGACGCAGTGCCGAATCGCAAAAAGTGTCCCGGTCATTTGGCAGCCAGATTCTCCGGGGCTGAAGTGGTTAAAGGGGTTTTTAATTATTTTCCACTCAATGTAAAAGTGAATCTTTTTTTTTTTTCAAATAACAGTTTTTTTATTTTTGTACAAGATCAAATACAGAATATAGCAGCATTTCAGGTGTGATAGAAAAGAGGTAGTTCAGAATTCCAGCTGAATGTACATACACACCGGCTTCATACTTGGTTATACGTTCAGTAACATGTAAAAAACAACTAGAGATCAAAGAAGAGGGGAAGAGGAAGGAGGGGATAGGGTAAGGAGGGGGAAATTAGAAAGAAGGAAAGACGGGGGAAAGAAAGAAAAAGGATAAGAGGGGAAGGGGCAGAGAGGGGGGGCAGGCAGGAATATCGGGGGATGTCATGTACCTTGGTGACCAGTCGTCGGCTCACGGCGGGTCCTCCTCCACATGCCACCTCTCCCAGACCAGGTCATGGTCCTCCAACCTATCCCTGATCCTAAGGCCCCATACTCACGACCAAACATGTTTGCTGAAACTGGCCCGCGGACCAGTTTCAGCATACATGTTTGGTCGTGTGTAGTTACGAGCGTACAGAATTTCACCGTACATTTGCCCGCCGGGCCGTTTTTCAGCAGACATTTATTTCCAAACTTGTTTTAAAACCGTCCGCTCAAATCCTGTCCGAACGTACATGTTTGGTGGTGAGTACACAAAACCAACGTACAAAAACCCCGCGCATGCTCAGACTAAATGAGGCCACGGGAGCGCTCGTTCAGGTAAAACTCACGTTTCTTTGGGATATGGCACATTCGTCAATAGAAAGATTAATTCTAGCAATAGAACACTGAAGCAAAACACACAATAACCAATGCTTGATGCCGTCGTTTTATTCATTCTTCTCTTGCTATAACTAATCAGTTATTTAGCTCATGTTATTTCAACTGAGTTGTTCCATACTGAAAAGTGACATTTGTTAGCTGTGATGTAGTAAGATTTTTGCAAACTTTTATTGGCCCGACGTATCATATTTTTAGTGGTCCTCCACATTTCAAATTTTTTGCTTTTAATGTTTAATGGTTATCTTTCCCACTTTCTTTAGGTGTTTATAGTTATGTCACCATTTAGAATATTTTAATAGGAAATAGTTTTGATTTAGCTTTTGTTTGTATATTTAACATGATTTTTTTGAAGGTTGTTTAAATTGTCTACCATGTTGGCACACCAAATGACCCCCCCCCCCCCACATGAGTTAGTGAATAGTTTAGATTAAACATTTTATTTGTTTGTAATGTTTGATGCCTAAAATAATACCCACAGTATTACAAACAATAGGCACGTTTTTCAAATCAACAAAAAGGCTTTTATTTGAGCAAATTATAAAAAGGATCAAAAACAGAATGGCAGCACTTGAACAGCTAGCAACATACATGCAAACTTGCATTTCAAACATGGTGAAGGATAAACTAGCCAACCTCAGGAAGCACACAAAATAAAATCTGAAGCAGCAGCACATAACCAAAGGAACCCAAGCTGTGGTAGTCCAAACAAGATGCCATTTGTGGGGGATCAAATGGAAGGCAGGGCATCAACGTCTCCTCTTCCTTGCAACCTTCCTTCCAGGCTGCCTTCCAGCGGGTCTTCCCTGGGCCCTTGCAGGTGGGGATGATGTGGCAGCAGGAGTATGATGTTCAGCAAGCCGGGCCGGGTCACATAGCCCAGTGTCTGGGGTCAGCAGCTCCCTCTGCATCCACCAAAGGGCCTGGTTGATGATGCCCTTGGCCAATTGCCTCTGCTCCTCCGTGCCTTTATTGAGGTCATGTGCCACGGAGGCACTGTAGGCCTCAGTGGGGTTGAGGGGGGCCCTCATGATGGCACTCGCCTCCTGAATCATTTTCAGGCTGGCTTCCTCCACTGCCCCCAATTTCTTCTTACGGCCTGGTGGCCTAATATAAAGGGGAGGAGCCTGGCTGGTGGTGCTTGTCCTGGGGAGCTGCTGAACGCCACTGGGCCCGGCCTCCTCCTGGCTGCCACTGACCCCTTCGTCCTGGCTGACAGTGAGGAGAGGATCTGCCACCTCCTGGCTGGTCTCTTCTTCCTGTGTAAAAAAAAGGGACATGTTGTAATATATTTAGGAATATACTCACTCACATTTTCATGCTTGAATCTTATTTTTTGCCTTGAATTTAAACTTGAAAACAGACTCACCCTCTGACCCCTGCAGTTGTCATCCCTGACACCTATTTGTTTGCCCACGATTTTAGATTTTTACTTCCCAGCTTGTATTTTATTAACCAATATCAAGTCAAGAATCAAACAATAATTAAGATTATTACATAACTAGTTATGAAACTACTATACCTCATCATCGTAGAGGCGCAGATCTGCCTCTCTGTCAGCCAGGCCCTCTTCATCCGACTCTGCAGGGCTGTGGTGATCTGGGGAAGTCCCGCTGGGAGGTAGCGTGGAGGAAAGGTTGGGATTCAGACTTGACATTGATGCCCTGCCTTCCAGTTGATCCCGCAAAAATGACATCTGGTTGTAATACCACAGCTTGGGTTCCTTTGGTGGTCTTGCTGCTGCTCCAGATCTTAGCTGCTTTTGGTGAGCTTTGTACGCTCTCCTATATGTGCCCCTGAGGTTGGCAAGTTTATCCTTCACCATGTTGGCACTGCATTCTGGCACCCATGTCCTCATGTATGCTGCTAGCTGTTCAAGTGCTGCCGCTCGTACGTCCTTGTTATGATAATGGTCCTGCTTTGAATCCCACAGGATGGGCATTTCCCTGAATTTATCCAGCAAATGCTGGATAATGTCTTGGCTCTGCAGGAGATCCATTGGGAAATTAGGATTTACTCTTTTTTTTTCTAGATTGAAAAAATAAAAAGAAACCAAAAACACAATTAAAAAAAGCCTCAGCATTTACATTGATAGAATATGTTGTTTAAAAAGTAGTACCTATATAGAAATACAAACACAGTGTCTCTTGTTTAGAAAATGCTGGCCAGCTCTGCCCCATTGGTTGGTTTTAGATAACATTTTTTTTATACATGCCGCCCCTTTGGTTACATTGCAGGAAATAATATAAATCTACAACCATACACAATTATTACAAATGACAGCATTCATCAAGCCACTATTGCATGTGTAGATATCCTGCCCCTCAGCATTGATTACATGAAAGAAACTTCCTAATGACCTCTGTCCAACCAACACAGAACAATACTTGGCCTGATCTGAATACACCCTACATAATTGATAATGAGTCACAGCATTTTTGATCTCTCTATTTTGTGATGTCTACAAAAGCATTTGGGTATGAAAATCACATTCTGGTATCCAAGAGACATAATAGCTTAATAAAACTGTGCAACCAACAGACCAAACCCCCATCCCATTGCTCTACATTTTAGAGCCCGCTGCTGATCCCATGTTTAAATTTCTTACCTGCCTCTCTCACAATCCTCGTTTCTTCCGCTCGCTGAATTAACACGTAACCTACGTAATCACGTCAAGCGCCTTTTATACACTCCGCGTATGTATGAAACGCCGCCCTCGTCACCTTTGCCATGCCCCTAATCAATTGAAAAAGTAAATATGGCGTTAACTGTGTAGGTTCTGGAATCGCGCGAATATTCTCCGCGTAACGTACGTCAATACGTTGTTGGCATTCGCGACACTCCGCATATGCAATAATCCCCGCCCTCATCTCCGCCCCTGACGGGACATTTCCTCGTTTCCACGCCCCTAATCTCTGTGGGAAGGAAAGATGGCGATGTCACACGAGCGGGCACGGAGCTCTCATGGCGCAAGTGAAGGGACAGAGGCTGGACCGTCCCGATCCAGGCCTAAAAGATATAAAGCCACTAATATGGCGTTCGAAGAAATGGTGGAGTTGGTTTACATCATGAGGAGGAAGGATTATGATGGTGAATGTGGGCCCTACAAAACACCGAACCGTAGGAAGTCACACATAATGGACAAGGTGGCAAGGAGAATGAGGAGAATGTTTGGTGTCACCAGGTCAAAGGAGCAACTACGGAAGCGTTGGTCCGATTTAAAATTGAGGGAGCCACATCACATGAAGAAGATACTAAAAATTCTGCGTAAAAGTAAGTCCATATTATTTAAGGGGGGGGGGGGAAATGTCTGCAATAATGTGTTGACATGTATTTTTTCACATCTGCCTCCTTGGCCTGCTTGTACTTTTGAACACGTGTAGATACTGTATTGTGTTTATGTCAAATAACAACCTTAAACAAATTTTGTGAAATAGTAAACACGCGTAATATGACATTGTTTAGCAAAAATGTGACGTTACTCCAGGAACAACACACCTGGACATGGCTGACTGGCCCCAAACTTGGTTTTCCAACATTGTTGACTAGCAAAATCACAGAAATTAAATTGAGTGAATGTGACAGGCAAACAAGATTCATTCTCCAAAATGCCAATAAAGCTGATGTTTTAACATCTTGAAATGCAAAGCACCTGTGTCTCAAAAATCTAAGTATATTTATTTGGAGGGTCGACGAGAATTAATGTTTTGGGGTGACATCCATTTGTGTCACTTCTTTGCAAAAAAGGGGCAGGATCAGAGCTTGGCCTAGAACTACGCCAAAAATGGAGGATTGCTGAAAGAATAAACAACCAAAAATCATCATAAATGTATCGTCTATGCAATGTGTGCGATTTATGATATCCAATATCTGTGTGCTGATGAGTATACCTTTTGTTTTTTATTATTTCTTATAGGGGAAAGAAGACGCCAGCAATTGGAGGAGGCAGAGAGGGCCAGACACCCGGAAAATCAAACACCTCCACATGTTGAGCAGGAGGAGGCTGGGGAAGGAAGAGAGGAGGATGTGGAAGGAGAAGAGGATGTGGAAGGAGAAGAGGATGTGGAAGGAGAAGAGGATGTGGAAGGAGAAGAGGATGTGGAAGGAGAAGAGGAAGGAAGAAAGGAGGAAGGAAGAGAGGAGGAAGAAGTTATTTTGGACTTAGAATTTATATCAGATGAAGGGCAAGTGGCGGAAGAACAATTTGGCGAATTGCAAGAAGGTGGATTGATGGATGAAGGAGGAGTCGAAGATGATGGGGAGGTGGTGGAAGAAGGAGGAGTGATAGAAGATGAAGAAATTGGGGATGTGGAAATTATCAGGCCATCAGGTCAGTGTCACCCCTATATTAATAGGGCCAAACATATGCAGATAGGCTGGAAATTATTTACATATTTTGAATGCCAATTTGTTTCTTTTTAGGGGATCAAGATGGAGTAGCACATTTTTCACGTGCAAGTGCTTCTATCATTATACAGCAACTAATGGAGTGCAGCACGGAAATGGACATTATGCAGGAAAGGATGCTAGTCATGGAGCAGAATGTGCGAAATGTCATTTCAGAGTGTAGCACGGAAATGGAGAACATGCGACAAAGGATGCTAGTCATCAACCAAAATTACAAAAATATCATGGACATGATGGGCCGTGTCAAAGACTGAACCACAGAAGCCCATCCCCCGCCCATCCCCCGCCCACAAAACCCTTTTTAATTTTTGTACTTTATAATACGCCAAAATTTCTAAATGCACACACAGTGTGCCAATATGTGCTAGCTGCCATCACAGACTATCTATTGTCTGTGCTGTGTGGGTACAAACCCCTCCTCGATCCTCAAGTAGTTGAGAGGAAGGGTTTGCTCCCACAAAACACAGACATTGATCACCCATGATGTCAGATAGCACATGTGGCCATTTGTCTGTTTAACCAATGACATTTGGCGAGTTTGCACTGAATGTGTGCATTTAGAAATTTTGGCGTGTTCCAGTGTGAAAGCACACCATCCATATGACTGACTGCTGTTATTTTTTTTAATTTTTGTTTGGTGTTGATCTTTTTTGGTTTGTAAATGTTTCCAGTTTCAGATCACAAAACGAACAATAAATCTCACCTAAAGAAAGAAGTTAACTAATTTTGGTAAAAAATTCAAAAATTTTTGTGTTGTGTTAAAATCTTGTTGAAAAAATTAGACACAAACAAATGACAAGCCCAAAAATTCTTGCGTATAGTTTCAGTGAAATTATTCTTACATTGTGTTTCGATCATTATTATTGATAATCACTGTCAATAAAGACAAAAAAATAAATAATTAAAAGCCAATATTTTGTCTCAAGAATTTGCAGGAAATGTTTTCTGCCTAAAAATACACATTTCTTGTTAAAAAATGAATAAACTAAAAAAAAAAATATGAGACATCAAAAGCAGAAAAATGAGTGGCTTCTTATTTCTAGACTGAATACCCAGTTTGTAGATGAGTGAATAATGTGCAAATGTGGTTAGTTAATACATCTGAGTAAGTAAATTTGGCACTAGAAGTGCACGATTTTTGGAGATAACCTGGAAGACAGAAAAATAGAGAAAAAGCAGTAATGACAAACAACTGTATAAAGTCCAATGGTCTAATTATTTATTAGTTGTGAGAATATTCCTTTCTTTGGGGGCCGAATTAGAAAGAAATATGATCTGGCATAGCAATGGCCCCCCGACCCATGAAGTACTCAACATATTTGTCGCGTACCTCACGAGCAGATTGGGGGGCCAAGCCAGCGCGACCAGTGTCCAGGCCAGGAATGTTCTCTGAGGGTAGTCCTGCCTCAGAGCCCATGGAGGCTAGGTACGTCTGGGAGTGCCTGCGTAGAAAATTGTGCAAAATGCAGCAGGCAAATATAATGGTGTTCAATTTATATTCCGCCAAATGTATCGATGTCAGGAACAGGCGGAACCGGTTGCTGAGGATCCCAAAGGCATTCTCGACTACCCTCCGAGCCCTGGACAACCGAAAATTAAACACACTCCTCTCTAAGGTGAGGGTCCTCTGGGGAAAAGGCCGCATTAGGTGAGGTCCAAGGCCGAAAGCCTCGTCCGCTAGGAACACAAACGGAAGTCCTTCCACATTATCTTCATCTGGTGGCAATGCCAGACCACCAGTTTGGAGACGATCATAGAAATCAGTCCGTGCGAACACTCCCCCATCTGACATCCGGCCGTTCTTCCCCACGTCCACATATAGAAACTCATACTGTGCCGACACCACCGCCATCAACACGATACTATGATAACCCTTGTAATTATAATAGTAGGACCCCGAGTGGGGTGGGGGCACAATGCGGACGTGTTTCCCATCTATTGCTCCACCGCAGTTAGGAAAATCCCACCGCTCGGCAAATTGGGAAGCCACAGACTGCCATTCCTGTGGTGTGGAGGGTAGCTGTGGGGACAAACAAAAAAAGAGATTTAGTACTTTGGCACATAAACATTGCAAACATAATCCTACAAGCATCCTTGTGCAACTTTACATTTTTAAAATAGCATTTGCAAATAATGAAGGGAGAATTTCGGGGCACAAATATATAGGCCCACTTAATTAATAAGAGACTCCACAGCCCTCTGATGGGGACAAAAACACTTTGAAGGGGGGGTGGGGGGTGTTAAAACTGTTTTTAGAAAAAAAAAAAAAAAAGTGGCATGGTGGGGGTTGGCCCGAAGATAGCATGCTGGACAGGTTAATATTGGGTAAGATCAAAATATGCAGGTAGGCCAAAATAAAAAGAACATGTAAAAGCTGATATCAACATGCATAGTGAGAAAAGGGAACGTTAGTTAAACACACAGCATATCTGGGAATAAAATAAAAAGTTAGTTTGCCACATTATTAAAGACACATTGTGAGGTTAAAATGAGGAAACTTACCTTCATATACTCCTCGTGCATAACTTTAATGATGGCAGCACACGTGTCCGGTATGATGACCCCAAGCGCCTGCGGAGAGATGCCTGTCGAGAACTTGAGGTCCTGCAGGCTCCTCCCAGTCGCCAGGTACCGCAACGTGGCAATAAGCCTCTGCTCGGCCGTGATGGCTTGGCGCATCACAGTGTCCTGCCTCGTGATATAGGGGGACAGAAGATCCAGCAGACTGTTGAATACGGGGTCCGTCATGCGGAGAAAATTCCTATAGTCATTAGGATTATTCTCCTGGAGTTCCCTAAGCAGAGGCATATGTGAGAACTGGTCACGCTGGCGCAACCAATTCTTGGTCCAGAAACGCCTCCGCCCCCTGTTTCTGGCCAAAGTACTGGAATAATGAACATATCCAGCAGCCATCCCATAAACAGCACCAACTCGCGAAAATTGACGCTGCTGCTCCATCATGGCTTCAAACCGGCCGGCTGGTCAGTCAAGAACACACTCCAACAGAAAGCACAATCAAATCCAGCGGTACCTGCAAAGAACGCACGACACACAGATACGAACGCACAGTACGAATCTGCTAAGCAGAACGAACTGCACGCCTGTACCCGAATGCCAACTACGTACCCACAAGCACACGCACTGAACGAGAAAATACTACCTGCTAAAGCCTGGAGACCGAGAAGCGCGAATCAGCTCTAACCAAACCTTCACTAACACGAGCAAAGCCGTAACTAGCAAAAGCGGAACAGAGGGCGTCGCCATTGACTTTGGCCTTTCCCTTTATAGTGACGTCAAACGTGGATTACGTGCACGCGTTCAGGTCCGCAGGGAAATATCGTCCGCTGGTGTGTACAAGCCAGCGGGCCAAATGAAAAAACAGCCTTGTACGCCGGAAACAGCCCGTCGGACATTTCGAACGGACATGTTTGCTCGTGAGTACTCGGCCTAACTGTCATCTTTTCCATAAGCTCTACGTCCTTGACCCTAGCATAAAGGGCTTCTTGGTAAAAGTGAATCTTTATTGTCTTGACATACACTTTAAATTACGTACAAGCCAGAGGAGACAATTTGATGCTTTTGGAAACATTGGGTACTGCCATTCTTTTGGATGTTACGTGACAAATACTACCTACCTAAACATTGTTGTTGACAATTATTAAACGGCTATTGCTGGCAACAACACCATCCAAATCGGTGTGCCGCACCGATTCTCAAAGGTAGTTCCTGTACTCATAGGCGTGTGCACAGGGTGTGCCAGGTATGCCTAGGCACATCCTATTTATCCAAAAATGGCCCGATAAGAACGTGGGCTAAAACCCATAAGCTGATCGGTTACCATGCACAGCTGCACCAGATTCTAAATGCACCAGTTTTAGTAAATTTCCCCATCAATTTCTAATTTTTTAGGCCACAGTTTTGCATCAGAAAACATTACCTTGCTGTGATCATGTCCACTCAATAAGCTGTCCAGCATATGAGCACCAAAAAAATTTTTTTTTTGTTCCATACCTCCGCATTTAGGGCCAGATTCTCAAAGGGCTTACGACGGTGCAACGCCATTTGCGCCGTCGTAAGTCCTAATCTGGCCTGGCGTATCTATGCGACTGATTCTTAGAATCAGTTACGCATAGATATCCATTAGATCCGACAGGCGTAAGGCTCTTACGCTGTCAGATCTTCGATGCAATTTTTTTTCCCGCCGCTAGGTGTCGCCGACGTCGTTTTTCCCGTCGTCTATGCAAATTAGCTATTTACGCGAGATTCCCGAACGTACGCGCGGTCGACGCAGTGAATTTACGACGTTTCCGTAGCATTTGCGATGCATAAAGTTGCCCCTGCTATATAAGGGGCAACCAATGTTAAGTATGGCCGTCGTTCCCGCGCCAAAATTTAAAAATGTACGTCGTTTGCGTAAGTCGTCCGTGAATGGCGCTGGACGCCATTTACGTTAACGTCGAAACCAATGACGTCCTTGCGACGTCATTTAGCACTATGCACGTCGGAAAATTTTAGGGACGGCGCATGCGCAGTACGATTGGCTCGGGAACGCGCCTAATTTAAATGATCCACGCCCCCTACCTGGATCATTTGAATTAGGCAGGCTTGCGCCAGAGGATTTACGCTTCGCCGCCGCAACTTTACAGGCAAGTGCTTTGTGAATCAAGCACTTGCCCCGTAAAACTTGCGGCCGCGTAGCGTAAACGAGATACGTTACGCCTGCATAGTTTTACGCCAGGATACGAGAATCTGGCCGTAACTATTTGTAACTTTTTTTCTGTATTTTTCTATCCATTCTCCATGATCTGATCCTACAGTTCCCTACTAAGATTTTCTTTCCTTATCTCCCTATGTATGTAAAGAACCTCCTTGAGTCAACGGCTTCTCATGTTTTTGCCTGTTGTTCCTTGTTTTATCTCACTGGCAACCAGCCTCTCGAGATATTAATCTGTGATACTGGAGGTATATCCGCTTTGTTTCAAGAGAAAAGAAAACTAAAATCAATATTTCACATACATACCACTACAACAAAAATCTCTTATCTGGACCATTCTGCTGCAGAAAAAAAAAAAAGAAGTGATTATTAATAATCACCTATTAACCTGTCACGTCTTCAGTTGAGTACATTTTTTGGCTAAGTGGGCAAGGCAAGGCTTAAGAGCTTTTGTTGTCAAGACTAACAATGTCAGGGTTATATTTTAATCCTTGTGCAATAATTGTTTTTTGTGGGGTTTTTGTCAAATTATTTTGCTATCCATGTGTAGTTGCAATTTCAAAAGATAGTAAAATTTAGCAGTAGCTCAACAGTCTGTATATGGGGGCGAGCAAAAAGCCATCCTGTCCCTACCCAGTGGAGCAACATTAATAGAAATAAATGTATAAATATATAGCCGGATTCAGAAAGCACTTACGCCGACGTATCTTCTGATACGCCGCGTAAGTGCATTGATGCGCCGTCGTATCTATGCGCCTGATGCTTGAAATAAGATACGCCTGAATTTTGGCTCCATCCGACCAACGTAAGTCTCCTACGCCGTCGTATCTTGGGCGCATATTTACACTGGCCGCAAGGGGCTCTTCCATTGATTTACGTGTCGAATATGTAAATGACCAAGATACGCCGATTCACGAACGTACTTACGCCCGTCGCAGTAATCTACGCCATTTACGTAAGGCGTACGTCCGGCGTAAAGTTAAACCACCATATAGGAGGCGCAGCGCATGCAAAGGTATGGACGTCGGAACAGCCGTCGTATTTTACGTCGTTTACGTGAATGGGGCTGGGCGTAGGTTACGTTCACGTCGTAGGCATTGAGCCGTCGTATCTTAGAGAGTATATGCGACGTGATTCTGAGCATGCACGCGAATGCGCCGTTCGTTCGGCCCTTCATTTACATGGGGTCACGCTTAATTTTAATAGATCACGCCCACTACCTTCCTACTTTGAATTAGGCGGGCTTACGCCGGCGCAAGTTTGGGAGCGAGTGCTTTGTGAATACTGTTCTTGCCTCACTGATTTACGTCGGGCCATAGTGTATACATTTGTAAACATATAACATATTCTCAATATTCATAAAATGCCTAATACTTCACTACATACTTCATACAAAATAAAATAAACAGTAACAAATTCATGAAGTCCATGTGCTGTTATGTAGCAAAAAAAAAAAAAGTCCCAATCTGAATGGTGATAAATTTAAGAAAATCACAGGGCTCCACCCATGAACCTCCTAAATTTCTTGTGCTTCTGGTGATCACCCAACAGTACTCGACCCAAAACAAATCCAGCACATGGACTTTATGAATTTGGGATTATTACTATATTATATATTATACTATATTATATTATATATTATTTAATTTATTTGATATTTTATGAATTATTAAGCATTTTATGAATTTTGGGAATATGTTATATATTTACATATTTTGACACTATATTTATATATTTATAATTTTATTTGATTTGTTTATGAATATGAGGCACTTATATGCACTGTAAATGACAGCACAACACACTAAACCCCCATTTTTTTATTAGTTTTGTATTATTATGTGTAATACAGTGAATGCAGCTATCTGAGTTGTTAAGAATTGGTATACTTTGAGGCAGTGGCTGCCGGTTGTAAAAAAAAAATGGGGGCGGGCAAACAGTACCACCCCAACCCCACCCCCCTTTCGGTTGGGTGGGTCTGGTGCACTTACCCCATCTATGGTGGGCAACGCTTCTCCCCGGCTTCACTGGCAGCTTACCTTGCTTGGCGGCGGTGATGGCTTTCCCTTCCCCTGCTCTCCGCGGTAATTGTGGCTGGTTCCGTTTCTTCCCTCCTCAGCCGCCAATTGGGACTCTTCTCTTTTTGACCAATTGGAAAATGTCTCTCAGACCTGCTTCTGATTGGCCGGATTGAGAATCAGTGTTTCAAATAGCGAATATTCATTCACTGTTGTAACACCTGGGTGGGCTCCTGGCGCAATTCTCTGCGCCATCAAGCCCACCCTATTTTGAAACCTATAAGAGCCTCTGGCCCCTGTAAGGGGCCAGAGGCATGAATAGGGGGTGGCGGTGTTCTGTCAAAATAGTGGCCTTGGATAGAGCATGGGGGTGGCGGTCTGGCGCCCCTATTTGACGGGCCGCCACTGATTTGAGGGAGATTAACACTAAGTGCAGGAATATTCTTTTATACTTTCTGATAGAAATAATTGAACATCATTGTTCTTTATGAATCTAGCTCAAGAGGCATTATCCAGTAAACATCCATGAAGGATTTGAAAACATGGATGGGAAGAGCATTGGCCCTTTGATGTTGATATAGATGAGGAGATCTAAAGTAATGGTTAAATGCAACATCAAAAACGGCTAACATTTTTTCCCCAACTAAAATTATGTTTAAAGGGGAGGTTCACCCTAAAAACGACTTTCTCTTATTACACTGGCCCCCCACATTACAATACGATTATGCCTATTAGGTTTTTTTTGATGCTGTACATACCTTGGTACAGCTAATTCACCCGTGGCTTCCGGGTTGCGAGTCCCGCGGGAGTGGGCGTTCCTAACATGCTGGTGATTGACGTTTTGACAAAAAACGAGCTCCCCCCGTCGCGTAAGCTGCGTCACGATTGGCGAAAGGAGCCGAACGGCGAGTCGGCGCTATACTGCGCCTGCGCATCGCCGTTCGTCTGCTTTCGGAAATCGTGACGCGGCTTACGCGACGGGGGGGGGGAACTAGTTTTTTGTCAAAACGTCAATCACCAGCATGTTAGGAACGCCCACTCCCGCAGGACTCGCAACCCGGAAGCCACGGGTGAATTAGCTGTACCAAGGTATGTACAGCATAAAAAAAAACCTAATAGGCATAATCGTATTGTAATGTGGGGGGCCAGTGTAATAAGAGAAAGTCGTTTTTAGGGTGAACCTCCCCTTTAAAGGAAATTGTCCATTTTTGGTTAGAAAACACATTTAAAACATTTGGGTTTAAGTATCTAGATTTGTCTGAGGCCTCAGTTTCTCGGCAAAAACCAGCAAGAAACTTGCTGGGAGATATTTTTTTGCCGAGGAAACCGGTCGTGTGTACATTTTCGTGGAGGAAACTGTCGAGAAACTCGACGAGCCAAAAAGAGAGCATGTTCTCTATTTCCTTGACGGGAATGGAGAAACTTGGCTTGTCGAGCTTCTCGACGGCTTCACAAGGAACTCGACAAGGAACTCGATGTGTTTCACCCGTCGAGTTTCTCGGTCGTGTGTACAAGGCTTCACTGTGTTTTGACAGTGCTGTGGCAGATTTTTCACTTACTGTGGTTGGAGGACCAGGTAATGATAGCATTGACCAGGGTTCTCAAACTTGAATAAAGTTTTTTTGCGCTTTTATCCACATCTTTACTCTTAGGCCTCGTACACACGACCGTTTTCCTCGGAAAAATCCATCAAGAAAAATGCTGGCAGAGCATTTTTGCAGAGTAAGGCCTTGTACAAACGACCGTTTTCCTTGACAGAATCCATCAAGAAACTTGGTGGCATACCTTTTTTGCTGAGGAAAACGTTCGTGTGTGTGTTTTTCATCGAGAAAACTGTCGAGGAACTCGATGAGAAAAAAGAGAACAAGTTCTTTTTTTTCTGGTCGGGAATCTCAATTTTCTCATTGTGTTCCTCGTCGGGCTGGTTTTCGACGAGAAAAATGTTCGTGTGTATGCTTAGAAACCTGCACATGCTCAGAAGGGTGGTGCCAGTGGAATCAAACTTCCCCTTTATAGTGCCGTCGTATGTGTTGTACGTCACCGCGTTTGAGAACAACGAGATTTTGTCTTGACAGTGTGTACGCAAAGAAAGCTTGTCAAGTTTCTCGACAAGCCTAACAAGGAACTCATCGAGGAAAACAATGTTTCATTTACGACGAGTTCCTCGGTCGTGTGTACGAGGCCTAAAACGGTCGTGTGTATGTTTTTCGTCGAGAAAACTGTTGTGGATCTCGACGAGAAAAAATGCTCTCAATTTCCTCATCGTGTTTCTCGTCGGGCTGGTTTACGACGAGAAACGCGTTCGTGTGTATGCTTAGAAACCCGCACATGCTCAGAATAAAGTATGAGACGGGAGCGCACCTTCAGTAAAAGTAGCGTTCATAATGGAGATAGCACATTCGTTGTGCTGTAACAGGGATGACCCCACATCTTATTGACCCCACATCTCACTGTAAAGAGGACCTGTCATGCCATATTCCTATTACAAGGGATGTTTACATTCCTCGTAATTGGAATAAAAGCGATCGAATTTTTTTTCGTTTTTTGCAGAAAACTGTGTCAAACTAAAATAAATAAAAGTAAAATGAACAATAAAATATATACAGGCATAACCCACTTTTAAGTACACAATGGGACCAGAGCATGAATGTAAAACGAAAATGTACTTAAAGTGAAGCAATACCTGTAGGGTGTAGTGGGGTGTCAGGGGCTGTACTAGGGGTGTCAGTGGCTGTAGTGGGGGTGTCAATGGCACACTGGAACACGGCGTGCAACGCTCTCGGAGCTTCAGCTCCTTCTACTGCGGCTGCAAAATGTCTGTACAGTACTTGCGAGGCACTTTACATACACTCGTGGGTATGTCCGTACTCGCGAGTGTACATAAAGTGAGTGTACTTAAAGCGGGGTATGCCTGTATTTTTTTTTAAAGCGCCCCTGTCCCTGTGTGCTCGCATGCAGAAGCGAATGCATACGCAAGTCCCGCCCACATGTGAAAACGGTATTCAAACCACACATGTGAGGTATCTCTGCGAACGTTAGAGCGAGAGCAATAATTTTGGCCCTAGACCTTCTCTGTAACTAAAAACATATAACCAGTAAAAATATTTAAAGCGTCGCCTATGGAGATTTTTAAGTAGCGAAGTTTGGCGCCATTCCACGAGTGTGTGCAATTTTGAAGGGTGAAATGTTGGGTATCTATTTACTTCGGCGTAACTTCATCTTTCACATTATGCAAAAACATTGGGCTAACTTTACTGATTTTTTTTTTTTTTTTAATACGTTAGAAAAATTGCTGCACAAATACAGTGCGAGATAAAAAGTTGCAACGACCACCATTGTATTCTCTAAGGTCTTTGCTAAAAAAACATATATAATGTTTTGGGATTCCATGTAATTTTCTAGCAAATAAATGGTGATCTTTACATGTAGGAGAGAAATGTCAGAATTGGCTTGGGTGCTCCAGAACGCCTGATGGTGCTCCCTGCATGTTGGGCCTCTGTATGTGGCCACACTGTGTAAAAGTCTCACACATGTGGTATCGCCATACTCGGGAGGAATAGCAGAATGTGTTTTGGGGTGTAATTTGTGGTATGCATATGCTGCTAATATGAAAATTTTGTGGGAAAAAAAAATCTTGATTTTGCAAAGAATTGTGGGAAAAAATTACAACTTCAAAAAACTCACCATGCCTCTTTCTAAATACCTTGGAATGTCTTCTTTCCAAAAAGAGGTCATTTAGGGGGTATTTGTACTTTTCTGGCATGTTAGGGTCTCAAGAAATGAGCTAGGCCGTCAGTACTTCAGGTGTGATTAATTTTCAGATATTGGCACCATAGCTTGTGGACTCTATAACTTTCACAAAGACCAAATAATATACACCAATTTGTACTCATTTTTACCAAATTAATGTAGCAGTATAAATTTTGGCCAAAATGTATGAAGAAAAAATACTAATTTGCTAAATTGTATAACAGAAACGAAGAAAAATTCATTTTTTTATAGAATTGTCAGTCTTTTTTCTCTTATAGCGCAAAAAATAAAAAACCCAACGATGATTAAATACCACCAAAAGAAAGCTCTATATGTGTGAAAAAAGGACGAAAATTTCATTTGGGTAAAGTGTTGTATGACTGAGTAATTGTCATTCAAAATATGAGAGCACCGAAAGCTGAAAATTGGTTTGGTTATTAAGGGGGTTTAAGTGCCCAGTTGTCAAGTGGTTAAATGATTTTTTAAGATGTTCGTTATCATTTCTATTGATAACGAGGAATGAACAAATCCAATTTACCAGAGGTTTGGCAAATCCATAAAAAAAATTATCATTTGTTAATTCCACCGTGAACCTCATTGATGTCGGTGGGAGTAGAATTTTTTTATGAGCAATTGTAGCCACTGCTGGGCAAGCTATTGCCAAACAAATAGCACGGGAAGCTGGGCACTTCTGTGGGCAACCTATGCCAATGGTAAAAAAAATACAGTGTGTCATGACCTTTTATATGGCTTCAAATTCCACTTCCGGTGACGTCATTTCTGTGCGTTCCATGCTGGTTCCGGCTGACTTCCTGGTGGCCACAAGACAGATTGCGGTCCCTCTTGCCATATTTGTGGATGCCTGGAGAGCTACCCTTCACATCTATATACAGATGAGCCTTATTTTATTGTATATCTTGTAAGTGCATTACTTACTATGTAATTAAACTGTACCTAAATACTGCACTCAGGTGGCGCTTCCTGTGTTTTCCCCTTTTCATACCGCCTGGGTGGCTACAGGCTAAGTTCACCTTTTTTTTCTAAATTCCAGCCCTCCTATGCACCAATATAGCATTCTTGTACTTTTTTTGCAAAAATATCAAAACTTTCCATAAAATCTACAGACACGTACCTTACTCTCCTACAGCCATGATTCAAAACGTATATATTGCTTCTGTCTTACATTTTTACAGACTTTGGGGCAGATCCACAAAAGAATTACGCCGGCGTATCTATTGATACGCCGCGTAATTTTAAAGTTCCTGCGTCGTATCTTTGTTTTGTATCTACAAAACAAGATACGACTGCATCTGGGATCGATCCGACAGGCGTACGTCTTAGTACGCCGTCGGATCGTAGGTGCATTTTTCCGCCGCCCGCTAGGTGGCGTTTCCGTCGAATTCCACGTCGAGTATGCAAATTAGCTAGATACGGCGATCCACGAACGTACGCCCGGCCGGCACATTTTTTTACGTCGTTTGCGTTCGGCTTTTTCCGGCGTATAGTTAAAGCTGCTATATGGAGGCGTACTCAATGTTAAGTATGGCCGTCGTTCCCGCCTCGAATTTTGAATTTTTTACGTTGTTTGCATAAGTCGTTCGCGAATAGGGATTTTGGTAGAATGACGTCACCATCGTAAGCATTGGCTTGTTCCGGTTTAATTTTTGAGCATGCGCACTGGGATACCCCCACGGACGGCACATGCTCCATTAAAAAAAAAGTTGTTTACGTCGGGTCACGACGTATTTACATAAAACACGCCCCCATCACATCGATTTGAATTGCGCGCCCTTACGCCGCCAAAGATACACAACGCCGCCGTAACTTACGACGCGCATTCTTTGAGGATTCGGAAAAAAAAGTTACGGCGGCGTAGTGTATCTTAGATACGCTACGCCCGACGCAAATATGCGCCGAGGTACGTGGATCTGCCCCTTTAGGTTTTGACACAGAATGGAGTTGACCAGCTGACCTCATTAGCACACACCCTGCATCATCCACCCTCCCATTCCCAGCTGCACGTTTTTTTAATGAAATGCAGTAAATTAGTGATCACCCTTCTCACTAAATACACAATCAGATGGCATAGTGTTTGGCCATCTTTATACAAGTACATAGAAGGAAGTGGACGGAAACACTCAGCTGTTAAGCCCCTATCACATCTCTGCAAAGCGGGAACTCGCATTCCCATGCTTTATTTTATTTTTTTTAGCAAGTCGGGGAGGCGTTTTGGAGCATTTTCACTCATCACACATAGGGCAGCCCATCCACCTGAATGTGCTACCCTAAACGCGACAATCGCCCCAAAGAAGCTTCAGAACTTTTTTTAGAGAGAAGTTTGGTGTGTTTTTTACTGCGATTTTTGGTGCAGCGCATTTCTGAAATGCAAGGAAACGCACAGATGTGAATGGAGCTTCACTGTTCTTGTGTTAATTCACCAATTTCACTTTGCATTATAACCACTTGCCGACCAGGAACGTACCCGTATGTCGCTGGACTTCAAGTGGTTATACTGGGATGATGCCTGCGGTTGCAGGCATCACCCCAGTACCGTTTTTTAGAGCTGGTGGATCGGCTCTCTTGTAAAACCATTCTTTGCGCATAACTAGCCACTGGATTGCTTTTACAAGCAGCTGGAGCAGACCTTCTGTGGCTTTCTGGGGCTCTCCCACCGAGAGCCCCGAGCGACTAGCCGGGGTCCATCATTTTTGGACCTAGAACATTGAGGGTGCCTAACCACTTAAGGACCGCCTAACGACGATATACGTCGACAGAATGGCACCGCTGGGCACAATCACGTACCTGTACGTGATTGTATAAAGGCCAGCGGTGGGTCGCGGACCCGATCGCCGCTACAGTCCTGCGATCGGTCCCCGAAGCTGAAGAACGGGGAGAGCCACATGTAAACACGGCTTCCCCGTTCTTCACTGTGGCGCTGTCATCGATTGTGTGTTCCCTAATATATAATGCACAATCAATGACATCAGACCTACAGCCACACCCCCCTACAGTTGTAAACACACTTCAGGGAAACACATAGCCCCTTCAGCGCCCCCTTGTGGTTAACTCCCAAACTGCAATTGTCATTTTCACAATAAACAATGCATTTTAAATGCATTTTTTGCTGTGAAAATGACAATGGTCCCAAAAATGTGTCAAAATTGTCCGAAGTGTCCGCCATAATGTCGCAGTCATGAAAAAAATCGCTGATCGCCGACATTAGTAGTAAAAAAAAAAATGCAATAAAACTATCCCCTATTTTGTAAACGCTATAAATTTTGCGCAAACCAATCGATATACGCTTATTATGATTTTTTTACCAAAAATAGGTAGAAGAATACGTATCGGCCTAAACTGAGGGGAAAAAAATGTAAATATGTTTTTGGGGGATATTTATTATAGCAAAAAGTAAAAAATATTGCATTTTTTTCAAAATTTTCGCTCTATTTTTGTTTATAGCGCAAAAAATAAAAACCGCAGAGGTGATCAAATACCACCAAAAGAAAGCTCTATTTGTGGGAGAAAAAGGACGCCAATTTTGTTTGGGAGCCACGTCGCACGACCGCGCAATTTCCAGTTAAAGCGACGCAGTGCCGAATCGCAAAAAGGGGCCTGGTCTTTTACCTGCATTTTGGTCCGGGTCTTAAGTGGTTAACTAGTCACATTTTTGGTGAAATTTTCATGGAATCTTCTACGTTTCCTACATGTTGTTCCATGTATAGACATGCTTGGAGATTATTTCATTTTTCATCTTTAAAAAATAATACTTGTCAGAAAATCAAAGTCAAACTTTAACACCTAACCTACTATTCCAACATTATCCAGCTTGCAGAAGCAAACTAGTAGCCTGCATTTTTTAAATTTGAAAAATGATTGTATTACCTAGACAAATACACCTAGATCAATGAGTTTACCCTGGCAAATATGCACTACAAAGGGGACACACAATCTGAAATTGCACAAATATATCTTCCTTTTTAAAAGAGTTTAGTACGTTAAGGATTTTGTGAGACCCCCATTGCCCAATTGGCGACCTCTTCAGCACAGGGTCAAAACAAGGTCACCTGGTCAAGAGAGAAAGAGAAAGCAATGGTCTTTGTTCTACTTATCTCTCCTGTCCCTGGCTAACAAGACACACTTTGGAGAGGTTATGCCAGGAAAGGTGACTGCCAGTGATGGGATTTCAGGTCACTGTTAGGTCATAGGTTAATAGCCCGCCTTGTGACAGAACAAGATTCCAGGGGCAGATTAATGGTGCAAAAAATAAACTGTCTGTCCAGGTCTCTCTTGGCGCAAGTGAAGCCATGTTATGATACATCTCAAGAGCAGCCTAGGAATGAAGTGTTCCTAGATGTATTCCTGTACAGGTTTCTAGTAAGGAAAGTGGAGCCATCACAGATCAGTATATCTCATCTTAGCCGTGCCAGGAGATGGCGGGGGTGGCTTTCTTCCAGGGCGTTATCAAACAAACAGCTTTTGGCCTTCATATAAAGGGGAACAAGAGATGACTCAGGACAGAGTATAACATCCTTCCTGTTATATGTTCTTGGAATGCACCTCAACCTAAGTACAAAAAAAGGAGGCTGCGTTCAAACGAAATCCTCTTCACAGTTGTGGGAGGTGTAACACTCGCCATTAGCTGACTGTGGACAAGTGGGCATGATCCAATCACTGAAAGATCTTTGTTTATGGATAATCTTGCTATAAATATGCATACTTGGATTTACTGTATGTATAAAGGAGGGAGAGTCGAAGAGACGCCAAAAACTCTATCCAAAAGGGAACAATAGAAGTTGGCCAAATAAATTAAATCAAGCTGATCATTCGTTTTATTCTGAAGCCTCTGATTCTGGTGTTCTTAGATATGATGACCATGGCTGAAATTGCTTGCAGTGGGTGGCAATCATTTAGGGCCAGATTCACAAAAGAGATACGACGGCGTATCTACTGATACGCCGTCGTATCTCTGTTTCTAACTATGCGGCTGATTCATAGAATCAGTTACGCATAGCTAGTCCTAAGATCCGACAGGTGTAATGGACTTACACTGTCGGATCTTAGGATGCAGTACCGCGGCCGCCGCTGGGGGCATTTCTCGTTGTAATCCAGCGTCGGGTATGCAAATTAGCACTTACGGAGATCCACAAAGCTTTTTCCCTTCGTTAAGTCGCCGTAAGTGTTAGTTTGCCGTCGCAAAGATAGGGTACCTTTACAAAAGTGTAAAGGTACTCTACCATGCAAAAGTATACCCGCCGTTCCCGCGTCGGTTTTGAAATTTTTTCAAATCTTTTATTTTTCCCGCTGCAACTCTTTTTTACCCGTCGCGATTCACAAAACTCGGCGCAACGTAACTTCGCGCAAAGCACGTCGGGAAAATAGCGTCAGGAGCATGCGCAGTACGTCCGGCTCGGGAGCCCGCGTAATTTAAATGGGACGGATTTAAGTTACACCGCTGCAAATTTCCAGGTAAGTGCTTTGTGGATCGGGCACTAACTTGTGTAATTTGCGGCGGTGTAACTTAAATCAGAAAAGTTACGTTGCGCCCGCTGGCTTTGAGTCTTTAAGATGAATTAATAGTCTTCTGCTGGGATGCATAAATAAAGCATAATGATAAGGGCTTTAATGCATACTCTTCCTAAAACGAATGTTACTTCATTTGTGCTGAACACTGCCTTAGGACCGAATAGATTAGATTCTAGTCTTAAATGGGTGGTGATGTGGGCGGGTAGAAGTAGTTTCTCCTAGTGCAGGGGTCTTCAGACATTCTAAGCAAAGGGCCAGTTTACTGTCCTCCAGGATTTAGGGCGGCCAGGCTGTGGCCAGTGGGAGTAGAAAATGCCTTGGCGCCCCATCATTGGTGTCAATGAGAGGAATAGTGCCCCATTGTTGATATCAATGAAAAGAATAGTGCCCCATTGATGTGTCAGTAGAGGGAATTGGTCTCCATCATTGGTGCCAGTTGGTGGAATAGTGCCCCAAGGGCCAGATAATGGCAAGCAATGGGCCACATCTGGCTGCAGTTTAGAGACCACTGTCCTAGTAGGTTGTGCCCAATATTGGATCATTTTGTGATGAACCCTCTTGGGGTTTGGGCTGCTGCCTTTTTGGTACAGCCTTATGGTAATTTCCGCATGTAGACTTGGAAAAGTGTCCAATGAAATACGATGTTAATGGTAGATTAAAAGATGTTCATTGGAAGTGGCTCATCGGTTTTATTTCCATCGGTGTAAAAAAATAGAACATGTTTTAAATTTTTCCTATGGATAAAAAAACAATAGAAAAATCTGATCGTCTGTATGGAACTCCATCGGTCAAAAATCCACGCATGCTCAGAATAAAGTTGACGCATGCTTGGAAGCATCGAACTTCATTTTTATTCGGCTTGTCGTAGTGTTGTACGTCACCGCGTTTGGACATGATTGGATTTTTGACTGATGGTGTGTAGGCAAGACTGATGAAAGTCAGCTTCATCGGATATCCAACGAAAAAATCCATCGGATTAGATTCCATCAGATATCCGATCGAGTGTACAGGGCTTAAGTCTACATGGTGAAACTAATGTTGCGGCACTCTTTCTCCAATTCTTGTTACTTAACCAAAAGCCCAGGAATGTGATCTTTGTTGAAGTGGAGAATACATTTTAAGGTTCAAAATTGAGAACCAGCTCTCAAACATTTGTTGTCGGAAATTCCAACAGCAAATGTCCGATGGAACTTACACACGGTCGGAATATCCGATCAAAAGCTCACATCAAACATTTGTTGTCGGAAAATTTACAGCCGTGTGTACGCAGAATTAGAATGGACCCTTGGGTTGTAAATTACCATTTTTTTTTTTTTTACATATGCGTCACTGTAGCGCAAAGTATTCAGGTAAATAAAAGGCAGCAGATAGATGAATGTGATAATGTTCATCTCTTTTAAGCAATAAAAGAGGAATCAATGTGGTATGACAGTGGATGACCTTCACCTATTTATTATCTCCTAGATTTTACTGGAAGGATGGCCTTGAACTAAGACTATTTCAAAGATTATTAGAGAAATAACAGTGACTAATATTTTCCAGGATGACCCTTGCACCTTGCACCCGCAGCTTACGTGTTTAAGGAAATAACTACAAAGTTCTTCCTTACAGAAACCCTTCACAGAGAGCGGCGGCCATTGCTAATGCAAATGCTAGCTGTTGGCTTGGCTGTAGCTTCAATACTTTCAGGAGACATTGACCTGTATGTACATCAGGGGTCCTGACTTCACCAACTTTTGAAGTACAGGTTTTATTTGGTGCAGGTTTGATTTCAATTGGAGATGATAGTACTAAATTTGGTGAATAGCAGCCGATTGTCTTTTTTTTCCTCTTTGTGATACTAACCCATGGTATGGAAGATTTAAAATCTGCATGCCAGCATGTGTACTGATCGGTGCATTAGTGAACATGATAAGGATTTTGTGTTGTTTTTGGATAGTGGTGCCTGACTTGCCTGTCCCATGGTGACATGTAGAGTCTTTTGGCACTTTGCAGATGGTTTTCATCCCAACACTCAAACCACTGACAGCTTCCTAGCAATGGCACATTCCTCGGGCTTCACTTTGTGGAACAGGGGGAATAATTTATCACTGTGCCAGTGTGCCTGGAGACAGTTAGTCGGCAAACCAGTTCACAGTCACATACTACAATAATTGCAGCACATAGTACCACTGTATTCCACATTACTTCTGTAATCAGAGCTCGTATTACATGCATCGGTTTACTAAATCCTTACAGCAAGTTAAATTGGTCCCTTAAAACAAAAATGGCAGCCTTCTTCCTTTGCACTGTATTACCTGGTATTGCATGCTTCAAGTGATCAGAGCTGTTTTCAATGTTACCTACCTGAAGCGCTTTGTTGTAGTTATACTTTAAAAAAAAACAAAGATGGCAAACAAAAAATTGAAAACAAAAATGGCGACCACTCACATCAATGTATAACTAACAAAAGCAAGGAATGTGTCCATGGACTGGGAGGTACACAGAACAATACAAAACATTTCCCAGCACATTTACCTGCTAGTCAGTACATAAACCAAGTTAGCATTAAAACGGAGCTCCACCCAAAAATGGAGCTTACGCTTTTCGGAACACTCCCCCCCCTCCTGTGTCACATTTTGCAACTTTCAGGGGGCAGGGGGGTGCAGATACCTGTCTAAGACAGGTATTTGCTCCCACATCCGAGAATATGGTACTGCGGCAGCCCCCGCTGTCTTCTGGGAAACACACTGTTCCCAGGAGAGAGCGGGGACCAGTAACGGCGTGGCACAGACACTATTCTGTACTCCTACTCCTGGACCTTTCTGCTGCCTTTGATACAGTTGACCACCCCCTCCTTCTCAAAAAACTCCATGCCTTTGGTCTCCGTGACTGTACTATTCACTGGTTCTCTTCCTACTTATCCAACCGCACCTTTTGTGTTACTTACAATTCTACTTTCTCCTCTCCTCTTCCTTTCTCTGTTGGGGTCCCCCAAGGTTCTGTTATTGGACCTCTCCTATTTTAAATCTACACCTCCTCCCTGGGTCAGCTGATAGCCTCCCATGGCTTCCAATACCATCTCTACGCCGATGACACCTTAAGCCTAGGTTCACACTGCTGCAAATTCAAAATCGCGGTAAAATGCACGATTTTACCGCGATTTCGCGGCTGCGATTTTGCCGCGATTTCGGGCCGCAATTTAATGTAAATCGCGGCCCGAAATCGCAAAAAGTAGTACAGGAACTACTTTTTGAAATCGCAGATGCGGCGTCGCACTGATTAGGACAGTGCCATTGCCGACAATTGCCGCCGATTTGAGATGCGATTTGACATGTCAAATCGCATCTCAAATCGTACCCAGTGTGAACCAGGGCTGAATCTATTTATCTACCCCTCAGCTCACTCCCTCCGTCTCCTCACATATCACTAATTTTCTAACAGATATATCAGTTTGGATGTCCCACCACTTCCTTAAACTCAATCTATCCAAACCCGAACTTATCATTTTTCCTCCCCCGGTGCCCCTTCCCCTCATCTCTGTCAAAATCGATGGCACAACTATAAGCCCATACCCGCATGCCAAGGTCCTAGAGGCAGTCCTGGACTCTGAACTCTCCTTTAAGCCCCACATCCAATCACTGTCCAAATCTTGCCGCCTCAACCTCCGCAATAACTCCAAAATACCCCTGTTTCTAACCAATGACACAACAAAGCTCTTAATTCACTCCCTAGTCATCTCTGGCCTCGAATACTGAAACTCCCTTCTCATTGGCTTACTTCTACATAGTCTATCCCCCCTTCAATCCATCATGAATGCTGCTGCCAGACTCATCCACCTTACCAATCGCTCTGTGTCTGCTCTGTCAATCCCTCCATTGGCTTCCGCTCACCCAACAAATTAAATGTAGAATACTAACAACTACTTACAAAGCCATACACTACTCGGCCCCCAGCTACATCACTAGCCTAGTTTCAAAATACCAACCTAATCGTCTCTTCGTTCATCTCAAGACCTCCTGCTCTCTAGCTCCCTTGTCACCTCCTCCCATGCTTGCCTCCAGGACTTTTCCAGAGCCTCTCCAATCCTATGGAACTCCTTACCCCAATCTGTCTGAAGATCTCCTAGATCCCTGAAAACCCTCCTCTTCAGAAAAGCCTATCCTACCCACACCTTATAACTGTCTTTTCATTTTCTTCATCAGCTCATCCCCCACAGTTATTACCTTTTGTTTCACTTGACCCTCCCTCTTAGATTGTAAGCTCTAATGAGCAGGGCCCTCTGATTCCTCCTGTATTGAATTGTATTGTAACTGTACTGTCTGCCCTCATGTAAAGCGCTGCACAAACTGTTGGCGCTATATAAATCCTGTATAATAATAATAATAATAATAATTGGCTGACGAAAATAGGGTTCTCGGCATTGTGCTGATAAAAATAGTGATAGTGGGGTGCCTAAAAATAAAATTTTGCCACGGTTTTACCGCGCTTGTGGTGCGGTTTTAGTAGGTCATGTGACTCTAAAACTGGTGCCTTTTTGACGCGGGAGGTGCTTTTTTGTTGAATTTTGCAAGCAGCATTTTTAACACTGTAAGAGAAGCGCTTTTCAATTCATGATATTAATCATAAAGTTGAATATGATACAATCATTTATAGAAAATATATATATTTTCTAAAAACTTTTGGTTTTCGGCCAAGTACATCCTGAATTTTAGGTTTTGCCACCGGACTTTTCACTTCGATGCACCACTAGTTATAATATAGTTTTACTCCAACCAGCCCCCAATTCCTCCTCAAGTAATCATGTGTGAACACCATCCAGTGCACTTTACACCCAGTCTTCATGATGAAATCTTCCTGGGGACGGGTCCATTACAGACTGAACTGTGTATGTGTGTGGGGAAAGTCTTGGAATTATAGAAAGTAGAGCTACACGATTCTGGCCAAATAGAGAATCACAATTTTTTTGCTTAGAATGAAGATCACGATTCTCTCACGATTCTCACAAAAAAAAATGGGCTAACTTTACTGTTAGCAACCGCCATTTTATTTTCTAGGGTCTCTACTAAAAAATGATATAATGTTTGGGGGTTCTAAGTAATTTTCTAGCAAAAAAAATAATGATTTTAACTTGAAAAGAGCTGTCAGAAAAAGGTTTGGTGTTTAAGTGGTTAAACGTTCCTAAATTACATACAGAAGTTTATTCCTTTGATGTAAAAGTCAATGTGATACAATGTTTAGACTTAACTTTCCACTGATAAAGAATGTTTTCAAAACTTGGCAGGCTGCCCAGACTTGGCAGATTGCCCAGACTTTGACTTTTGGCTGAGAGCAGAGAGGAAATTCTTTTCATGTCAAAGATTGTGAAACCCTGTGTCAAGAATCGCAACGGGAAAAAGATCGCGATAACCATTCTTGACGCTAAATCGTACAGCTCTAATAGAAAGTATTATTCTCCTAATTATTCTTATTTTGAACTGTACTGGGCTACATATTTTTCATGCTGTAGTTCAGCTTTACCACTTGCCACCCACCGATGGTAGATTTAGGCCGGCTGGACAACGTACCTGTACATTGCCGCTGATCTGACGATATGGTTCCTGCTATCGAGATGGTTCCTGTAAGGACTGTGCAGGCGCAATCCTTGCCGACGGAAATCTCCGAACCTCGGCCGGCATCCAGGGCGACGTGGAATTTGAGGAAAGTGGCCAGTCGGCCTCACATCATCGCTTCGCTCGGACAGTTTTGCTCCGCTCGCTCGGCCACCTGGCTCTTTTTTTGACATCCTCCAATCCACGGGGATGTTAAGGAATGAGCCTGGATGCCGGCCGAGGTTCGGAGATTTCCGTCGGCAACGATTGCGCCTGCGCAGTCCTTACAGGAACCATCTCGATAGGGGAACCTTAGCGACAAGTCACTGCCTGTCTCTTGGGTTTGGGGCGTGACTGACCTGTGCTGTCAACAAGTTTGTCCGCAGGTTACGGCCAATGATTTTTGGCCATGAACCTGCTGATCGGCTGTAGGCAATCACAACACAGCTCTGTGTCTTGTTTTCAGACACAACTCCTGGCTGGTTCTTCTCTCCCTGAGCCCTTTTCATTCAGGGAGAGAAGGAAGCCAGATCTGTGTAAATAGAAGCAGCACATTTACACTTGCATAAGCACATTTAACCCTTTGATTGCCCTTTAGTTAACCCTTAATTGCCCTGTCACCTGTCAATACTACAGTGTACAGTATTTATTCACTGATCACTGTATTAGTGTAACTAGCAAGGCCAGATAGTGTCAGAGTTAGACAGTTAGTGCCCCTCCCAGCCAGGGCAGCTAGCACCAGATTCCCCGCCACACTATCGCAGTCACACTATAAGTCTCTGATCACCGCCATTACTAGTATAGTGTCTGAATGGATCAGTATTTTCATCACAATCAGAACTATACTAGTGTCCCCAGTTCTATGGTGTCCCCAAAGATGCAATTTGTTTTTTACAAAAGACATGTAGCAGAATACATTTTGGACGAAATGTATGAAGACATTTTTGATTTTATTGGATATGTTTTATAACAGAAATTAGAAAATATTGTTTTTTTTTCAACATTTTCAGTACACTTTCATTTATATGAAAACCTCAGTTGTGATCAAATACCACCAAAAGAAAGCTATATTTGTGTGATTTTTTTTAATATAAATTTAATTTGCGTACAGCCTTGAATGACCGCGCAATTGGCAGTTAGAGTAGTGTAGCGTTGAATTACAAAAAAATGCCCTGGTCATGAAGTGGTTAAAACCTTCCGGAGGTCAAGTTTTTAAAGATACAGAAAAACACCAGAAGCCTAGACTTTTTTATTGGCAGCTACAGACCTTCAGAGAGCATCAAATCCAACAAAGCAAAAATGGCATCTGCTCAATTTATAACTGCACAGGGCACACATGGGCACAGCAACACCCAGAACAATACATTTTTTTCTCTGCACTCTTTAGTCAGCACAATAACCAAGCCTACGCAGTTTAAGAAATGTAGACATACAGTGTACAGTAACTTGCAGATGTATGCAACAGAAACCTGTTTTCACGCCAAAAAAAGTGGAAATCTTCCAATGGAGGCACTAGTTCTGGGGGGGGGGGGGTCTCCAAGGGATCCCCTTAATTTGCAGGGATTTACTCTCACTTCCTGTTTGGCTATAGGACAGGAAGTCCCATTGTCAATCTTCAAAAATTGGACACAGATAGCGAAAAAAAATCTGTTGGGGTTATAACCCTCCCGTACCTATAGCAGCAGTGCAGGGCGGCTCTTGTCCTGGGATTAGTTTAGCCAGGGATGCCAGGGAAATGGCACAACCCCGATCTTGGCAAAAAGCTGTGGCCGTGGCACTTTTCCCATGTGATCGGCTGTGTCCAATCACAGTCGCTAATCGGCACTCCTCGCCTCACACTGACAAGAGTGTGAGGTGAGGAGAGCTGATCAGCGGCATTTCCTCGCAGGGAAGACTTGTACAGGTAATCAGGACACTAATTACAATGCAGCTCTAAAAATGCCCATCATTGATGCCACTCTGTGCCCATGAGTGACACCACTCTGTGCTCATCAGTGACACTAGTCTGTACCCATCAGTGACACCACATTGTGCCCATCAGTGACACCAGTCTGTGCCCATCAGTGAAGCCAATTAGTGCTGCCTTTCAGAGCCCAACACTACCTGCCCATCAATGCCACCTATCATTGCCCATCAGTGCCACCTATCAGTGCTGCATATCAGTGCCCTCCAGTGCCGCCTCATCAGTGCCCATAAGTACTGCCTCATCAGTGCACATCAGTGAAAGAGAAAAATTATTTATTTACAAAACTGACAAAAAAAAATGTTTCCATGTTTTATGTTTTTAGCAAAAAATAAAAAACACATCAGTGATTCAATACCACCAAAAGAAAGCTCTACCTGTGGGAAGAAAATGATAAAAAAAAATCATTTGGGTACAGTGTTGTATGACCGTGCAATTATCATTCAAAAAGCGCTGAAAGCTGAAACTTGGTCTGGGCAGGAAGGGGGTGAAAGTGTTCAGTATTGAGGTGGTTAAGTTGGCCATACACTAGTTTTTTTTTTTTTTTAACAGTAGAGTTTACACTAGTAGATTTTTAAACTAACATTCACACAATTGGTACATTTGACAGTTTAACGAATGTCGTTCAAAAGTGCTTCAGAATGTAATTTGCTTTTAACATTTGATTTTGAAATGAATGAACTTTACCAAACAAAATGAATGAACTTTATCGAACGAAAAACTTCATAGACTGTAGGGAATTAATTTGAGAACATTTTTCCATCCTATTCCTATGAATGTTCTTGTCATTGCGGTAAAAAATGAATGTCATTTGGACCCCACTAATGATTAGAGATCTGAACCAGCGTTACTAAAACAAAAACAATTTGAACAAAATTCTACTGGTGTGTAGGGCCAGCTTTACATACACACATACAAACTCTGGTGCCAAGCAACCTACAAGTGTTTTTTTTCAGTGTGGGAGGAAAACACATTATACTAAGCAGAACATATCACTTGCAGATAACATGTATGGTGGGATCTGAACTTAGGAGCCCAATCACAATGCTAACCACATAGCCACCATGCTTTGGATTGATATGGCAAACCATCTTATATATACCACCTTAAATGCAGATAAGGTGTGCATATAGTATAAGCCTGTAATATATCAAATTCCACCATTACAAACAAGTATTGTTTAGTGTATGGTAAAAGAGAAATCTTTCTTTTTCTTTTCTCTTTCTCTCTTTCTTTTCTCTTTCTCTTTTTCTTTTATCTTTCTCTCTTTCTTTCTCTTTTTCTTGCTTTTTCTCTCTCTCTTTCTTTCTTTTTCTTGCTTTTTCTCTCTCTCTCTCTCTTTCTTTCTTTTTTTTTCTCTATTTCTTTCTTTCTTTTCTCTTTCTTTCTCTCTTTTTCTTGCTTTTTTTTCCTCGCTCTTTCTTTCTTTCTTTCTTTCTCTCTTTCTTGCTTTTTCTCTTTTCTTCTCTCGCTTTCTCTCTCTGTCTCTCTCTCTCTCCTTTTATCTTTCTTTCTGTCACAATCTCACTTTCTTTCTCTCCCAATCTTTCTTTCTCTCTCTTTTTCTTTCTATCCCTCTTTCTCTCTCTCTCTCTCTCTCTCTCTCTTTCTTTCTTTCTTTCTTTCTTTCTTTCTTTCTTTCTTTCTCTCTCTTTTGACAGGTCCAAATGGCATGACAAATCACGCCCTATTGTCAGCAATGGAACTGTTCAAATTGGTGACTCTCTTCTGTCTTTCTTCTGTCTCTTTTTTTCTTTCTTGTTTTTTTTCTTTCTCTCTCTCTCTCTCTCTCTCTCTCTCTCTCTCTCTCTCTCTCTCTCTCTCTCTCACACATTCTTCTTTCTCTCACTGTCTTTCATTCTCTTTTTCTTTCTTCCCCTCTTTCTATTTCTCCTTCTCTCTTTCTTTCTTTCTTTCTTTCTTTCTTTCTTTCTTTCTTTCTCTCTCTCTCTCTCTCTCTCTCTCTCTCTTTTAACAAGTCCAAATGGCATGACAAACCACACCCTATCGTCAACAATGGACATGTTCAAATTGGTGACTCTTTCTGTCTCTTCTGTCTTTCTTCTGTCTCTTTTTCTCTTTCTTGTTTTTTTCTTTATTTCTTTCTCTCGCTCTCTCTCTTTTTCTTTCTCTCACATTCTCTTTCTTACTTTCTTTCTCTCACTGTCTTTCATTCTCTTTTTCTTTCTTTCCCTCTTTCTATTTCTATTTCTCTCTTTCTTTCTTTCTTTCTTTCTCTCTCTCTCTCTCTCAACAGGTCCAAATGGCATGACAAATCACACCCTATCGTCAACAATGGAACTGTTCAAATTGGTGACTATTTCTTTCTCTTCTGTCTTCTTCTGTCTCTTTTTCTCTTCCTTGCTTTTTCTCTTTCTTTCTCTTACTTTTTTTTCTCTCTCTTTCTCTTTTTCTCGCTCTCTCAGGTTTCTGCACAGATGTCAATGTAAATCGGGGGCCGAAATCGCAAAATGTAGTACAGAAACTACTTTAGGGCGGTGTCATTGACGTCAAATGCCGTCAATTTGACATGTCAAATCGCATGTCAAAACGCAGCAGTGTGAACCAGGGCTAAATGACCCTATTACTGACTAGGGATTAGTTAGAACAAACATTCTAAAATGTATAATATTGGTTATGAAGAATTGCCAGCATTCAGGAAAGTTTCTCCTCATCTGGCACCCAAAACTTTGCTTAGAAGAAGGATTTTGGAGCTGGCGTTTGACATCCCTCTGTGGCAGCAGTAAGCATTGGTGGTTTTCATTTTTTTTCTCTCCTCTGAATGGCCAGCTTAACTTTCACTTCCTCCCACACGAGTGTGTTTATCCTTCACTTTCTGTGGTCATAGTTGCATAGAACAGTATCGGCTTTATTTGATACAGACAGAAGTGGTTTGCCGTTGCACTGGTCCTAATACAAACATTGTAAGCTGCATGTTTATGCATTTGAAATAACATTACAGCCTCCATAGAAAAATAGCAGAGTGGGGCCGAGCCTGAAAAATATAGCAACAACAAGGATTTAGTTCAAGGTTAGGCTGGGGAACCCTTATCTGATCCATGCCTGTAATTTATCACATGGAAGCCATCATTAGTGTCAAGCTGTTTTATTACCCACTAACTTAACACTGAAAGCTGTTTTATTAAGAGTCAAGTGTGATGTCACTGATGGGAGTGATTTACTACACACAGGGGGCTTTGGTGGGAGTCTTGGGGAACTCAGGGAAGGCTGTCCAGTAAAGAGCAGGGCAAATCCTGATTGGTAGATGAGGAATATCACAGAGATGGTTAATATTTTACATTGAATATTCTCAGCCTTGTGCTTAAAATATAGCATCCTTATAGCATACTTCCCAACTTTCAGAGATGGGAACGAGGGACACCTCTTATCACCAGAATGTTTCAATCAGTTCACATCAGACCATCAGTACGTCATTTGCAAATGATGCATTTTCTTGGATTTTCAGACACCTACAATGGACTACTTTAAAATAACTTCCCAGTGAGATTGCTGTCTTCACATTCCTCAAATGCTGGTTGCCTGGCTGTCATGCTGACCCTCTGACTTCAGCGACATAAGTCACTGACAGAGAACAAGTACGCTGATAAGGATGTCTGTCTGATTTTTGTGATCACTATACTTGTGAGCAACAGCAGTCCCCGCATTTTACTGCTGCAGGTATAAAGTTTTCCGACCACATAGTCTTTGTTAGGTGCGCTGTTCATACCTATGCAGGTGCAACGATGTGCCCGCATTTTTGCATGATTTTGTGCATCATTTTTATGGCAGTCCATTCATTTGGCACAAGAGAAGGGTATTTTTATTTATTTATTTAATTATTACAGGTACTTTTATAGCGGCAGCAATTTACTCAGCGCTTCACATATATATTGTACTTTTACATCAGTCGCTGCCCTCAAGGCATGACCCTGGGGGAGATTCAGAAAGAGATACGACGGCGTATCTCCTGATACGCCGTTGTATATCTGAGATCCGACGGTCGGATCTATGCGACTGATTCATAAGAATCAGTTACGCATAGATCTCCCTTAGATCCGACAGGTGTAAGTGACTTACACCGTCGGATCTTAGGCTGCAATCTCCCGCCGGCCGCTAGGTGGCGCTTCGGTTTTTTACGCAACGAATATGCAAATTCCGATTTCCGCCGATTCAGAAACGAACGCCCGCCCGTCGCTTTTTTTTTACGTTGTTTGCGTTAGGCTTTTTCCGGCGTATACTTACCCCTGCTATATGCGGCGTATCCAATGTTAAGTATGGCCGTCGTTCCCGCACCGAGTTTTGAATTTTTACGTCGTTTGCGTAAGTCGGTCGCGAATACGGATGGACGTAATTTACGTTCACGCCGAAACCAATGACATCCTAGCGACATCATTGGGAGCAATGCACGCCGGGAAAATTCACGGACGGCGCATGCGCATTTAAATCGGCGCGGGGACGCGCCTGATTTAAATACTGCACTCCCCCTAGCCGCGGAATTTGAATTCCGCCGGGGGAGTTACGATCCGCCGGCGCAAGTTTCGAGGTAAGTGCTTTCTAAATACTGCACTAGCCTCTCAAATTTGCGCCGGCGGATCGTAAATCAGATAGATTACGCGGATAAAAAGATCCTCTAATCTATCTGAATCTAGCCCCCTTTCTTTAACCACTTAAGGACCGCCCGCTGTCATTATACATCGGCTGTTTGAAGAGGGATAATGTTGTTATGGCAGCAGCTAGCTGTCACAACCCCAGTATCCTCTTCTTCAGCAGGCAGTCCGCTTCGAGATAAAAGTGGTCTCTATCGTGGATTTGCCGCAAGATTACTTTTATTGGAGGTGGGACAGGGGCCCCCTCCCGCCGCGTCTGCTCCCTTCTGTGAAGATGGCCCCCACCCAGCTCCATACTATTGCAGGGCGGAAGCGATGTCAAAACTTCACTTCCGCCCATAGCTCTTAAAGAATTTTTTTTTTTTTTCAAACAACATTTTTTAAAAAATTTTATTGCATTTTAGTATAAATATGAGATCTGGGGTCTTTTTGACCCTATATCTCATATTTAAGAGGTCCTGTCATGCTTTTTTTCTATTATAAGGGATGTTTGCATTCCTTGTAATAGGAATAAAAGTGACACAATTATTTTTTTTTTTAACCCTGAGTCTGGCTCGGGGTGTAATTTCAGGACCAAAAGCGGTAACCCCGAGCCAGACTCGGGATCGCCTCGCAGTGTCCACAGGCAGAGTTTACTTACCTTGTCCCTGGATCCTGCGATGCCTCCCCGCTGTGCGATCGAGCTGTGTCCTCGCTCGATTTACAGTGCCGAGTGCCGCCGAGCTCCGTTCCCTGCGATGTTACGGCGCACGGGGAGGCGGAGATCGCCGCCAAATTTAAAAAAGTAAATAAACACATTACATATAGTATACTGTAATCTTACAGATTACAGTACTGTATGAAATAAATACCCCCCCCCCCCCCCTTGTCCCTAGTGGTCTGCCCAGTGTCCTACATGCACTTTTATATAATAAAAACTGTTCTTTCTGCCTGGAAACTGGGGATTGCCCATAGCAACCAAAAAGTGTCCCTTTATGTCAAAAGTGGTTTTAGAGCAGCTAAAAAACAGCGATAATAAATTAGAATCACTTGCAGAATTGAGCGATAGCGATTTGTGGGGAAATTCATCATATATAATATAATTATTATTATATTATTTGTTATAATTATTTATATTTATATACTATATTATAATTTATGATTTTGTGTTTTAAATTTTATTATACCCGGGATGTCTACTAGACTCTGGTTTGGACAGATTTAAGTGAGTTATTCCTAAGAATTGAAGGCCTACAATATAAAACGCCAAATTTCCATGCAAAATAATTGTACCGCTTTCAGCACCTAAAATCTGAAATAATCATACCGCCAGGGAGGTTAAAGAACAGTGTAAAAATAAAAGGTAAAATAAATACTAAAAATATATATATATAAATGCGTCCCGCCGAGCTCGTGTGCAGAAGCAAACGCAATCGTGAGTAGCGGCCGCATATGAAAACGGTGTTCAAACCACACATGTGAGGTATCGCCACGATCATTAGAGCGAGAGCAATAATTCTAGCCCTAGACCTCCTCTGTAACTCTAAACATGCAATCTGTAGAACTTTATAAATGTCGCCAATGGAGATTTTTAAGGGTAAAAGTTTGTCGCCATTCCACGAGCAGGCGGAACTTTTAAGCGTGACATGTTGGGTATCAATTTACTCGGTGTAACATTATCTTTCACAATATAAAAAAAATTGGGCTAACTGTTGTCTTTTTTTTTTTTTTTTAAAGTGTGCTTGTAAGACCGCTGTGCAAATACGATGTGACAAATAGTATTTTTTATTCTCTAGGGTGTTAAAAAAATTAAGTAATTTTCTAGCAAAAAAAAAATATTTTACCTTACCCTTACTTCCCCAAACAACAAGTTTGAAAAATAGGCCCGGTCCTTAAGTGGTTAAAATTACACTAAGGAAGAACATGATCTTCTCTGTAAAATCGCGCTGCACTAAAATGCATGGTACTTTGTTATCATGCTTTGGGCACACCACCACGTCTGCAAAAGGGGTGCTCATTTTTTGTGCTTTGCGGGGATGCATGCAAGTTTGCACACATTTCCACAACACACAAATGTGTACCTAGCCCAAAAGGCTTGTTGCATGTTTATAAATCTCTTGTGGGAGAATCACAGTGGCTGCTATTGCTCAACTTTTTTTGAAAATGTTAGAAATTTGTCTTTCATTCTGATCCCCTTGCTTCAGTATTTGATGCATCACTAACCCAGAACAGTTACACAAATAAGGTGATCTGACTTCATTGGATGCATGCTTAGGAGACTGTGGTTTTGTGAGGTTAGCAATGGCAGCCCACAAATTTCTCTTCATGGGAATCAAATGGCATTACTCATTTCATATAAGTTGAAAAGCTGTCATGTGATTTGTAATTGCCAACTTCGATACCATTCCCTTGCTGGTTGATTGAGAACAGGCATCAGTCATCACACTCCTTGGTGGACAGTATAGAACAAGGGTAGTGAATTAAAATTCAAGGAGGGTCCGGTCTCTAAAAAAAAATTACGGTCGAGGTCGGAATCACAATTAACGCCATTAACGATTGTACGCGTCTTTCTTCCCTTTTTTGGCGCAAGCCGCACACTCTTTGGTGCTTTTCTTAGGGTTTCTCCACACGCTCTGGTAATACTCTGTGAATGTAAATGTCCCCAATAGTGTTTCCCCTTACATCAAGTACCCCTACCAGAGTAATTCAATACATTGGGTGTCCCCATCAGAACACCCCCATAAATCAGTTGCCACCGTCAGGGTACTCCCATCAGTGTGCCTCCTTACATTATTACATCATTTGTCCCCATCAGAGTGTCCCCTTACAGTAGGTGCCATCATCAGAGTGCCCCTTTACATCAGGTGTCCCCATCCGAGTGTTCCTTTACATTAGGTGTGCCCATCAGAGTTCCCCCCCCCCCCCCAGACGGCCGGGAAGCCCAGGACTTCACATGACGCCCGCCCAGGATGGGAGATCCCTCCTGCGGACGTCATATGACTATGGCTGGGATGGAAAGTGGTTAAAGCGTTGCCTATGAAGATTTTTAAGTATCGTAGTTTATCACCATTCCACGAGCGTGCGCAATTTTTAAAGCATGACATATTAGGTATCTGTTTACTTGGCGTAACATTATCTTTTTTATACTTTACCAAAAAATTGGGTTATATACAATATATTGTTTGCTTGTTTTTTGCATTAAAATTCATTAAATTATTTTTTTTCCAGAAAAAAGTCTATTTAAAAAAACTGTTGCGCAAATACCATGTGACATAAAAAATTGCAATTCGCACCATTTTATTCTCTAGGGCCTCTGCTAAAAAATATATATTTTTAAATATGTGTGTGTGTATATATATATATATATATAATGTTTGGGAGTTCTAAGTAAAACTGTAGCAAAAAACTACTTTTTACATGTAAACCAAAAGTGTTAGAATAGGTCTGGTCTTCAAGCGGTTAAAATGATCCGCTTTTATTTATTCATACAAAAGCTTTATCTCAAAAGGAAAAAAAAACAGTTTTTTTGTAAAATCTTTATTTGTGAACGGCATAATAGTACATCACAACACATGTCAGGAGCGTTTTGCAGTAAACAATAAGCCATTCATTTTTCAACATAACATAAAAACAAAATAGACATTGAGAAACAATGATGTATATAGACACATCGAGACCCAGTATTCTAAATAGTGTCGCAAAGGCCCAGGGGCCGGGCAGCGAGCCGAAAGTGGAGACCTCCCCAGCGCATGAAACACAACCAAAAAATAAAAAAAGACTGGAAATTAAAGCGTGGGGGCGAAACATCTCAAGTCTCTCATCAGTTGATAAAATGGGTACTCGCTGAAGGGGGGGCAAGGACCGGAGAAAAAAAACCTGTTTGCAGTAACTGATTATAAAGTATGAGCTTGAGTTTGGCTTCAATTTGTTCATGTATTTAAATCTGTTATTACATTTAACACTACCCCCCCCCCCCCGACTATGCTGCTGTCTGCTGTGCCTCCTGTTCTCATTCATCCAGAGTTGTGTCTCACCAATCCTGGACCATGCCTGGTGGGCAGGGCCGGACTTACCATTGGCCTTGACTGGGCTCAAGCCCAGGGGCCCCACCCAATAGGGGGCCCCCTTAAAAAAAAAAAAAAAAAAAAAAAAATTTTTTTTTTTTTTTTTTTTTAGGGGTCCGGAGGTCCACAGGGGCCCGGAGGCCCCCAGGGCCCCGGACGGCAACCCCCCTTTTTTTATTTATTTTTTGTAAAAAAATGTTTTTTTTTATATATTTTTTATTTTTATATATATATTATATAATATATATATATATATATATATATATATATATATATATATATATATATATATATATATATATATATATATATATATATTTTATTATTATTATTAAAGGGCCCAGGGGTCTCCAGGGCCCCGGACGGCAACCCCCCTTTTTTTTATTTATTTTTTGTAAAAAAAAAAAAATTTTATATATTTATTTTTATATATTATATATATATATATATATATATATATATATATTTATTATTATTATTATTAAAGGGCCCAGGGGTCTCCAGGGCCCCTGGATGGCAACCCACCTTTTTTATTTTTTTATAAAAAAAATTACATTTTTTTTTTATATATATATATATTTTTTTTTTTTTATTAAAGGGCTCAGAGGTCCCCAGGGCCCCATGTGGCAACCCCCCCTTTTTTTATTTTATTTTTTTATTTTTGTTTATTTTTTATTAAATGGCCCAGAGGTTCCCAGGGGCCCAGAGGTCCCCAGGGCCCCCGGGTTTGGCAACCTCCCTTTTTTTATGTATTTTTTATAAATGTTTTGTTTTTTTTATTATTAAAGGGCCCAGAGGTTTATTTTTTCTTTTTATTAAAAGGCCCAGAGGTCCCCAGGGCCCCGGATGGCTACATATATTTATATATATTTGTTTTCTTCTTTATTTCTTCTTTTTTTTGTAAAGGCGCCCCCCGCTTCTCAATTTGCGGCAGCCCCCACGCTTCTCAATTTCAGGCGGCAGCACCCCCACCCCCCCTAGGTTCTCTGCTTCAGGGGGCCCATGCCTTAAGCTGTGCAAGGGGCCCCAAAATTCCTGATGGCGGCCCTGCGCATACCTCCCAACACGCACGGATTCTGCGGGACTTTCCCGCACAGACAGCTTCTTCCCACAGTCCCGAAAAAAGGGTTAATTTTCCCGCACTGCAAGAGGAGGCAGCACGGAAGCAGGAGGAACCGGAGTGGTGTGTGGAGGACTGTGGCTGCTGAAGGGAAGAAAGCCGACAGCCGGGCTAATGACAGTCTGTGGCCCCGGCTGTTGGCACAGGTGAGAGGCACTCCCCCCTCAACAACTGCAAAATCCCCCCCCGCTCAACAACTTTAATGCGCTCCCCCCCGCTCAACAACTTCAATTCGCCCCCCCCCCCCGCTCAACAACTTCGATCCCCCCCAATTCTCGGCTCCAGGGGGCCCCTTCAACACTCAAGCCCAGGGGCCCCCACCACCCTAAGTCCTGCCCTGCTGGTGGGGATCCATGGTTGTCACCCAGTTTGGACTTCAAACATGTGTTCCTCCCTTTATCACCATGACATGGTGGATTAGAAGTTTACAGAAGATTATACTGTTTGTTCTTTCAGTTCCGCTCACAGGAAGTGGCAAGGACACTGTATTTCTGGCAGGATCAACAGATATTTTCTGCAGTTGCTGAATATGTCTGAAGCTAGTGCAGCCGCCACAGCTAAGGTCTAATAAGCTGCAATATATTACAATGTCTTCTTAGATATCCTTTAGCAGTGATGGTGAACCTCGGTACCCCAGATGTTTTGGAACTACATTTCCCATGATGCTCAACTGCACTGCAGAGTGCATGAGCATCATGGGAAATGTAGTTCCAAAACATCTGGAGTGTCGAGGTTCGCCATCACTGGTTTATAGCAGTGGTCTCCAAACTACGGCCCGGGGGCCAGATGTGGCCCTTTGCTTGCTTTTACCCAGCCCTTGGGGCCATTATTCCCCCCCAATGACCCCAATGAAGGGGCCCAATGACACCCAATAATGAGGCACAATTTCTCCCAATGAGACCAACAATGTGGCTAAATTTTACCCAATAATGGGGCACTATTCCTCCTAATAAGAACAACAATGGGGCCCAATGACACCCAATAATGGGGCACGATGTCTCCCAATGAGACCAACAATGTGGCTCAATGACACCCAATAGTAGGGCACTTTTCCTCCCAATAAGACCAACAATGGAGCTCAATGACACCCAATAAAGGGGCACAATTCCTCCCAATGAGACCAACAATGGGGCCCAATGACATCCAATAAAGGGGCACAATTCCTCCCAATGAGACCAACAATGGGGCGCAAACACATCCAATAATGGGGCACAATTCCTCCCAATGAGACCAACAATGGGGCGCAATGAGACCCAATGATTGGGCACAATTACTTCCACTGATGTCAGGACTTTTTGTACTTCTGATGGTCACAGTCCGGCCCCCCTAAAGTCTGAAGGACAGTAAACCGGCCCTTTGTTTAGAAAGTTTGGAGACCCCTGGTCTATAGCATTGCTCCCCTGATGATAGTGGTTGCTGTGGGTAACTACATGTGTATTGCTCTGCTAAAATAACATTGTGATGTATAAACAGGAACCCCTTATCACTGCCCTTCAGCGACCTCGTTTTTATTTTTAATACTCTGGATGACAGATATATTTGCATGTCATCCTAAACCCTGAGCCCTGGAATCAGAAAAAGCCTGCATTTTTATAGATTTCATTATCAGAGGTTGTAATTTTTGCCGGTGTCGAACATAAAGGAGAGTCTGGGGCCAAAAGGACTTGTCTCTCTTGGATAAAGGGCCAGTAATGGTACATAAGTATTTCTTTCCTCTCGTCTCTTGCCAAAGCCTGACAGTCTTGGGGTCACTCCGGGGCCACTCACTGTATTTATTAGAAATGAAATTTCCCATTTAAAGTACTTTCTGGCTGGAACTCTCGCAGCACACTTAATGAATCTACATTTGGGATTTTGCTGGGCGATTAGAACAAATCTATTTGTTTAACATTTCATTGGCACGACCGTTCTCCCTTTTAGGTTAGAACTGAAATCAAGGGATAGGTTCAGTGGACGCTTTCGTTTATCAAAAAGTACCCATTCACAAGGGGGGTGAACAAAGTGTTCCTACAACTTTATTCTAAACAGTATACCTATGTGCATTTCAGTGAAAACAATTTAAGTTGCCAACACTGGATTGGATTATACACGATCACCCATAACTTTAAAACCACCCACCTAATATTGAGTCACCTAATATTTGCCATCAAAACAGCCCTGACCCAGCGAGGCATTGATGTCTTCAGTCGCAGATACTTTACAGTGATATTAAAGCTTTAGATTTTTTAACAATAAAACAATAAACATGTCATACTTACCTGCTCTGTGCAGTGGTTTTGCACTGAGTAGCCCTGATCCTCCTCTTCTCAGGTCCCCCCGCCAGCACTCCTTCAAGCCGACCCTCCCTCCTGCCAAGTGTCCCCAGAGCAAGCAGCTTGCTCTTTTAGCACTTAGGGCCCTTTCACACGGGGCAGATCAGTAATGATCCGCCTCCGTGTGTCCGTAAGCTCAGCGGGGATCACTCTGTAAATCCCAGCTGAGCCGTCGGATGACAGGGCAGTCTCCGCACACTGTGCAGGGACCGCCATGTCTTTTCTCCGCTCTCCCCTATGGGGGATTGAATGAACACTGACCGTGTGTCCGTGTTCATCCGATCCGATCCGCAGACAAAAGAAAAAACAGGGTTTTCTTCCGTCTGCAAAATCGGATGTTTGCGGAGGCGGATGATTACAGGTGTCAGTGGATGTTTATCCGCTGACACCCGCAATTACATAGGGACCAATGTATGTCCCTTTTTCACCCGCAAAAGGATGGATGAAAAAGCGGACATACAGTCCGCACGTCTGAAAGGGGCCTAAGAAAAAATCATTCCTGAGCTGCTGCTCGGCTTGTCCGTTCACACACAAAGCCGTGGCTTGGCCCTGCCCATCCCTCTCCTCATTGGCTTACTGGCTGTGATTGACAGCAAATGACTCCCTGTCAGGAACCATGAATCAGACGGAGACAGAAAATGCAGTAAAAATTACACCTTTTAATATAGTGGTACAAATAGTAAACGTAGTCAAAACATAGCCAGGGTAATCAAAGCGGGTACTCAGTGCAAGCCAGTAAATCAGGAAGCCAGAGATCAGCGTAGTCAGAGACAGCAAACAGGATCAGGAACCAGAAGGGACATCAGCCAGGCAATTCTTTAACCACTTCCAGCCCAAGGACGTCATATGATGTCCTGGAATTTCAGCAGGGATATCTGAATGATGCCTGCAGCTATAGGCTTCATTCAGATATCATTATTTTTTGCCAGCGATTCTGTGATCAGCAAGAATGATCATAGCAGCAGCTCCACCGCTTGATTGTTCTTACAGGCGACAGGAGGTGACTCCCCCCTCCCGCTGCCATCCGGTGCTTCTCTGGGCTCTCCCGTGCCATCGGTGACCCTAAGAAAGAATCATCCAGAGCCGGATGACGACCATAGAGATTTCTGGTAACCAGATGGTCACGAGTCATCTCTATGACCGTCGGAGGCCCCGATGTACATAAAGCCGCATTCAGCTGTCAGCATGAGATCGGTGAATTTTATTTCTCGATCTCATGCTTTCCAGCCTGGAGTAGAGATGTGGGGTCTTATTGACCCCTCATCTCTCCATAAAGAGGACCTGTCACGATAGATTCCTATTACAAGGGATGTTTGTATTCCTTGTAATAGGAATAAAAGTGATAAAAGAAAATGTAAAAAAAAGTGTAAAAAAATTAAGTAGAAAAAAAAAGTAAAAGCCCCTGTCCCCGGTAGCTCGCGCTCAGAAGCAAACACACACGTAAGTCCCGCCCACATATGTAAACGCCGTTAAAACCACACATGTGAGGTATCGCCGCATTCGTTAGAGCATGTGCAACAATTCTAGTACTAGACCTCCTCTGTAACTCTAAACTGGTAAACTGTAAAAAAAATTTAAGCGTCGACTATGGAGATTTTTAAGTACCGAAGTTTTACGCCATTCTATTAGTGTTTTAAAGTGTGACATGTTGGGTATCTATTTACTCGGCGTAACATCATCTTTCACATTATACAAAAAACTTTGGATAACTGTACTGTTTTGTTATTTTTAAATTCATGAAATGTTTTTTTTTTTCCAACAAAAGAGCTTTTGAAAAATCATTGCGCAAATACCGCGCGAGATAAAAAAATGCAATGACCGCCATTTTATTCAAGCGGCGCTTTGAGGGTTGTTTTAACCCTTTTTCAGGCTGCTAGCGGGGGTTAATATCGTCCTGCTATGGGCTGAAAACCTCCGCAAAAACGGAGGTAAAGCGCCGCTAAAAATAGTGGCGCTTTACCGCCGACGCTGCCAGCGCCCCAGTGTGAAAGGGGTCTAAGAAAGGCCTGGATACTTTCCTAAATGTACATAATATAACGGAGTACTAACATTTTATAGGTAAAGTTGATCCGGGGAAAATCCGATTGCCTCTCAGGGAGGAATTTCTTTCCCTGCTGTAGCAAATTGGATCTCATGCTCTGCTGGGGGGTTTTGCCTTCCTCTGGATCAACTGTGAGTATGGAATTCGAGATTTTCCTAGCTTGTGACGGAAAATATTAATTATATGAAGACAGGAGGCGAGTATCTTATGCATTATCTTTCTTTAATAATGCCCATAGCAGAAATACAGTAAACATTTATTGTAACTTAAAAAAATCAAAGAACTACCCTTCCCAGCAGTCCCTGGGCCAGTGTAGCCCCTCCCAGACCGTAGCCTATATAAGGGACTGTCTGAGGTAACCTATTCCTCTTTCTTCATGCGAATTAGTGTAAACAGGAACCGAAAGTCCAATTAGACATCTCCGCGGCTGCCGGGAACCTTCCGACCGGAACACAACATCCGAATCTGGAGGAAACGAAAGGACAAGGCCAACACGGACCAACTTCATCCGGACCAGCTTCATCCCAACGGGGACTATAGGAAACCAAAACCATTCGGAGCCGACCGGTCAGTTGTCCTCAGGAACGTGGACCAACGGATATAGTCAACGGCATCCCGACTCCGGATCTGGAACGCAGTAGGAACCTCCATCTGCGGTGAACTAAACCCATGGATCGAAACGGACAGCAATCCTAACGGGGATAGTGAAAACGAACTCCCGGGGCGTACCAGCCTCCGACTTGCAGGGTGCGTGGTTCATCAGTCTAGAACGAGAGAGAGACAACCTCGTGACAGGGTTGGGTTGGGAGGGAAGATACTCGCCTCCTGTCTTCATATAATTAATATTTTCCGTCACAAGCTAGGAAAATCTTGAATTATACATCAGACAGGAGGCTCATATCTTATGCAAGTTCAAAGCTATAACAATGCATATGACCAATAACAATCAAAATAATCCACGACACTGACATAGATATGTGTACCTCCTGTTCAAAGCGGGATTGGCGGAAAAGCGGTCGCTGACAACAGTCCGCCGCTATAGTAAGTCACAGAGGAAACCGGGAAGAGAGGATTAACGTAGGAAACGAGGAGTTGAAAGACTTGCGAAGATCGCAGCGAGGCTGTCAAGGACATATAAGTCTGTAGACAGCGGACCACATACAGTTGTGGATGTGCGGGGAAGAACGGGTAGAAAACCGATCGAAGTACCGTCTGGTCCAACGCACGACGGAAAAAGACTTGAGTCTCTGAGGAATGACGCCTGGATATGTCCAAAGCCCTGACGTCTGACCCACGATGATGGAAATCAGACACAAGAAGACAGTAAGCTCGAAAGACAGTAACCTCAAAACAGAGTGTCAACGTCCCCCATCCCGAGAACATGATCATGACCTTGGAAAAATCCCAAGTGTGCTGGTACATTGGGCGATTTAAACTTAACGCCTTCAAAATTGACACACCAACGGATCCAAAGAGTCCGCCCGATAATTGGCTATTACAGACCCTGGCGCTTGAACGGGGTCGACCCGTCGTTGATCACACCAAGTAACCCAGAGTCCCCAGGTAGATCGAGATGCCGATCTAGTCCCGGGGCCCAGTCCAAGGCAGGGAATCCCTAGCTGTTCCCGAAAGGTCGTAGTCTGCGACCGGAACCCCGATACTAACCATGTGAGGAGAGGTAGGACGTGCTTCGTGAGTAGAGGGTGCAGATCCCCGTTCGGACCAGCGAGGAGGTGGGAGGAATGAGGAAACAACCTGGGGAGTTCCACCGTCATCCTCAGAAGGAGGGGAAACCATGGTTGCGTCGGCCACCACGGAGTGAACCGCACGACTGATGCCCTCCGGCTCGATAAGTGAAGGAGGACCCTGAGGGTCACCGGGAACAGGGGAACGCGTAATGTGTCCCCTGTGACCACGTTTGGTGGAGGGCGTCCACATGGTGCGCCTCCGGATCCGGCCTCCGGTTGTAAGAGCGCGGAAACTGGTGGTTGATACAGGGAATGAACAGGTCCATAGAGAAGGATCCGCAAAGTGAGCGAGGATCAGGGACCCTGACCGGTGCGGTCGCCAATCGTTGGAATCGGTCAGGTAACGAGAATCCAATCTGCAACCCTATAGGGATAGTCTGTGGCATATCCCGCAATCGGGACGATGTTGCATTCCAGGCAGAAGTGCCCGAAGTCTTACTAGATCCGCTAGGATTCTGTATCAGGGGCCCACCAAGCGATCGACGTACCGGACTGCGGGTACGTTGTCCGAACGCAATAGCACACAGCAGATGGACGTGCGTGGCAACAGACTTCCGATGGCAAAAAAGGCCGTCAGGGGTGTACGTGTTGATGTGCAGCCGAGGGTTCTCTGCGGACCACGTCCTACCGGAGGACGAGGGACTGCACCGAGCACCCCAGCCGAGGCGGCTGGTATCCGACCCTATGACGAAATCCGGTGAGGAGTTGAAAATGTCTCGCCGTTCCGTTTGACGGCATGACGTAACCACTACCGTAGGTCCACCATGGCTTCACTTAGTTTGTATAGCGAAGCCCCTAGCGAAGATTTAGAGTCTCGAGTCTCTGGAGGGTTCGACAGTGAAGAGGGGCTGAAGAGTGGCCTGGATTGACACCGGGAACAGGCCGACTAAGCGAGTCAGTCCGCGTAAGGACACCCGCTGCTGCCCAGCATGATACTGATGTCTTTGCGGATGGCGGCTAATTGGGTATGGGTAGCCGAAGGATCGCTCGGTTGGTGTCCACCAAGAACCCCAAAAACTCTATCTCCTGAAATGGGGAGATAATAGGTGTTCGTGATCTATGAGGAGTCCCAGATCGCGAAGCGATCCGACCATCCAGGGGGCGTGTTCGCTCGCTAGGCGAGGGGAACCAGCCATTAGAAGTAGGTCGTTCAAGTAGATGTTCAACCTCACCCTTGTTCCACAGGGCAGTAAGTTGGTGAGATTTCTCAAGCTCCCACCGGACGAAAAACAGCCTTTCTTCTTCCTGATCGGGAAGATGTTGTTGAGGAAGTTCAAAGAGAGCGGGTCCATCTCTACTATCGGCTGTTTGGTCCAAGGTCTAGCAACCTGTTGTCCATTAGGACGGTGTTTAGGTTTGAAAAACCGAATGGGATGGTGAACCAGGTATACGCCTGGTAATATAACTCCATTTGTCCTACCGTCTTAAAGATATCATCAATTAGCGTGATCCCATTGTGCTAGGTCAACCGGCTTACAGAGGCGGTAGCCTGCTCACTAAGGCGTAGGGTTAGGTGATAGGTCCAGAGATCTAAGACCCAGTACTGTGAGGTCCCAAAAGGCCCTCTCTATTCCCTTCCTGGAATACTGAATGATTATGGGATCCACCTCTGGAGTGAGCACCACCGTATTTGGTAATGGAAGGGTGAGTATTCCACCCTCAACTTGTCCGGTTAGCGTACCGATCGATCTCCGGGTCCAGCATTCGATCTATTGGATCACCTCAGGTAGAGGTGCCCAGTCACCGGAGTGTGGGTGGCCAATCACCTCCTGATCGAAAAATGGTACTCCACAAGAGTCCAATAAGGTTTTACCCTGGGACCTAGGGTTGGCGTCGTCATGGAGCGTCATGTGCCCACTGCTCACATAATCATCATCATTATCATCATCATTTTCATCCTCAGACTCAAAGGTGTTAGCCGCCTCGTACTCCGCGGACGACTCTGGAAGAGTCCACGAGGAGTCTGGCTCAGTCCGTCTAGCGGATCGCTGCCTCTGCATGTGCATCTCCCCGAGGCTCGGGGGTCGATTGGACTCTGGGAAGGCAGTGGGTCGGCAGGCCCGGGAGGGTACTGCCTGGGGCATGTTATTTACTTCCCCTGCCGGGGAGTCCGTGGGTCGGCAGTCCTGGGAAGGTACTGCCTGGGGCATGTTATGTACTTCCCCTGCTGGGGAGTCAATGGGTCGGCAGTCCTGGGAGGGTACTGCCTGGGGCATGTTAATTACTTCCCCTGCCGGGGAGACGGAGGCCACATTAATGTGACGGCGCATACGGGACGCCATGCCCTACTCAGGGGCGTTATATCCTTGCCGGGAGATCCGGACATAGGGGTGCATGTGGGTTGGAACAACCGATGCCCTGGTAGTCTGGACGGACCTACCGACCAGTGCAGCACTGAGGTAGGTAGGGCCTTCCAGGGCTGCGTCCACCACTTCAGTGGCACCAATAGGGAGTAAAGGAGCTGTCGCCAGCCACAGGAGAAGAGTCAGCTGTCTGCCGACAGCACGGCCGTGCAGCACAGGAAGATACGGAAGTTATGTACTATAACTTGTATACAGGGGCGTAACTAGAAATCACAGGGCCCCATAGCAAAATGTTGTATGGGGCCCCCCAGAGCCGCCCTAGTGTCAATGCAGCGTGACCGGTTCCCCATACAGCGTGACCTGTGCCCCATGCAGCGTTGCCCGTGCCCAATACAGACTGCCCCCCCCCATCAGACCCCACTCCATCACAGATCCATCCCCATTACAGACCCCACTCCATCACAGATCCATCCCCATTACAGACCCCACTCCACCACAGATCCATCCCCATTACAGACCCCACTCCACCACAGATCCATCCCCATTACAGACCCCACTCCATCACAGATCCATCCCCATTACAGACCCCACTCCATCACAGATCCATCCCCATTACAGACCCCACTCCATCACAGATCCATCCCCATTACAGACCCCACTCCACCACAGATCCATCCCCATTACAGACCCCACTCCACCACAGATCCATCCCCATTACAGACCCCACTCCATCACAGATCCATCCCCATTACAGACCCCACTCCACCACAGATCCATCCCCATTACAGACCCCACTCCACCACAGATCCATCCCCATTACAGACCCCACTCCACCACAGATCCATCCCCATTACAGACCCCACTCCACCACAGATTCCCCCCCCCCCCCATCACAGATCCGCCCCCATTACAGACCCCACTTCACCACAGATCCCCCCTATCAGACCCCACTCCACCACAGATCCATCCCCATTACAGACCCCACTCCACCACAGATCCATCCCCATTACAGACCCCACTCCATCACAGATTCCCCCCCCCCCCCTCATCACAGATCCGCCCCCATTACAGACCCCACTTCACCACAGATCCCCCTATCAGACCCCACTCCATCACAGATCCATCCCCATTAAGACCCCACTCCACCACAGACCCCCACTCCACCACAGATCCATCCCCATTACAGACCCCACTCCATCACAGATCCATCCCCATTACAGACCCCACTCCATCACAGATCCATCCCCATTACAGACCCCACTCCACCACAGATCCATCCCCATTACAGACCCCACTCCACCACAGATCCATCCCCATTACAGACCCCACTCCACCACAGATCCATCCCCATTACAGACCCCACTTCACCACAGATCCATCCCCATTACAGACCCCACTCCATCACAGATTCCCCCCCCCCCCTCATCACAGATCCGCCCCCATTACAGACCCCACTTCACCACAGATCCCCCCTATCAGACCCCACTCCATCACAGATCCATCCCCATTACAGACCCCCACTCCACCACAGATCCATCCCCATTAAGACCCCACTCCACCACAGACCCCCACTCCACCACAGATCCATCCCCATTACAGACCCCACTCCACCACAGACCCCCACTCCACCACAGATCCCCCCCCCATCAGACCCCACTCCATCACAGATCCATCCCCATTACAGACCCCACTTCACCACAGATTTCCCCCCATCAGACCCCACTCCATCACAGATCCACCCCCATTACAGACCCCCACTCCATCACAGATCCATCCCCATTACAGACCCCCACTCCACCACAGACCCCCCCCCCATCAGACACTACTCCATCACAGATCCATCCCATCAGACCCCACTTCATCACAGACCCCCTCCCTCATCAGACCCCACTCCATCACAGATCCATCCCCGTTACAGACCCCACTCCATCACAGATCCATCCCCATTACAGACCCCACTCCACCACAGATCCATCCCCATTACAGACCCCACTCCACCACAGATCCATCCCCATTACAGACCCCACTCCACCACAGATTCCCCCCCCCATCACAGATCCGCCCCCATTACAGACCCCACTTCACCACAGATCCCCCCTATCAGACCCCACTCCATCACAGATCCATCCCCATTACAGACCCCACTCCACCACAGATTCCCCCCATCAGACCCCACTCCATCACAGACCCCCACTCCACCACAGATCCCCCCCCCCATCAGACACTACTCCATCACAGATCCACCCCCATTACGGACCCCACTCGACCACAGATCCCCCCCATAAGACCCCACTCCATCAAATATCCACCCCATTACAGACCCCGCTTTACCACAGCTTCCTCCCATCAGACCCCCCTTCACCACAGATCTTCCCCATCAGACCCCCCTTCACCACAGATCTTCCCCATTAGACCCCACTCCATTACAGATCCCCCTATCAGACCCCACTCCACCACAGATCCCACTCCATCTCAGACATCCCCCCCCATTACAGACTCCATCCATCACAGTCCTTTGCGGAGTCAGCCTGTCCCTTTCATTAACGCAGCATTCCCCCCTTCCTCCCCCTCTCCACACTGTCCTACCTTATTCACAGCCAGGAAGCACCGCATGGCAGGTCCAGACAAAGGGCGTGACTTTTCAAGTTAAAGGTTGCTGGGACTGCCCCATTGTCTCTAGCAACCAATCACCTGCTTTGTAACTTGACAAGTCACAAACTTTGCCCGGACCTGCAGCGCTGACAGGCAGGCTTGTGTGAAGCTATGAATAAGGTGTGGGGAGGGGGAGGAAGGGGGGAGTGATGCGATTATGTAAACAGGAGACCGGCCGCCGGCGTGACGTCACACGCAGGGGAATGAACCAACTCTCCTCCATGATGGGGGGGGGGGCGCGAGGAAAAGCACAGGACACTGAGGACAGAGGAAAGGGAGCCAGGAGCGCACTCGGCAGCCAGTGAGTCGGCGCCGGCGGCCTGCATGCCGGCGATGCTCTTATCCTTACCGGGCCCCCCTGATCCTCACTCAGCTGCGGGCCCCATAGCGCCCGCGTGGGTCGCTATGGCGGTAGTTCCGCCACTGCTTGTATAGTAATTTCTATAATTCATACAATTATTGTTATAATTTGTTTATTTATTTATATATATATATATGTATTTATTTATTCAATTATATATAAAGTATAGTTTAATAGTTTATATTTTAACATTTGTTTATTATATATATTTATATATTTATTTATTCAATCATATAGATTGTATAAATTATTTATTTAAAGACATTTATGTTCATTGATTTATTTATATTTATTTAATAAGTCAATAATTTATTCATTCGTATAATTATTTAAATTTATTATTTATTTACATGTATTAATATATTCATTATATGTAGAATAGACTACAGGGGAATAAATTCCCAGAACAAGAATTGATGTTAATGTACCTGAAGGTGAAGGAGTGACAGAAGCAGGGGAGGGGAGGAATTCCCCACCAGCTAGGTGTGAGTGACAGAAGTTAGATGAGGGGAGATATTCCCCACCACAAGGGGAGCTAGACGTGAGGCTCGGGGCCGTAGTCTCGCGAGACTACGGCCTAACGTGATTCGCATAGATCAGTGAGATCTACACAGAGTTCCAACCATACAGCCGCCCGCACCCTGGCGTGGCGGCGATGGGGAGAGACGGTCTAGCACACGGAGGATGGGGTCCCCAGGACAGGTCCGCAGCAATGGCGCCGTCGATTTGCGACAATAGCACGATTGATGCAGGGAGATCCTCACCGCCACGCCCCCCTCAGAGATGAGACGCTCTGAGGAGAAGGAGAAGAAGGGAGGTAGGAAAAAAGGCGCCGAGATGTTAAAATGGCGCCGTCCTACCTCCAGTCAGAAAACGAGCAGTGTGCAGAGCGCACCGGGGGGAAACAAAAGAAGCAAAGCAGCGGTATATTGTAAAATAAACAAATAAGAATCCCAATGACTGTAAGATGTACACATCAGAGGAAACCGCGTTCTCTACAAAACGGGTGGCACAGATAGCAAAGTGGGAAAAGCATACCGCAAAAACTAAACGTTTATCATTTTTAGAAATATCAGTTGTGCTTCATAAGACAGAAGGTTGATAGAACAACACACAGATGAAGGTCTGAGGGGATCAGAGGGTATATACAGATACAGGTGGAAGTTGAAGGGAATAGCGGAGGAGGGAAAAACCTCCGTAGCTGTAATAAAAGCCGGGGTGGGAGGGGGGGGGGGATCCCCAGCACCCTGTGGAAAGACAATGTGACATTAGGATCTACACAAATTAAAAAGGCTGCTGATAACCAAATAACAAGCAAGCCTACATAAAAATTATAAACATAGAGTAATGTACTTATCTGAGTTCTGGCTATGAGCAGAAAGAAAGAGAAATAGGTTACCTCAGACAGTCCCTTATATAGGCTACGGTCTGGGAGGGGCTACACTGGCCCAGGGACTGCTGGGAAGGGTAGTTCTTTGAATTTTTTAAGTTACAATAAATGTTTACTGTATTTCTGCTATGGGCATTATTAAAGAAAGATAATGCATAAGATATGAGCCTCCTGTCTGATGTATAATTGGGGATTGTTTTGATATTATTTTTTATTTATTTTGATGGTTGAACTAGATCAGGCGTCTCAAACTGGCGGCCCTCCAGCTGTTGCAAAACTACAAGTCCAATGAGGTATTGCAAGAATGACAGTTACCAGCATGACTCCCACAGGCAGAGGCATGATGGGACTTGTAGTTTTACAACATCTGGAGGGCCACCAGTTTGAGACCCTTGAACTAGATGGACTTGTGTCTTTTTTTTTTTTTTCAACCTGACTAACTAACTAACTACCCTTTAACCACTTGACCTCAAGAAAGTTTGACTCCCCTCATGACAAGAGCATGTTTTGCTATTCAGTAGTGCTTTAACTGGCAATTGAGCGGTCATGCAACACTGTTCACAAATTAGATTTATATCATTTATTTCACACAAATGGAGCTTTCTTTTGGTGGTATTTAATCACCGCTGGGTCTTGTTTTTTTTTATTTTTATTTTACTATTATTATTATTATTATATAAATGAAAAAAAAAGACAGAAACTTTTGAAAGAAAAAAAAACAATATTTTCTGCTTTCTGTTATGAAACAATTCCAATAAAAAAATCAAATTTCTTCATAAATTTAGGCCAAAATGTATTCTACTATATGATAATAACAATGGGTGATCTATAGAATGCGCCCTAAAAAGTCGCCCACCGTTGCGCCTATGGAGGAGTGGATGATGCCTAGCTGCTGTTTAGAAGATAATAAGTGAACAAAAAGAATGTAAGATGATGAAACTCTCTAAGGAGTGTCAACAAATTAAAACAGCGCTATCAAATAACTGTGCATATTTGACTATATAAAATACATTACTACAACCCATATGTAATGATATACAGTGATAATAAACAAAATATATCCAGTTTAAGAAATAAACACTAAACTGTGACTGTAATAATAAACACCCGTGATTGACTTAAACGTGAAGTGAACGCACTGAAAGTGCAAGAGACAGTCTTTAAAAAAAATTTAGAATGTGGCCAAACAAAGCAAAGTTCATGTGTATAAGGATCCTGCGATCTTCAAATTTTTTCAAAAACTTCCACCACACCCGACAGTGCTCAGTGATTCCTCCCCCATCAAATGGACATTCTACTATATGTCTGGTAAAGAAAAACCCCAATATATCCCAGGGTATATTTATTTATTTGTGTGAAAGTTATAGTGTCTACAAACTATAGCATGTACAGTATACTGGAGTTTACACAGCTATGAGACTATACTAGTAATGGAGGTGTCAGAGACTTATAGTGTGACTGTGATAGGGTGGCGAGCAATCAGGCATTATCAGATACTGGCAGTGAGGGTTAGTGACTGACACTGACGTCACTAGTGATACTCGTATAGTGATCAGTGATATTACTGTACATTGATACTGTACTATGGACAATGGCTGGGAAAGGGTTAACTTCTAGGGGCAATCAAGGGGGTTAACTGTGTGCCTAACACCTGTAATGTGTGCTAATTTTACTTACTAATCTGGCTGTTTTTTCTCCCTGCTTTTCAGGGAGAAGAAACAGACAAATCACTGTTCTCTGTGCACAGAACTCTGTGTATGATTGGAAACAGTCCATCAGCAGGTTTCAGCTGAAATTATTGGCTGAAATTTACTGCCAAACTCGTGCTGTGTCCCAATCACAGGACAGGTAGGCAAACCTGGAGGCAAGCCATGAATGGGCATGTATGTGACTGTGTCTGTAGTTACCGCCCACTTGCAGGATGTTTACTGTTAGCGGTTGGCAGGTTAAAGGGGTTGTAAACCCTTGTGGTTTTTCATCTCAATGCATTCTCTGTATTGAGGGGAAAAACCTTTTGTAGTGCACCAGAGCCCCCTTTTACTTACCTGAGCCCGATCGTTCCTGCGCCAAGAACTAGCACACCAGCTCCAGCCGGTGTCTCTGGTCTTGATTGGATAGATTGATTGCAGCGCAGCCATTAGCTCCCACTGCTGTCAATCAAATCCAATGACACTGGAGCTGGAGGGCAGAGCCAAGTCACGCTATCTGTGTCAATAGACGCAGCATGACACAGGGGCGTACCCGCACGGGTTCCTCCGGGGGAGAGCGCATCCCTGGCAGGGCTCTCGAAAAGAGGAGGAGCCAGGGGGCGCTGAGTGACCTCAGAAGAGGAGGATCAGGGCCCCTCTGTGCAAATCCAACTGCACAGAGGAGGTAAGTATGACATGTTTGTTTTTGTTTGTTTGTTTTTTAAACAAAAACAAACTTTTATATATCCTTTAATGAGAAGGTGAACAAAGGGGGTTCTTGGATCAGTTGAATACCTGCAAAGCAGAATATGTAAACTAATGACCTTCTCTTATTTGGTCTGCTTACTATGCAATTGAAAGCGTTTTGGTTACATCTGTTAAATAAAGAGAAATAACCCTCGTGAAAAATCGTGTGATCTGTGCACAAGGGAGAAGTAGAGATGAGAATTGGAGAAGATAAGAAGAAGGCTGCGCCCTTTGCAATCTATCAGAAATTAAGTAGGCAGTGCTGATACCAAAAGATATCAAAAGATACTGTGTTGCCGGAAGGTAGAAGCATGCTATATTTCTGGCTCAGCAACAATTATTTTTCTGTACTTGATGCATGATGTAAAAGTGATAAAAGAAATGAGGAAATGTGCATGTGTTAAAGAGATGTATTAAACATGCTTTTTTTTTTCTTTTATTATTTTGACGTATGCTTTACCAGACCCTGAGCAGGTGAGCTGTGCAGTCTGCATACACCTTTGTCCTTCAAAGTTTAATTTCCTGGTTTAACTAGAATTTACCTTTACGTTCTAATAATAGAAATCAGGGAAGTAAAGGTTTTGTTCTTAGAAACCATTCAGATTCATGAAGATTTTATGGTGCAGGTTAGAAAATGAATCAGAACTATGATTCCTTCAGAAATTTCTAGGGGTTCCTTGAGCTCCAGCTGATTGTCCTCCTATATGATGGTGCCTACATAGTTCCAGGGCCAGTGCCACTAGGCCAGCAGCATGGCACCAGTGATCATTTAAAGGGTCACTAAAGGAAAAAAAAAATGCTGAAATGACTGTTTACAGGGTATAGAGACATAAAAGTTAACTGATTCCTTTTAAAAATGATTACAAATAGATAAAAATCAATCCTATAATGTGCCTGCAGGTTAGTTTCACTTTTAAACTGGTTTCATGTTCCTGTGAACTAGAGAGACACACAGAACAAAAACAAACAAATCCAGGGCAATGTTTTGTTTTAAAAATGAATCTGATTGGTTCTGTTAAGTTTTAGACACACAGTAATGACAGCTTAGACCACCGTGAAAAGCTCCCAGTACTGTGGTTATAAGGAGCCAGACAAGCAGGAAGTGTGGAGATCAGAGCAGAATTACAGCAACTTCAAAGCAAAAACGAACACTGAGGACATGAAACCAGTACTGCAGTAAGGTAAAGGAAGCTATTTAGCTAAAAAAAAAAATCCTTTAGTGATCCTTTAAGCTGTCTTTAAAAAGGAAGTAAACCCTGATGGGTTTTACTTACTCCTTTGCCCCATGAACAGCCTGCAAATGTAAAGCATAATGGGCTAGTATGCATTGTATATCAGCCCATTATGTGACACTTAATCCAGCGATGTCCCAGCTGCAGGAAGCGTCCATCTTCTGTATTCTCTTCTTTTCGGGCTGCGGACTCTGGCACTGTGATTTCGCCAAAGCCACGTGACACCATGCATGCGCACGAGAGCCGCAATTCACAGCACAGGCTGGGGAGGAAACGGCACAGTTTAGTTTCTTTTCAGCACATGCGGCGTGAACATTTTCAGCAGACTACAAGTGACTACAAGTGAGATATTTCCACTACCTATAGGTAAGCCTTATTCTAGGCTTACCTATAGGTAGTAGTAGTCCAAAAGGGTTTTACAACCCCTTTAAGGCTGGCACTCTGACCACCACTATAAAGGTTGCGTTCTTCACTATGACCAGTGGGGGGGGGGCATTTTCCCCATTGATCCCATATGAAATACATTTTTTAAAGCTTCCTGGGGACCTGAATATTATTATAGGGGTTCCTCTGGGATAAAAAGGTTGAGAAAGGCTGGTCCAGCCTATCGTGTATTCTGAGTGAACGCTTATTTTGAGTCAACACAATTTTAGCGCCGATTTCCCAGAGCTCTAAGAATTTGGCACAGGCAGGGTAAGAATTGGGCACACGGCATGGGAGACTTTCACTGCTGATAAGGTAAGAATTAATTGATAGTTAAGCTGATAGTTTAAGGATTACGTGTTGAAGAAAAGTTAAAGCAGCTCTTTTCTTCACCAGTGTTTACAGAAAGCACTGCCAATTATGAATTGTTCAGCTCATAAACAACTCACCGGTGCAAAGTCACTGAACAAAATCTCTCTAAGGGCTCATGCACACTGCAGCTCAAAGAAGCAGCTCCTTCAGGCTTTTGAGCTTTTTTGAGCTCTTATTTTTTCTGACTGGAAACTCCCCTCCATGTTGGCAATGTGTCCATGCAAAGAAAAAAAAACACCAAACTCTTGTTTTTGAGAAGAGCTTTCGAGCAGAAAAGACGCCTAAGTGCTCAAGGGCACAGAAAGGTACGAAAGATCATGAAAAGCTCAAAGAAGCTTGAAAACACACAAATAAAATAGGGGAAGGTTTGCGAAAAAAACGCTTATGCTCAAAGAAACTCAAAAGAGCTCAAAACGTGCAAAAGAGGCCAAAAAAGTACCAGCCTCTTCAAGCTGTAATAAAAGCTCAAATGCCTAAAAGCAGATTTTTTTTTTTGAGCTGCAGTTTTCCCCCAGATCTTTTCTGCTGTTGGGCACTCTGATATTGCCTCTCAAAAAGCAAGGATAGGGTAAAGTCAGGATGTTATTTTGGGTCGGTGTTTAGCGAGAGTGGTGATCACTCTGTATTTTGTATTTCCCTCACTTTTCAGTACCAGTGAGGCCCCGTACACACGACCAGTTTCCTCGGCAGAATTCAGCTTCCGACCGAGTTTCTGGCTGAATTCTGCCGAGAAACCCGGCCGTGTGTACACTTTCGGCCGAGGAAGCCGACGAGGAGCTCGACGAGGAAATAGAGAACATGTTCTCTATTTCCTCGTTGTTCTATGGGAGCTCTCGGCCCGCCGAGCTCCTCGGCGGCTTCAGGGCTGAACTGGCCGAGGAACTCGATGTGTTTGGCGCGTCGAGTTCCTCGGCCGTGTGTACGGGGCCTGACAGTGATCTCATAGATAGAGTGAACCTCCCTTGTGAGGACACACACACTGGGAGGAGAAAAAAAATGTAACCTGCTGATGCCGTCCGATATTCAGCCCGTGTGCACGGCCCATTACTAAAAAAAAAGAAAGAAAATATGTTAGTTACCTGCTTTTTGCAATTGCTTTGAACAGAACAGCCTTGATCCTCCTCTTTTTGGGTCCCATCCTGGCTCCTCCCTCTGCTATGTGCCCCCATAGCAAACCACTTGCTCTGAGAGCACTTGTGCAGGCTTGCTCCCAAGCCCCGCTCTGTGTGTCTATTGACACACAAAGCGCGGATCGGTCCTGACCCCCACTCTCTCCTTACTGGCTGTGATTGACATTAGCAGAAGCCAATGGCTCCTGCTAATGTCTCTGAGCCAGGTAAGTGTAGGGGGTCTGGAGGGAATCTTAATCACAGAGGGTTTTTTCTTTAACCGCTTGCCGTCCAGACGCCGTCATTATACGGTGGCAGGTCGGGTCTTTTCTGCAAGCCGTCGAAGCTGTACATCGGCCCATTAAGCGGGGATAGCAGGCGCGCCCGCTGAACTGCGGGGTACCCAATGCGCGTGGCCGGTGGTCACGCTGACAGCCGGCCACACGCGATCGCGGGAACAGTGACGTGTGTATGTGTAAACACACAAATCCCTGTTCTGTGAGGAGAGGAGAGACAGATTGTGTGTTCCTACTAGCTAGGAACATCGATTTGTCATCTCCTCTAATCACTCCCATCCCCCTACAGTTTAAACACACATGAGGGAACACAGTTAACCCCTTGATCGCCCCCTAGTGTTAACCCCTTCCCTGCCAGTCACATTTACACAGTAATCAGTGCATATTTATCGATCACTGACATTACTAGTAAAAAAAAAACGAATAATAAAAATGTAATAGAAACGCCATTGAACTATCCCGTAGTTTGTAGGATCTATAACTTTTGTGCAAACCAATCAATAAACGCTTATTGCGATTTTTATTACCAGAAATATGTAGAAGAATAAATATCGGCCTAAACTGAGGAAAAAATGTGCTTTTTTTAAAAAAAAATTGGGGATATTTATTATAGCAAAAAGTACAAAATATTGTGCTTTTTTCAAAATTGTCACTCTGTTTTTTTGTTTATAGCGGAAAAAATTAAAACCGCAGAGGTGATCAAATACCAGCAAAAGAAAGATCTATTTGTGGGAAATAAAGGACGTCAATTTTGTTTGGGTGCAGCGTTGTGCGACCGCACAATTCTCAGTTAAAGCGACACAGTGCCGGATCGCAAGGCTTCACTGCCTGTTTCCCTTAGTCAGGATGGAGGCGCCAGGACCGAGCGATCGCCGTCGGGGGCCCATCATCGCGGACACCTAGGACAGGTAAGTGTCCTTATTAAAAGTCAGCAGCTACACTGTTAGTAGCTGCTGGCTTTAAAAAAAAAAAAATTGCGGGTGGAATCCCGCTTTAAGCAGCCGAATCTTCCGGGGCTGAAGTGGTTAATGCAGAGAATGCACTAAGGTAAAAAACCTTTAGCCTTCAGAACCACTTAAACATCTACATGTTTTTTGGTGATAGAAAGACACAAAGGCATCTTGGAGGAAACACAAAATAATAAGGAAGAAACACAAATTCTACACAGGTCACAGGTCACCAGTCAACACAGACTATCACTGTAAACCAAGAGTGCTTGGGCCAAATCTTCAAAGGAGATACGCAGGCGGAACTGCTGTTCAGCCTGCGTATCCCTGTGCCTAACTTTGGAAACGATCCTCAAAAGGATTTTTCCAAAGTTAGGCAGAAGATCTGACATCTGTAAGGCTGGGTTCACACTACGGTTTTCCCGTCCGTCAGCCGCATACGATTTCAGTATTGAAAACGTACGGGCCCGGACGGGAAAACGTATAGATAGAGAATGCATTGCAAATCGTATGCACTCAGATGCATCCGGGTGCGTACGATTTGCTGGCATAACGTTTTTTAAACGTACGCAAAACCGTGTTCAACCACGGTTTTGCGGTCGTTTTTAAAACAGTATGGCAAACGCATATGTTTTCCTTTAACATTAATGTCAATGGAAAACGCACATGTGTGCGGTTCCATACGTTCCCGTCCGTTTCAGCCGCATACGGTTTTCCATATAAATCGTATGCGGCTGACGGACGGGAAAACCGTAGTGTGAACCCAGCCTAAGACACTTACACTGTCAGATCTTAGGATGCAGCACCGCATCCGCCGCTGGGGGCATTTCTCATTGAAATGCCGCTTTGCGTATGCAAATGAGGACTTAAGCAGATCCACAAAGCTTTTAAGCATTGTGTTTTCTGCCTAAGTTCCGATTTGCTTGCGCAAAACTAGGGCTGGTTTTACAATGTGTAAAGTTAGTACACCACGTAAAACCAGACCTTTTTTTCGATCGCTGCAATTTTTTTTTAAATTTGAATTTTTTTTCCCGGCGCGTATTTTTTTTTTCACCCGTCGCAACTTTATTGTCCCGTCGCAATCCACAAAGCCCGGCGTAAATTACGTTCGCACGCTGCACGTCGGGAAAATTACGTCACACGCATGCGCAGTACGGCCGGCGCGGGAGCGCGCCTCATTTAAATTGTAATCGCCCCCCGGAGAGGAGGACCGCCTTGCGACGGAGGCACTTAAGTTACACGGCGTGCAATTTCTAGGTAAGTGCTTTGAAGATCGGGCACTTAGGTAGAAATTTAACGCCTGTGTAACTTAACTGCTGAAAGTTAAGTTAGGCTACGTTTTTGGGAATTTGGCGCCTTGTTCATACCTGGCTTATTTAGATGCCCTTCACAGCACAGACAAAATGATGGTCATTGGACATTGATACTGCATTACATCATTGTGCATTGGATGACACTCCTGCGTTTTGCATTTTTGGTATGTTGACATTAAGTTTGGCATTCAAGTCAATTAATGTGAAGTCCTTCAAAAACACAGTAGGGTTGAATTAGGCTGGGTTCACACTACGGTTTTCCCGTCCGTCAGCCGCATACGATTTCAGTATTGAAAACGTACGGGCCCGGACGGGAAAACGTATAGATAGAGAATGCATTGCAAATCGTATGCACTCAGATGCATCCGGGTGCGTACGATTTGCTGGCAAAACGTTTTTTAAACGTCCGCAAAACCGTGTTCAACCACGGTTTTGCGGTCGTTTTTAAAACAGTATGGCAACCGCATACGTTTTCCTTTAACATTAATGTCAATGGAAAACGTACATATGTGCGGTTCCATACGTTCCCGTCCGTTTCAGCCGCATACGTTTTTTCATATAAATCGTATGCGGCTGACGGACGGGAAAACCGTAGTGTGAACCCAGCCTTACTAAAGGCAAACAGGCTGTTCACTTCACAAGGGAAGTTGCATTTTGAGCTTACTGAATGAGGTGAATCCATCTGCTTGTCCACACAGATGGCATTAAAGGGGGTGGAAAAAGTAAAAAAAAAATCCTAAATAGCTTCCTTTACCTTAGTACAGTTCTCCTTCACTTACCTCATCCTTCTATTTTGCTTTTAAATGTCCTTATTTCTTCTGAGAAATCCTCACTTCCTGTTCTTCTGTCTGTAACTCCACACAGTAATGCAAGGCTTTCTCCCTGGTGTGGAGTGTCGTGCTCGCCCCCTCCCTTGGACTACGGGAGAGTCAGGACACCCACTAACACACAGCTCCTTTCTCTTTCTGCAATGTAGAGAGTGTCCTGACACTCCTGTAGTCCAAGTGAGGGGAGGAGCACGACACTCCACACCAGGGAGAAAGCCTCACATTACTGTGTGGAGTTACAGACAGAAGAACAGGAAGTGAGGATTTCTCAGAAGAAATAAAGACATTTGAGGCCTGGTACACACGACCGGTTTCCTCGGCAGAATCCATCAAGAAACTTGGTGGGATATATTTTTTGCCAAGGAAACCGGTCGTGTGTACATTTTTCATCGAGGAAACTGTCGAGGAACAAGACGAGCCAAAAAGAGAGCATGTTCTCTTTTTCCTCGACGGGAGTCTCAAATTGGCTCGTCGAGTTCCTCGTCGGGCTGGTTTCCGAGGAGAAACCCGCGCTAGCTCAGAATAAAGTATGAGACGGGAGTAAAAGTAGCATTTGTAATGCAGATAACAAATTTTGTCACGCTGTAACAGACTGAAAAGTGCAAATCGTCTCTTAACAAACTTTTACTTAACACGCAAACACATGAGATTAGCAAAAGCAGCCCTAAGAGTTGTGCCAGTGGAATCGAACTTCCCCTGCCGTTGTATGTCACCGCGTTTGAGAACGAGGAGATTTTGTCTTGACAGTGTGTACGCAAAGCAAGCTTGTCGAGTTCCTCGACAAGCCTAATAAGTAACTCGACGAGGAAAACGATGTGTTTCGCCCGACGAGTTCCTCGGTCGTGTGTACGAGGCCTAAAAGCAAAATGGAAGGATGAGGTGAAGGAGGACTGCACTAAGGTAAAGGAAGCTATTTAGGGAGAAAAAATTGTACCTTTGCAACCTCTTTAATACATGCCCCTAAATGACCACTTGTATTGATAACAATGCATGAATACAATCATCAACAAGGAATGCCTTCCCAACTAATTTGACTGATCTCTCCCATTGCAGTCCTCAGTGACCATTTTTCATCCTAGAATGTTGTGGTTCTTGTTCATGTTTGTTGAATCTTTGTACAATTATGCAAAAAAAATTGCAAGTAACAAAAGGCAATTTATTCAACTACCAAGTATGTAGGAGATTGTTCTAATATAATTGATAATTAGAGTGTTAGACCCAAAGGTGCAATTGTTTCTGTCAGGTAAGTAGAGCTCTCAGTAGAAGCAATCTGGCCCTTTACTGACCTCTGCCCAGTGCTTGGTTCCCTTTGTATGTGACACACATGCCTTCCATAAAGGTAGAGGGAGTGCTCCCAGCACCCAGGATTCTGGACCCTGGACCCTCCCCTGTGAGTAGGGGGCTCTGTGCTTTTCTACCACCTATAAATTAATGTGTGTTGGAGGTTTGCAGGGAGATAGCATGGTGATAGAGTGAAATGAGAGTCAGGGCTGGAAGGAGTCAGCAGTCAGAGAGGAGCCTGGCTCGCTCCCTGAAAGATTACTCACACTCCTCTGTGGAGCCCTGCTGCATTCCCCAAAATCCTAACAGCTCCACACTCCTCCTGCTCCTAATGAATCATGTTCTGTAACCTTTACCCCGGCCACCGCCAGGTTAATCTACCAAAATACACTCAGCACTCTACCTTCAAGGAGGGAGAAAGCTCAAGGCTTGTGCTAACTGTAGTAAGCCAGCATGGGGCTGTCATAGGAATCATACATTTTATGTCTGTAGAAAATTCATGTAGAGGCCTATAGTCATCAAACCTATCACTGTAACATTCACTTTTGCATTACCACTGCTGGTGTGGTCAACCATCATCTCATGTCGATGGGTATCTATACTTAAAGGGAAACCCTCAGCAAAAAAGTGCTTGGACAAGCAGCTGTTCACTAATACAGTGTAATATTAGGCTCACAATGGGTGATGTCATCTTTAATATTTTTTTGTAGCATCCAAGCTGGGGTCCAGACTCTGTAGCTCGCTAGTCACCTTCTCCCATGCTCGCCTCCAGGATTTCTCCAGAGCTTCTCCCATCCTTTGGAACTCCATACCCCAAATCGATCTGACTGTCCCCTAATTTATCCATCTTTAGACAATCCCTGGAAACCATTCTCTTTAAAAAAGCCTATCCTGCTTCTAAATAATACACAGTTTTACTTTCTCCATCAGCTCATCCCCCACAGCTATTACCTTTTGTATCAATTGACCCTCCCTCCTAGATGGTAAGCTCTAATGAGCAGGGCCCTTTGATTCTTCCTGTATTGATTTGTATTGTAACTGTAATGTCTGCTTCATTTTGTTAAGCACTGTGCAAATTGTGTGTACTATATAAATCCTGTATAATAATAATAAAAAAAGATGACAGATATTAGATTGTAAGCTCTAAGAAGCAGGGCTCTCTGAGTCCTCTAGTACCAGATTGTGTTGTAACTGTAATGTCTGCCTGCATTTTAAAGCACTGAGCAAACCTGCTATATAATCCTGTATAATAATAATTATAATGATATACAAATTAAATGGCCCTACTATATGAATTTTGCACTGCTGCAATAGCGGTATGAATTTAAAACTTAGAAGTGATTTCTTTATTTCATCAGTGTTATGTACAACATCTAGAATCATATTTGACAGATTTCCTTTAACCTCCCTGGCGGTAAACCCGAGTCTGGCTCGGGGTGGAATTCCAGTACCATTAGCGGTATCCCTGAGCCAGACTCAGGATCACATCGCAGTATCCAGGCGGAGGTTACTTACCTTGTCCTCTGGATCCTGCGATGTCTCCCCGCTGTGTGAGCGAGCTGTGTCCTTTGTTATAATTATTTATTATATTATAATTTATGATTTTGTGTTTCAAACTTTATCATACCCGGGATGTCTACTAGACTCTTGTTTGGTCAGATTTAAGTGAGTTATTCCTAAGAATTATAGGCCTACAATATAAAACGCCAAATTACAATGCAAAATAATTGTACCGCCAGGGAGGTTAATAAAGCAATGTACATATCAACTATAAAGAATTTAAATAATCTAATAATCTAAAGCAATATATACTTTTATAATCTTGATTAATTGGTAGCCGTCCAAACACTGAGCCTCTCATCCACTGTGGATACATCATGTGTCAAAAAAGCACATGTTCTGCTGCTGCGTCTATTGTCACAGACAGCGCGACTCGGCCCCGCCCCCGGATCCCGCATTATTGGATTTGATTGACAGCAGCGTGAGCCAATGGCCGTTTTTACTATTTTCCCTTTTTTTTTTGATAATTTTTCTTCTTCATTCAAGACAACACCTACATGCTGTTCACTTAGACTGCTCTTAATATGCAGCTATTCAGCTCAGCCTATCCTCTGCAAAAGCTTTGGAGGCCATACCTGGACCTTGCTGGACTGACGATTGCAGGGTCTCCCTGGAATATGATCGTTGGGCACTGACGTCTTCTTGTGGCACTTTCCGGACCTGAGCGCATTGCAGAGCGCTTTACAGGTCCAGAGGCATGTTACAGCCTCAGGTGTGACCCTGTCTCTGAAGACTCCATAGGAATAAGTTGTATAGGTCAAGAATTGAGAATGACTACATTTATTGCACTAGTTGGGTGCCATTATCACTCTTTTTTTTTTACTTCCACGGAAAGGGTTAACATGCTGGACAGTAAAGTGCTGCATCACAAACTCTATTCCAGCCATTTTAGCCTGAGTTAGCTGTTTCCCGCCATTGCTCCTATTTGCAAGAGACATACAGTTTTATCTCAGTTAGTCCATGCTGCAGCATACGGTGACCTGGCCACCTCTAGCCATTTGAACCTCTCCTGCTCTCACTAGCTGCTTGGGAAGTACCCAAGGTTTTTACCTGGTGTTTTCCTTTGTTAAGCAGTGTGACATGTTGGATCGCAGGTGCAAAGGGAGCAGTCCCACGGAATCAGACCTTTCCTGCTCATGATCTACTAACAGTTTCAGGCAGTTCGCAGTGACCTTCCTCTGCAGTGCCGGGGCAAGGTCATCTAGCGTCCAGGGCAAGGATGCCAAACCGCTCCCCCCTTCCCTTAGGGTTAGGGTCAGGTCAGCCCAATCCCTGCAATAAACCACTGTGCCCAGCAGCTATTAGTTCTCTGCAAGACTTTGTCCACGAGGAGCCAGTCAGCTGCCATTGATGCAATGTGTGTTACCTTAAAAACAGCCTGTAGCTTCTGCAGTTACTTGTCTGTGATCCCTGAAAGGTCCCAAGACTGTCAAAACCTTACGGTACACTCCTTTGTTGAACCTGTGACTCTGGGATATATATTTGGTTTAATCAGCACTTCAAAGACTGCCTTTTGAACCCATTGGGTATATACCCATTTCAAACCCATTATCACTCACAAGTTTGTGTTTCTTGTTGTCATCACCTTTTCAGGGTGTATGCCTGAGCTGGTAGACTTGTCCTGTAAAGGAGCCTATTTGGTCCTACACAAGCGCAATGTATTATTGGGGCCTAGAGCCTTCCTGCTTTCTCATGTAGTTTCAGGACGTTGTTCTTCTGTTTCTCTGTCCGGCTTCAGTACATCCAAAATACATTTTCTTGCACTGCCTGGATGTTGTTGTTAGGCCTCGTACACTTGGCCGAGAAACTCGACGGGCAAAACACATTGTTTTGCTCGTCGAGTTCCTTGTGAAGCTGTCGAGGATCTCGGCGAGCCAAATTTTCCCATTCCCGTCGGGAAAAAAGAAGACATGCTTTCTTTTTGGCCCGACGAGATCCTCGGCGGTTTCCTTGTTGAAAAGTGTACACACGACCGGTTTCCTCGGCAAAAAAAAATAAACAGCAAGCTTCTTGCTGGTTTTTGCCAAGAAACTCGGCCGTGTGTACGAGGCCTCACTGTGCAAGTTCACCTATCAGCCACTGCTTCTATTAGAAAGACTAATGCCGCATACACACGATCGGAATTTCCGATGAAAAAAGTATTTGTGTGTGGGACCCCATCTGACTTTTTTCCGTCAGTGTTTAGAAATAGAACATGTTTTATTTTTTTTCGATGAAAAAAAATGATAGGAAATTCCTATTATCTGTGTGCAACTCTGACGGAGAAAAAACCCAGGCATGCTCAGAAGTCGACGCATGCTCGGAAGCATTCAACTTCATTTTTCTCGGCTCGTCGTGGTGTTTAACGTAAATTCCAATCGTGTGTACAGGGCATGACTCTCCATTTGTGATTCCTGATGGTCCCTATTATGAAGAGCATGTTCTATATGTATGGAATGCCAGGAGCAGAAATCAGGGGCACCACATCCTATTAACAATACCAAAACCTTGCATCCTCACCATGAACGTTTGAGGCGCCCCAGAGAAAACCACAATACAAAATATAAAATTAGGGGGATACACACCCCTTTAGAAGTTTTATTCATAAGGCAAAAATCAAACATATAAAGGCCTAGGCACATATAAAAAGGAGAAACTGCCTAATCATCCTTTCTATAGTCAACTGCTCTCCATCTCTAATGCTAATAAAGAAATGTCAGAATGGGGTAATCAATCCCCTTGACCTCTAGTTACCCATCATCATTATACAATTTTATTCTTCAGCAAAATGTTTGCTCTACGTGTTTCACGGGAGTTAGTAGCCACTTCATCAGGAATATACAGAGTAGAGGGGCCAGTTGATATGCAGTATAACCTAACATTATAGGGAACAAACAAAGAACAAAACGCTTGAACATACATACATATCAAATGGTATACTGCAAAAATATAAGTGTAGGACACTAAATACATACAAAAAAAGTGTATGTATTGTGCATCACCATGTCAACTGCAGAGGTTAATATGGCACCTTTCTTGGCTGTAAAGCAGTGGTCTCCAAACTATGGCCTGTGGGCCAAATGCAGCCCTTTGCTTGTCCTTATGTGCCCCTTGGAGCATTTTCTCTTCTACTGATATGAGGCACTATTCCTCCCACCGACACCAATGATGAGGCACTATTCCTCCCACCGACACCAATGATGAGGCATTATTCCTCCCACTGACACCAATGAGGAGGCAATCTTTCTTCCAATGACACCAATGATGGGGCACTATTGCTCCCACTGACTCTAATGACAGGGCATTATTCCTCCCAATGACAGGGAATTATTTCTCCCTCTGACACCAACGATGGGGCATCATTCCTTCGGCTGAACCCAATGATGGGATGCTATTCCTTCCACTATTATCAGACAATTACTTCTCCTACTGATCACAGGCAATATGTAATTTTTCTACCCCCACTGACCCCCAAGCCTGAAGAATTATTTACTTCCAATTACGCTGGGGAATGTTCTACTCCCACTGGTCACAGTCCGGCCTCCCTAAAGTGGAAGGTAACTGGCCCTTTGTTTAGAAAGTTTGGAGACCCCTGGCAGACAGGGCTGTGCTATGTCAGCTGTGGATACCTCGGGACTGGATGGACAGAAATACAAATATATATATATAGAATAAAAAGAGACTTAAAAGATTAGACTCAATTACATTTTTGGGAAGTAAAAAAAAAAGACACAGGAGTGACGTGTGGAGCAGTCACATGATCATTCTAACTCCAATTAAAATGACAACTGTGCCTACAAGTTACCTTTATGAGTGAAAGGATTGCTTGTATTGGAGGAAAAGTCATCTTTGTGTGAGAATATAGTTCCCCACAATAGAACTCCAATCTTTTTTTTTTCTGTTGTGTCACTGAGATGGGAGGTGAGGAGGATCCAATGAGAGCACAGAATATGTTTAACATTTCTATAAATTATATCCGCATATAATTCCAAGATGAATTCATATCATTATATCATTAATATAGGTTTTATACTGAGTGTAAGTGCACCTTTGAGGTGCTGCATTAACCAATAATAAGTCACTGGTTATGAGTGATAGCAGATCTTCTGTGTATAAAATCAAAGTACCTAGTGGACTGAGGAGGGGTTTGCAGTTTTGATTGTGTGTGATTTCCAGTGCTTTTGTTGCTGCCTTTGTCTCAGTTGCCAACATTTGACAGGTCTTTATGTGTCTCTGGCACAGGAAGTGCGAGAAAATCTTTGGGATAGAGACAGCAATATAAAACTGACAAGGATATTAAATATTTTCGATTTCAAACAAAAAAAAATCTTGATTTGTTCCCCTATATATTTTATATTGTTTTTATATATTCTTTAAATGTTTTCCATTTAGTGTTCACAGACTTTTCAAATGTATTTGGTGTTTCACATTTATAGAAATAATGCGAAGCTTTAACTGATCTCAGGTTGAGATTGGAGTGTATGTCCATTTATCAAAAAAATATATATATTTATTTATTTATTTATTTATTTTGGATAGTGACAGGTTAAAACTATGGTCAGTTTATTGTTTGCTGTGTGCAGCCTGTTGGGGAGATTTCCCTTTGTTCCCTTTCCTATAAACATATCAAGTTAAAACACTGGAAGCAAAAATAAATCTCTCCAAAGTCAGGCACCAGACAAGTGTCCCCATTAGAAGATCCCCTCTGTTCATGTTCCAGTGACAACGCACAATGGTTTCCCATCATTTTATAGGAATGTGCATCTTCCCAGCAAGGACAGCAATACAATCATGACAGGTGGTCTAACCTCTACTTATTGTATACAAGCTTAAAAACAATATATATATATATATATATATATATATATATATATATATATTCTCGTTTCCTTCATTTTATTTCTTCTGTATTTCTCTCCCTTCTTTCTTTCTTTTTATTTTCTTACTTTTTTTTATACTTCTTATTCTATATATATATATATATATATATAGACTATAGGGGCTGAGTTTCTGATAGCAACAAACCATTTACCTAATTATACTCCGCTTGGAAAGTTTCTTAGTACTTGGGTGGACACATCTATTTATTATAGGCTTTGTTTTATTGCCCCCAGGTTTGGATACAACAATATACTGAATTTAATCAGATTTTTTAAATTGCATCAACATGTAATATATCAGAATTATGCAGGACGTGCATGTAATGGCATCAAGTGAAGTCTGTTTGTCTGAGAAAGTTTTCACTGTTTTTTTCAGAACTTTTATATTTATATAAATTATGTTTTATATGTGTAGTATATGTATACAAATATCTTGTGTTTATATGTATTATTATACGTTACATGTATTCAAATATCTTGTTGTTAATATCAAATATAACTGTGTGTTAACCTATGCTGTTTTACTATTAAATATTGTAAAAATAAATATTGGATCATTATTTTTCTATCATTGTCGTCTCATTGGTGTGTGAAATGAACTTTTGACGTTCAGTAATTGTGATCATTTCTATGTTAAGTATAATGATGTTTTATAAGATTAATATTAATTCAGAATGAGACCATTTATAAGACTGGCTTTGTTGATAAATTACTTTCATCTATGAAGTATTAATGTATATAACAATAAATACAGTTGCATATACTTCATACAATCTGTATATACTGGAAAATGACACAGGAGTACAAAGGTATAATGGATTACATGCGGATGGCCGATTGATGTTTTTATCTGAGACACAATTTAGAGCCATTTGTCATGTATAAGATTCGTAATTAATTCACATTATTTTTCTATAAGTAATATATATACATATGTAATTTACTGATAGCGCTTCTGTTTGTATCATACATGTACTGTCCGGAAGATGTGTCCGTCTGTCCTAATCTCATCAATATCTAACATTTATCCATCTACCTCTCTTCTTGTATTTTCCTTTCTCTTTATTTCTTAATTTCTTTCTCGTTTCCTTCATTTTATTTTTTTTCCTGTATTTCACTTCCTTCTTTTTCTTTATTTCCTTCCTTCCTTCTTTCTTTCTTTCTTTCTTTCTTTCTTTCTTTCTTTCTTTCTTTCTTTCTTTCTTTCTTTCTTTCTTTCTCTTTTCTTCATTTGTTTCTATTCTTCTTATTATTTTTATTCTTCCTTTCTTTTCTTTCTTTCTGTGTAATCCTCAGTCTATCAGGGGGAGGTCATGTAGAATTATGACCCGAATGGGATCTACAAGGTGATTATTACCTGCCGTTAATCTGCAGTGTGACATAAACAGGCTACATCCCTGTTGGTGGACTAGAAGTAACAGCATTACCTGCCACATGGGGGATATTAGAGGTGCACAGCCTATTTGCTCTCCATCAGTAGGACAGCCCATTTGGTAAGTGTTGTTAAATTGAGCAACATTGTTGTTGCCTATCATTATAGAAGGAGCAATCTGAATGTCTTCCCCCATAGAAGGACCAATGTTTATCTTTATAAGGGCAATCGTGTCTATCTCCAACACTGACCATTGATGTCTGTCTAACTCCATAGAATGAGCAATGGTGCCTGTCTGCCTCCATAGAGGGGGCAATGGTGTCTGTCTACCTCCATAGAAGGAGAAATTGTGTCTGTCTACCTCCATAGAGCGAGCAATGGTGTCTGTCTACCTCCATAGAAGAGGCAATGGTGTCTGTCTACCTCCATAGAAGAGGCAATGGTGTCTGTCTACCTCCATAGAAGGGGCAATGGTGTCTGTCTACCTCCATAGAAGGGGCAATGGTGTCTGTCTACCTCCACAGAAGGAGCAATGGTGTCTGTCTACCTCCATAGAAGGGGCAATGGTGTCTACCTCGATAGAGCGAGCAATAGTGTCTGTCTATACATCCATAGAGCGAGCAATGGTGTCTGTCTACCTCCATAGAAGAGGCAATGGTGTCTGTCTACCTCCATAGAAGGAGCCATGGTGTCTGTCTACCTCCATAGAAGGAGCATTGGTAGCTGTCTACCTCCATACAAGGAGCATTGGTAGCTGTCTACAGAGGGAGCAATGGGGTCTAACTACCTCCATAGAGGGAGCAATGGTGTCTGTCTACCTCCATAGAGGGAGCAATCTTGTCTTTCTAAATCCATAGAGGGGGCAATGGTGTCTTGTCTACCTCCATAGAAGGTGCAATGGTGGATGTCTACCTCCAAAGAGCGAGCAATGTTGTCTGTCTACCTCCATAGAAGGAGCAATGGTGTCTGTCTACCTCCATAGAAGGAGCATTGGTAGCTGTCTACCTCCATAGAAGGAGCATTGGTAGCTGTCTACCTCCATAGAGGGAGCAATGGAGTCTGTCTACCTCAATAGACGGTGCAATAGTATCTGTCCTCACAGAAAGAGTAGTATACTGCCACAAGAGACATAGCAATATCTGCTAAAAATGGGGGTGTCGGCAGCGATGTCTGCTTACATCTTACCTGGGGTGTCATATATATATATATATATATACAGTAGATAGAAATAATTGGTGCCTTTCCAGTACAATACAACGTCCTGAGTCCTCTTTCCAGGGATAAGCGCCTAGCCATCCACTTATCCATCATATACAGTATAATACAGTTTGCAGCCCCTCAGTATGCCTGGCTGTAGATAAACAGGCCATACTGATTAGATTAGACTGTCTCCGGGTCAGTCGGATATAATGTTGTTTTCTTCCTCCCCACTGCGCACACAGTGTGACCCGGGGCTCTCCCCATCCCAAGGCCTGCAGAGTGCTGGGTGACAGGGGACAGCTGCTGTGCTGCCTTGTCATATACACTGCAGGGCTGCTCAACACTACCACTTCTAGGTCATTGTATAGTACATGACTGCAAGCAGCAAGGACAGGTATTTGTATAGATGGGGTGTTCACTATGTGCAGCCCTTCCCCCCCCCCCCCCCCCCCCCCCCAATCTAACCAGTCACCTGCTTCATCAGACTTTTTCTGTAACCTCCGTTAAATATATGCTTATCACACACACAAAGCATTCTATTGGGTAGAATAGTGTTGTAAGTAATATCTACCTGATGATAATGCAATTTCAGTCGTTTTTATAGAAGAAGATGAAACACCTAAGTGAATGTTACCTACAGAGAAGGGTGTATTATAAAAGGCTATTGATATTGGGGGGTTGCTTTACTAAGGGAAAATGAACGATGCACTTTGTAAAGTACAGTTGCTCCAGAGCTTATATTAGGTCAATCTTTAATTTTGAAAAGAATACTCAATAACATGCAAGGAAAATAATAAAAAAAACACAGCATTTTTGTTTGAGATTGGATGATGGAAGTCAGCAGAGCTTCTGCTTATTTACTAAGCTCTGGAGCAACTGCTCTTTGCAAAGCGCATACAGGCATACTCCGCTTTTAAGTACACAATGGGGTTTATTTACTAAAGCTGAAAAGTACAAAATCAGGCTCACTTCAGCATAGAAACCAATGAGTTTCCAGGTTTTATTACCAAAGCTTAATTGAACAAGCTGTGGTTAGAAGCTCATTGGTTTCTATGCAGAAGTGAGCCTGATTTTGCACTTTCCAGCTTTAGTAAATAAACCCCATCGTGGTAGTCTATTTTGCCTGTAATAAATCGGCCCCATGAAGTCAGGAGAGCTGTTTATGATTACACTCTCACATACTGGGGTTGATTTACTAAATCGACTGTGCTTGCAAAGTGAAGTTGCACTCTGCAAGTGTTCCAGAGCTTAGTAAATGAGGTAAAGCTTCACTATGCAAAACGTACCCAATCATGTACAGAGAGGGGGGGGGGGTACATTTTTTTTCACGTGATCTGATGATTGAGGTTAGCAGAGCTTCCCCTTTTTACTAATCTCTAGAGCAACTGCTTTAGAAGAGTGCAGCTGCATTTTGCAAAGTGTATTTGCCTTTAGTAAATCAACCCCAATGGGGGTTGTTTACATTATGGCACATGGGTTATTGGTGAGGTGTGCATTATCTTTAGGAGATGGTGTTCTATGAAGCAGAGTACATGGACAAAACAAATATGAGGACCTTCAATATCACACAGTGTACAAAGACAGAAAATGCTCTCCATGCCCCATCTGATGTATATCTCCCATTCTCCCATTCTATAGCAACTGGAATGTGTACATTATTGTCATTACATTCACTCCCCTACCTAATATTTGCATTTCTGACATTTCAAATACAGTAATATGAATGTATTCCCTGATAGACTTGTTTCCTAAAAAGCTGTGGAGGTGTGTGGAGTACTGAATGAGACAGGTATCCATCCGACAAGTCACCTTGTATCATATAAATAGTACAAAGGCGATGATGGAACAGTATTGCGATTCTTCTTCAGGAATCCTGGAGTCGCAACTCAAGATTATTGTTTGTGTTAAAAAAGTAAAATAAAATTAGTCACTTATTTCTCTGTCACTAGGAACTGACAAGGGGCTATAGAAAGAAAAATGTCTATGTCTGATACTGATTGATATATATATATATATATATATATATATATATATATATATATATATATATATATATATATATATATATATATATATATATATATACACACACACACTTTATATATACACTATGGTGTTAATTGATCCTCTATGTTGCACAGTTGTGTACCCTTTCCATTGTTACAATGTGTCCAGCAGCAGCAGAGTGTTTGTTATTGTCTGGGTGACACTGTATCACTATGTATATATTCAAAGCCCGACTTCAGTAAACATGATCCCTACTGTTCCAGCTTTCTGTCACAAATAAACAATCTTTTCCCCTGTGATAACCAGTAGAAGGGCCTTCAGACTGGCGCAGTGTGATCTCAGAGATGGCGACAGTTGTCCTTCCAGTCCCTCCATGACTTTGACACGCTGGGACTAAGGGGTGAGATGAAAGTAAATGTGCTGCCCAGTGCCCACAGTGCCCAAAGCAACCAGTCACATCTCTGTGTGTAGAATTAGATTGGCATTTGGTTACTGAGTGAAACAGATCCGAGTTAAATAAATCTCTATTATGGTTACTATGACCATTAGTATCATTATCTGTGCTCTCATATGTATGAAGTTCATCGAGATGGTGGGAAATATACAGGTTTTTCATCTTACTCTTGATCAACTGTGGGTATAGGATTGTGTATATGGGATTGTATGGTTGTTGTTGTTGTTTTTTTTGTTGTTGTTGTTTGTTCTGTTTTGTTTTTGTTTTTTCAGTTGAACTGGATGGACTTGTGTCTTTTTTCAACCTAATTATGTAACTATATTTATATTGAAATGTGTATATGGTTTGATGTGAGATTTGAATGTATAGGTCTGGTCCTCCGTCTATTTGGACTTTATCATAAATAATGAATTGAGCACCATATAGTATGGAATATTATAGGCCTCGCATATTACATTATCGCACATGGGTTGAGGTGTGCGTGTTCTTGTTTAGGAAAGGTTTTCATTATTTGGTAGTAGAAATGTAGCTGAGACCTGTGCCATGATTACATGACTATAGTAATACTTATTGCTAATAAAGACCGTTTCTAAAATGTGCATTGGGTATAAAATATATAAAAAGCCATTATGTAGTATACAAACACATTCTATTATTTGTAATAATATTAATATCGTTCTGAAATCCAACTCTACCTTATGATACATAAATATGCCTAACACTATCTTATGAGACATTGATACATATGCCCTATACATATTTACTAAGTGTAGCTAATACATTTGTAAAGGACTGATTTTAAATTTTATATCAACAAATATTTAAATCATTTGTAAAAGAAAAAAGCTCAGTAAATACACAGTAGAAACTGTCGACATCAGACCTCCAATGTAGCTACAGGTAATTGTGTGAAATCAGGAATTCTATAGAGTGTCTAGCCAATGGATGACATGGCCTAACATTCACATACTAAGTGAAAACTATTGTATTGTCCCCAATTATCTCCCCTATATAAAAGATTGAAAGTACACATTCCCTTTATTAAACGTTCACTGTCACTTCACATGATAAAAGACTGCACTGTAGACATTACGTTATATACATCATACATCAATGTATAACATCTATCACAGCGTGTACTGAAGAACTGTGTTCACATTATTGCAGATATGAAGACTTGTCATTGTACACTCTATACAGACACATCAAATACTGCAGATACACCCACACTAACTGATGTATTCAACACTAATATACTGGGCATTCACATCTTATTTGTTACCCTCTGTTAGAAATTACATCGTGTGTCCTTTTTATTCCATAGTGTATTACTGCATCTTATAGTATCCAAACTATTGACAATGTATCTCCATATCATCCACCATAAATGAATATAAAAATGTAAAAGAATAATAAATCAATATATATATATTTACAAATAATTAATGTAGGTATTATATATATATATATATATATATATATATATATATATATATATATATATATATATATATATATATATATATATATATATATATGTATGTGTGTGTGTGTGTGTGTGTGTGTTATATATATATATATATAAATATGTGTGTGTTTTATCTATCTATCTATCTATCTATCTATATATATATATATATATATATATATATATATATATATATTTACAAATAATTAATATTGGTATAATATATATATATATATATATATATATATATATATATATATATATATATATATTATACCAATATTAATTATTTGTAAACAAATATACATATAAATATATATAGATAAAACACACACACATATATATATTTATTATACCAATATTAATTATTTGTAAACAAATATACATATAAATATATAAAATACCTATATATACTCTATATATATATATATATATATATATATATATATATATATATATATATATATATATATATATATATACTAATTAATATAGTTATATCATATATTGTGTGTGTGTGTGTGTATATATACATATATATTCGTGATGATGCACCCTGTAACCGTTATGCAACAAATCACTTTAGTGTCACTTTACTGATGACAAATAAGATTTGATTGCCAGGGACTACAGAAGTTTGATGCCTATATATATTGCTTTTTAAAAATGTTTAGTGCTTTACAATCATATTTTATTTGAGACATAACTGTGCATAGTGACTAACCAATCAGCTTCTAACTTCAGATTGTTCCGTCTATGCTTTGTAAATGAAAGCTAGAAGCTGATTGGTCTTAGTAAACCCCCCTCTGTAAATACCTGTATTGATCAAATATTTTGAGAAATGCACTCAATTGTTAGATATATCCCCAATACTGAATATAATATGCTCTATACATTGCACAGTGTACATTCTGTGTGTCCTTAGAGGGAGAAAATGCAGGGTCTCTAACACACATCACACACACACACATATATATATACATACATACATATATACATTTCTATAAAATATTCTCTATACATTGCACAATGTGCATTCTGTGTGTCCTTAGAGGGAGAAAATGCAGGGTCCCTAACACACACACACGCATATATATATACATACATACATACATATATACATTCCTATACAATATTCTCTATACATTGCACAATGTACATTCCAGGGAGGAAATGCAGTGTAGTGTGTCTCTGACATGACCTGATCTTCATAAGTATATTCCTATACATTGCACAATGTACATTCTATGGGGGGGGGGGAGATGCAGGGTCTCTCTGACTTTATCACCCCCCATGCAGTAGGAACACAGTGCCAGTGGGTGCCAGTTGTCAGCATGTTCCTCTTTCCATAGACATGCAGGTTGTCCTCCATAGGGATGCATAGCCTGTGTGAGCTCAGTTCACCAATCCCCAGGGACAGCAGGTCGTGTCACGTGACTCTGCCCATACAATTGCCCTGCTGTAAAGTCTGCCACAGTCACTCGCGCTCACAGGTCAGCGGAGCACAGCAGAAGCAAGGCGTCTTCCTGAGGATTCTCACCCGATCCGGGCGTCCTACTCCCTGCAGGGTGACCAGAGGAGGAATCCTGGAGCCTGGGACAGACTTCTCCAACTTGTGCAGAGCCCAGAGCAGAGTGAGTACCTCTCTTCTCCCTGCAGCCCCATATCTAAGCAGCTGCCCTTATCTGTCAGATAAACCAGGGGAGGCAGATCCGGATAAAGTGCTGGAAGATCAGCAAAGACACTGATTTACACCGCGGCCGCCTGATAATGTGCCGCATAATGAGGGATGGATCGCTGTTATCGCAATACAAATGTTTGCGCTTGATGCACGATTTATACCCCGTGTTATCAGGAGGGTAGGAGCCGTGTGAGTGCAGCACCCAGTGTCCCCAGCACAACCAGGCCGACTACATCGATGCCAACTGTGCCCATCCTTAGGACCTGGACGCAAATTGTGATTTGCAACCATTCTTCTTGCTGGTTATGGAATGGGAAGTATCACCAAGCCATGCCAGGCTCACAGAGAATGCCCACATGTCCACCTACATGGGCACTGGAAACCTTTTATTTTTGAAGCAAATACAGTATTTACAAAACACTCCTTTTGTGTAGGAGGGTGGCCATTCATGATAGGACTAAATGTGCTTTTTTTTTTTTTGTCCTTTCAATGAGGACAAAATGCACAAAACTTTATATATTTCTTTTATTTGGAGAGCCTAGAGTTCTCAGTATGCCATGCCATTCATTGCTAGGATAGTCAAATCCCGCTGGCACCGGCATGTGTCCTTGAAGATATGACACAAAATAAAATGTTGTATTTTATACCTAGAAGGAGAGACTTTTAGATCTGTACCTACATTATTTAATTTTTTTTCTTTACAAATAAATATTTGTGGCAAGCTCCCCCCCCCCCCCCCAATCAATTATGGGTCAGCCCAGGCCTTCTAGTCTGGGTATAGGATAACAACCTTCATGTCCTAGTAGGAGAAGACATACATTGCAATTTTCATATTTATTCCCCATTAACAGGCAACCCAGAATCGTCCAGCTTTGGATGAACTAGAGATATTGGGGTGCTCTGGGGCTGGAAGTGCATGTCTGTAACCCAGAATCGTCCTGCTTTGAATGAACTAGAGATATTGGGGTGCTCTGGGGCTGGAAGTGCATGTCTGTAACCCAGAATCGTCCAGCTTTGGATGAACTAGAGATATTGGGGTGCTCTGGGGCTGGAAGTGCATGTCTGTAACCCAGAATCGTCCAGCTTTGGATGAACTAGAGATATTGGGGTGCTCTGGGGCTGGAAGTGCATGTCTGTAACCCAGAATCGTGCAGCTTTTGGGGGAAATAATGATCTCAGGGTGCTCTGGGGCTGGAAGGGCAAGCTTGTAACCCAGAATCCTCCAGCTTTGGGGGAACTAGAAATATTAAGGTGCTCAGGGGCTGGGAAGGCATGTGTGTAACCCAGAATGATCCAGCTTTGGATGAACTAGAGACCTGAGGGTGCTCAGAGGCTGGAAACGCATGCTTGTAGCCCATAATCGTCCAACTTTGAAGGAACTATGACCTGAAGATGCTCAGGGGTGAAAAGGCATGCTTATAACCCATAATCCTCCAGCTTTGAGGGAACTAGAGATCTTAGGGGCTGGAAAGGCATGCCTGTAACCCATAATCCTCCAACTTTGGGGAAACTAGATATCTGAGGGTGCCCTGGGGCCAGAAATGCGTGCCTGTAATCCACAATCCTCCAGCTCTGGGGAAACTAGAGATCTGAGGGTGCTCATGGGCTGAAAGGGCATGCTTGGATATGTGGGGTGCCAGTTGTGCCCTGAGTGTTGGTGTTGAGTGTATTGTCCCCCAGAAGTCAGTTCCCTCCCACAGCAGAGTTGTCTTGTTAAGTTTCCTTTTCTTCACACGGTTGCAGGTACTTATCCTCTGCAGATCTGGAAGAGGGATCTACGCCTGGTCCTGGAAGAGGGGATCTTACTAGTCCTGGAAGCCTGGAGAGCCTTTATTTCCCTTTCTTGTTTTCATCCTTCCATTGGATCTAGTCTGAACTGAGAGAAGATGTACCAAAGCCTGGCTCTCACTTCCAACCACGGCCAATCCGCCTATACTCATCATGACTCCACCAATTTCCTCCACCCGACTTCCAGCCCTCCAGTCTACGTGCCCACCAGCAGGGTGCCCGCCATGCTTCAGCCGCTGCCTTACCTCCAGAGCTGTGAGGGTGCTCACCAAGGACACCACCTGGGCAGCCACCCTGGGTGGCCGCAGACGGCCAACGAGAGCCACGCTTTCAACGGCAGCAGCCCCCATACCCCTTCGGGGTTCACCTACTCCCACAGCCCACCGGTGGGCAACAACACTGGCAGGGAGGCAGCCTACCACCACCAGAGCCCCCTGATGCTGAGCGGGGGCACGCGGGAACAGTATGGCAATGCCCTGGTGCGTTCAGTCAATGGCTCTTACTCCACGCCGTACCCCTATGTCAGCCCGGAGATGGCACCTACCTGGGCATCGGGGCACTTTGACGGCTCCATGCTGCACACTTTGCAGGGAAGATCGGCCTTGTCTGGCAGGAGATCCAGTCTGGGTAAATATAGTCCAGGGGTGGCACACATCCCTCATTTTATATAAATAATTCAGAAGCATGACATACCTGTACCAAATGTATTTTTTATACTGGTAGGTAAAGAAAATCTACCAAGAATATTAACGCTGGAATCATGTATGCAGCGAAATGTTGTGTAAGAGGATATTATTTGTGTATTTATTTATTAGTATTTTATTGTTTTTTCTATCTATATCAGTTTTAACTCATATAACTCTGTCAGTGTGCATTGTAGAAGCATAGGAGATTATTAGTAGTAGTAATAGTAGTAGTATTTGCAGCCAATAGGCCATGTTAATGTTGGGAGTGCTGTTGTACCATCCCCCAGACTTCTCTAGTGAAAGTGTTCTGGGAAGCCCTGGAAATCTCAACCCCATCCAGTCCATGTAATAATGGAGTCAGCCCCATGCTTTGAACATTGCTTATATATAATACACGATGCTATTTTGTTTGCTATGTATGTCAGTTTGTAACTCACACCTGGCATCGCATATTATGTATAGAAGCATAGGAGATTATTATTATTATTATTATTATTATTATTATTATTATTATTAGCAGCAGCAGCTTCAGCCTGTAATGTTAGGGTGCTCTTGTACCATTCCCCAGACTCCCCCAGTGCATACATATTTGGGAGAAAGTGTTCTGGGAACCCCTGGAAATCTCATAATCCCCCCCCCCCCCCCCAGTCCATGTAACAACAGATTCAGAGCTCTGAACATTGCTTATATTAATACACAATTCTATTTTGTTAGCTATGTATGTCAGTTTTAACTCATACCTGTTATTGAATAGTATGTATATAAGTATAGGGAATTTGTATTAATATTATTTGCAGCCTATACACTTGTCAATGTCAGAAGTGCTATTGGGCCATTCTCCAGACTCCCCCAGTGCACTATATATGGGAGAAATTGTTCTGGGAACCCCTGGAAATCTCAGCCCCCCCCAGCCCATTTAATAACTGATTCAGCCCCGTGCTTTGATCATTGCTTATATTAATACACAATGACAGCTGCTTGAGTTAGAGGATAAAACAAAACATTTATCACATTGCTGGCAGTGTGTGAGAATTCAGATGCATGTTAGTATTCTTCACATAATCGTGAATAAGAAGGCAAAGGTGGGTTACATTAGAATGAAGGAACAATTCCCCCTATACCTTGCAATTAGAGGAGGAAGAAGGATAAGGAAAACTATTACTGTAAATTGTGTTTCATTTTTCTGTAACTCAGCTATTGGACACAACTTATATATTGAAAAATGTAACCCTTAAGTTCTATGTAAAAGTGAAAGCAGGATTTGACATATAAAATACATCACATAAGATATATATTATATATACTACAAGATCAGATTGTAACAAATAGGAAGATTTCAATGTGTAGTGTGATAGTGAGGGAAAGGTCAGTCAATTATAATTTACTTCTAATGTCTTCTCTTACAATTTTTAAATAGTTTAGTTAGGTCTTAAATAAAACTGTTTTGCTTTAACAGATTTTATAGTCATTTCAGCTAAAATCACCTTTCCTGTTATTTTCTCTTCTGTTAGTGAACAGAATCGTACATAACCATTGATTTGTATTATTCTGTTATGTCGTCTGTCACCACACATACAAATAGAGACGTTCCTGTATTTTCAGCATGCATTGAAAAATCACAGCACAGGGAAAAATCTGTAAACCTTTTTATTGAAAGGTGTGTAGTTAGAAAGATAGTATATACTTCTGTATACTTACCTAGAAAATTCCTATACAGATAAAATAAGTCGTTTTATCTCCTATATCTTGGTGTCATTAAAAAAAGCACTTCTAGGAAAACAAACTACGATAAATATTATACAATAACAATTACATTCTGATTACAATATTCTAATCTCATTCTGACTACAATATTCTAATCTCATTCTAATATGCACTTTGATTACAATGGCCATTAATCGTGTATATACATTACATGATTACTAACAGCAATCTCTCTGTACTTGGCCTTTGGCCTGATCATTTATATACCTGTTATTGACTTGCTAGTATTTCTCCTATATTTATACCTGTTATTGACTTGCTAGTATTTCTCCTATATGTGGCAATGGAAATATTTTATCCTGATAATATTCAGCTCCCATTGACACCTGCCTGTCCCTGTGCTGGACTGTAAATACCCACAAATGTCTTCTTATCTAATCCCCAGCCTCTCCATGTCAGGGGACCCTCTTATTCTTCATATTCTCTCCATTTCTATATGTCATGTCCATTTTGGACGGGAATGTTCTCAGGTGTATTCTTGTTTATATATATATTTATTTATATATATATATATATATATATATATATATATATATATATATATATGTGTGTATATATATATATATATATATATATATATATATATATATATATATATATACAGTGGGCAACATTTACTTTGTGGGGCTGCTACTAAAACTGAAGAGTGAAAAATCTGGCGCAGCTCTGTATAGAAACCAATCAGCTTCTAACTTTAACTTGTTCAATTAGGCTTTGACAATAAAACCTGGAAGCTGATTGGTTTCTATGCAGAGCTGCACCAGATTTTTCACGCTCCAGATTTAGTAAATCTCCCCCTATGTGTAACTACAATGGTACCTGCATGTAAAAGGCCTTATATGTAAGAGAAATCATTACAAGCTGTAAAGAGTTGAAAATAAGTTGGGATTTTATGCCATTTTAGAGGCGTCCTTCCATTGACAGGGAACCTTGAAACATCTCTCGTCATACGGATGAATTTATATATATCACTAATTGTGTATTATTAATATTATTATTATTATGATGATATAAATCGCATAAACAGAGAATTAAACAGTTAGAATATACTTATAATATGTGTGTGTATTATAATTACCATCCTGCATAGTAACTATATTAATTGAAGAGGACATTATTTACAGCAGGAGTTTTTGTATAGCAACGAACATACAAAAATAACAATAATGATAATAATAATATTAACTAGCAGTAAGCTGTGAAAACATATAATAATAATAATAATAATAATAATAATAATAATAATAATAATAATAATAATATTAACAATGACTGGCAGTAGTAAAGATGTGAAAACAAATAATACCAATAACAGTAATGATAATAATAATCATATTGTCTGGCAGTAGTAAAGTCGTGAAAACATATAATACTACTACTACTAATAATAATAATAATAATGACTGGCAGTAATAAAACCGTGAAAACAAATAATAATAATAATTATATTGACTGGCAGTAGTAAAGCTGTGAAATAATAATAATAATAATAATAATAATAATAATAATGACTGGCATAGTAAAGCTATGAACACATAAAACATTATGAAGCTGTGAAAACATATACTAGTAATAATAATAATGATGATAATAATATTGACTGGTAGTACCATAGTAAAGCTGTGAAATAATAATAATGACTGGCAGTAAGCAAAGCTATGAAAATAGATCATCATAATAATAATAAAAACATATATAATAATAATAATGACTTGCAGTTGTAAAGCTGTGAAGATATATAATAATAATAATAATAATAATAATGACTGGCAGTAATAAAGCTATGAAGACGTATAATAATAATAATGAGTGGCAGTAGTAAAGCTGTGAAAACCTGTAATAATAATATTAATAATAATAACAACAAAATTGTTCAGGTGTGGTAAAGCTGTGAGACTATAGAAAGGTGCGGTGAGTATACCCCCGGTTGTATATAGGTGTATATAGGTGTTGTATATGGGTGTATATAGGTGTTGTATATGGGTGTATATAGGTGTTGTATATGGGTGTATATAGGTGTTGTATATGGGTGTATATGGGTGATGGATGGGATTAGGAATAGTCGCCGGTCTCATGTAACGTTTAGCACAGCGGAGATCAGTGCAGATCTTTGCCGGGATGTGGAGGGAACACATTCATAGAACAATGTATTAGTAGCGGCTGGATACAATGTAACAATAAGTGGCACTTCATCTCCTACAAAGTGACTGTATGGGAGGTAAAGACTCTCCGTTACAAGCCGCGGCTGGGCCGGGACAGCCAGACATACCGGGCCCGGGAAGGAGGACTCACTGTAGTTCACTGGATCCCCGACCTCCATTCCTCTACAATTTACTACACATTCACACCGAATTCACCCAATCTGCTGAATGTTACACTTCTTCTAAATGTCACCTAACAACACTGCTCATAATACTAGTGAGAGTACTATAGAATTAGTAGTAAATATTAGTAGAAGCTGTAATGAAGTCAGTAGTATAATGCTAATCGTTTGTATTCTGCAGTAAAATGTTGTTATTGTGTTATTATTATTATACATAGAATATTACATAGTAGCAGCAATACAATGATATATAGATACATACTGTATATTTATTATTGTATTGCTGCTACTATGTAATATTCTATGTATATTAATAATAACACAGTAACATAGTTACATGAAAACTCAAAAAGTTTACTGTACAATTCATTCCGGCTTTAATAAAACTTGGATTGTGGAAAAAAAAAAGAAAACTACATTTATATCCAAATGAATTCAACATTCTACTGCAACAGAATACTATGTATATTAATAACACAACAGCATAGTATAGTATTATTATTAATACTAGTAAAACATATGATTAGTTGCTAATAAAGTGTATTATACTTCATTATATTTTACATTGTTAGTCTGTAATGGTGATTTCCTTTATTGTATATAAATGAATGTTGCATGTAATGGTTTTATAATTATTTATTGCATGCTGGTGGTATTAATCTTAGTAGTCATAGCTATTCAGCTGTTATTACTATATTCATATTTGAGAGGTTTAATGTTAGATTTTATTGTGGTATCATATTGTGTAATTGTACTGTTACTGCTATTAGTATCAATACTACTACTCATAATAATAATAATAATAATAATAATAATAATAATAATAATAATATGCTGTTAAACAGAGATGATGGCGCAGGGTTGTGAACTCTCCCCATATTTACCTTCTATTTTTGGGGTATGGAATTTTATTCTTTAAAACGCCTTGTTTTTCATTTATTAAAAAAACCGTAAAAATAAATACAATTAAGCAGATAGGTATTGAGAGGGGGTGCAGGAACATAGGGTTAAAGAAAGAGTTTCCCCTCGTTAAAACAACAACAAAAAAAAAGGATTAATACATATAGTTTCAGAAATAAACAGAAACCTTCTGTAAAGAGACTATGATCTTCTCTAGGTCAGATTAGGTTAATTCTGTCAGTGTACACACAATGTAAAGCCAGCCAGACACTTTGCAATCTGCATGTACAATCCATTCAAACTTTTTTAGAAATAAGACTATGGGGGTTATTTATTAAAGGCAAGTCCACTTTGCACTACAAGTGCAAACTATAGGTGCAAATTGCACTGAAAGTGCACTTGGAAGTGCAGTCGCTGTAAATCTAAGGGGTACATCTGAAATGAGGGGAAGCTCTGCTGATTTTATTATCCAATCATGTGCAAGCTAAAATGCTGTTTTTTGTTTTCCTTGCATGTCCCCCTCGGATCTACAGCAACTGCACCTCCAAGTGCACTTTCAGTGCAATTTCAAGTGCACTTTGCACTTGTAGTTTGCACTTGTGGTGCAAAGTGAATTTGCCTTTTGTAATTAACCCACAATGTAGCAGAAACCCTATGAAAACTATCCACTCAGTTTGTATCTAGTCAGGTAGGCTCTCATACTACTGGTTGAAGAGATTGTTCAATCAGATTGTAAGGTCATTGGCTAGCTTAACAATTACAATCAGACTGAGTAACTATGTCTGTGGTACACCTGTAGATACCCCCAGTCAATTTTCATGGGAAGGGGGTTAGTGATCAGAAAGAAGGAAACCTTGTGTGAAGCCTCGTACACACGGCCGAGGAACTCGACAGGCGAAACACATCGTTTTGCTCGTCGAGTTCCTTGTTAGGCTGTCGAGGATCTCGGCGAGCCAAATTTCTCCATTGCCGTCGAGGAAAAAGAAGACATGCTCTCTTTTTGGCTCAACGAGATCCTCGACAGTTTCCTCGTCAAAGTGTACACACGACCGGTTTCCTCGGCAAAAAAAAACAAAACAGCAAGTTTCTTGCTGGTTTTTGCCGAGAAACTCAGGCCTCGTATACACACAACTGAGTTTCTCGGCAAAAACCAGCAAGAAACTTGCTGTTTTTTTTTTTTTTGCCGAGGAAACCGGTCGTGTGTACACTTTGACGAGGAAACTGTCGAGGATCTCGTTGAGCCAAAAAGAGAGCATGTCTTCTTTTTCCTCGACGGCAATGGAGAAATTTGGCTCTCCGAGATCCTCGACAGCCTAACAAGGAACTCGACGAGCAAAACGATGTGTTTCGCCCGTCGAGTTTCTCGGCCGTGTGTACGAGGCTTCAGTCGTGTGTACGAGGCCTGATGGTTGTTTCTTGGTGAACTGAATATTGCCGTATCACACCACCCCTGTGCTCTGCATGGACTAAAAACAAGCAGTCATCCCATGTGACCATTGGTGTTTAGGGGTGTGCTGGTCGGAACAGTTGTCCGAGGACAGCCAGATTCTGCCTGCATAACTTATCTCTCTTATGTCTAGTACACGCGATGCGAAAATCAGACGAAAATAACAGCTTTTGGAGCGATCATCAAGATAATCTGATCGTTAGTACACAGCTTTCGAGAGCTGATAACGACAGTTCATGTGAAAACATCCGACAGGACAAACATGATATATTTTTTTTTTTTTCGGATTATAATAGAACAAACAATTTTTTGTGTAATTACGATCCGAAAATCGTACAAAAATGCCGCTTTCGAAACGATTGTACGATAATCAGATCGTTAGTAAAGAGCTTTCGAGAGCCGATTTTGACAGTTCATCCGATATTATTCTATCAGACATGCACAATTTTTTTTTTATCGTAAGATGCCAGATCGTCCGATTTTCGTTTAATCAGTACAGCTGTCGTTCGAATATGCAATACAAATGCATTACAACACATGACATCACTTCCGAATTTTTATTCTGTCGTACGAACATTTTTGTGACTTTAGTAAACTCATTAGATTCGACGTGAGATTAGCATGCAAAATAAAAAACTGACGATCATTCGTCCGATAATTGGGTCGTGTGTACCGGGCATTAGTATAGTATTTGTACGAAACAAAATCGTGTGACAGAGACCACACAAGCTCGGAAACTAAAGAATACAATACAATGCATCACTTCTAATTCCCCGTACACACGATGAGATTATTGGATTATCGAAGGATTGTCCGTTTTTGTTTTTTTTTGCATGCTAATCGCACGTCGAATCTGATGAGTTTACTAAAGTCACGAAAATTCTCGTACGACAGAATAAAAATTTGGAAGTGATGTCATGTGTTGCAATGCATTTATATTGCTCTTTCGAACGACAGCTGTACTGATTAAATGAAAATCGTACGATCTGGCATCTTAAGAAAAAAAAATCTGTCTATGTCCGATAAAATAATATCGAATGAACTGTCATGATCTACTCTCGAAAGCTCTGTACTAACGATCAGATCGCTATCATATGATCGCTTCTAAAGCTGCATTTTTGGTACAATTTTTGGATCGTGTGTACGGGGTAGTAAGTTGTAGTCTCGTACGAGAATTTTAGTAATGGCCATGCACACGATCCAAAAATCAGATGACAGATCGTCTGTTTTTCTTTGCATGCTAGTCACATATCGAAAATGAAGAGTTTACTAAAGTTACAAAAATTCTCATACGACAGAATAAAAAATCAGAAGTGATGTCATGTGTTGTAGTGTATTTGTATTTTTTTTTTTTTTTTAAAACGACAACTGTACTGATTAAACGAAAATCATGCGAGAATTTTTTTTCATGCTTGTCTGATTGGTTATTATTGTATGAACTGTTGTGATCAACTCTCGATATCTATGTACTAATGATCAGATTATCATACGATTGATGCGAAAGAGGTATTTTTCGTCTGATTTTCAGATCATGTGTATGGGTCATAACTGTATGAGAAAACCTATTGGTTTTCACTATGAGACTAGCATGCAAAAGAAAAAAAAAAAAGACGGATAATCATTCCTCCAATAGTCTTTTTATGTGTACTAGGCATTAGTGCCTATGTTTATAAATAGCTGTATGTACTGTCAATGTCATAATTGTATTAGCTAATTCCCACATAAAAAAAAAATGGTCTAGCCATAGTAGAGTTACAGGGTGATCTATATGCTGTTCATCAGATTCCCGGTAATAAATGGAGAAGAACTTTGGAGTTTTGAAAACAGAAATCTTCTGTAGCAACTGTGAAAATTAACCACCCAACATGTTCATCAACAATTAGGCTGCATTCACACCTGAGCGTAGCGTTTTCGGTCTTTTTTTCCGACGTTTTGTCACGCGTATTCACACGTATTCGCGCGTTTGCATACATCGTTGTCCGACGTTTTTGAACTTTGTCGTTTTTTATTTCAGCCAATAGGAAAAATGATCATCTCTTTCATCACTTGTTGCTATGTTTGTAGATTTTTTTTATCTTCTTCCTGGGTGAATGTTCTATTTCACAGAACAGATTAAAGCGACAAAACGCCCGTAGAAACGCTCGTTGTCACGCTAGATGCTTGAATCGAGCGTTTCCATTAGTTTCTATGGGAATACAAATGTTCAAAAACGCCCAAATTAGCCCGATTTGCACAACAAAAAAGGGTCCAGAACTTGTTTGAGCGTCAGGCGTTTTGGAGTGGAGATGTGATCAATCTCCATAGAGAATAATGTATTTTTTCCCCTCTAGCGTTTTATAGCTTCAGGCTTCAGGCTACAAAACGCTCAGGTGTGAATGCAGCCTGAAGCCTCGTACACACGACGGAGGAACTCGACGGGCGAAACACATAGTTTTCCTCGTCGAGTTCCTTGTTAGGCTCTCGAGGAACTCGACAAGCCAATTTTCTCCATTCCCCTCAAGGAAATAGAGAACTTGCTCTCTTTTTGGCTCGTCGAGTTTCTCGACAGTTTCCTCTACGAAAATGTACACACGACCGGTTTCCTCGGGAAAAAAATATCTCCCAGCAAGTTTCTTGCTGGTTTTTGCTGAGAAACTCGGTCGTGTGTACGAGGCCTTAGGGAAAGAAGACTTAAAGCGGAGGTCCGCCCGTTTTTTTTATTTTTAAAATCCAGCAGCTACAAATACTGCGGCTGCTGACTTTTAAAAAATAGACATTTACCTGTCCAGGGTGCCCGCGATGTCAGCAGACGAGGTTGAGCAATCGCTCGGTCCTCGGCTGCTTCTGCCGCCATCCTCCGTAAGGGAATCAGGAAGTGAAGCCTTGCGGAGGGGGGGGGGGGTTTGACATCACAAGGCTGGACTCCCGTGGGAGTCAGAACCCGGAAGTGGTGAAAATACCTGTCTCAGACAGGTATCTGTACTCCCCTCTGAAAGGTGCCAAATGTGACACCGGAGGGGGGGAGGGATCCAAAAAGCTGAGGTTCACTTTTTGTGTGATCCTCCACTTTAAAGCAGAGTTCTACCCTCAAAAAAGTTTATTTTTTATTTTTAAAGTCAGCAGCTGCAAACACTGTAGCTGCTGACTTTTAATAAGGACACTTACCTGTCCAGGGAGCCCGCAATGACTCCTAGAGGCAGAGACATGATGGGATTTGTAGTTTAAGCTGGAGTGCCGAGGTTGCCTACCCCTGACATAGGCAGGTTATCATTCTGCCCCTCGGCAGATGTCGGTGGACATCAAGTCTGCGGTAGCCATCTCTGGACTGGACTGGTCACAGGGGTAGCGAGCCGACGGCGGAGCCGAGTCACGTATATATACTTGATCCGGCGCACAGGTGTTACCATGTAGCAGTAAAACTGCTATAGGGCGGACGTGAAGTAGTTAAAAAAAATATATATATATATTTTACTAGACCTTGATTGGAGTGATCAATGAAAAATCAACTAAAATCTGAGAACGGAGAGAAATATGAAGGCTGCCACTGCTGATCTCTTTCTGAAAATGTTTGTTGCCTGGCCATCTCTGGATTCAATACTTTCTGAGTCACGGACCTGGAATAAGCAAGTACTTACAAGTATTGATCTCCACTCTCAGAAATCAGCAATGGCATCCTCCATGTTTCCCACGTTTTTCTCAGTTCAGGTTTCCAGCTATATCAGTGGTCTCCAAACTGAAGGCTGTGGGATGGATTTGCTTTCCTTTATTCGGCCCTTGGGGCACTATTCTTCCAACTGATACCAACAATGAGGCACCATTCCTTTTACTGACATCAACAGTATGTCATCATTTCTCCAGTGATTGAGAACTATTCCTTCCACTGACACGTACAGCGGGGCACTATTCCCACCACTGACACCAATGATGGGGCACTATTCCCACCACTGACACCAATGATGGGGCACTATTCCCACCACTGACACCAATGATGGGGCACTATTCCTCCCACTGACACCCGTAATGGGGTATTATTCCTTGCACTTATACCAACAATGGGGTACTTTTCTTCCTACTGACACCATTAATAGGTTACTGTTTTTCCCACTGACACCAATGATGGGACACAATTCCTCCCACTGATATACTCTAAATGATGGGGCACTATTCCTCCCACTGACACTTAGGCCCCGTACACACGACCGAGGAACTCGACGTGCCAAACACATCGAGTTCCTCGTTGAGTTCAGTGTGGAAGCCGCCGAGGAACTCGGCGGGCCGACTTTTGCCATTGAACAACGAGGAAATAGAGAACATGTTCTCTATTTCCTCGCCGAGGTCCTCGTCGGCTTCCTCGGCCGAAAGTGTACACACGGCCGGGTTTCTCGGCAGAATTCAGCTCTGAACCGAGTTTCTGGCTGAATTCTGCCGAGAAACTCGGTCGTGTGTACGGGGCCTTACAGTGGAGCACTTTTCCTTTCACTGACATTAATTATGAGGCACTATTCCTCCACCTGACACCAATAATGGGGCACTGTCTGTCCCACTGACACCAATGATACGGCACTATTCTTTCCACTGACACCAATGATGGGGTACTGTCCATCCCACTGACACCAATGATGGAGTACTGTCCATCCCACTGACACCAATGATAGGGCACTATTCTTTCCACTGACACCAATGATGGAGTACTGTCCATTCCACTGACACCAATGATGAGGCACTATTCTTTCCACTGACACCAATGATGTGGCACTGTCCGTCCCACTGACACCAATGATGGGGCACTATTCTTTCCACTGACACCAATGATGTGGTACTTTTCCTTCCACTTACACCAGCTCTTCCTACTAAAGACACCATTAATGGGTCACTATTTCTCCCACTGACACCACTGATGGGTCACTATTCCTTCCACTGACACCAATGATGGGGCCACTATTCCTCCCATTGACACAAATAATGGGTCACGATTCCTTCCACTGACACCAATGATGGGGCACTATATCTTCTCCTGACCACAGGTGCTATGTACTTCTTTTATTTCCACTAACACCTTTTCTTATTCCCACTGACCACAGTCCAGACCCTCTGAAGTCCAAAGGGCAGTAAACTGGCCCTTTATTTAGGGGACCCCTGAGAAATATACTAGAAAGTTCCATGAGCTTCACAATTCTGGGTGATTTTTCACAATGTCCCCTGCATGACAATGTAGTCTCAGTGGGAACAATGCCACTTTACTTTACGTGCTACTTAAATGCTGCCGTGACCTTTCCCCATTGACATCTACCCTTTAAAATAGCGAGCAGCTGGTATTGTAGGTATTTAGTAAAAGGTTTCAATGGAAAATAATGATAATTCTCACTGGTAAGGCCTGATCCAGCTGTGTGTTGTCCAGTATATACATATTATAACTTTAGGATAACGAGGAGGTACATTGGCCATAGATGGTCAGACCAATCTGTCATTGATAATCTTGGCAGATTGCCTATTCTTCTGTTGCATCACTTGGAAATATTGTCCCCTAAGGACCTTTCGATTGGCCGCAGTGTGTACACAAGTCATTTGGCTGCCTGGCTCTCTTGGCTGAGCTGGAAACTTTGCTGGCTTTGACAGGTGGAGATAAGTGAACAGCTACACTTTGGTTATCAGCGAATGATCACTGCAGGGGAGTAATTGACCCGAGATATTAGCCATGTCAAAGTGATCAGCCTGCAGAGTGAGGTTACACAAGGCAGCGGACAGCTCTGATTCAGCCATCAGGATTTATATAGAGTCAGGCCCTTCTTCAGCTCACTGTCTGCTAATTAAACCCGATTTTTCCACCTGGGAGTGAGGCGATCAGTCCCTGTCAGGGTGCTGTGTGCAGGGCATGGCCAATACAGGCAGGAGCCATAGGATGTGCTTTGTATTCTTTGTTATTATATACTACATATTGTCTTATAAAAGACTCTATGTCTTTCTCCCAGGTTCTCGCTTCCTTTTTCATTTCCCCTTTTTCTTTTGTCTCCCTCCTATTATTCACTCTCCAGTTCTTTATCTCCTACCTTCCTTTCTTTTATCCTTCCTTCCTCTTTCTTTTTCTTTTTCTTTTTTGTTATATTATTTCCCTCTTAACCACCCTTTAGATCAGTGGTTCTCATCCTTTCTAGTGCCGTGACCCCTTGATAAAAATTTCCCAAGTTGTGGGGACCCCCAACAGTAAAATTATTTTCGTAGCGTGGGTTGTCCGCACCCAAGGCAAGGCAAGTAATTTGCACCCCTAAGCCACCCCTAACCCACGGACATTTAGCACTCCCCGAGTCCCTTCCATTCCACATTTTAGGATGTACCACTCTCCTTTCTTTCCCTTTTATCTCTCTATCCTAATTTCTTGTCGTCCCCCCCCCCCCCCCTCTCTCTCTCTCTCCATATTTCTTTGTTCCTCCCCCTTCCATGTATTCTCTATTTTTATTCTCTCTTTTACTCCTTGTTGAGGGGTGGGTGGAATGGGAAGAGTAGCAGTGCTGAGGTAGTTCTGATCATCCCATTTAGGTGTTCTTGATCAAATCTGCTGATCTGAGAACTGTAGTGGGGACTTTTAATGGCAAATGTAATCACAGGCAATGTTACTCACTGTGTCTCTGGCTTTGTGGTGTCTCGCAGCAGTGACCCCTATGCTGAAATCAGGAGATAGGGTCTCCTCCAGCCCCTCCCACTTCACATTCCTCACCAGTCAGCTGACCTCTAATCTCCGCCCTCATCCATGCCGTGAACTGGGCAGCTGCGAATAGGCTAAGTGGGCGGCCGTGAAAAGGCTGGGAGAGTGGTGCACGCTTCAGGAACAGCCCGGGGTTTGGTGACCCCTGGCGAATTGTAATTCGACCCCCGAGGGGGGTTGAGAACCACTGCTTTAGATCCTCCCTCCCTCTTTTTAGCCCATCATTCTCTCTTTTTCATTCTCTCTTTTTCATTCTCTCTTTTTTCCCCCATACCCTCCCTTTCTCTCTCTCCCTCTCTCTATTTCTTTCTCTTAGTTCCCCTCTCCTTCATTTACTTTCTTTTTTTTTTCTCCCTCCCTCTGTTTAGCCCATCATTCTCTCTTTTTCTCTTTTTCATTCTCTCTCCCCTTACCCTCATTTTCTCTCTCTATTTCTTGCTCTCCTTCATTTGCGTTCCTTCTTTTTTTAACTTTTTTTTCTTTTCTTTTCTTCCCTTTTTCTACCCTCTCTTCTTTTATCTCATTCTTTCTCTCTTTTTCTTTTTTCCCCTTTTATTATTTTCCCCCTCTTTCCCTCCCTGTCCCTCAGTTTGTCCGGTTCTCTCTAAATACGTTTTCACAAATGAAGCTACATTGTAGTGTTGCACAACAATCTAAAGCAATAACAAAATGCATTATTTCTTATTTTAAATTCAAGATAAATGTCCTGAGTAATACATTGTGAAAAATGCATGTTGCCCATCAATTCAAATCTCTCCTATACATTTTATACAGCCAGGAATATTAAATGCTGCAAATAGTTCAAAATTTAGTGTAGAATGAATTTAGGCTTGCGTCATTTCTTTATTCTGGACTCTGACATTGAGCAGCAATTAATTTAAATGCTCTCTTCATAGGATTATTGTATTTGAATTCAAAGTAAAGGAAATTTTATTTTAAGAAAAGGTTTAAAAAGGTCAGTATCCAAAGGTAGTGCCTCATATCTGTCCCATTAGAACGACAAATTAACAGTGTTAATTTTGTTGACTAAAACATTTTAGTCGACCAACTTAATATAATTTTAGTCAACTAAAATTACGTCTAAAACTAAAACAATTGAGATGACTAAAGTACGACTAAAACTAAAATGGCATTTTAGTCCAAAAGATTAAAATAGGGCTAAAACTAAAATGACATTTTAGTCAAAAGACTAAGGCCCCGTACACACGATAGAATCCATCCGCAGATAAATCCCAGCAAATGGGTTTCTGCGGATAGATCCTATGGTGTGTACACGCCAGCGGATCTGTTTCCGCGGAGAAATCTCCTCTGGGATGGATTCCAGCAGATCGGATATTTGCTGACATGCACAACAAATCCATCTGCTGGAATCCATTCCAACGGATGGATCCGCTCGTCTGTACAGACTTACCGGATCCATTCGTCCAAAGGGATTCCCCGCACGCGTCGTAATGATTTGACGCATGCGTGGAATTCCTTATATGACAGCGTCGCGCCCGTCGCCGCGTCATAATCGCGGCGACGGCGCGACACGTCATCGCCAGAGGATTTCCGCGCGGATTTCAATGCGATGGTGTGTACACTCCATCGCATCGAAATCTGCGGAAATCTTTGAGAGGATTTATCCGTGGAAACGGTCCGCTGGACCGTATCCGCGGATAAATTCTCTCGTGTGTATGGGGCCTTAGACTAAAACAACGTTGAAATTTGACGTAAAAAATTAACACTGGTTGCTACTGCAAGTTTATACCTCAATAACATAAATAATATATTCGATTTTTCACTCCAGCAGTATATAATGAGTTTGGAAATTGTAGAGAAATGCTTAAATAAATAATAAATAAATAATTACAATTTAACCATACCCATTCGATTTTAGATGACTAAAATTAGTTTTAGTCAACTAAAAGGTCCTGGGGATTTAGTCGACTAAATACGACTTAAACTAAAACAATTGCAGAAGACTAAAATGGGACTAAAACTAAAATGCAATTTTAGTCAAAAGACTAAAACTAAATTGAAATTTGATGTCAAAATTAACACTGCAACTATAAGGAACCTGTCACAAGAGTATTACAGGCACCGCCATTGCTGATTTTTTTTTTTTTTTGTAAGAAATTGTTAGATTCCTGGCTGTTAAACTCATCCTATGACAGATGTTTTAAGCTGTCGTTTTTCCCTAGTGTTCCTCCTTTACATTAGCATGCAAACTGAACAAGGCTGCAATTTGTTTGATAACTTATTGAGACTACTCTTATTTTATTTTGTAGCTGAGCTACGGTATCTAGAAAATGTTTACTTTCAGCCTTATCAGGAAAAAGTTTGAAACATGCAATAGTCTAAACACAAATATACAAAAGTTGAAATATTCTAAGTGAACAACATATTTTCTTTTTAAATAAAATGTATAATTAGTATGATATGTGTTTATGTAGAATTTGGAGGCGGAGGGGTGGGTTATGTTATGTCAGCCCTCAGGGGTTGTGTTTTGTCCCCTGTAGATTTATACTGCTATATTTGGTACTCTATAACAGGGGTCTCAAAACTATGGCCCAGGGGCAAGATGCAGCCCCTTGCTTGCATGTATCCAACCCATGGGACATTTTTCTTCCAACTGACACCAATGATGAGGCACCATTCCTCCCACTGACACCATCAATGGGGCATTATTCCTCTCACTAAAACCAATGATGGGGCATTGTTTATTCCCAGGGGCCATAGAACGGCCCACTAAAGCCTGAAGGACAATAAACTGGCCCTTTGTCTAGAAAGTTTGGTGACCCCTGATCTAAAACATTGAAGGTCAATATGTTTATCCTATAGCTTTATTACTTACCTGGAATAAGCATGTCGCCGGACGTTCTGATCTAATCTAATTATTGGGGTTGATCTACTAAAAAAAGAAAAAACACAATACACAGTATACACCAATTGGAAAACAACAGGAAAACACCAGGGAATCCCGGCGGGAATATTGGGAACCTGCTCTCTATTTTCCCGTTGGGATTCCCAGCGTTTTTTTTCCCACCAGATTTACTAATACTTTCCTATAGGAAACACTGCGAGGCAGTGCCGATGGAGCATACACACGGCCAGGATTCCCGGCCAAAGCTCTCATGACAGGTTTCCCTTCGGTTTTCCTAGCAGACTTTTTACCGCTGGGAAAACCGAGCGTGTGTACAGGGCTTTAGACCAGTAGTTCTCAACTCTTGTCCTTAGGGCTCACTAACAGGCCAGGTTTTCAGGATAACTGAAATGCATCACAGGTGATATAATTTGTTGTTCAGTGATTGCAGTATTCTAGTCTGCATCTCCCCAAGGTAATACTTAAAATCTGGCCTGTTAGTGGGTCCTGAGGGCAGGAGTTGAGAACTACTTCCTTAGGAGGATTGTGACAACCATGTAGCTTGCAGCTTCTAGAATTTCTATCCTCGAAATCAGAAAGCACAGGAGTGACTTCTAAGGCCTCGTACACATGACCGAGTTTCTCGGCAAAAAACAGCAAGAAACTTGCTGGGAGATATTATTTTTTTTTGCCGAGGAAACCGGTCGTGTGTACATTTTCGTAGAGGAAACTGTCGAGAAACTCGACGAGCCAAAAAGAGAGCATGTTCTCTATTTCCTTGACGGGAATGGAGAAAATTGGCTTGTCGAGTTACTCGACGGCTTCACAAGGAACTCGACGAGCAAAAAGATGTGTTTCGACCGTCGAGTTTCTCGGTCGTGTGTACGAGGCTTCAGGGGTGAAATTACCTAGAGGCCTTGTGCTGAAAATGTCAGGACTGGGCAGCAATAATCTGACGTTCATGGGTAATTTCAGAGATGCATATGTGCTATAAATCTACTTGGCCAGCTTGTAAGCCCCGGTGTTTCGGTGTCATTGGTATAGTGCTGTGGAATATGTTGGTGCTATATCACCAGAGGTGTATCTAGTGAAAATGGCGCCTATGGCAAGCACTGAAACTGTCAAAACATTTGAAAACTTTCAGATAACCAGGGACAGAGAGGGACACAGTGCGACAAGGACAGAGAGGCACACTGGGGACCACTGGCGGCTGGTGCTGAAAATTTTGGGGGGGGCACAAACAAACTGAAAAAAAAAAAATCAATTGCAGCCACTGTGCCAATCAAACGCAGCCACTGTGCCAGTAATTGGCAGTCATCGGCCATCATGGGGGCACCTGTCACTCCCCTCCCCAGGCCAAGTAGAAATATTAGCAATTGCTGTGCCGGCGCCACGCTTCAGCAGGCCGGCCGCGATGCCGAGAGCTACATTAGTGCGGGAGGCGGCCACAGGAGGACGGATGTTTTTTTTTTTCGTGCGGGGGGTAGCTTTTTGACGCCCCCCTCCCCGTGGCGCCCATGGCATTTGCCATGGCTGCCATACCCTAGATACGCCATTGTATATCACAGATTAATCATAACTCGGCCCCCAGCTACATCACTTACCTATTCTCAAAATACCGACCAAGCTGTTCTCTTTGGTCCTTCCTAGACCTCCTGCTCTCTAGCTCCCTCGTCACCTCCTCCCATGCTCGCCTCCAGGACTTCTACAGAGCTTCTTCCATCCTTTGGAACTCCCTACCCCAATCTGTCCAACTGTCCCCTAATCTATCCATCTTTTGATGACCCCTGAAAACCCTTCTCTTTAAAGAAGCCTATCCTGCTTCTAAGTAATACACTGTTTTACCTTCTCCATCAGCTCATCAAGCTATTACCCTTTGTATCAATTGACCCTTTATCTTAGATTTTGAGCTCTATTGAGCAGGGCACTTCTTCTTGTACCAAATTGTAATATAACTGTAATGTCTGCCTTAATTTTGTTAAGCACTGCGCAAACTGTTGGCACTATATAAATTCTGTATAATAATAATAATAATAAAAAATATGACAGATATTAGATTGTAAGCTCTAAGGAGCACGGCCCTCTGAGTCCTGTAGTACCAAATTGTAATGTAACTGTAATGTCTGCCTTCATTTTGTTTAGCGCTGTGCAAACTGCTGGCGCTATATAAATCCTGTATAATATTATGATGATAATTTGTGTGTACAGAACACACTGTCCAGGCCTCTTTTCATTCATTTCAGTGTCAGGGTCGTCCTCAGACAGGAGGATGCTCAGAGATTGTTTCACATTGACTGGGGAATCTGCCCCCTCCTCCCACTCCCATGGTCTGTCATATGTCAGCCGCCGAGGCTAGGATGATAGATTTGTATTGTAGGAGCTCACCGAAAACTGTGTCCGAACCCTGAGCTGCGAGCCATGAGCATTCCATCAGCTCCAGCCTGCCTGTCGCCAGCAGTCAGCGCCGAGAAACTATGTGATGGAGTTCAGGAAAATTTCCAAGCCCCCTCCTCCTTTTATCATCTTACAATAACATTGGAATAATCTTTTATTGTCCAGCACTGGGGGTGGGGGGAGAAGAATGGCGAAAAAAACACAAGCTGTGCTGCGCTTAGACATAATGGAATGGGATCAGATAGAGAATTAACCAGAATCGCCCATGTTGGCATAGATCAAGAACTCTGCCAACAGTGCCGAGATCCTAAGTTTACCAATGACTTATGATTGTAAAACTAGAGTGCCCATCGCTTTGTTCTGGAGGGTATTCTGGTGCAGAGGCGTGACTTGACCGCACACTGGCATTGACTCCATAACCCTAAACGCACAGCCAAAGAGTGGTGACTGTCATCTCATGTCTGGGACCACCTTTGTGCTAGAGCAGTGCTAACAAATTAAGGCCCGGATTCAGAAACAAGATACGACGGCGTATCTCCTGATACGCCATCTCTGAGTGCGGGCCGTCGTATCTATGCGCCTGATTCAGAGAATCAGTTACGCGTAGATATCCCTAAGATCCGACTGGTATAAGTGTCTTACACCGTCGTATCTTAGGCTGCATAATCACGCTGGCCGCTAGGTGGCGCTTCCGTATAGTTACGCGGGGAATATGCAAATTAGGTATTTACGCCGATTCAGAAACGTACGTCCCGCTCGCGCATTTTTTTACGTCGTTTACGTTAGGCTTTTTTTTGGCGTATAGTTACCCCTGCTATATGAGGCGTAGCTAATGTTATACATATGAGTTCTCATCAATACATTATATACATATGAGTGCTCATCAATACAGTATATACATATGAGTGCTCATCAATACAGTATATACATATGAGTGCTCATCAATACAGTATATACATATGAGTGCTCATCAATACAGTATATACATATGAGTGTGCAGCAATACAGTATATACATATGAGTGCTCATCAATACAAATAAATGTCTACAAACATTAAGGCTGCATTCACACCTGAGCGTTTGGTCGCCTGAAGCGTGGCGCTCCAAAACGCTAGAGGGGAAAAAATACATTATTCTCAATGGAGATGGTTTACATCTCCACTCCAAAACGCCTGAAGCCGAACGCCTGAAGCTCAAACAAGTTCCGGACCCTTTTTTGTCACACGAATCGGGCGGTTTGGGCGTTTTTGGGCGTTTGTATTTCCCATAGAAAGTAATGGAAACGCTCGATTCAAGCGACTAGCGCGACAACAAGCGTTTGCTACAGGCGTTTTGTCGCTTTAATCAATAGAACATTTCACCCAGGCAGAAGATAAATAAAATCTACCAACATAGCAACAAGTGATGAAAAGATGATCATTTATCCTATTGGCTAAAATAAAAAACGTCGAAGTACAAAATTGTCGGACGACGCTGTATGCAAACGCGCAAATACGCATGAATACACGCGACAAAACGCCGAAAAAAAAAACGCCTGAAAAAACGACCAAACAAGCTACGCTCAGGTGTGAATGCAGCCTTAGTGAAAAAATTCAGGAGTGAATCTTCTAAAGACAAAAAGTTCTGGAATGAAGTGTAAACATTCAAATTCAGCCAACTCTGTGAATATATCTTGAAGAGACGACACAAAACTTGTGCCCTTCACCACAAATAAGGTTGGCCTCTTACCAAATGTAACGGATCCCCACCACAGAGATCAACCAAGCATGTAGTTTACAGGCCTCCAGACATTCATCAATGGCAATAACGAAACGGCAACTTTCGCCTTCAGTTTTTTCAAGGATCAGCATGTTAGATGAGGCCACATCACATGGAGGAGAACAGAGGCCACGCATAGTGTAATACCACCAAACAAAAGTGTTAATTTTAAAGGTTAATAATTAATCGCAATAAGCGTTTGTTGATTGGTTTGCGCGAAAGTTATAGCGTCTACAAAATAGGGGATAGTTTTATGGCATTTTTATTAATGTTTTTTTTTTTTTGTTACCAGTAATGGTAGCGATCAGCGATTTTTATGGCGGACACATCGGACACTTTTGGCATTATTTGGAGACCATTCACATTTACACAGCGATCAGTGCTATAAATATGCGCTTATTACTGTGTAAATGTGACTGGCAGTGAAGGGGTTAACCAGGAGGGGGCGCTGAAGGGGTGAAGTGTGTCCTCGGGATGTATAATTAATAAAAGCTGTGCAAAAAATATTGATCCTAATGTGCTCAATGATACTAAACTGACAAATATACAAAAAATGAACACCAACAAAAATGCTAGAAATAATGAAAGTAGGTGCAATAATATAATGAAAGAAAAAAAAAATACACAGTGTATCAAAATAATGACACCAATCACTGCATGGAAATAAAAAACAAATAGTTCAAGTGGTCCCACTGTTAGATGGAAATCAAGCAAACTACATGGTTGAAAAGATGGATGCCAATATATTAATAACGTGAAGTCTTCCTAGGGATAGTCTGATGACATCAAACCACAAATCACCCAAGAACAGTGTTGTTATGATAGAAAAGGGTTCCTCCACCTCCAAAACAACTGCCGCTTACCAGAAACTAAGATCCCTGTAAGAGATCTGTGGGCCAGATTCACAAAAGAGATACGACGGCGTATCTCCTGATACGCCGTCGTATCTCTGTGTTCCGGCCGTCCTAACTATGCGACTGATTCATAGAATAAGTTACGCATAGCTAGCCCTAAGATCCGACAGGTGTAATTGAATTACACTGTCGGATCTTAAGGATGCAATTCTAGGCCGGCCGCTAGGTGGCGATCCCCGAACGTCCGCGCTGCCCGTCGATCTAACTTTACGTAGTTTCCGTCGAGTTACGCCGCGTAAAATTAGGGCTGAGCCCTAGTTGTTCTAAGCCATGTTAAGTATGGCCGTCGTTCCCGCGTCGAAATTAAAAAAACCACGTCGTTTGTAAGTCGTCCGTGAATGGCGCTGGACGCCATTTACGTAAACGTCTAAACAAATGACATCCGTGCGACGTCATTTAGCGCAATGCACGTCGGGTAATTTACCAGACGGAGCATGCGCAGTACGTTCGGCGCTGAAACGCGCCTAATTTAAATGGTGCCCGCCCCATTTGAATTGGGCGGGCTTGCGCCAAGCGCATTTACGTTACACTGCCGCAAGTTTACAGGTAAGAGTTTTGAGAAACAGGCACTTACGCTGTAAACCTGCGGCGGTGTAACGTAAATGGGATACGTTACGCTGCCGTGGAGCAACGTAAATGTATCAGAATCTGGCCCTGTGTTCGCAAGATAGCCTGTATCCCAGCCTGTGTCTCTGTATGCCACTGTCAGATGTCTGCAATCAATCCAAGTCTATCCCCAGTTCCTCTCACAGGATATACAATGTGTTCATGACCAATTGGATAGAAACCAACATAGCGTAACCCGATAAAAATGGTTTATTATAAAAATTAAAATAGCACTTACAAAAGTGAAGATAAGTGTGACAAATATAGTATCCGGCCGGCTCTCACAGCCTTTCCGGGACTTTGCATTTAGTGTATTGGTGACGTCAGCATGCCGCTCCTCCCTACGCCGTTTCGTCAAACTTGACTTCGTCCAGGGGCATCCTAGGGATGTGTTCTAACTGTAGGGGGCGGGGCTACGTGTGACACGACACTGATCGCTGCTCCCGATCTGTGATCAGTGTCCTGTCACTAGGCAGAACGAGGAAATGCTTGTTTACATCAGCATTTCCCCGTTCTTCCTCTCTGGGTATCCCCATGGACATTGAGTCCGCGGGACCCGCGATCACACTCACAGAGCTCACCGCGCGCCCATTATGCCGCTTCCTAAAGGCGTGAGCATGCCTTTATGCCGACATTGTCAATATTTTTGAACATGCTTACAATTATTTGATTGACATTGCAGGCTTCCCTCACTTCCAGAAACGTATCGGTTGTTTGCCAACCTGTGTATGTGTTAGAATCAGAACCTGATACGCTCTTCAAATCTCCTAAACTTATTTGTAGGTTTTAAAACTAAATTGTAGTTTGTATAACTGGCCGTTTAATTTAGTGCATGTGTTCATTCCTCACCCCCCCCCCTCCAATTAATCTGAATGCCATTGTACAGGGGGGCTTGTGGTGTATCACTCACACAAATAAATACATGTTAATGAAGGAGTGCTTGGCCACGGAGTACATGCTTCATGTAGCACACAGAAAATATTGTCCTCTTGTACATTAGAGTCAGGTCACCCCCTTCACCCAAATAGTGATTACAACATTTAGCATTAAGTAGAGTGCAGCTGACATGTGACAAAGCTGTAAGTGCACATTGTGTTCAGTGAGAGGCTGAGTATACCGGTTATTAAAGCCGTACCGAGAGAAACACACTTCTGGATAATGTGTCATTGCCACATCTATCTCTGACTTTCACAAACTTGTCTTGTGCTTTGAAAATGAGCCCTGGAAAGTTTTTGCACCTATTAATATGCTTTTTTATGTAAAAGTTGCTTAGCAAAGTCCTTCCATTTCTGTTTCTTGGGTTATACTCTCCTCACTTTATGCCTTTTCAATTTGGTTTGAAATTATACTAATAATACTTAAAGTGTTTGTTAACCCCCCAAAAAATACAGATCCTGGTCCCTTAAAGCAGATTACACAGCACAGTGCTTACACTGTGTTATCTGCCCCCCTCTAAACTGTAAAAAAAAACTCCCTGAATTTGCCACTTCCTGTATGCTCTCTCTACGCTGACCACGAAAATCAGGGCTGCTGAGCCCTGACCACCGTGGTCAGAGTACATCTGTCATAGAATAATTAATAACGCACGTACATAATTAAAAATCAGCGATTCATCGAAATATTAATATCGCACGTAAATAATACTAATAATACTTAAAGTGTTTGTTAACCCCCAAAAAAATACAGATCCTGGTCCCTTAAAGCAGATTACACAGCACAGTGCTTACACTGTGTTATCTGCCCCCCTCTAAACTGTAAAAAAAAACTCCCTGAATTTGCCACTTCCTGTATGCTCTCTCTACGCTGACCACGAAAATCAGGGCTGCTGAGCCCTGACCACCGTGGTCAGAGTACATCTGTCATAGAATAATTAATAACGCACGTACATAATTAAAAATCAGCGATTCATCGAAATATTAATATCGCACGTAAATAATACTAATAATACTTAAAGTGTTTGTTAACCCCCAAAAAAATACAGATCCTGGTCCCTTAAAGCAGATTACACAGCACAGTGCTTACGCTGTGTTATCTGCCCCCTCTAAACTGTAAAAAAAACCTCCCTGAATTTGCCACTTTCTGTATGCTCTCTCTACGCTGACCACGAAAATCAGGGCTGCTGAGCCCTAACCACCGTGGTCAGAGTACATCCCTGCATCATACGCTGCTGTCCCCTCTGCTCTCCTCTCACCCCCTCCTCCCTGCCTGTCAGTTCCCTCTCTGTATCTATCCCCCCCCCCACCGCTATTCTTGAAAAAAAAATTATAACTGTCACTGCCAGCCCCTCTATTACGCTGTATTCACACCTGAGCGTAGCGCTTTCAGTAATTTTTTACGGCGTTTTGACGCACGTTTTGTCGTGCGTATTCACACGTATTTGCGCGTTGGCATACAGCGCTGTCCGACGTTTTTGAACTTTGTCGTTTTTTATTTTAGCCAATCGGAAAAAAGCTCATCTCTTTCATCATTTGTTGCTATGTTTTTAGATTGTTTTATCTTCTTCCTGGGTGAATATTCTATTTCACACAACAGATTAAAGCGACAAAACGCCCGTAGAAACGCTCGTTGTCGCGCTAGACGCTTGAATCGAGCATTTCCATTAGTTTCTATGGGAATACAAACGTTCAAAAACGCCCAAATCAGCCCGATTCGAGCGACAAAAAAGGGTCCAGAACTTGTACGAGATTCAGGCGTTCGGCTTCAGACATTTTGGAGTGGAGATGTGAACCATCTCCATTGAGAATAATGGATTTTTTCCCCTCTAGCTTTTTGGAGCTTCATGCTTCAGGCTATAAAACGCTCAGGTGTGAATGCACACTTAGGCCCAGATTCTCAAAGGACTTACGACGGCGCAGTGCCATGTACGCCGTCGTAAATCCTAATCTGAGCCGTCATATCTATGCGACTGATTCTTAGAATCAGTTACGCATAGCTATCCATCAGTCTCTTACGCCATCGGATCTAAACTGGGCTACATTTGTGGGCACTGGTAGGCTGCATTGATGGGCACTTGTAGGCTGCACTTGATTGACACTGATTAGGCTTAATTGTTGGGCACTGGTAGGTTGCATTTGATGGGCACTGATAAAGGGCTGGATTGATGGGCACTGGTAGACTGTATTTGATGGGCACTGGTGAGGCTGCATTTGATGGGCACTGGTAAGACTGCATCGATGCATTGATCTCTTGTGTCATGTCTGTAGTCTCTGACCATCTCTTTTATCATGTCCGCAGTCTCTGACCATCTCTTGTATCATGTTTTCAGTCTCTGATCATCTCCTGTATCATGTCTGCAGTCTCTGACCATCTCTTATATCATGTCCGCAGTCTCTGACCATCTCTTATATCATGTCTGCAGTCTCTGACCATCTCTTGTATCATGTCTGCAGTCTCTGACCATCTCCTGTATCATGTCTGCAGTATCTGACCATCTCCTGTATCATGTCTGCAGTCTCTGACCATCTCTTGTATCATGTCCACAACCTCTGACTATCTCTTGTCTTTTATCATGTCTGCAGTCTCTGAGGGGGAGTCTGGAGAGGAGTCAAGAGTGAGAGCGCCGCCGGGATGGGGGTCATGGGAGAAGTCAGATGTGTGTGGACTGTGGAGAGGAGACTATAGGATAAAACCAGAGCCACCAACCTGGAGCCATCTGACTGAGCCCTGCATGGTGCACCTGAGAGGAGGTCAGTGACAGTGCCGCCAGGCCAGTCTGAGGGGGGCACTAATGTAAGGGGGTGAATACAGTAATGTAAGGGGGTACTGATATAAAGGGTTCCCCCTTATATCAGTAACCCCCCTCTCCTTACAGTGTATTCTTTCTGTGGAAGGTGTTCTCTGCATTCCCAGATTTGATGATTGCTCCACTTTTAACCGGAATTTGCTCATATATATATATATATACATATACATATAGAAAGCCCTATGTGCTTTCATATCTGTCTTAACTTTATATAATACACTCTTCAAATGTGATTTATAATGCATGTTTAACCCTTTTACGAACAAGAAAATAATGACGTTATGCTGTTGGGCTGGTATAATAATGCTATGGGGCTGGTATGAAATAATTTCCAGGGCTGGTTTTTGTTCCCAGTCCGACCCTAGACACATCACTGTTCACTCACCAGGCAGTTCCAAGAACGAGAAGGGCAGAAAACAAATGAATAATTTATTGAGGGGGCATTAGTGTGGCCTCCATCCAGTTCCGGTTCCAGCTTCTGGGTCTGTTTTAAAGCCCTCCCCTCTGCATCTGCTGTGCTGTGGTCTGCTGCCTGTGGGAACTGCACAGCAACAGGCCTCAGCAGCACACACTCCATAGCCAGCTCATGTGAACCCTCAGCCCAGACTCAGTGTGCGATCACTCAGCACTGGAACAGGCCACAGCCCACTACGCATTGGGCAGGGATGAGGGGGGCATTGGGTGGAGCTTGGCCTGGACTTCCTTTAAAATGTGGGAAGGGTTATCAAATTTACCTTCAGGCTGAAGCCTCTGGTCTTTTTCCCACCTAGCAACACCCCTCGTTGGACCTGTTAGAAAGATAAGTCATCATAGGGATGGTATCAGAGCAGCCAAGTGATTGGATTCCTCTTGTTTGCCGAATGTGCCTTGTGTCCTCCCGGCACTTTGGATTTCTCCTCAAAACCTGTTTGCTCTTCAACCAAAACAAACCTAGAGTTTGAATGTTTCGGGCTTGTTGTTTATAGCAGTGGTCATCAACCCTGCCCTCAGGGCCCACTAACAGGCCAGGTTTGCAAGATAACTGAAATACATCACAGGTGATATCATTTGCTGCTCAGTGATTGCAGTATTCTAGTCTGCATCTCCCCCCAAGGTAATACATAAAACCTGGCCTGTTAGGGGGCCCTGAGGACAGGGTTGATGACCACTGGTTTAAAGGACTTTAGATTGTAAGTTCCTCCTGATGACAGGGACTGATGTAACTGTTTCTAGATATTCTGTAAAGCACTGTGTTATATGCAAACAACCTGAAATGAATCTAAAACCAAAACCTTGTTTTAGCATTGGGTAGTATAAGATGATTGGAACTCCTGTCAGAGTCCCAGTTATTGGAACTTACAGTAAATGGAGGAAAGAATCAAAAATTTCACAAGAACAGGAATAGAGATTTCCGTTTACTTCCTGTTGTATATACAGGACAGGAAATTAAAGGAAATCTCCCTGATGGGGGCAAGGAGGAAAAGTAAAAAAATTCTTAAACCATTCACTACTTTATTAAAAAAATAAAATGAAAAAATAAAAAGTTTGACTTTTTGCGATTCGCCACTGCGTCGCTTTAACTGACAAATGTGCGGTCGTGCGACGTGACTCCCAAACAAAATTGGCGTCCTTTTTTCCCCACAAACAGATCTTTCTTTTGGTGGTATTTGATCACCTCTGCGGTTTTTAGTTTTTGCGCTATAAACAAAAATAGAGCGACAATTTTGAAAAAAATTATATTTTTTACTATAATAAATATCCCCCAAAAATATATAAAAAAAATGTTTTTTCCTCAGTTTAGGCCGATACGTATTCTTCTACATATTTTTCGTAAAAAAAACTTGCAATAAGCGTTTATTGATTGGTTTGCGCAAAAGTTATAGCGTTTACAAAATAGGGGTAGTCCGTCCAGTGTGAAAGAGGCCTAAGACAGCAATAAAAATAGACATGGGGTTCTAATTCCTCTCCACTCTATCCAAAACTAAAAAAACAGTGCCTTTAGTTATACTTTAATCTACTTGGGGTACATTTGATGAGTGGGAGTACAAATGGCTATAAGTTGTTTTCACTTTTTCTGATCACATTAATATCTAAATGTCATTGTATCAAAATGCAAAAGTTCGATGCCTTATTTAATCGTGAACAAGTCGTCTTCATACAACCAGTGAAACTTTCATAGGAGAAGAAAAACGTCAGCACATTACCTTGGTCTTTGAGTATTTCCTGTCCCCCCCCCCCCCCCCATACATTGAGACAAACTTCAAAATGGCATTTGTTTGCCATGTACACCCCAGTCTAGCAGACGCAGAAAAGTTATTTATGACTGTTAAAACCGCAGCAAAAATGCAACCCAGAACGTATGGCCAAAGAGAAGTTCTCTCTGTGTGAAAGAAAACTTTATAGCTTTCCCAATTATAGCTTTCAGAAATACAGTATATTTGCCATTTTTCATTTCTCAAAAAGAAAGGGGGGGGGGGCTGAGATCTTTTTCAGATTTTTCAGGTTACATGTGAAAGTGATCAGCTTGTAAATACATTTATCAATGTGTTAATGTATTCAAAATGTTGCTTCGTATTTGTATATGTACCCAAGGGAAGTGAGTATTACTGTAATTACATACAGTACAGTGCTACTTGCTTAGCTTAGTGACACTACCTTGGTGATTGACCTTGCAAGTGTACCAGAATCTGTGCTCTCCAATAAGAAAAACCTGATAGCCACATGATCAAGGCTGCCTCAGTATTAGGTCTTGCCAGGTAACTTGTAAGTGTTTTTGTTCTACTCATTGCAAGATTTTTTTTTCCTGTAAATGGAATAGTATTGTGTAATGATAGATCCTCTTTGTCATAGTTTTAACTCATAGAAACATAGTAAAGTGACGGCAGAAAAAGACAGAGCAGTCCATACAGACTGTCCCTTTTTTTCCCTTTTTTTTTTAAGATCTATATAGCGCAATCAGAACCTCCTTCCTCCTGCTGGTGATCCCTTTAATGTCATATAAAGATCTATATAGAGGAATCAGAACCTCCTTCCCCCTGCTGGTGATACCTCTATTGATATCTAAAGATCTATATAGAAGGATCAGAACCTCATTCCTCCTACTGGAGATCACTCTAGTGATATAAGGATCTTTATAGGGGAATCAGAACCTCCTTCCTCCTGATGGTGATCCCTCTATTGATATCTAAAGATATATATATAGAGAGAGATAAGAACCTCATTCCTCCTGCTGTTGATCCCTCTAGTGATATAAAGGTCTATATAGAGCAAACAGGACCTCCTTCCTCCTGCTGGTGATCCTTCTATTGATATCTAAAGATCTATATAGAAGGATCAGGACCTCATTCCTCCTGCTGGCTAAAGATCTACATAGGGGAATCTGAACCTTCTTCCCCCTGCTGGTGACCCCTCTAGTGATATAATGATCTATATAGGGGAATCAGAACCTTCTTCCCCCTGCTGGTGACCCCTCTAGTGATATAATGATCTATATAGGGGAATCAGAACCTTCTTCCTCCTGCTGGTGACCCCTCTAGTGATATAAAGATCTATATAGAGGAATCAGGACCTCCTTGATCCTTTCTCCTGCTAGTGATCCCTATATAGATATAAAGTTCTATATAGAGAAATCAGGACCTCATTCCTCCTGCTGGTCATCCCTCTAGTGATATCTAAAGATCTATATAGATTAATCAGACCCTCATTTCTCCTGCTGGTGATCCCTTTAATGATAACTAAAGATCTATATAGGGGGATCGGGACCTCCTTCCTCCTGCTGGTGATCCCTCTAGTGATGCCTCCTATAATTCTAGTGGCTTTTCCCACTGCCTGGTGACACTGTTTGCTCATTTTGCAATCATCTGAAGTAAGTACCCACAAATCTTTTTCTTCTCTAGTGCTGTAGTCATGGACTTGTAAAATACTGCAGGGATTAAAGTCTCAAGGGCAATTTGCGTCACTCATGATCACTCATAATCAGGGTCTATCTTGCGCTGATGTAACTTCAGTCAAGTTCGTTTTATCTGGTTTCTGTGGGCTACTGTACTTTGCACTTAGGGACTATTCACACTATTGTGTTACATGGCTTATTGTGATGTGGTGCCATTCAGAAGCACCTAGCCGGTGGACTGATATGCGTTGCTGTCTACAGCCAGACAATGCCATATGTATCTTTTTTATTGGTTGGGGGACCCATTTGAATGATTGGGCTGCCTTAATGCAATGCATGTTAACATGTGGCATAACGTGGCACAATAGTGTTAATTGGTCCTTGGACCTCTTTCACGCGGGCCAGATCCAGTTTTTCTCAGCAGGAGATTAGGTCGCTGATCCCCTGCTGAGCTGAGCGGGTTGGGTGACAGATCTGTCTCCACTTTACTTATTCAGAGCGGACATGGACACAGCCCACTCTGCTGTAGGGGCAGTCGTATGTAAACAGACCAGCTGTCCGTTTACAACAGACTGCCCTCCAATCAGATCCAGCACAAACGAACGGAAGAGGATCCGTTCCCCTCCACCTGTCCGGATCTGATCGGAGACAGGTTTAAACTGAAAACCTGTCCCTTAACATCTAATTGCCCATAGAAGACAATGGAGGGTCTGGTCGGGTCCTGAAAGAAGGACAGGTGGACCCAATCGGACCTTTTGTGTCAAAGGGGCTTAAGTGTTTTGCTTCTTGCAAAAAACAGATGCTGTTTTACTTTGCAGAACAAGGAATGTTTTATTCAGCTTTTATATTTATTTATTTATTTTATCTATTACAGGTATTTATATAGTCAATTTACGCAGTGCTTTACATATACTGTATATTGTACATTGCCATCAGTCCTTTGCCTCAAGGAGCTTACAATCTATGATCCCTAACTCACATTCATACATATATTGGGGCCAATCTAGACAGGAGCCAATTAACCTACCAGCATGTCTTTGAAGTGTGTGAGGAAACCGGAGTATTTGTCTATGGTTTGTTTCTTTCAGAAATGTATTATATCATCTGTTAAGTTCATTTTTGTTAAGCATGGGATTCAGCAGATGACCCAGATATGTTAGTAGAAGCGCTACTATAGTGATTGGTATGAGAAGATAATGAAAACAATGAAACACTGATGATAACACAAGTCTGAAAGGGATGTCCATAGGAAATTAGCAGTTTTTGCAGGTGATTGTTTGACATGGGTAGGCAACCTCGGCACACCACAAATCCCACAATGCCTCTGCTTCTAGGAGTCATGCCTGTGGTTATCAGGGTCTTGCAATGTCTCATGGGACTTGTAGTTTCACCACAGCTGGAGGGCCGAGGTTAGCCTACCCCTTGTTTTTTGACAATGTAAGGCTTGCTGTGGCCATAATAAGGAACATTGCAAAATAAGCAACACTGCTAAGAAGCTATTGCAACCCAGTAACTAATTTTGCTTCTTGTTATCTCACCAGAGAGGAGATAACTTTCAGTTCCATGCTTCCATACCTACATACAATTATACTGTGCCCAATCTTCCACTAGAGATGACATACTGCAGGGTAGCTGAAGATCCTCTTTTATTAGTGGAGCTAAATTTCATATTTCTGCCTCAAAGCTGCACATTGTTTGAGGAGCAGCTACGGTTCAAATCCCTCCAGATTGTATTTACCATAGGAACACATAGTGATCATCAGAAAATGAATGAGTAATATTTTAGATACAAGTAGTGTAAATCATTCTGGAAAAGCTGTGAATTGTCCTATAACATCTAATCACTGTAATTCTCCACAGAATTCCTTGAAGATTTCCATGCTGAGGGCAGGGAATGCGTCAACTGTGGTGCAATGTCTACGCCTCTTTGGAGACGAGATGGCACTGGACACTACCTGTGTAATGCCTGCGGACTATACCACAAAATGAATGGAATCAACAGGCCACTTGTGAAACCTCAGAAAAGGCTGGTAAGAGATCTCCCTTAAATTGCAAGAAAATCGTTAGATGAAATTAAATTCACTGAAATGTTAGAGATATGTTTCCATATATCCTGCTAGTTCCAGAAGTGTTTGGCATTGCGAATAATATTTGTCCAGCACGCTGAATACCTGTGACTTCAGCCAAAATAGGCGTATGGTTTTCCCAGCTTAGCGTATTAGGTAAAGACATTTTACTGGGGAGAAATTCCCGCGGTGTTCCATTGCTGCCATTACTGGTAAGCGAGCTGCTTTTAGCCCTGACACGAGCCAGGGGAGGTGTCCATAGTACACCTTTGAAACGACAGTTGCTTTAGATTAACACCCAAGAATTGCAGATTTTTTTTCCGAGGTGCTAGATATTTTCCATATAGATTGATGTGTGAGGCTAATGAGGTTGTCAAAGGCAGTGATCTGGAAAAGCTGAAGTCTATAAAATCGCTTTTCTAAGTCCTCTCTGGAGCATTAGTGACGTTATGAGCTTCTGGAGAATCCATCTACATTTAATGCAAGGCAGCAAAAGAGCACCAACAATAGGCCTTGTATGAAGGTGTAGAAAGGAGTAGAATGTTCACGTTGGCTTTTTTTATTATCTAACCTGTGCCAGGAAGATTTCCAGGCATAAACCCATTTTTGTTAATGTACACTGCAGTCAGATGAAAAATATTTGTGTTCAGACTGTCTTACCTACCTTCTGAGTGACTCTGACTTTCATCATAGTATTACACTTGTGCCGCTGGATGCCCTGTAAGCCTAATCTCCTCCATGGTAGTCAGTATTCATATTTTCTAAAAAGACCCAGAATCTGAGTTTGCCAAAAAGTGTGTTTTCTGATTCATAACACTGCTCTGCATAGTAGGGAGGTTGCACAGAATTATGCAACAAAAGGTACACCCAGAATAGGGTTGCCACATGTTTGGGATTCACCTGGACAGTCTGGGTTTTGATTCATGTGTCCGGGTTTCAAGCGAACTGAAACCGGACACAATATTCAGAACCAGGTTGTGGCTTACCAAGTAACCAAGATAGTCACACACAAATCTGTTGCCATCTAAGAGCTGTGGGCGGCCGTCTGGGGGCAGGTTCGGCATCACTGGCGGGCAGGGCGATGATGTCAGCGAGAGCAATTTGGCCACACCCACTGTTCACTGCGGCACACTAGGCGCAGCACATTACTACTCTCCTTGGGGCACCCAAAGGTGTCCCAGGCCGCTAAAGTGTTTGTTGTTTGGCTTGAAGAAAAGGTGGTAACTGTAACCCTAACCCAGAAGTACTTTGAAAAGCCTGCTTGAATCTTGCTGCAGTGTGTAAACCTCAGATTCATTTTAAACTGAATACACTTGCAGTGACAATCGGGTGACTTCCATCATCCAATCATGTGCAAGCATTCTTATGCGGTTTTTTATTTTTTATTGTCCTTGCACAGGATTGGGTATTCTTAGCAAAGTAAAGCCTTACCTCATTTACTAAGCTGTAGAGCGATTGCACTCGCAGAGTGCACCTGTAAAGTGCACAACCTATTTGCCTTTAGTAAATCAACCCAAATGTTTTCCTGAATGGCATTTGTAGCAGCACACCGATTTTATTTCCTCCTTGGAAGTGCAGTTTCAGCCATAGACACCGAGATGCAGGTGGTGGTAGAACTACATAATTTGAACTTGAAGGGAGATCGGAGTTTAGACAAGTCAATTTTCTGCTCCAGCAGTAGTTACATGACCAAATATGTAGGCTTTTGGTTATGAGGAAGCCTGGAGCAGCATTTTCTTCAGGAAAGGTAGGTATTTCAACCTTTCTATACTACTCTTTGTTTGATGGTTAGCACTGGCAGCACTGGGGTCCTCAGTTTGAATTCCAACCAGGATACTACCCGCATTGGGTTGGCATGTTCTCCCCATGCTTCCATGAGTTTCCTCCAGGTACTTCAGTTTCCCCTCACACTCCAAAGACATGCTGGTAGGTTAATTGGCAGTTGTCTAAATTGGCCCTAGTATGTGTATGTATGCATGTGTGGCGGGGACCTTAGATATGTTTGGGCTCCTCTGGGTCGTCGACATAACTGGTTTCAGTGCTGGCTGCTGAGGAGAAAAGAGGAGCGAGGAAATGCAAGTAAGGTGGGTTTTTTGGGAGTCAGGGGATGCTCATTACAATGACTCTATACCACAAGAGCAAGGTGACATTAGGGTTGATTTACTAGAATTGGAGCATTCAGAATCTGGTGCACCTGTGCATGGGAGCCAATCAGCTTCTAACTTTAGCTTGTTCAGTTAAAGCATAGTTCCAGCCTCAAGAATTTTTTTTTTTTTTAAAGTCAGCGGCTACAAATCCTTTTAATAAGGACACTTAACTGTCCAGGGAACCCGCAGTATCAGCCCCGGGAGCCCCCTGAGGTTCAGGTACTGCCATTGTAACTAAGGGGAACCAGCAGTGGAGCCTTCAGGCGTTGCAGACCTTTTCCTACTGCGCATGCATGAGTCGCGTTGCGCTTTGTGAATAGCCAGCTCGTCTTTTGGGACACACACAGGTCCCAGAACGCAGCGAGGGAGAAGGACGGAAATTATGTACTTAGATGTGGCCGGGCTAGGACGGAAGTACATTTAGTACTTAATGCAGTAAAAGGTAGGGAAGATATATATATATCAAAAAAAGGTAATCTCTCTGCAATCCCCTTCTCTGTATTGGTACAGCCTGACTGACTCAGAGTGCTGGCCCTTCCTCCCTCTTCAATTCCAAATCCTGCTCTATGGTAGAGTAGTATAAATACATAGGGCCAGATTCACAAAAGAGATACGACGGCGTATCTACTGATACGCCGTCGTATCTCTGTTTCTAACTATGCGGCTGATTCATAGAATCAGTTACGCATAGATAGCCATAAGATCCGACAGGTGTAATGGACTTACACTGTCGGATCTTAGGATGCAGTACTGCGGCCGCCGCTGGGGGCATTTCTCATCGTAATCCAGCGTCGGGTATGCAAATTAGCACTTACGGAGATCCACAAAGCTTTTTCCCTATGTTAAGTCGCTGTAAGTGTTAGTTTGCCGTCGCAAAGATAGGGTATCTTTACGAAAGTGTAAAGGTACTCTACCATGCAAAAGTATACCCGTCGTTCCCGCGTCTGTTTTGAATTTTTTTCGAATCTTTTATTTTTCCCGACGCGTCTTTTTTACCCGTCGCCCCATTTGAATTGGCCCGCCTTGCGCCGGACTGATTTAGGATACACCGCCGCAAATTTCCAGGTAAGTGCTTTGTGGATCGGGCACTAACTTGTGTAATTTGCGGCGGTGTAACTTAAATCAGAAAAGTTACGTTGCGCCCGCTGGTTGTGAATCTGGCCCATAGTAACATACTATGAAAAAAGATAGACTTTTGCAGCCCATGTCTCTCTACTCTACCTTAACAAGTTCAATCCAATATGTTGTGTAGACCAACGGTCACATTTTTGCTAGTCAATAAAAGGAACTAATAGATACCTGATGTACTGCCGGAGGCTGCACAAGTGTGCACGTGGCCTTTACAAGTACAGACAATTTTGACCTGAGCAATGAATGAGATAAGCGACGTTGGCTTGTCCCCTTGCATTACCTTATCTGTTACAAAGCTGTAGAATGTATAACAGGCCCAAGAGGAAACAGAACATGTGTTCTATATAGCCAGCACCACTGTGTGCTTATTGTATACTGAGTCAATATAATAATCAGCAAACACAAAGTAGATCTAATACCAGGATAATATAAGGAAAGAATACTGTCTGCAGTGGGGAGACAAGTAATGTTTAACTAATACAGCACAAACAAATCAAACATTATAGTAATTGGTTATCAAGCAAGCAGGTACAAGGCAATTACATATGGGAAGGAATCAGTGGCATAGCTTAGCAGCTATTGAAAGAGTCCTTCCTGCTAGATGACATGACCCATTATGTAAATATGGCACTGTCTGAATGTCCTTCCTGTCTGCTATTCAAAAATCATAGATATGTGCCATTGTTAGCAGGTAAGGAAACATAATTACCTCTACGCCAGCTTAGATCGCGCCAGCTCCCACTGGTGTCACTTTATCACGTTGTTAATAGCAAACAGGAACTTTAAATATAAATTGCAGCCAAAGAAACAATGGAGTGAAACACAGTAAATGGGGAATATGAATGAATCATCAAGCCATATGATAAAATAAATAGAACAAATAGAGCTGCCCCCAAGGCGCTCTTAAATAACCCAATCCATGGTATCCAAAGTAACATAATTATTGCATTCATATTCAGTGCCGCCAAACAAGCTATAGTCCAATCATGGAAATCTCCCATACTATGTTCATCAGAGGTTAAAACACAACTAAATAGCCCGTTGATCAATGAAAATGAACAGCTACAGTATTTCGCGAAAGTTGACTTTATTGATATCAAAAATAGATAAAAACATCCAAGCACGGACATTCAGTGGGGAAAAAAAAAGGTTGACGCATTTCACAAGAAACGTCTTGCTTTGTTTGTCAAATAACATGGTTTTGACAAACAAAGACGTTTCTTGTGAAACGCGTCGACCTGTTTTTCCGCTGTCCTGTCCGTGCTTGGATGTTTTTATCTATTTTTGATATCAATAAAGTCAACTTTTGCATCGTATAGGTGTGCAGCCATTCATCCTTTCTGATTTCTATTGATCTCTGCTAGCAGTGACAGGGCGTGCACCCCATCGTTCGCAGCATGCTTTGTGGATTATGGTCTGGACGATTCACCTGTGAGCAGTGGTATCTCTCTTTATGTACAGTATTTCTTTAGATAAACATGAGAAATTCCTAAAAATGTGGCCCCTATGAATAGCCTTATCACACATCTGAGAGCCCTGAGTATATGACAATAACCAAAAGGTTCCCCAACCCCCCCAGGGCAGTGGCGGCTGGTGCTCAAAATTTTTGGGGGGGCGCAAAGGAAAAAAAAAATTGCAGTCTCACTGTGCCCAAACGCAGCCACTGTTACATGCCATCAAATGCAGCCACTGTGCCATCAATGCCATGCCATTAAACGCAGTCACTGTGCCATCAATTCGCACCACTGTGCCATCAATTCGCACCACTGTGCCATGCCATTAAACGCAGTCACTGTGCCATCCATTGTCACCACTGTGCCATGCCATTAAACGCAGCCACTGTGCCATACATTGTCACCACTGTGCCATTAAACGCAGCCACTGTGCCATCCATTGTCACCACTGTGCCATACATTGTCACCACTGTGCCATGCCATTAAACGCAGTCACTGTGCCATCCATTGTCACCACTGTGCCATGCCATTAAACGCAGCCAATGTGCCATACATTGTCACCACTGTGCCATGCCATTAAACGCAGCCAATGTGCCATACATTGTCACCACTGTGCCATGCCATTAAACGCAGCCCCTGTGCCATACATTGTCACCACTGTGCCATGCCATTAAATGCAGCCCCTGTGCCATACATTGTCACCACTGTGCCATGCCATTAAACGCAGCCACTGTGCCATCCATTGTCACCACTGTGCCATGCCATTAAACGCAGCCACTGTGCCATACATTGTCACCACTGTGCCATGCCATTAAACGCAGCCACTGTGCTATCCATTGTCACCACTGTGCCATACATTGTCACCACTGTGCCATGCCATTAAACGCAGCCAATGTGCCATACATTGTCACCACTGTGCCATGCCATTAAACGCAGCCCCTGTGCCATACATTGTCACCACTGTGCCCATGCCATTAAACGCAGCCCCTGTGCCATACATTGTCACCACTGCGCCATGCCATTAAACGCAGCCCCTGTGCCATACATTGTCACCACTGCGCCATGCCATTAAACGCAGCCACTGTGGTCGCCGCTGTGCCAATTGTCCCCACTTTGCCCTGTAAATTGCGTTCCCCCCCCCCCCCCCCGCCCGGCACTTACCTTTACTGGAGTCAGGCATCCACGTCCCACGATGTCTTCTCCCGCCCTCGATGACTGACAGGCGTCTCAGCCAATCAGGTTACAGGTAGCCAGAACCGGCCAACGTGATTGGCTGAGACGCCTGTCATCTTATTCAAGGGGCGTACAGTCTGTGCGCTCCGAGAATAAGCTTCCAGGCTGTATTAGGAAAGCCTATCAGAGCCGTTGGCTTTGATAGACATTTCCCTACAGCCAACCAGCTGGCGTTATTCAGATGGCCGGACATTGAGCGCCGACCATCTGAATAACAGCGGCAGCGGCGAAAATAACATAGATTCGTGCAATGCATGAATCTATGTTATTTCACTCAGTGGCGGTGAGAGCCAGAGGGGGCGGCGCTCCAGCGCCCTCTATGGACGAACCGCCACTGCCCCAGGGATGAGGGATTCCCCTTCCTGTACCTCTAAATGTCTCTTCATCACACTCCTTACTAGACTACCAATAGTTTTTCTTCTTGGTTTTCTAAATATTTATTTTTTCCTGTGCGCTCTCATTTCTTTTTGGTAGTTCAGACATAACTAATTACCATACCAAAACTACTTAGAGCCCTTTAAAGCTGACGATAGATGGTTTCGATTTTGGCCCTCTATGGCTGTTCCCTCTGAAGCTTGAGACTGTTGGAAAACTTTTCTCTATTAACTGGCTGCAGCTGACGCTGATCAGTGTATTTAGACAGTGGAAGTGTCCCTCTGTCAGAACACAGTCACACAGTGGGGAGGATTTCTGTACAGTAACCAACTCTATTGTGTGGACTGGGAGATCTATTTGTTTTGTTTCTTTTTTATATTTGTTTCAAACGGCCCACGAAAAAAAACAGATCGCTGTTCATTCTTTGTACGCGTGTCGGCATCAGGGGCGAGCGGGGGGCGTGCGTGCGCCCCTATTGGCTGACCGGCGAGATGACGTAGATCTCGCCCAGCTGGTCGGCAAGCAGTTAAAGTATCAGTAAAGATTTTTTTTTTTTTTAAATAACAAACATATTATACTTCCACTGTGCAACTTGTTTTGCATGGAGTGTCCCCGAACCTGGTCTTCTGGGGTCCCTCGGGCGGCTGTCTCCTTAATGCAAGCTCACATGGTGTGGAGTCCTTGCGGGCGCGCTCCCGTGATACAGCCAGCGGATATTGCCGCTCACTGTATCACTTGGCCCCGCCCCCCCCGTGCGCTGCGTCATTTGATGTGATTGACAGCAGTGTGAACCTATGGCTGCACTGCTTTCAATCCATCCACGCTACCCAATCAACGGCCAGGGTGAGCGACGAGGAAAATGACGTGGACGAGCGCAGGACTTTCGAGGGCTCAGGTAAGTATAACGGGGGGGGGGGGGGTATTGTCAGAAGTTTTTTCACCTTAATGCATTGGATGCATTAAGGTGAAAAAACTTTTACCTTTACAACCCCTTTAAAGCGGGGGTTCACCCTATGGACGGGAAAAATTTTTTTTTTTTTTTTTTTACCTTAAAATCAGGCATTGTAGCGCGAGCTACAGTATGCCTGTCCCGAATTTTTTCCCCCCATACTCACCTTGTAGTCGTCCATCGAAGATACCGGGGAATGGGCGTGCCTCTGGAGACGGAGGATGATTGACGGCCGGCTCTGGCGCGTCACGCTTCTCCGGAAATAGCCGAAATAGGCTTGGTCTTCACGACGCGTGCGCATAGCCTGTGCGCAGGCGCCGTGAAGAGCCGAGACCTACTCCGGCTGTCTTCGGGGAGAGTGACGTGCCAGGGCCGGCCGTCAATCATCCTCCCTCTCCATAGGCACGCCCATTCCCCGCGGGAGCCGGAATCTACGATGGACGACTACAAGGTGAGTACGGGGTTAAAAAAATCGGGACAGGCATACTGTAGCTCGCGCTACAATGCCTGTCTCGATGGTAAAATCATGGGATTGTGGGTGAACTACCGCTTTAAGCTTTGACAATAAAACCTGGAAGCTGATTGGTTTCTGTGCAGAGCAGCGCCAGATTTTGCACACTCCAGTTTTAGTAAATCAACCCCAAAGTGTCCCAACAGGTTTTCAGTAATCATTTTTAGGATGCGCCGCCAGTCTCCCAATCCTCGCCAAAAGGTTTTCACTCACAAGTCTCTAAAATGTTGATCCTACTCAGCACTTCCTCCATGGTTTACAAAGCTCTACAGTATTGTACTATAGATGTCATGTAATATACAGCTTCCTATTAAGTGCACACTTTATGTTACATATTCATTTTTGCTGCTTGTTTTACTGTGAAAAAAAAATTAATAAATTTTCATTACTGAAAATGCAATGATAGGCGTTTTATCATGCATGTTCTCTGAATGGGAGATATTCATAGAATACAAATTACAGTCTAATGTCGATAGACATTTTCAGGGCTGTTTAGTTAGACCAGTAGTCTCCAAGCCCGGGGACCAAATGCGGCCCTTTGCTTATCTTTGTCTGGCCATTGGGGCACTATTCCTGCCACTGACACCAACAATGGGGCAATCATTTCTGCACTGACCCCAACAATTGGGCACTATTCCTTCTACTGACACCAACGATGGGGCACTAATAATTTCCCTAATGCCAAAGATAGGACATTGTTTACTCCCACTGATGCCAGGGTGTTTTCTATCCCTTCCATTAACACCAATGATGGGGTTCTATTCCTTCCACTGCCACCAATGATGGGGCACTAATAATTTCCCTAATGCCAAAGATAGGACATTGTTTACTCCCACTGATGCCAGGGTGTTTTCTATCCCTTCCATTAACACCAATGATGGGGTTCTATTCCTTCCACTGCCACCAATGATGGGGCACTAATAATTTCCCTGATTCCAAAAATAGGACATTGTTTACTCCCACTGATGCCAGGATGTTTTTTAATCCCTTCCACTGACACCAATGGTGGGGTACTATTCCTCCCACTGACAACAATAATGGGGAAATTATTTCTGCATTGACCCCGACAATTGGGCACTATTGCTTTTACTGACACCAACGATGGGGCACTAATAATTTCCCTAATGCCAAAGATGGGACATTGTTTTCTCCCACTGATGCCAGGGTGTTTTCTATCCCTTCCATTAACACCAATGATGGGGTTCTATTCCTTCCACTGCCACCAATGATGGGGCACTAATAATTTCCCTAATTCCAAAGATAGGACATTGTTTACTCCCACTGATGCCAGGATGTTTTTTATCCCTTCCACTGACACCAATGGTGGGGCATTATTCCTCCCACTGACACCAATAATGGGGAAATAATTTCTGCATTGACCCCAGCAATTGGGCACTATTCCTTCTACTGACACCAACGATGGGGCACTAATAATTTCCCTAATGCCAAAGATGGGACATTGTTTACTCCCACTGATGCCAGGGTGTTTTCTATCCCTTCCACTGTCACCAATAATGGACCACTATTTCTCTCACTGAAATCAATGATGGGGCATTATTCCTTCCACTGACACCCATGATGGGGAACAGTTCCTCTCTCTGACATCAACGATGGGGCATTATTTCTTTCACTGACCTTTCATTTTATGGATAAAAGTTTGCCCCAGGCTCCTTCCAGTGTGACCAAAAGCCAAGGCCTTTGATGACATGTTCATTGCTGAAGACAAATAACCATCCCATTTGAACATCTAAGTCCCCTTTCACACTTATACGACTTGTCTCACGATTTTGGACTTCAAAATCGTGAGACAAGTAATTTTCCATTATTTTCAATGACTACCATTCATACTGGCACGACTTTAAGTTGTGCCTACTTCAAAGTAGTCCTTGCACTACTTTGGTCCGATTTTGATGCCACTTACACAGGCATTCATTGAAATCAGGGTCGCGAATCGCGGTAAAATCACGGCCGTGAAATTGCGGTAAAATCGCGCGACTTTGAAGTCGTACAAGTGTGAAAGGGGGCTAAACTGTTTATCAGATCACATGATCTATTGCCTAGGGCTTTTGGGTATATGAGGAGAACTGAAGGGTGCTTGGAGCTCCATTTTTCTCCAAAAAGGCAAGTTTTTCAGCCATTCTTTCTTCCCTTTATTTAACTATCCCATCATGATGATTAAAGCAGCATTAGATTTACTTTCATTGGATCCATATTTTTAGAATACGATGCCTCTATGTGAAACAGAGTTCATTCATCCAAGTTATTTAATACAAACGTTCACATTTCCACGTATTTGTATCAGCCGGAGACAGTCCAGAAAATCATAATAGAACCTCATATTTGTACGGCCGATGCGCTGTTCTTTGTAATATAAACAAGCGGCCCAGTTCAAAGTTAGAGAGCGAGGTTCTTGCAGACAAGGTCAGAACGTTGCCAGGGAAATGTGACCGGCCCCCTTTGGTTTAAAGTAAACTGAGAGGAAATTAGGAGTAAAATATGGTTGTTCTCCTGTCCTTGACAAGCCCCTGGGCCTTGCCATCGTCCATCACTAGCGCTGGAGATTTAGGGTTGAGGGAGGAACATTTGCAGAGACAATATTTTTGGAAGCGGCTAATGGAGCCTCTGCCTTTCTCTGCCTGTCTCCAGTTCTGGAGCTGCCGGTTGATGGAGGATTAACCCCTTCCTGGGCCTTTAAAGTCTTGCAGACCTTCAAGATAAAGATTAGAAATTTGTGCAAGAAATGAATCTGCTCTAACATAGTGACACATTGGCCCAGATTCACGTAGATTCGCCTATCTTTAGGCGGGCGTAGCGTATCTCAGATACACTACACCGCCGTAACTTAGAGCGGCAGGTCCCGTATTCTCAAAGAACTTGCGCTTTAGGTTACGCCGGCGTAGTGTCACTGGGCCGGCGTAAGCCCGCCTAATTCAAATGTGGAAGTGGTGGGCGTGTTTTATGGAAATCAATCGTGACCCCACGTAATTGACGCTTTTAACGAACGGCGCATGCGCCGTCCGTGGACGTATCCCAGTGCGCATGCTCCAAATTACGCCGCAACTACTCAATGCTTTCGACGTGAACGTAACTTACGCACAGCCCCATTCACGAACGACTTACGCAAACGACGTAAAACGTTAAAAAATTCAACGCTGTTCCGACGTCCATACCTAACATTGGCACGCCTCATCTCCGCCTCATAGAGCAGGGGTAACTTTACGCCCAAAAAAGCCTTACGTAAACAACGTAAAATAATGCGCAATAATGCGTACGTTTGAGAATCGGCGTATCTAGCTCATTACCATATTCGACGCGTAAATCAACGGAAGCGCCACCTAGCGGCCAGCGTAAATATGCAACTTAGATACGTAGGTAAGTCTCTTACGCCGGTCGGATCCAAGACAAAACTATGCGTAACTAATTCTAAGAATCAGGCGCATAGATACGACGCCTCATACTCAGAGTTACAACAGCGTATCTGGAGATACGCCGGCGTAACTCCTTTGAGAATCTGGGCCTTAGTATTCACTGATTGCAAGGGGTATTCAGCAGTCCATCCATTCCTACCTTCTTGAGGTATACTGGCTCAATGCACACAAGCTGCTAGAAAAGTGTTTGTCTCTATGTATGCTCCATTCTCCTTTAATGAGTAATACTTGCAGCATTTGTTAGTCATTTACTGTATGCTACATCACCAGATTAATTCAATGGCTGCCTTGCTCAGGACAATGCAGGAAATGGAATTGGCCAATATATATGAAAACAGATCAGCTTTCGGAGCTCTCCTCACTGAGAGCTACAGAGTGTAGTTTCAGCTCCAGCTGTAGATAAACAGGTACAACTGATGTGGGAGGATTTGTTTCATCTCCAGTGACTTCATTGGGTATATATGAGAGTTTTCAACCACTTTAAAGTGTATGTAATGGCAAAACAGTTTTTCTTTCTCAGTTTTGGGCAAGAAGAGGAAGTTTTAGCTGCTGAATTGTAATATTTTTTTTGACGGAACTCCGCTTTAAGAGGGGATTCTCCTTTGCTTTGTAAAGATTGCCTCTTACATCATGTATTTTCTAGAGGACAAAAAATGATATTTCCCCATCGGTATACAAAAGACAAAGTAAGAGTTTTAGAGTGAGGAAGAATTAGAACCTCTATAGAGTAATGCCCCATACACACTATTAGATTTTTTGCAGATTTTTGTCTTCAGATTTACCAAAACCATGTAGTGCAAGGGCCTGCCTGATTGCATACAAATTGAAACATCCTTCCATTTTGCTTTTAAATGTCCTTATTTCTTCTGAGAAATCCTCACTTCCTGTTCTTCTGTCTGTAACTCCACACAGTAATGTGAGGCTTTCTCCCTGGTGTGGAGTGTCGTGCTCGCCCCCTCCCTTGGACTACAGGAGAGTCAGGACGCCCACTAACACACAGCTCCTTTCTCTATCTGCAATGTAGAGAGCGTCCTGACTCTCCTGTAGTCCAAGGGAGGGGGTGAGCACGACACTCCACACCAGGGAGAAAGCCTCGCATTACGGTGTGGAGTTACAGACAGAAGAACAGGAAGTGAGGATTTCTCAGAAAAAATAAGGACACTTAATAGCAAAATGGAAGGATGAGGTAAGTGAAGGAGGACTGCACTAAGGTAAAGGAAGCTATTTAGGGAAACAAAATGGTACCTTTACAACACCTTTAAGGTTTGACCTCATATTATATGGTTTTGGTAAATCTGAAGATAAAAATCTGTAGAAAATCTAATGTGGTCTTAGTTGTGACCAGACAGGAAGTGAGGGTAAATCTTTCTAACAGAGTTCCAGATAGCAGTAAACACCTAACAGGGGTTCTATCCCTCTCCAACTCAATCCAAAATGAAGAAAACGAGTTTTGACTTGACATACACGTTAATCTTTCCTTACTCTATCCAAAAACTGAAAAGAAATTGGCTGAACATACCCTTCTGAGAGCTCCTTGCCAGATTTCCCAGCTCTAACCCCGCTGCATTCTCCATAATGTAAAATAAATAAAAACACAAAAAGAGGAGTGAGACCCTCTAGTAATGGCTGCTACAAGTCCTTCTTGGCTGTCTTAAGTCGCCTATTACAGAAAAGCCTCCATACAGTTAACAGATTAACGTCACACCAAATTCTTCACTGCTCTAAAGTTACACAGGGTTGCCATAGCAAAAACGCAAGGAAAAATGAGGTGTGATGGTGTTGCACGGCCATGGCTGTAATTTTTTTCTTTTTTTTTTCCACCATCTTTCTTTCCACTTTCTCATTGTGAAGTGACACATTCTCATGAACAAGTCCACTAAATCAGAGTTAGCCATGTTGTAATGCGGCTTTCAATGCCTTTGCTATGATTTGTTGCTAGGTTTAGGGCGACGTGGTGTTTTTAGACCAGCAAAGTACTTCTCGTTAAAGTAGATGTAAATCCTTACTGGGTGACATTTTGTTTTCTCCATGTATCATAAATAGTTGCCATGTTTATTTTTCATAACATTTTTCCTTGTATAGTGATGTAGGTGCAGTTGGATATATTATTATATTAGTGCATGCTCTATATACCACTTATCTTCATAAAATACTGTTTTCATGTTTTTATTTTTTTAAATCCTTTTCGTATATTAGTACTGCAGATCTCCTGCAGCCTCTTTTGGCAACTTCGGCCCAGATCCACAAAGAAATTACGCCGGCGTATCTATTGATACGCCGCGTCATTTCTAAGATCCCCCGTCGTATCTTTGTTTTGTATCCACAAAACAAGATACGACTGAATGTGGGCTCGATCCGACTGGCGTACGTCTTAGTACGCCGTCGGATCTTAGGTGCATATTTACGCTGGCCACTAGGTGGCGCTTCCGTCAATTTCCGCGTCGAGTATGCAAATTAGCTAGATACGCCAATCCACAAACGTATGTCCGCCCGGCGCTTTTTTTTACGTAAGGCTTTTTTTGGCGTAACGTTACCCCTGCTCTATGAGACGTACGCAATGTTAAGTATGGACGTCGGGCCAGCGTAGAATTTTCCATCGTGTACGTCGTTTGCGTAAATTATTGTCACGTCGTCTAGGCATTGAGCGGGCATAATTTAATTTGAAGATCCGACGTGATACTGAGCATGCGCGCGCATGCGCCATACAAAAAAAGCGTAATTTACGTGGGGTCAAGCTTATTTTACATAAAACACGCCCCCCTGTTCATCATTTGAATTCCGCGCCCTTACGCTGGTAGATTTACGCTACGCCGCCGTAACTTTAGAGGCAAGTGCTTTGTGAATACAGCACTTGCCTCTCAACGTAGCGGCGGCGTAGCGTAACTACGATACGCTACGCCTGCCTAAGAATACGCTGCCCTACGTGGATCTGGCCCTTCATGTCTACATGTACTTGCTCCACCATTGCTTGCACATTAATGCTCTGGGCTTTTCTCCTGATGATGACAATAGTGGGCCGTGCCTGGGCAATGTGTCAGGATTATAATGCAGGAGCATGTTAGGCACTAGCTATTCCCACATAACAGGAAGTACATGAACACTGACCTTCAGGGTGGGGGCACCAGGTATATTTCTACTCAAAACTGCAAATTAAAACAGAAAAAAAAACACTGGCCCGGATTCAGAAAGGAGTTACGACAGCGTATCTCCAGAGACGCCATCGTAACTCTGAGTGTGAGGCGTCGCATCTCTGCGCCTGATTCATAGAATCAGATACGCCTCACTGTTGCCTAGATACGAGCGGCGTAAGTCTCCTACGCCGTCGTATCTTGGGTGGTATGCGAGCGCCTCTGTGGTTTTTATTTTTTGCGCTATAAACCAAAAAAGAGCGACAATTTTGAAAAAAATAAATAATATTTTTTACTATTTTCTATAATAAATATCCTCAAAAATGTTTTTAAAAAACACATTTTTTCATCAGTATTCTTCTACATATTTTTTAAAAAAAAAAATCGCAATAAGCGTATATTAATTGGTTTGAGCAAAAGTTATAGAGTCTACAAACTATGTGAAAGATTTATGGAATTTTTATGTATATATATATATATATTTTTTTTACTAGTAATGCGACATTCCGGCGGACAGATCGGACACTTTTGACACAATTTTGGGACCATTGACATTTATACATCGATCATGATTACTGTGTAAATGTCACAGGCAGGGAAGGGGTTAACACTAGGGGGCAATCAAGGGGTTAAATGTGTTATCTTGTGTGTGTCACTAACTGTTTGGGGATGTGACTGACTGGGGGAGGAGACATATCGCTGTTCCTACTTAGTAGGAGCAGACAATCTGTCTCTCCTCTCCTGACATAACAGGGATTTGTGTGTTTACACACACAAATCCCTGTTCTGGCTCTCGTGCCTGCGATCGCACGTGGCAGGCGGTCATCGCAACCGCCGTCCATGCGCATCGGGACCCCCGCAGTGCAGCAGGCACATGCCTGCTATAGCTGTTTAGAGGATCGACGTACAGTCGGAAGAGAGCCAACCTGCTGCTGTTTAATGATGGCGGCTGGTCGGCTAGTAGTTAAAGTGATACTAAACACACGCTGTTGAATTTACATTGTCCTTTCTATTTATGTATATGGGTGATGGTACTGTAATTATTTTAATAAAAAAAATAATCTAAGTACCGTTTTCCTAATTGATATACAGCTGTCACATGACCCAGAACTTTTCCCAGCTTGTCTGCGGGGAAACCTAAGCAGGAGGAGATTTTAGTCCTCCGCTGCTGGTCACATGTTCAAAAAAATAAAAAAATTATTGTCAACAAGCTGCTCAGATGTGGAATACAGAGTACAAATAAATAATACACTATTTTAAATTGTCATACAAATATATATATATATATATATATATATATATATATATATTTGAAATTAAATTATAATTTTGTGGAAATAACATGGTGTGGGCCAATTCTCTGCAGTCACAGGCTGTGCCACACCCTCTTCAGCCTGTGTCTTAGAATAATAGGGAGGTGAAGCTTCCGTTAATCTACATGTAGTATCCTGCCCCCATTGTGTTTAGTTGGTGGTTGAGCATGGAGGAGAAGGGAAGGAGTGGGCTGTCATTTACCACTGTGTATACGCCCACATGTGTGACTCTATAATCACATGGGCTGCTCAGATGTGATAGGGAGGAAATGCTCAGCATAGAAACTCACTGAAGAACTCTGAGCATGTGCAGAGTTGCCACCACAGCTGCAAAATCCATAGCTGAACTAGGGACATGAACAGAAGGGGGAAATAGAGAGCAGCAGGATCAAGCAGGTTTTTTGCATAATATAGAAAGGGAATATCCCTGTATTGATCGTTTTTTAGGATGTGGGTTTAGTGACATTGAGCACCGTTAGGCCAATTGTTATAAAGTGTAATACTAATTTAAAACATGTTGTTTCCAAAGCATGCAAACCCCCAAACTACAAAGAAAATATCAGAGAAATCTCAGTGGGTTATTACTTTCTCTCTTCCTACAGTCTTCTTCTCGACGTGCTGGACTGTGCTGTACAAATTGCCACACGACTACCACCACCTTGTGGAGGCGAAACTCCGATGGAGAACCAGTATGCAACGCCTGTGGCCTTTACATGAAACTACACGGGGTAAGAATCTGTGTGACAGGAGGGCTTCTAAAATCATTTTACTGCCATTGGTTTGTAAGGATGGCTGGAATATATAAAGCACCTTGGTAATGGCCAGGTACTTTGCAAAAGAATGCAGAAAAAATGCAACCTAACTCTAGTCACCTGTGCTTTCCCATTCAGTGTACTATAGAAGCCACAGGGATACGTTCTCTATGGATATGGAAAGAGCAGTATGTTCTTGTTTAGCCATCTACCATATTTTTCCAAAACTTCTGTTGATAGTTTAGACACTGCAAGAGGGGGCGTTGCCAATTCTTACACGCTTCTTTCAGGAAGTGTTTTAAAGTGTAGTCAGGCTACTGTGACAACCCCGCATTTTCCAAACCTGTCCTATATCCCACCAAATGTCCATGTTTTGAAGGTAACCTCACATACACAGAAGATAAGTAGTTCAGTATTTAGATTTATTGGCCCTGGTAGTCCAGTGCAACCAATTTCAGCACATGACTTTGACAACAAGAACAAATTAAAAAAAAAAAGTTTCCTCCACAGCCCTAACCTCTAAGGCCCCGTACACACGACCGAACATGTCCGCTGAAACTGGTCCGCGGAGCAGTTTCCGCGGACATGTCCGTCCGTGTGTACGGCCTAGCGGACAGGTTTCCAGCGGAAAAAAGTTTCTTAGCAAGCAAAGAAACTTGTCTGCTGGAAAGATGTCCGTCGGACATGTCCGATGGTTAGTACGACTCATCGGACATGTCCGCTGATTATGACGTATAATTAGCGGCCCGAAATCCCGCGCATGCGTCGAATTGATTCGACGCATGCGTGGAAGCATTGCACTTCCGTGTTAGAGAACGTCGTTGTCTTCTACGTCACCGCGTTCTCTGTCCGCGGGGATTTTGGTCTGATGGTGTGTACACACATCAGACCAAAAGCTCACAGCAGACATGTCCGATGAAAACGGTCTGCGGACCGTTTTCATCGGACATGTCTCCTCGTGTGTACGGGGCCTAAGTCCAATGATAGGGTTGATCGTACTACCTAATCCAGTGTTTCTCAACTCCAGTCATCAAGGCGCCCCAACAGGTCATGTTTTCAGGCTCTCCATTATTTTGCACAGGTGTTTTGATCAGTTTCACTGCTTTAGTAATTACCACAGCAGTTTAATCGGTGGGAAATCCTGAAAACATGCCTTGTTGGGGTGCCTTGAGGACAGGAGTTGGGAAACACTGACCTAATCTATTGCCCATGCAAATGTTTAATCTTAACAGAATCCATAAAATAAACCTTTAATGTGTAAGCTTGCTCTTAACACATAAATGTAACACAACCATCCCCTGAAATTTGTATCTTAACCTGATCCTAACACTTAACCCAATCCTCCCTCTAACTGTAGCGCTTAACACTAACACTAAGTTAACCCCTTAAAACATAACAGGTAATATCTTCTTAACCTATCCTTAACCAGAATACCCCTTAAATCTTAACTATTAAATATAGGCTAGCCATACACCTTAAAGGTTATTTCAATAGAATTCCCCATGCATGCTATACAAAACAGGAATGGGGGTATCTACCCTGCTTGCTATTGTAATCAGACAAGCGCTACTTCCATGGCTGTCAGGATACCCAAACAGTGACTACATCTGGTTGGTGACAATCACTGTTCTGTTGAGCATTTTCTGCCTGGTTCCTACGATTTTCAGATCACAGTTTGTCAAGCTGGATGGTGCTAGCAGGACCACCCATGGCTTAAATTTCATCCAATTCCATAGAAAGTGGATGACATTTTAGCCATGTATCACTATCTAACCCCAAACATTGCAAAAAAAACTTACCTTATTAGTGCTGAATATATCCTCTTGATCTTAAAAACTGAGATCTCTGTCCAAGGACAGAATGATTAAGGAGTAGGTAGGGCTTCAGGAACTAATTTTGCTAACTTCAGTATTTGCACAGATTTATCCTGTTTGCAGAACTTTAGGACAGGTTTAGAGAAAATGTGATATCTTTAGGGAGAGCCAGGTACATTTGAAAGCAGAGCAGAGAATAAGAGAAAAAGTTAGTCACTAAATGCAGTGTACCCCACTCCCTGCACACATTTTTTTAATTTTTTTTTAATTTTCTTTTAGGTTGCTCGACCTCTAGCTATGAAGAAAGAAATCATACAGACACGAAAAAGAAAGCCCAAAAGCGTGAAGGGAAAGTCCTCCATAGGTAATCAAAGACATTCAGACCATGGAATTCATTCTTCAACTCATAATAAAAAGTTGATTGTGTTTTTGTCCACTCCTCTCATTTCACTCTCCAAATTGTTCCCCTGATGCAGTTGTTTTTTCCTTCCTTTTGACCTTCCATCTCTAATTCCAATCTGTTATGCTCTTCCAGGGTCATCAGCTTCGGCTAATACCTCACCATCCTCAGTTACAACAGACACCACACCGGTATTAAAAACAGAACCTGCTCTCTCTGTACATTACTCTGGGCAGGGGATGGGAGCTGCTTCTCAGGTAAGACACCCAAATTCACAGATAATGGCTTTCTTTATTCTCAATAATAAAGTTTAGATTGCACATCGAATTACACCTGGAATATGATTGCAATGAACAATAAAAAAAACTTCCCCTTCCTTCAGTTTTTCTATAGATCAAATGTGTACAGTTATTATTATTATTATTTTAATAATTAGTTACATGAGAACAGAAACTTTGGGGATACATTATTTTAAAATCATAGCTGTTGTATGCAAGAGATAGCAGAAAAGTGTACTGTAAGTAATAATAAATGTGCTTAAATAATAAGAAAATTTGTAAGAAAGAATATATATTTTTTCCTTTTTACTTGTAAAATAGTTTTCTATAATAAATTGAGGGCTGCGGGTGTAAAAATAAAAATAAAATAAAAAATGTATTAAAATCTGTATTAAAAAAAGAACACAGCATGGTGGTACGCACCCATAGCTGTACCCAAATATTGATTTTTTTGTTATGGAATTACACATGAAATATGGTCAACTATAAACCTCTGGTTGTTAATCTGCTCAGCTAGCATAATAGCCCCAATGGTCTCATGTATTATTTTGTTTTGTTTATAGGGTCAAAGCCAAACGGATGATCTTGTACCTGGGTCCCATGAGCTAAAATTTATTTCAGATGAATACCCCTTCAGTCAAACTGGTTTGAGCCAGCAGTCAGGACTTAACGTTCCTCTTCGTCAGGACTCGTGGTGTGCACTAGCACTTGCTTAAATTAAAACTGCTCTGGGGCAGAAAGACAGTTGTGTGTGAACTAGACATGTGCCAAAGGGGCTCTTCTCAGCACAATACTTTAAAGCAACACAAGATGGGAACTTAGGGGTTACAATCAATGGTTGCAAGTCTGGAAACCTCAGGAAGAAGATATGTTGTGGGTATGATGTCTGGTGTTCCCAGCATCCTGCGCCTCAGGAGGAAAAGACCACTTTCCCCGAGGACGATGTAGCGTCTTGTATGAGATCCAGAAGGTGATGGGACGGGGTCAGGACAATCACAGAAAACCAAAAATGATTTACAATTTGCTTTTTTTTGGAAGCCTTAAATTGTCACGGCGGCAGGGGAATCTTCTTACCCAAAATCCTTGATGTCTTCGACAATCAAAAAAAGAAAAGAATATTGGAACTGGAGATTATCAAATGACAGAAACACTACTTCAACCCTTGGGACAAAATAAAAGGACAAGCATTCCTAGCGTCTTTTAAAAAGATATTTTTCTGATTACTTCCCTCTTCATACCTTAAGTGCAATTGGTTTCACTTTCCAAAAAAGTGAAAATGTGGCGCAGAGATAAAATTATTTTATCTAACTATTGGCACAAAGTTGTGTGCACTTTTTACCTGTAAATTACATGTTTTTTCTTCAGTTCAGGTTTATTGTAATAATTGTTGATTTATAAATTGCCAGTTTAAGGCAAAACTCAGAATGTGTAATAGTTTTCTTGTGTGAAATTTCTGGTTGATATTTGAAGGAGAATGCTATCTAAAGCATAAACCATTGATTTTTTTTCTTTGGGTTTGCTATTTCGAAGGCCTGAACAGAGTCTTTCATCATGTGGCATGTGCCCTGGGCCAAGTGTGCTGCTGGTTGAAACCGTGAAGCCTGGTTGAAGCCTTGCTGTATTGAAACCGTTGAAAATGGTTGATCTTTCAAAAGAAATTCTGCCTAAAAGGATGTTCAAGAATGGAGAAATTCTAACAACATTCGCCTTTTCAGTTGTATAAGTGCGCCTTCCATAAAATAAAATAAATTCCTGGCATTATAATGGCTGAAGATATATGCAGGACAGGTGGAAAGGAGAGTGTCGTGCGAGGTGCAAACCTTCATCTAGGAAATGTGTTTAGTGTGAATTGGAATGTGTGATTTGATGTGAACTGAAGAAACAATTTCTCCCACTTACAGTACTGTGCAAAAGTCTTAGGCAGTTGTGAAATAATGCAGTAAATTAAAAATGCTTTCAGAAATGTGTTAATAATAATACATTTTATCAGTTCACGAAATGGAACGTAAATGAACAGAAGAGAAATCCAAATCAAATCAATATTTGGTGTGACCCTCCTTTGTCTTCAAAACAGCATCAGTTCTTTTAGGTACACTTGTACATAGTTTTTAAAGGAAATCAGCAGGTAGCTTGTTCCAAACATCTTAGAGAACTAACCACAGATCTTCTGTGGATGTAAGCTGCCTCAAATCCTACTGTCTCTTCGTGTAATCCCAGAGAGACTCCATGATGTTGAGATTAGGGCTTTGTGGAGGCCAAACCATCACTTCCAGGACTCCTTGTTCTTCTTCACACTAAAGATAGTTCTTAATGACATTGGTTGTATGTTTGGGGTCATTATCCTGCTGCAAAATACATTTAGGACCAATCACACGCCTCCCTGATGGGATGGTATGGCATGATATATAAGTATTTGCCTGTATTTCTCAGCATTGAGGACACCATTGATCCTAACCAAATCTCCCACTCCATGTGTAGAAATGCAGACCCAAACTTGCAAGAAACCCCAAACATGCTTCACTCTTGCCTGCAGACACTCATTATTGTTTCACTCGCCAGCCCTTGGCCAACAAACTGCCTTTTGCTACAGCCAAAAATGTTAACATTTTGACTTATCAGTCCAGAGTACCTGATGCCATTTTTAGGCATCCCAGTTGTTGTGTTTAAGTGCATAGGACATAGGTGGCAAACACAAGGCCCGCAGGCCGAATCCGGCCCTCCAGGCCATTTCATGTGGCCCTTGCACCTCTCCTGCAGCTGCAGCAGAGCTCCATCCCTCCTCTGGTCCTACTCTAGACCCTTACTTTCTGCTTTCAACCAATGCATCCAGCTTCTTCCCAGCAGCAGCATAAGGAAAGGGGGTGCACTGTGATGTAAGGGAGAGTGGGGGACTCAACTTCTGATGGTGGGGTGGCTCTTGACAATTAATGTAAGGGGAGGGGATGCGCTGGACATCTAATCTTACAGATACAACCGGCCCTTTTGAGGGCAATCATTATGCTGATGCGGCCCACGATGAAATTCAGTTTGACACCCCTGGCATAGGACATGGAAACACGGCTAAGCAACTCAACTAAGACTGCACAGTACTGTATATTTCAAGGTAAGGTCATTACTGGATGAAATACAAGTCCTTTCTTTTATTAAAAAATCTTTTTGGTGCTATTTATTTTTGGCTTTTTTTTTCTCTGATTTCTTATTTTTTCTCTTGGCTATCTGTGAATAAAAAAGAGATCTAGGGAAGCCAAAGATTTGAGGCTTTCCTCATTAGACACCACCAAACGAATTTGTGTTGTTGTTTCTGCTTGATGACTAGTGGTGACTAGCTCAGACGTCAGTGCCAAAGTGAAGTACAACACTGCCAACGTCATCTGAAATCTTCAGCGTTCCTTAGTGGAATGAGGATTATCCCTAAAGTAGTCCTCTTTGAAGATTGCATTTAGGCCCTTCATTACGTTTTAGGGCTCCAAGGCTGTAGAGAGGGGTCACTGCAGGACCTCAGACTGATTTATATTGTATAGTTAGTTTGTGTTTTGGAGCCCTTGGGAATAGGATGTTGCCTGAGAAAAGCTTCTCCTTCCCGAATCCCCAGGAGCATGCATTTTTTTTTTTTTTTCGTCCAAACAGACTTCTGATTCACAATTTTTTTTTTACAAACAACATCTAAGCATGATCTAATTTGAAGTGACATAAAGCATCATATTTTCTTTTGTTGTTTGACAGCCGTGTGCTGTGAATGTGTCTCTTTACCGTTTGCACATTTGTATCATTACCTGTCATCCCCCCACGATTTCTCCTGCAGATAAAAGTCGCCTCCACACTTTCACTAAACGACTCACTAAAAGAGACCTTCAAAAGGGCGACTACAGCTTCTTATCCATTTTATTAACTGTGGAAGGAAGAAAGCAAGGCCCTTCCAATCTCAGCCTTTGTCTGACCTCTGCACCGGTGAAATAGCTGGTGCTGTTTTCAGGACTGAGGATGTAATGCACATGGAAAGGTGGATTTCACTTAAAATTTATATGCCTGCTTTCACTCCACAGGATAAATCAAACTGAATTAAGGTTACTAGTCACAAGAAATTAATGGCGTTTTTCTTCCCTCCTTTTGGCTCAGATAGCAGCCTTGCTCTGAATTTTTTTTCTTGAAGGTTGCTATGAAATATAGTGTCACCATATTTTTACAATGACAGGGTTTCTTCTTGTATGTTTGTGGCTTGTGTTAGGGGTTATAGTGTAAATCCATTTTTAAATGTTCAGTGATAGATGCTGCATAATTACACTGCAACTTTCATCGAATAACTGTTTCCCATATGGCTCTGCCTTTTTCTCCTATCTCTGACAGATTTCCATATTAAGCTCCTTGTCTGCAGAGATCCCCATTTTTAGCTGGGAGTCTGGTCTTGGTTTTCTGAATAAACTGCAGACAGCATTTACACCAGTGACCACACTGCTCCAATGTTTTGAGTGTTATATGGTTTTTACTTAAATCATACATTTTTGTACAATTTATTTAATTATTTCTTGAAAATGTACAGGTTTATAAACTGTACATTTTTTCCCCAAAAAAATTTATTTTACTGATACAGGACAAATCCATGGCATTCAGTTGCCAAAGTTTACTCAGGTTCTTGATAAATCCAGCACTGTCTTCGTGTTTAGAAGAGCCTTGTCTGGAGCACTGGAGCCGCTGACTTTTAATAAGGACACTTACCTGTCCAGGGAGCCCGCAATGTTGGCCCCCCCGAGGCCGATCTGTCCATCGGCTCGGGTGCAGGCACCACCATTCCAACTAAGGGAAACTGGGAAAATGGCAGTGACGCCTTGCAGCTTCACTGACGGTTTCCGAATGCGCATTCGTGAGTTCCGCGGCTCTTTGTGAATGGCCAGCTTGTCTTTTGGGACACATGTCCCAGAAGACAACAGGGGAGCTCACCGAAGAGGAAGATGTGACGTCCTGGGTCGCAGCCCGGCTGAATCAGAAGTGCACTTGTACTTAAAAAGAAGGTACTATTGGGAAAAAAATATTCAATATCCAAAAACTAGGGTATTTCGTTTAAGACATTAGCATGTATGCTAATTAAACAGCACCAGAAATTATACAAAAAACGTTTAGATCCTTAGGACTGGATTGAATATGCGGAATAATGGAGGTTGCTTTTACTCGCTTTTACTCATAACTCATACTTTAACATGTTTCACGTTGAAAAACGCTTCAGGAGCATAAAGGTAAGTACGGTAAATCTTTGCAGGGATGTATGAAACAAACCATCGAAGATAGTCATATAGCACAGCCCTTAACATTTGCACTCGCATACTCGCATTTGGCGAGTAAACAAATGCAGAGGGCGAGTAATGACAGGGCTGTGATATCACAGTAATGTATACCAAGTGTCCCTTCCGCCGCGCACAGCCTCGCAGCGCAGATATTTCAATTCATATAGTCAGCCGTCTAGGACCTCCCCTCTCCACCTCCTTCCACACATCCCCACCCAGGCTCGCAGAGTGTGCATGAAAGAGCCGCTGGGACCGCCCCCTCCACCTCCATTCTCCTGCACACCCCCACCATGCACTGCACTATACATGTAAGAGCTGCCTGGGACCGCTCCCCTCCGCCTCCGTTCTGCACATACCCGCCCAGGTTCACAGGCATTGGAGGTAGGGATGTACGGGGTGAGGCGTTGGATGTAGGGATGTACTGGGTGAGACGTTGGAGGTAGGGATGTACTGGGTGAGGCATTGGAGGTAGGGATGTACGGGGTGAGGCGTTGGAGGTAGGGATGTACGGGGTGAGGCAGTGGAGGTAGGGATGTACTGGGTGAGGCTTTGGAGGTAGGGATGTACTGGGTGAGGCGTTGGAGGTAGGGATGTACTGGGTGAGGCGTTGGAGGTAGGGATGTACTGGGGGTGGCGTTGGAGGTAGGGATGTACGGGGTGAGGCGTTGGAGGTAGGGATGTACTGGGGGAGGCGTTGGAGGTAGGGATGTACCAGGGGAGGCGTTGGAGATAGGGATGTACTGGGTGAGGCATTGGAGGTAGGGGTGTACTGGGAGAGGCGTTGGAGGTAGGGATGTACTGGGGGAGGCATTGGAGGTAGGGATGTACTGGGTGAGGCATTGGAATTAGGGATATACGGGGTGAGCCGTTGGAGGTAGGGATGTACTGGGGGAGGCGTTGGAGGTAGGGATGTACTGGAGGAGACGTGGGCGTGTTTAGGGGCGGAATTGGGGGCGGGGAAGGGTAGGGTTTGGGTGGGGCAACTGGTGGCAAGTAACTTTTAAGGCCTGGACTAGTTCAGGACTTGAAATTTTGAGCCTTGATATAGCATATGCAATGATGTTACCTGGCCAGCCTGGTAGGCTAGTAACAGGTAATTTACAACATCAGAGTATATGCAAGTGAAAAATGTCTTGTGTGATCTTGATACAGCACACTCCTCTTGGCTCCTGCTTGGACTGGCTCTTTATGCCCCGCTGGATATTTAGCCTACAAGCTTTCCAGATCTGCTGGCTACCACTTCTGGGACTTGTTATTGGGACCTAATTTGGAGTATACTTGGTCGCCTGACACAAACTTTTTTCTACCCATATAATTTTTGTGTACTAGCCCAAAGTTTTTCACTTGCATATACTCTGATGTTGTAAATTACCTGTTACTAGCCTACCAGGCTGGCCAGGTAACATCATTGTATATGCTATATGACTATCTTCGATAGTTTGTTTCATACATCCCTGCGGAGATTTACCGTACTTACCGTTATGCTCCTGATGAAAAGTTTTTCAACGCGAAACATGTTGAGTAAAAGCGAGTAAAAGCAACCTCCATTATTCTGCATATTCAATCCAGTCCTAAGGATCTAAAAGTTTTTTGTATAATTTCTGGTGCTGTATGATTTGTGTTTAATTAGCATACATGCATTAGTATCAACTTTTATGAAATGTTCCCTATGTATGTACTGTGTTAAATATGCCGATATTATATTATCATGTTCACGAAGTTCTGTATACCATTTCTTGTTTTGTAAAAATGTTATACTTCGATGAATAAATCTACCCATAGTATTTTTACTATATTTACTTGTACCGCCTAAAGTCCATTTCATTAGCCCAGCTTAATTCCTAGTTACATATTATCGGGACGTTGGCACACTGTTACATCGGCATTCACAGCGTTAGTTGCCCTGTGCTTTATGCATTTTTTATAGCAAGACCCATCTATATAAAACCCATTTAATGTTGAGTGCTGGTGACATATATACTGGTTTTTGAAGATGATGTCATGTGACCTGTTGCCCTAGACTTCTTGGTCAAATAAGGGGTAGGGCAAGTGCATTGTATGGTGCCAGGCAGATTTTCTCAGAGGAACATCGCACTCCTCTCTCTGGATTGGGAAAAAATGCCATCATGGCCAAAATTATGGTGTGCACTGAAGGGTTCAGAAGATGTTGTGGTCCTGAGGGTGGTCAGATCGTTCCTTCACATTGGACTTCCTATAATATCTATAGCCTGATCAAGGAGGCTGCTGACAAATTTGCATGATTGTAGAATGATTTTTCATAGGAAAGACTGCTCAGCAGCCAGATCGTGCATGCATGGCTTCACCACCTGAATGCAACTTCAGTCCATATATATTTCTTCAAATGGAACCATGACAGGGGGAGGGAGAGAGATTAGGATTTTATCAGCCACAGATAAGTTTTATATTCAAGGTTCTTGCAGTTAGGATCCCTGCATAACTTACAGCCAGCTACCACTACAGCTCCATTCCTTGTTTGTGCTACTGTGTGCTGCGCGCCCTATCTCCACAGTTCTTATACAGCTGTTTTTTATGAGCTGTTCCATTGTGGCTGCTCAAAGGTCACCTCCCCTAGCGATTTTTACATTTTAAAGCCAATGCGTCAGCTTTTTTATTTCTGCTCCACAAGAAAATTGCTTGTCTTGGAATTACGTGATGCCTTTGGTCTGGGAAGACGGTCTGCAGTACAGTGGGCGGAGTCTCTGTACCCTTTATTGATGAGGACATGAAAGGGCTGCTGTGCTTGTATTAGCTGATATTTCTCAGTTTGCTAGCTCTGAGCTCAGTGTTTGCAGAGGAGTGAACTTTACACTTTAGCTGTCAGGTAAAGGGGGAGGTCACCAGGTGAACTGGAGGAGAGTACTTAACCCTGTCAATCCACAGAGGTTAAATACAGGTCCACGGTAGTAAACAGTCCTTGCCTAATTTAAGTAAACCGGTGAGGACACAAATCTGGGAACTGCCATCCCTGACTTTTTTTTTAAAGCTGCAGGCTCTTAGGCTACTGTTATGACTACAGGTTCAGGACAGTCATGCAGGATGTGAGCTTAGATTTTATTAATACTACTTGTATTTTGCAGTTACAGACTCACTAAGTAATGAAGCCGGGATGAGGTTGGTGTGTAGTCTACAAAATCCTGAAAATTATGCAGATTTCTTTCTATCCAAAATTGGTGCAAAAACATGAGAGTCATGCAGACTGGGCGCAATAAACTGTCTTTCTTGCCACTGGGCAGACCATTGCTAAGACTTGGAAGCAGCCACTATTCTCGTTGGTAGAAGTAAAATAAATTCAGACACAATGATCAATAAAAAAAACGAACTGGCATTTACAATTTCAATAGATTTTTATAAAAAAAATGGAAGGTACAAAACATGGTATACGAGAACTTTTTTAAATTGACAAGAAGATAGTAGACAGCTATAGGTAGAATCACGTAGATTGGCATAACTTTAGGGCGGCCTAGCCTAGCTTTTTTAGGCTACACCGCCGTAAATTAGTTAGGCTAGTAGTGATTCACAAACTACTTACCTGCTAATCTACGGCGGTGTAGCCTAAAACGAGCGGGCGTAAGGGCGCCTAATTCAAATGACTTGGAGGGGGGCGTGTTGTATGGAAATGAGGCTTGACCTCACGTTTTTTGACGTTTTTTGACACTGCGCATGCGCCGGGCGACTACATTTCCCAGTGCGCATTGCGGCTAGGTTGTCCGTACGGGCCTATTGATTTCGACGCGGACGTAAACGATGTAACTCCCGATTCGCGGACGACTTACGCAAACGACGTAAAAAAATTCGAACCTCGCGGCGGGAACGGCGGCCATACTTTAACATTGTTATTCCACCTCATAGGTGGAATAACTTTAGGCCGCCTAAGGGCTTACGGAAACGACGTTAATCGACGGCGTAGGCCTGGCGTACGTTCGTGAATCGGCGTATTCCCTCATTTACATAATCTACGCCGGCCGGAATGGAAGCGCCATCTAGCGGCCAACAGAAACATTGCAAGCTAAGATAGAATGGCGCAAGCCGGCCTATCTTAGCTTTGTTTAAGTGTATCTCTGTTAGAGAATACACTTAAACAAACGCCGGCGTAGATTCAGAGTTAGGTCGGCTTATCTACTGATAAGCCGGCCTAACTCTTTGTGAATCTACCTACTAGAATTTAACTAACTGCCATTTTCAACAAAACAAAGCCACACTTTCTGAAAGCCTGATCACCTTGGATCACCGACATATGGCCTGCTTACATTGACACGCAACACTTAGACCCCTTTCACACTGGGTCGGTTTGCAGGCGCTATAACGCTAAAAATAGCGCCTGCAAACCGACCTGCAACAGCCACTGCTGTCTCTCCAGTGGAGCGGCGCGCTAAGCAGGATGGTAAAAAAAGCATTTTTGGAGTGGTGAAGTATAGCAACACAGCTATACCACCGGCAAAGTGCCTCTGCAGAGGCGCTTTGCGGTAGTTTTGAACCCTTTAACCCTTTCTCGGATGCTAGTGGGGGGTGAAACCACCCTGCTAGTGGCCGAATAGCGATACTTTACTGCCACCCCCGCCCCAGTGTGAAAGGGGCATTCGGCTTCATGTAAACAGGACATTTGAAAACCTCTTCTGAACGTTGGAACTTGA